>NC_137867.1:27255749-27865749 GCF_963924005.1 Protomyctophum bolini | reverse complement strand
AAACGGTATCAAGGTGCAGGCCTTGGTGACCTCATAGCTGGATATGGCTCATGCGTGCTTCTTGTACATTATGCACCGTTGACCTCCTCCGTAGGCCACAGGGACGGATAACACACACATCACCATCCCAACACTTATCGACCAGCGAGTGACAGGCCGCATAATTGCGTCTGTCAAACATGCCATGTAGTTGCAATTTACATGTAGAGGGAGCTGAGGATTGTTGGAGTGTTGCATACATTACAGCGTGTTCCTTTTCCCCTGGAAGTCTGCTTGGACACCCCAGTGCTGTTGCTACGCTGTCTCTGTCACACTGTCACATTGTTCATTTGACTAGGAATAGAGGCACTGCTATTTATCTATTCACTATTCTGAAAGAGGAACGGAGACATTGGGTGTGGTGGAATCAATAGTAGGAAAATCCATTAACTGAGAGGGCTCTTCCAGCTCTCCGTGAGAGCTGTGAACATAACTACAATACTGTGTTTGGCCCTGCTTCCCAGAGACTAATTACCTAGTGTGAAAACACACATGTAGCATGGAAGGCAGGATGTATAATTCATACCTCTGTTATTACGGCTACTCACATTGTCTGTTCTGAGTTTCTTGGCAGGGCAGCCTCCATCTGCAGGATGTAGCATGTAATACAGTCTTACTTTATTGGCATGTTTCCGACTCTGGAAGGACAAAGGAAGAAGATTATTAGCAAGGACACGTTAACAAAGTATTAATTTCATGTAAAAGAGAAAACTTACAAACAAATAACTGAACTATAAAACAAATAAACCTCACAAAGAAATAAGGAAAACCACCAAATGTACTGTGCAGTACTATGTGCCTGTCTCAATTGATACTTAGTTATCTAACCTTGTTGTGGGTTTGTGCCCCCCCTCCCCCCTTCAGCTCTGACAGTCATGGCTGAAGAAGCGAGGGATTCTGGGAGGAATGCGTCAGTCAATTCCTCATTAAGTTTATCTCGAAATTATTCCGCTTGACTGCATAAGCTCTGAGCGTTCCCAGGTCTTGTTTGACAATGAAAAGGAGAAGCCAGATTGCTAGAAATGTACAGAGTATGGATGTGACATTCAAAGACAGGGCTGAACAATAGTGAGGTGGGCTCTATTGATATTTTGTCTTGCGAGGAGGAGCCCAGTGAGGTGTTATCTCAAAGCTATGATGTGTGTGTAGACTAATGCCCATACCCTGTCTGTCTGTCTGTCTGTCTGTCTGTCTGTCTGTCCAATCAAAACTGACCCTGTCACAATTACATGGTCTTCTTTCTCTCAAGTAAAAGTTCAGTCTTCCATGTTTCTATGGCTTATTGTGCATGTTTGGGAGTCAGTCCGTCTGCATACAGCTAATCTCCAGCACCGTTGGCCTGGTCGATGCCAAACTGTGCACACACACTCCCTGGATGCCAATCAAGGGGCCAGTGAGGCTTTCCAACGTTGAAGCACGGGGCCCTAGTGGTAAGAGGAAGGACTGCAGGCGGACCCGTGGATTCATGACGAGGAAACCCCGTGCAGCTGGGCTTTAACATTGAGCGCTCGGTTGCACTTCCGCATTTGGGCACCAAAATTTGGTGCCCAAATGCTGAATCAGCGAAAAAAGGCGGAAGTAGACGGTCCTTCCGGGTGCTTCAAAACGCCACTGAGCAACTTCCACTGACATGAATAGTGGAGGGGGAGCGGAGCTTCGCGGCAGATCAGTCTCTATCCTTTTAATATCTATGATGCCAATAACGAACCTCTGCCCCAAATTTTCCACAACGGTCTGTTATAGCGCCACCATGTGGCAGATTTTTGAAAAACACATTTATTTGTACACATTTTATCCATACATTCCGTAAAATTATACGCACACATTCCCACTAGGCAGAGGAAGAAATGGCATTTAAAAAAAATCTAATCAGCCTCACGGTGGTGCTATAATAGGCCATTTCATGTTTTACCTAAAATTGCACCGATCTGTGTACAACTTTTTTAGGCGCACTACTAAGCATTATGAATACATGCTATGTGTTATATATTTATTTTTATTGCCCTGTTATACAACCAACAGATGACAAATTATTGGAAAAACAAACACATTTTGTCCAAACATCACAAACGCTATTATCCTGGTGGAGACCTGTTCCCAGAGGGGCACTTTTTCTAGTTCTATTTGAATTTGAAATACAATACAAATAGGATACAAACTACTAGAACAGAAACAACATAATGTGCACACTGCACATCCTCTGTTCAGAAGTTCTCTTGATTATTATTTGATTCAAACTGGAACAAAAAAACATACAGTACTACTACTTATAAAACATATGTTACTGTTCAGATGGCATTTACTCTGTTGATGCTTGCCTATGGGTAATGATACCCCTGCATACAATAGATTTACAGCTGAGTGGGCTAAATACTTTCCCCAGGGTCATTGGACCATCCGTCTGTTTCTGCTCGGGCAGTAAAGCTAAAATGGTGAACGCTACTGATTGGGGGAATGCAAATAAACCAGACTACTAGTCTATGGCCCTCACTTTTTGTAGAGTAATACAGCAACATGCACGCTTGATATTATCAGGGATAAAGAAAAATCAATACTACGTATTACCACCACATCACTGAGCTGATCAAAAATCATGTGCTTAGACTGCCCCACCGCTCCCTTATAGAGCCAAAACAGGGTCATTGCGGTCCAACTATAGTGTGCTTCCTTATAGTGCCAGGGGGCAGAACCTACGCCAATACCCAGAAGTATTGCCAGATTATATGACAGTTTCCACATGTCTTTACACACTAAAGACATGTGTATTATTACTGGACTCTTTGAGATCTTTTAAGCTGCATGGGTTGGGTAATGAGGCAGACCAAACAAGGCAGTGCTGCATGGTATGGTCTGCTTTTCCACATTCACAGATGGTAAGGGACGGGCCAATTGTGTAGTCCCATCTGACCATAGCAGCTTTTGATAATTTTGATGTTTATACTCTCACTTGAGAATAAACTTGTATGGATGGATCTGTCAGATTTTTCATGTTCCATCCTGATTGGAACTTATAGGCCATAGCTGTTTGTTCCATAGTTCAATTTTTCCACACTTTTTACTACTACTCCTACAGATTTTGTCCAAAACTGTTACACAAATCGGTATACATTAACTCCGGGCTGACTGTCTTCTTCTAAATAGATTTTCCACCATTTAGAGTTTTATTCAAAACAATATTTTTGTGAGATTTGGACAAAAGGAGGAGCACTATAAATACAATTGACTTTTCTCCATTAGAGAGGTTTAATATCTCAGGCTGTTTTACACAATGCTCCCTGCAGAAAACCACAGAATGCAAAAGTGTGCAGAGTCTGCAGACAGAGACAGAAAAGTGATCCATGTTCACATGTTCTGTGTTTTGCCTATTTACACAGAGACACTAGGCAGAGCGTTTTCAAAGATTTTCACTCTGGGAGGTGGTTTCACTTTTTCAACCCCCAAAAATGCTGGTTCAAATAAAATAAATTGCCATTTTCTGCAGGGAGCGTTGTCAAATATTGAAAATATTGTTGCAGTGGAATATTGCCATTAGTTCAAACTTCATTAGTATCGTACTCTGCATAGTAAATTAGAAACATCAGGCCTAATTGACGCATTCATGCTGGGCTCAGTTTGGGACAGTATCCATCAAAACGAGGTTTTTTCTCAACACTGCATTTTGTCTCAGTTGGATTCTCGACACCTCTCATTCCATTACACTGTTCAATCTTTGTTTATTATATTGTATAATATTAATGTAAGATAATTATTATTAGTTTTTTGTTTTTGTTGATTTTCACACAACATAAATTTGTCCACAAACAGAAAATGTGGTTAAAAAAAAAAGAATACACGCCTGCACGCATTATAAGGACAATATCAGTCACCAGATGTGTGTTTTCAATCTAAAATGGTTAAAATTGACTTTGAAATTCAATGGGGTTTTACAGCTCATGTGATCAAATCAATATCAAATATGTAAATATCGAGTAATTTAAAACTGCAAACAAAAGCCATAGAAGATATTAAATTGGCCCCAGAAGTGTTTTAAAGTTAAATATGTTATACTCTGAGAGCCAAATTCAGCTTGGCAGCAACCAAGAGTATTGTTGAGCCTCAGAGATCAATAGAGAATCGGATGGGCACTATGTCACAAAACTAGGTCACACAGTCAATTGTGAAACTCACATCAATAAACAAACTGGCAACAATCGGCCAAAACCCACAGAGATCAAAGAGAATTGGCCCCACTGGCACTATAGAATATGATGTGTTTACAAGGACTTAGATATGATCTTTTCAGTTCTCTGACATCTCCGATCTCCCGCAATGCTGCAAAGATGAGTTGCAGCGTCAGTGGACTACTCATTGCTCAATGTCTGCGAATGTCAAAAATAGATTTTCTAAACCAGTGAGTTACGTTAAACTAAATGAGCAAGCTACAATGAAGGAAGCAGCAGTGGCTCTGTAGGTAGAGCGGCAGCCTGGGAATGGCCTATGGGCTATACTGTATGCACACGTACAGAATAACTCTTCCTACTTCCAGGCCGCTTCCCTACTTCGTTCACAGGTGTTACCGATGATACTAATTAAGGCTCTGTTCCATTTAGTGTGCAGTGGTTGTTAAACTTTTTAATTTCAAGGACCCCCATAACTCTGAGAGTGTGCAAATGTGTACACTCTCAGAGTTAAACACCCGAATGGGGCCATTTGGAACCCACTCAAGGACACTTTGAGACCCACTGGTGTTTCCAGTGAGCCAGCCAGCCAGCACAGACAACAGCAGCAGCCTGACTCTGTTTGACCAAAATGGAACTTCATTAGTATCATCGCTTGTGAAGGAAGAAGGGAAGGGGCCCCAAGTTCTTTCCAAAATTGCGTGGTATCCCTCAGTTATTCTCAGCTCCTCCAGGCCACTCATCTGAGCAGCACACTGCTGGGTCAAATGCAGAAAATGTATTCCTGCTCAGGAATCAGTACCCCTTTTCTTTTCTGACGGTATGATTAGCTTTGACCCATTGTTTAAACACTGGTGACAGTAATCTAAATGCATTAGGAATCATCTGGCAATTTGGCGAAGACCCCTATGCTCAGGTACCCTTTCACCCCTCATTATCTGTTTTTGTCGGCCTCATATTATCTCATTTCTATTCCCCACAGCTTTAAAAGCCTTTGTTCTGCCCATCAGTGGATTTCGTGGTTTTATAGTCATGACTCCCTTCAGGCAGCTTTGTAAAGTTAGATTGGCAGAAGAAATGAGCAAGAGTTATTCATTCTGTGCATGACGTTCTTTATACACCTGGGGCTTGATGAATAAACAATACAAAGGGTATTTCACATCAAAACTATTCATTATTTAAATACGTTGATGCGTTCATTCGCTGTGAAAATGTTATCTCGTTCCGAATGAAGATGTAGCTTTATCGCTGTGTGATGTCTACTGTCTAGGTTCTGTGTGAATGTAATCGAGTCGCTCTGGATTAAGAGCGTCTGCTAAATGCGTCTGTGTCTGCTAAATGCCTAAATTGTAATGACACAAACCAAAAAGTATATTTTTAAGCAAATTCATCTAAAATAATTGTGAAAGAAAGAAAGAAAGAAAAGTGTGCTCCTCTGAGCACAGATCTCCACCAGGCTGGGTTGGCTATGCTACTCAACCAACCAAACTAAACCGGTTTAGTATAGTATTATAGGATAGGAAAAATATAAATAAAATGTCTCTGCTTTCTGTTCCCAGACAGCGTTTTTGGTGAAAACAAGTTACTGTATATTTAACTGCCAATAATTAAAGAACGGAACATCACGGTAACACACAATCCCCCGATGAAAGTAGAGGTGCTTACATACTGTAGTCATAGAACAAACTATTCTGTGGGTCTTGAAAGATTATTAAAAAAATGCTGGCAGTGGCTGTGTAAACAACTCTTTTGGTTTGATTTGGTGTTTTTTAAACTGGCAGTCCTTGGATTATGAGTTAACTGTTGTGCACCTTACATCTCACATTATTTAAATTGTATGTGTCTCATCAGCCAATTAACTCCCTTAGAATCTTTGTAGGTTGTCTCCAATTTTCTTAATTGTTGATTAAGAGCAGAAAAGCAGTTGTCTGGCATATCACTCCATTCACTCTCCATTCAAACTGCTGCTAACAACTGATCTTTCGAGAAATTTCAATTAATAGTGCACTCCTTATGTTATCCAATGAGAGCAGCTCCTAATTAGTCAAAGCTGTCTCAGAATGAACTACAGTACAGGTGTATAGCTGTTGCAGTTTGTGCTCACACCGGAGGCCACAGGTCACTTTCCTTTTGTGACTGTATGTTTAGAAATATTAACCGTTTATCACACCTTATGGAATTGGCTTCTTCCACAAACAGACAAAATAACATTTCTTCTGTTGTATGTTGTCATACAGGCACCCCAAAAGCACCCGCTCTCAGCCCTTAAACAGTGACGACTCCTATTCTCATTTTCATACTGTAGTTTGTTTAATTTAATTTAATTATTATTATTATAATTCCCCCCCAACTCCCTGCAATAAAAATAGCTAAGATTCCCACCTCATTAACTCCTGTGAAGCAGACAGCAAATGAATGTTGCACATTACTCTCACACACTGTACCATGCAGCTACAATATCCACGAACGCTCAGACAGTAATGGTGAGTGTGACCATTGGAATAGACTGCTGGGCTAATGATACATGAGAAGTAATTAAGAAGGTGGTGTGATGAAAATGAGTCCTTTCTTTATCCAAAGAACCATTAAACTCTCAACGGGCTGCATTTGATGCAGATTATGCTGCTCAGAAAATGCAGCCACTGCAAATTTGCCTGTACGAAAGCGCCTGTCTGTCTTTCCTGCATAAGCATGCATTTTATTTAGCTAAGTTGTGTAATAGAGCTGAATTATACATGTTTGTGTCTTCACTTGGCTGAATCAGCATGGTTTACAAATTGCATGTTTACAAATGCGCTGTTAAGGCATAAAGTATATCAGTGCTATAGTGGAAATAAATACCTGCACATATTTTATGTGTGTGAATATCAATATCCTTAGGAAAAGTATACTTATTTGTCAGACAACAAAAAAGTATGTAGTGTGAATCACAGGGCACATAGTGCGGTTATTCTCGACTGTGGTGTCATCCGTAATCCTCTCTTCCAAAATCAATTGGTAAAGGTCAAACAGTATGGGCTTGGGAAATGGAGATTAGCTTGTCAATAAACAGCACACTCTCCAACACCCACACACTACGTTTTGTTGGAGAGCAGCTAGAATCCTATGATCGATGGGGCAGGTGTGCACAGGCTTACAAAATGGTCAAGTAGAGGCCATTTAAGAGCACCATAGAATAAAGCAGTGGTTCTCAACCTGTGGGTCGTGAGGATATTGCAAGCGGGGCCCCAAAGCGGCCCCCCAAATAACTGACAATATAACATTAATATTAAAAGTAAAAGAAAAATTATGAAATTATGTTTCTTTAAAACCTTTAAAAGTGAGGTCTGGTCTGGTCGAGAAAAGGTTGAGGACAACTAAAATAAAGGATATACAGATAAAGATGAATATGGTTAACTTACTGATCCAGAAGCTGTGCTTCCTCATGTCCTAAGGCAAGTGCTTATGTTTTATGCATATGGGTCAGTAATAATGTAAACATAATAAAGTGCCTGGACAATTTAGCATGAACAAATCCAATTCCAGATCAAGGACATTAGTAAATTACTAGATAAACAAAGGGGCCAGAGCAAATTCAACATTCCACGCAACTGGAAAGGGGCGCTTTATGCAATAATGCTTTTACTTCAGTCGGTATGTCAGAATACACTCCAAGGTTGCTGAATAGGGTGAAATATTAGGTTAATTTTAAAGGCCCTCAACTGATAGGGGCTCTCGAAGATGTCATTATAGTTCTTAATACATTCCCTGAGATAACAACTCATTCACTGCCAGACTTTCTAAAGAACCCTGCCCACACTGTCAGTGATTTTTTGCATTTAGTTTTACTACCGGTAATCTTTCAAGAACCCACAGAATATTTTGTTCTATGACAATGTAAACACCAAATCTCATGAAAGAAAGACGAGTCTCTACTCTCTACTTCCATCGGGGCAAAAACGTTGAATAAAACAAGATCTGTCGGCAACTCTGTTTACAACGTGTAGATTTGTTGCTAATAGGAATGTAATCAAAGACGCACCACCGGAAGAGGAGGGCCAACATCCTGTCATCCACATTCTATTGGGCAGTTCAAATTCAAAGGATAAAAACAGCAGGGGTGATGTTTTTTCCTTTTTTGGGCCGATGGGTTCCCAGATTGTAACCTACCTGACTTCTCTGAGGAGCACTTTTTCTAGTTAATAATGTACCTTTGTCCTTTTCCCTTTCTAGATACGTACTGTATTAGAGTTCAAAGACAATATTTGGCTCTTTAGTGAATTATCTAAAAAAATAAAGTACAGATAGCTAGTGATCAAGTAAATGCACTTACTGTAGTTTACAGTCCAACACTGTCTAATTCTGATTCTACATTGCAAAGCTCATCTAGCTGAGTTGCTAAGACATACGTATAGCATTAGATTGGCACTAATAGGTCCTCAGTACACACTCGCTCTCACTGACACAGAAGGGTCTGATAGGGTGGTAACCACTACGGACATGAGTGTTGGAAACTATAGATGGAAACTGGGCCATGACAATCATTCACAACAGTCTTAGAGAGGGCATCCTTAAGGGCAGATGAGAAAATCAGGAGCCAAGAATGTAGTAGTAGACTCCTGTGGTCTCCTCTCTCTCTCTAACACGCACGCACACGCACACACACACACACACACACACACACACACACACACACACACACACACACACACACACACACACACACACACACACACACACACACACGTGATGTGCGCATTATCGTAATATTCATACATATTCAGCAGGCCAGGCTAGGACCTGAATCTGAATACATGGAATAGAATGTCTACACTTTGCTTTGGGGAATCAGCTCAGATTCAGGTAAGAGAGAAACGAAGAAGAGGAAGAGAAAATATGTGGATAGAGGGAGGCAGAGGAGAAAGGGAAGAAGGAGAAATAGAAGGATTGATAAAGAGAGATGTAGAGGTAAGGGGAATGGAATGGGAGGATGGAGAGGTTGAGTGAGTAGGGCTCCAGAAAGCCAGTGCCATCACAACAGACAGCTACAGTTAAAATATGATCTCCTTGAAAACACCAGCATGGAAACAATGTGGGCACGACCAACAGTTAATCAGTTATATATCAGTTGTCTGCCATGTTGTTCACTATCTGCCCTTACCTATAGCTCAAACCACAAACTGCTGCATCACAAAATATATGAATGTACTGTGGAGCTGACAAGCAAACATGTTTCCCACGGTGTACATAGTACTGTATGCAAACTCATTTGCAGGCCATTTGACTGTGGTAGAGGAAAGTCAAAGGATTTCTGATGCAACAGTTTTCATCCTCTAACTGTAGCTGGATAGCAAGCACTGTTGTGCTGTAGTATCTATCGCTTCTAAGAGCGTTGAAAACCGATTATGCTCCTGCATTGTGGAGAGACATCCTATTGTGCACTGCAAATACAAAATCTAAATCTGGTAAAACCTGCACAATGAAGAAAGGAGCTTCAAGTTCAACACTAGATAGAATGCTGGCATTTTGTGAAAAGGTCTGAGAAGTGCTGACATATAGCGTGCCAGTTGACAGTATGTGGGGAATGGGATTATTCTGGCCGAAGCAATGAAATGTGCCGCAGATGCATGGAGCAAGGAAGACAATTCAGAGGCTAGCACTGAAATGCACTGGTGACACTATACAAATACTTATATACTTATATACACAAACCCAGCTCAGTCACATAATATCATTCAGAAACACAACACAATACTGCACGTAGGCTGTGAAGCATAATGCAAATAAATTATACGCATATTCACTTTGAAAGAAGAATGTCAGCTATAGTGGATATGGAGAATCCTTGAACTATCAAATACTATTATATATTGCCTCAATAGACTGCCATCCCCAGGTAAGATCATAAGATGCACAACAACAGTATACAAAATGGCATGTGAATATAGTCAATTTAGCTGTGAAGTGTATCTGATTAACCCACATCTGAACCAGTGTATATACACAAAGAAATGGATGCATAAATTAAGATTAACCCAGAGAGCTACCCTACTCTGAACTAAAGACCCTTCTGATCCATTCTGCATGTGAGCAATAGTGGCTTTGATGTTGGTTAGGTTGAAGAGGGGATTTAAAGCACATCAGCAGCAAAAAATAATTAAATCTTTAGTCTCAATTTGGCCGTAAGGACTTTTTTATTTTTGGATTTTAAACTTGGATTAACCTCAGTGATTCAAAAATGTGAGTCGGCCAAAGAGCTTGATGAAAAATGTAGATGGAATGGGACACCCCCCCCCGCGCCAGGGTTGGCTTGGGCAGTTACAGACAAGTAAATGGTTAAAGTCAGCATAAAAAAGGACACAAACTCAGAAATGTTATGATGAATAGGGAAAGCAGGGGTCTTCAACATCGGTATTTGGTCAGTCATGCAAACTTTAGATGTCAATCGTAGCCAATCGGGATAGAATATGGACAATCATACAGATCTGTGTTGATCACATGACTATAGAGATAGTGTTACCGATGTGCATGCACTGCATGGTGTATGGATACAATATCTTTGAGTAATATATTTTTAAATGTGTTTTGCAAAAATCAGCCTCATGGTGGCGCTATAACAGGCCGTTCTGGAAAATTTGGGGCAGAGGTTCGGAATTGTCCAGGAAGTGTATGTACATAGTTTGACAGCGACCGGGATGGCAGCGACCACAGATGGACCACAGATGAACCACAGATGCATTGTGACTTTGAGCAGTGACTTTTCTTAACCACTGCACTCTGACTTAGTGTGCAGTCTCATAATAGTCCTTTTAGCTCATGTTATTTCAGAAACATATATCAGAGACACTTTAGTCCGACATTCTGACTCAGTCTAAGGCGCAATTCATTCTCCTATTTTAGAGCCGAATAAAAGTCGGTTTGGTTCTGTAGAGCCTACAATGTGACGTCATTTGAGGTTCGGGGGGGCGGGTACCGTCCTAAAGTCGGAACATTTCTGACGAGCCGAAATCATTTGGGCACTACAGCGGTAAAATATGAGTATGAATCGGCCCTAAATCAGTGACAGTGAGTGAAAGGCAGCATCTTTATAGAAAGAAGGGAGAGGTGGTACCTGCCCTACGCTTCGATAGAGCAAATAACAGACCGCTGCTGTTGCTGCTGCGCTCACTTTGTCCTTGAGGTGACAAGATAACCTGATGGTTAGAGATACTGAGCCATGGCCAAAAGGTCACAAGTTGAATCCCTTCATCTGCTTTTCCATCAAGTTCCATGCGTCCTGTCATAGTGTCCTTGAACAGGGTGATCAAACCATACCCGCTCAATCATTGTAAATTGCTCTAGGTGGGCATATCGTCTAAACTTCTAAAGGGCAACAAGGGCACAAAGGGCACAAAAAAGAATGAATTTGTGTGTCAACTTGTGATTGACTACAGACTACAGTAAATGTTTAGGAGCAGTGGTGGAAGTAGTGTAAGGTAAAATATAGTACAGTACAGCTTCTCTAAACACAAAGGAAGTTGTTTACTGGTCTCCAGGGGAAGGGGAAAGGGAATTACTTTTCTTAATTTTCTCAGAGACACTTCGATTCAAGATATCAATTGTTACATCTTATGTATGAGTACACAAGAACAGAATTATTTGTTTTGGTTCTTCAGCAATGTAGCAGCTTCTTTCTTTCTTTCTTTTGATGATAGTAATCATTGCTATAGCTTGTGAAACCGTTAAAATTGATGTGAAAACTGAAATGTTGAGGTCTATGGGCACTCGGGTGGTACTGGTAGCTGGCCTGAAAATGAACAGTTTTTACAGTGCCGAAGAGATGGAGATGCCCTTTTACTGAACAAACATTCTATATATAGCAAACTATTTAACAAATGAATGAAAAATAAATAGATGGATAGATAGATAGATAGATAGATAGATAGATAGATAGATAGATAGATAAATAGGATACTTTGAACTAGGTACCCCCCACCCTGACAAGCACATGGAATCGTAAGAATTGAGGCATAACATTTTGTTTGACTCGGTTCCACAGATATTGTGAAATTTTTTATTGTCAAAATATTTGCTTCTTTCTTATATTATTTGATATTTTTTGCCAATGTTTGTTGATCACTTTTGATGAAGTATTATTATTATAAAAAATGTTGCTCTTTTGTTTGGTTTGGTTTTTTAGGTATTAAAAAGTCCTTAAATTGCCACTTTACTGTCTGCATAACGACAAGTAAACCGGGTGAGCCAAGAGTTGAACCCCTGACCTTCCAACTCCCAGATGGCGCCTCTAGCCACCCACAGCCGCCCCCTATGTAAATAATTATAGCCTATACATACATTAAGATCAATCAAGGGTACAACCACAGAAAAAAATATGACATATTTCCACTGAACTACTCTAATTACTTGAAGTGTGTTGTCGCCTATTAAGAACAGTTCAAACTAACAGGGCAAAAGCCAAGTCATGTCCCTATTGACATTTGAAAAACTGCAGCACTCTGGTTGTGTGTCCCTGGAGGCGGACAGACTGAAAGCAACATGACTCCTGTGTCTTCGTTAACACAACAGTGGTGTAAAGTAACTAAGTACATTTACTTAAGTACTGTACTTACGGTAAATACAATATTGAGGTATTTGTACTTTACTTTCCAATTTCGAGTATTTTTACTTCTACTCCACTACATCTCAGAAGCAAATATTGTACTTTTACTCAACAACATTTATTTGAAAACTTTAGTTACTAATAACTTTTGATTTTGATTATTAACCACTTCAGCCTTAAATACATTTTTGGCCATTTGAAAATAGCAGATCTGACTACACACTCTCAATGTGTCGTGGTGCGACGCACGTTGAGCTTGTAGATCTGCTATTTTCAAATTATTTTTATACATTTGAAAACTTGAAATGTTGATGCCAATACTTTTGTACTTTTACTCAAGTATACATTTTGAATTCCGGACTTTTACTTTACGTAACAGGCTAGTATTTCTACATTGCAGTATTGATACTTTTACTTAAGTAGAAACATGTGAGTATAGTTTTTCCACCACTGCACAAGATGGTATAGGTAGTGCCACTGGGGCTTTGACAGAGGTGTGTAAGGTTAGTGTGTGTTAGTGTGTGCAGGTTAGGGTCCTCACCTCATAATGGGCGACCCTCTGGGACTCTGAGATGAGCTGAGCACTGCAGACCTTGCAGTAGCTGTCTGTGAAAAGCCCTTGGTCCACCTCTGTTGACTTCATCTGTAGCAGAAGAACAGGGAACATTTACTGAAATATACTGTACATACATTTTGTGAAAAGCCCTTGGTCCACCTCTGTTGACTTTATCTGGAGCAGAGGAACGGGGAAACAAACCAAACCAACATGCTTACTGAAATAATGTATACTAGGCTATATACTGTATATGGGTCATTCCTAGTATTCGTTGCCATTTGTGTCCTCATGACATAATGACGTTTGTCTTTTTATCAATGTTTTAGTTCGCGTTACTGATTGTTACCTGACTGTCCGTCCGGACGGACGGACGGACGGACGGACGGACGGAGTGCAAAACATACTCTCTCCCCATGCCTTCGGCCTGGTGGAGACAATCAGGGCACAGCTAGGTCTCCACCAGGTCAGTTTATTGTGGACTCCTGGTGACGCTATAATTGGCCAATGTGAAAAGGGTGCCCTTTCTTCTTACACCTTTGATGGCAATTTAATGATTTGAGGCATTTTGTTCCAAAAATCCAGCTGTTGGTGGCGCTATAACAGGCCAATGTGAAAAGGATGGGATTTATTCCTCAGCCTATCAGGAAAGTGTGTGAAAAATGTCATGGTGGCGCTATAGACGAATTCAGAAACGGGTCTCATGGTCGCAGCTTACATATTTTTTGTAGGCGGACTCGACATATCTGCGGGTTTAAACCTGCACCAGTCACACCTCTTCTACTACAGTGAATGGTAGAGTGACTGATGTTAGTCTGCCTCAAACGTTACTGTTTTACCTGCTTTTTACTAACACTAACATTACAAAGATGCCCAGAACATCGAGATGAACCTGTGTATGGCTGCTCCAAAAGTAGTGGCAACGGAAAAACGGAATGTCAAAATATAGGGTATGCACGTGACATCATCGTACCTGGAAGTTATGCGGGAACGCTCACTGAGTGGCAAAAAACTACTTTCTAGCCTTGACAGCCCATTCATCCAAACAGAAAAGTCCTGTCTGATTGGATTAAACAATGTTAAACTCACCAACATTGCAGCTGTACGAAAAGCTTGAATTATCCTCTTTCTATCTGCAAAGTTTTTGTTTCATAAAAATCAAGTGTAATTCTCCTCCATGAGAAAGTATGCAAAATGACAGGTTGACTGGAAATAAATAATTCACAAAACTGACAAGAACTTACTCCTATAGTCAAAGGTTTCCCTTTTACTTAAGTCCCTGATACAAAAGTGCAAACATTTTATAAAACTTGCTATTGCGTCCATTGCGAAACACACATCAAAGCCAGGTCGATATCCACATTCAGCATTAACATTACGTCCAGTTTGAGACAGTGTTCAAGGAAAGAAGTACAAACTGTGCTATACATAGTGGTATATAATACAGGTTCTCTGCTACTTGTATCCATATCATAGTGTTTCTCCTTGTGAATAAATTATGAGTTTGAGGGTTTGGACCAAGTTCACTTTTGCCTGCAGTTACATATGGCAATAGTGATAAGAGCATTAAAGAATATAAGGGAATGTCATCAAGATTGTGGGAAGGTGAGAATCTTAAAATCTCAGAATGGTATAGTGTCATGCCTATTTCTACTTTGAATAACACAGACCTTTATCAGATATGTTGCCTGTATAAAGCTTTTCCTACTCTTTACAATCATAAATAAAAACGCCTGGCAATTTCCTCGCCACAACAATCTCTTGTTTGCTTTCATCACTATCTATCTATGGACAATTCCACTTGGATAATCTAATTCCATGTTGCAGACTGCCTTTTCACCAGTGGCAATTTATGTCACTGTTCTGTTCCTGAAAATAATTTGACCTTGGCAGAGGGATACGGGCACCCTCTGTGGTGCCTTGAAGCTGTTGAGTCAGCGGACAGACAGACAGAAGGACAGATGCTGGTGCCCGGTGGCCCAAAGGGCACAACCAGACCAACAAGATGAGGATTATGAAGAGGAGAGAAGAAGAGGAGAGGAGGGGAGGGGAGGGGAGGGGAGGGGAGGGGAGGGGAGAGGAGAGGAGAGGAGAGGAGAGGAGAGGAGAGGAGAGGAGAGGAGAGGAGAGGAGAGGAGAGGAGAGGAGAGGAGAGGAGAGGAGAGGAGAACTCAGTGCAACTCGTCCGTTCCGTCTTGTAATCAATTGAGAGCAGCACAATTTCCTGGACCCAAGACAATGTTCGGATTCCAGCAGGACAAACAACATAAATGAGCGGCTTTGAGAGCTCTATCAGCTTGCCTCCAGCCTTGAGCCAGAACAGAGCTACTGCCTATGATGAATCATTAATCACTCTTAATTCTGTGTAGTAGCAGGAACAAGTGGAACAAAGGCTGTACTACCGTTTGTCCTGTCTTAATTCAGTTCTTGTGGTACATGGTCATTGTACGGACACAGGGAAATGGAATATTTGTTATGCATATATTGCCATGTTGCTGTAATTTTGACATTCGATCTTGCATTTCTCTCTAAAGTACGTGTCGTTTTTCCATTCCTATGCACATGATGTGCAGGCACACAGGAAAGATGTTGTGCTGTTAAAGCCCACTAACATCAACATATACTAACATGTCGCAACCCTTTCTCGCCTAAACATAACCCCTAACCCTTAGAGTGCAAATTATAGACATAAATGTAAAAAAAAAAAAAGGTCGTGATGACATCTCTGAACCACTCCTCGACAGCAGTATTTTTTTTTACTGCACTGACATTGGCACTGTCCTTGTCTATCAGCATTAACATCACTTAATAGCAGAGCCACAAGGCCTGGCCCTGCAACAGGCAAGGGAAAGGCTAGTGTGAACCTCAGCTCACATCAGAGCACCCACTGTACTCACGCAAGTTTTATTCCCTCTCCTCGGCAACCAATTCATTAAGCTAAATGTATTTTACTGTCAGATATGGCACTATAATTGCAGGAGGTTGAAATGTGAATGTCCTCTAAATGAGAAGCTGTGTAAAACATTTTCACCCGCTGTAATTAAATAAGGGGAGGGAACACACTCTTAATCCAACTGGAGGTTCTCTACACAATGCAATAAGCAATACATGATCACAGCATTTATTGTCAGCTTGGGTATTATACCTTTTTCTGCACCACAATCTCGATGTAATGTAACTTTGTGGTGTCGAAAATGTGACCCTGAAATATTTGAATGAAAACTACATTCTGTAATCTGATTTGATTCAGTTTCTCATACGCAGTCATTACCTACTGTTCATTGCCCTGCCTCCCAATACGTATGACTATGACTGGAAACTAATCAACACAGACAGGCTGCATGTTGGTGGCACCACCTTCGATGGGAAGAGCGAGTAGGAAGAGTGGTCAGGTGAGCGATGGAGGAGGAAAAGGTCTGAGCAGCAAATGACGGGCAGATGTTCAGGGCTGTAATTCATTAGGGGAGGCGCTGAGCTGTGAAGCTGGACCTGAGTGGACGTGTGTTGGAGTCTCACCCGCATGTCCTCCAGGTGTCTCTTTGGTTCAGTACAAGATCTGCCAGCACTGCATTCTGATTTGTCCACTGAAAGCTGCAGGAGGGTTGAACACTACAGGCAGCGCTCAATAACTTTCAGGGTTCATTTCGAGGTAAAGAGAAATGTTTAGCGGTGTGGAAACATACAGTGTATACTGCAGTGCAGATGTCAATAAATGTTTGGCATTCAGGGAGACAGTTTATATGTCATAAAGGCAGGATTAGTGTGTTAACCAGCTAACTATGGATTTAATCCTGGCTTTCGGCATCAAAACAGTAGCCCTCTTTAATGGGGATACATGGCCATGATGTTAAATTCTCCTGCACTCCTAGCCTGTTCAGTAACAGGTTCTGTTCAGATCAATACTATAGATAGCCTTGAGCAATCAGATCTTTGAAAAAGTATACACACAAATGTGATGAGGTCAGCACAAGTGGCTATGGCCGTTATTAGCCCAAGGAGTGTTTTTATGCAAAAATAATGCTTAGAATGGACTCAGCATCATGAAAACATGTCACATGCTACTTAAAGCAAAAGGAAATTTAGAAAATATTTGCCGTATATTGGATGTCTATGGATATGGCCATACTGTACAGGCCATTTTCAACACTTTCCCCTCAGACAATTCCAGGCAACATTTTTTCTGTTATTTAGGATATATTGAAGATACAAAATCAGTTGAGTTTGGGTTTTTTGCAATTAGTTTGAGGTCAAATTATTACTGGACTAATACTCTGTCATTGTGATGTGAATGTACCCCGTTGAAGTTATAATTTGCACGAGTTAAATTGATCAATGTTGCACTGTTCATCTAGGCGGCATTGATGACCAGTGAGCACCTGCACTGTTTCATATTTCATGAGGACTTGGTTTCAATAAATGAGCCTAGTACATTTTACTGCAAACCAAGCCCCCAGTAAGACTATCCAACGTTGAAGCTGCCACTATCTACTGGCGAAATGTGGAACTGCAGGACTTTCATGGAGGTGGACGGACGTTCACCTCCATGCAGCTCCGGTACCTGTACCACCCCAAATTACAATACCTGTATGTCTCTTTTATTATTTTAGTTTAATGGTCATAGCTATACTTCTATTTCCAGTACGATTACAAAATAGAACATGGGATGAAGTCCAGTAATAATGTAATTTGACCTCAATCTAATTGCAAAAAACCCAAACTCAGCTGATTTTGCATCTTCAATATATCCTGAATGACAGAAAAACAGTTGCCTGGAATTGTCTGAAGGGAAAGTGTTGAAAATGGCCTGAACAGTATGGCCACCATTGACATCCTATTATAAGGAAATATTTTCTACATTTCCTTATGCTTTAAGTAGCATGTGAGCAGACAATTCCAGGCAACTTTTTTTTCTGTTATTCAGGATATATTGAAGATGCAAAATCAGCTGAGTTCGTTTTTTTTGCAATTAGTTTGAAGTTGATCCTGTATTTTCCATAGATTTCCTGTACTAATGAATGATCACAAGTACAAACAAAAAACACTCTTATTTTGAAATGTGCGCCCGCTTTGAGAGGAAATAGGTGGCTACTACTACTATACTTGGCACTTGGTCAAGCCTGTATTATGACGGTCTCTCGACTTTTGCATCCGTTATTGTTGTTCGTTGCATATGGAATATGGATTTATATACTTTTATGAAGCAATAGTGTAAGTGCTACTTGGAGTTTAGCCTTAGGGACAGCATGCATTTTGTTTTAAAAGAGAAGGAGGAGGAAGTGGAGGGACAACAACAACAACAGCGTGCAGGTATTTAGGATTGCGTACTGTTCTGATGATGGGCCACTTGTTATGATATGATATGATATGATATAGTACTTTATTGTCAGTTCAGACTGAAATTTCAGTACCTTTCAGGATTACACCTTTTTGCCTGCACAGGGGGTCATTCCAACCTTTCAGTCCCATTTGACATAACACAAAGAACAAGACAATTTTACATAAAAACATGAAGACAAGAGCAATGTCCACAGCCTAGATTACCCTGTGGCTACTACAACTCCTGATTAAGCCTCAAAGTCGACTGGTGGACAAAGGACCTCTTTAGTCTAATCTTAGCCCCACAAGTCAGAACCCAATGGTACTGAAGTTTCTGAAATTTTTGAGACCCAGTAGCCATGGGGTCCTATTCCACCTCTACCCTGCCACCTGGTACGCGGACATAAATAAACATAAATACAGTGGATATGTTGTTTCTGCGCCGTTTGAGGGCTTCTGTTCGTGTGAGTTATTCTGAATGTGTGAAGTACCTATAAATACCGCTGCGAATTATCCTGTGCCGCGGAAGCCGTTTGTTTGACCGATTTGGTCGCTTTGATTCTTCTCTTCCTACCTTGTTTATTGACACCTCATTGTACCGCATATCTGGCTAGCTAGTGGCTATAGCTATGACAGAGCAGATCAGAGGCAGGAACGTAGCCAAGCACAAGCCAACCGCACAGCGGGAGGCGGTACAATAAACGGTAAATAAAGGAAGGAAGAGAGGAATCAAAGCTTCCAAATCGGTCAAACATAGATAAAAATACTTAACGGCTTCCGCAGCACAGGATAATTCGCAGCGGTGTGCGTTGGAAACTAGAGTTCACACATTCAGAAGCCCTCAAACGAACTGAAGCCCTCAAACATCGCAGAAACCACGTTGCCGAAGGTATTTATGTCCGCGTTCCATCATTTCCATACGAAAACACATCACCGCACAGGGACTCTACGGGTCAGCCCGGTTCGGTTCGGATTGGGCTGACCCAGGGGGTTCCGAGAGGGGCTAGTCTGACCTTATTGTATGCTGGTACACCATATCTCCTTCCTGAAGGTAGCAACCTATGTTCTCCATACAACACATGCTTTAATATTATTAGAGGTGATATTCCTTGCTGTATATATACAGTATTGCTGTGTATTTTATACAGTATCTAATGTTATACTGTAGCGTTGGGCCGCTGTGCCAACTGAACTGTAAATGTGATATTCCTTGCTGTATATATACAGTATTGCTGTGTATTTTATGCAGTATCTAATGTTACTGTAGCGTTGTGCCGCTGTGCCAACTGAACTGTAAATGTGATATTCCTTGCTGTATATACAGTATACAGTATTGCTGTGTATTTTATACAGTATCTAATGTTATACTGTAGCATTGGGCCGCTGTGCCAACTGAACTGTAAATGCCTACTGTAGTGTGTTCTTGCGGTTGAAACTGCTGCTGCAAATGTTGTTATAGGCTATGGTTAAGGTCTTATTTGGGGAAATCAATTAGACTGTGTGTAAGTGCTGCGTGCTAAATAACAATTGTATTAGTAACAATGATCGCGTGCTAGTCACTGTCTGCAGCTCCTCCGTTTTGTGTGGAAAAAAACGAATAGTTTTGCTTACTAGGTGGGCCAAAACAATGCGTTTGTTACCTACTGCCTGGCTGTCACTCTGGGGCAGAATAACCACCAAATAACCGCCAAATACCCTCAAACCCAACAAAAACACACACACACACACACACACACACACACACACACACACACACACACCGGCACCTCTTGAGTTAGACATTAAGCAGTGGATAGAAGACACATAGGGGTATGGAGCCCAAAAAACTAAACAAAAATTGGAAAAGTTGAAATTCATGGTGTAGGACCTTAAAGTCTGCAGAGCAAGTCCGCTTTCTGCCCATGTTTCATCAAAGAGTTCAAAGTGCAGGCTTTGCTGTAGTGCAGCATCAATGGGGGGCGTCATAAATATGATACCTGCCACCCCCATAGTTGCCAGCCCACAGCAGGATTACACCTTTTTGCCTGCACAGGGGATCATTCCAATAACCTTTCAGTCCCAGGCTCCCAGGCAACTTGCCAAACCCAGGGAGGACAGTTATGTTTTATTCTGTTTCTTCATGGCAATGGCAGTAAACCTTTACCAATACTCAGGATGTGATGTCTGTCTCTTAATTGTACTATTTAGCAGGGAGAGAATCCATGATCCAAAATCCTGACTGGTTGTCAGTGGACAGGGGTTGGGTGAGAGTGTGTCTGTCAATTAAACAATATCACATATAGCTACAGATGAGTATGCCTGACTATGCTACAACAGCAGCCACGATATGGTTCAATGGCCATATGTAACTTTTTTGAGGGGCGCTAGTCATAGGCGGACTTTGAACTTGACGCCAGGGGGTGCGACTGCTTGGCGAGCGACTCCCGCTCGCACGCCTTGCGTGCACGCGCGATTTATTTAACCTTTATTTTATTATTTTAGCGTTTTTACAATGCCCTAACCCCTAAAAATGAGTTATTTAGGTATAGTACAGCAGCTCACACACATACACACATGCACTACAGCCGTACAGCGAGTCATCATATCATGATAAGAGAGATGATTACAAACTACAGTCAGAAGCAATAAGTTAAGTTTTTGCCAGGGGGTGCAGTGCCCCCCTTGTGACTTAAAAAATCACACTTGTGTGAAGTGAGGGGCGCTCTTATCATCTTACAACATCGAGGAGGGAATTCGGTAATCTAACTCTAATACATTAAAGTCTAACTCATGTTGCTATATGATTAGGTGATGTAATGATGATATAAAACAAACGGTGTAAAAAAAAACATAAAATTCTCTTTATTGTTAATGGGATTTGTGTTAGGGACATTCATTGTCAATGGCGTTTTTTAAAACAAACATGAAACCTATAGGAGGGGCTAGTGTCTCAAAAAGCAAACAAGGGCGCCCCTCACTGCACACAAGTGTGATTTTTTAAATTACTGTAATTATGGATATCTCCTGACCTGTTGCCAAACAGTGGGTGATAAGTAATATGAGCTCATGGAGTTCATGGATTTTGTCTGACTGAGAAAAGTTCTGAGTTACTAGAGAGAGAGAGAGAGAGAGAGAGAGAGAGAGAGAGAGACACACACACACACAGAGACACACACAGAGAGACACAGAGAGAGACAGAGAGAAAATAGCGACCGGGATGAAGAGAGTAAAATTATTTGATCCATGAAATGGAGACAATGAGCCCTGTGAACTAGACCTCTAATAGACTTGAGCCATTGTGGCTGGCTGTCAGCCTTCATTGCTGCAGATTCAGAATAGACGCTGTCACAATATTACTTTAGTGACTGAGTATAGTTACACATATTGTGTGTGTGTGTGTGTGTGTGTGTGTGTGTGTGTGTGTGTGTGTGTGTGTTCATCTAACTCTGTGTGTACACAACAAATTCCATTTTATACTTAATTAATGTTGTTTAATGCAATCAGATAAGACTTTTCTATTTGGATGAATAGGCTGTCAAGGTCATAAAGTAGTTTTTTGCTACTCAGTAGACATTTGCGCATAAATTCCGGGTATGATGATGATGTCACGCCCATACCCTCTATAGACAATCTACAAGCTCAACAGGCAGACTGTTCTGCTATTTTTGCAATTTTAAACGTTTCTGTCCTTCGACCTTCCTCAGGCCCAAGGAAGGTCAAAAGACCGAAACGTTGCATTTATTTGGACATTAAATAAAATGCTCTTGAACCAGAGCTGGCAGTGTGCAGGACTCCCTCTTTCTCATATGTGTCTGCAGTCTGCTGCTTTGTCCGCTCACCTGCTGTTATTAGTAAGTTGAGTGTGCGGAAGTCTTCTCTTCAAAAATATAATTTGCCAAAATCAATTATTTTTATTCATTTATTAAGTTGTATAATCTATAAAATCAATGTGTTTGATTAACTATTGCACCTAGATTGAATCTGCACAGACACCATGTTTTTGGATGAGGCCCTGGGAGCAGCATCACTTATTTGCAGTTAATGTGTTGTGTTGTGCATGTTAGCACAATTTTGCAGAACAAATCCCATCAACATTTCGCTGGTTGTACTAAGTTAGTGACAAATAAAACCTTGATTCTGCTTCATACGTCAAATGCATTGAATGCACCTTGCTCCAGAGGCACCAAAGAAGGGCTGACCCGGCACTGTGGCTGACTGGCTGTGACCTAGAGACTTTCCATGGATACTCTAAACCCCCTGGTGCTCCAGTGGAGCTGATGAGTGGCCGATAGTGGTACTGTAGTTGTAATGGGCTATTAGAGCATTGCTGAAAGAAGCACACACGTACAAATACAGTTAAAAATACAATTACAGTTCACCTTTTGGTTCTTTTTTTCCCCCTTTACCTAAACGAAGGCTTAAAATAAGTGCCCTCATCAGCAGCGGCTTGACCAGCAGGTGCTATGGGGTCATTGAGTTCTTTCAGCCTTACTCCCAGGAGGCCATATTAGTCAAGCCTGAATACTGAGGTTGCACACTTACATAACCAGGGGCCACATTTCTCATCCCTGAGCTCCATGTACTCAATTGATATCCATTCACTCTATCACTCTCTACCGTTCTGTGTCTTTTTCTTTGGGGAGGCAAGGTCAAGCCAAATTGCAATCCCATGCCTTCAGGTCAAACTAATCTGCAGTTATCCTTTCTGGTAAGTGGGTCTATTTCTGTATAGTGGATCCGAACCATTGCCCACAGATAGGCCGTGTGAAAATATTAGCATGGACAGGACATGGCAGAGTGTCTAGTGCCTAGAAGCAGCTCAGTGATGAGCCAAGAGAGACATTTATAAGTGAGCTTGAGAGTGTAGGATGATAAAATAAAAATTGTGAATTTGTGACACCGGTCATCTTAATGATGTTAAATCTCTACAGTCCAGGCACAATGTCAATCTGAAAGATTCAAACTGCAATTGTCCTTGATTCAATATAGACTGAATATTACACTTCATGAAGTAAGTACCTGTTGAAAATGACAGGACAGCCTACATCAGCACACACAACAATCCATCAAGTACAGCTTACTACTGTGTTTGCTGTAGTAGGTCATTACACCAAGGCTAAATTATTTGTTGCTCAAGGAGGCTCAGCTGGATTTATTCACAAAGCACCCCCAATTGGAAGCTTAGGCAAGCATCAAGCCAACCAGATCCATATATTGAGTCCAGCTAAGGTTTTAATAGGGCATCATTACTGAAATGGAGTCATATGGCATCATGGTTTGTAATGAACACATTCTCAGCTGTAAAATAAAGTGAATCAATGTTTAACATGAGATCTAGTCTACTACGTATCTATATCTTGGTTCTCAACTGGTTTCACACTGGGAGCTGAACACAACCCGTAATATTAATTTAAACCCCATCATCATTGACTGGGGTCCCCTAGGTGTCTATCCTTGACCCCCTATGTTTTTTTATGCATGCCCCTGCTCAGTTATTGCATATGACTGATCTGCTGCTCTTGGCTTAGATTTATCACAAAGCTTTGAGTCAATATTGTGAGCTTTAGGTAGGGTGGCCTGCTCTGGCAACACACAGGGGCAGCAGTGCTTAGGTGTACGTATATGGCCAGTAGAACGGCCGGATAGGAACCACAAGGTTCCCAGTTAGATCCCAGACTCCCACAGAGTTAGTGTCGAAGTGTCCGAAGTGGCAAGACACTGAACGCCTAATTGCTCCTGATGTGCAGGTTGGTGCCTTGTATGGTTTCCACAGCCATTGGTGACAGTGTATAGAATGTGTATGTGAATGGGTGAGTGTACTTCACAATCTATGTAATTTACCACAGGTGCACAGTCATACACTACTATACTTTTATAATATACAAGGAAGTTCTTGGGCCGCGCTCCCGTCCAATGTATGTTTATATTTCACAGAAGAGTGAAATCGATTTTTGAAAGACCTAGGGACTGAATCATCTGGGTGCATAACTTGTACTAACTTGGACAAAGTCTGGCAGAGACTTCTATAACCAATTCTGACATTTGGGTATAGGGTATCTCTGACTGTCTTTGAGACTTCCACCAATAGTGTTTGGAACTCTGTGTTCCGTGCCCATATATTTTTACAAATTCAAAATATAAAGTACTCGGGAGAATGGGGTAAGATAAGCTTACCCCACTTTAGTTTTCCTGGACGCAAGACAAAAAGAGATAGCAGTAAAATATAATATATATCTACCCTTATTTTAGGATGTATTCTATTCATTGAAATTATGAGTAAGCAATAAGCATCTATGATGATAAAGGGCCATAAGAATGTGACTTCTAGTGACTAGTCCCGTGTCTCAACTTGCCCCAGGTTAGGGGCAAAATTATTGCTAAATTATTAGCAGTCAAGAGGTGCACACACATCCAAACATTTTGACGGATACTGGATTAATATGGATAAACTGTAAAAGAGATAGTCCACACGCCGTCTTTATGCTCCTAAAATAATTTATTAATAGAGCGGATTGGAGAAACTAAACGCCTGAAAGGCATTTACCACCACAATTATTTTGGGAGCATGAAGACGGTGTTTTTCTAAATTATTCAATATTCACACTAGTGACTAGTCCATACCCGTCTGGGGTTATGAGCACCCAGAGTATGTGCAGAGTTTGGGTTGTGTACATGCATTGCATTTGTGTTGTTGAACATAGTAGTATGCAACTATTAACACCTTTCAGGTGAATGGTTTCTTAGGCAGGGCGACCCCCAGTGAATGCTGCATTACCTGGGGATGTGCACAGTCAAAGTATTAACAGACATTGGGTTATGTGCTGTACAGTGTACACTGTACAGCAATAGTCCCACACGTTTTTAGACCCAAGGAGACCTTCCAATATATTCAATACGGGGAAGCAGTTGTCACCAATCTATGGTTTCTTTTTAAATGCAATTTAGTTTTTTTGGTGTGACAATGTTCCTGCCAGCCCCCTGGCCTGCACAGTGTTTGTGCCACATTTGGTACGGATTGGAGAAACTAAACGCCTGACTATTAGGTGTGACTACTAGGTGTGACTATTTTCATGTAATGTTGTGTCAAGTTTTGTGCATATTAGACCATTGGTGCACCTGTTGGCCAATGGGGCCGGTGTGACTCTTCTCAAGTTTGGTGCAGTTTAGAGCAACAAGTGGCCCCTGGTGTGACTATTCTCATGGCAGCTGCACTGGTTGTTATTATTGTTATTATGCATTATGCGTATTTATGAGTTCTTGTAACTAACTATACAGTGTTATAAACCAATTATAATGCACAAATGCTTATACTGCATTATACAGAAATTATTAATGTTTATGGGAGATGACATATGAAGCACATTAAAACGCTTAAAATGTAATAGCTTACACCAAAAGACACAGTGAAAAGTTTGGGGTGCACCAAATGATGTGCTTGTGCACCTCACATTTAACACTGCATGCATGCACGGGCACAAGACACACAGAGATATACATACAGAGACACATCTATTATGTGCGTGCATGCGCACAGGAGAGAGATGCCGTTCCTCGCATCACCTAACTTCCATTTAATAGTTTTTGGTATGGTTGCAGTTTATTAAAGGGCTTTTGCATGAGGCCGTCACAGGAGCCAGCAGATAGCAGATAAATATGAATTATTTAGAGTATAGCAAAAGTCATATGCAGTATCCAGTATGCCTACAACAATCATTCTTCTACATGTATTACATTTCACTTGTTAGCACTGGAGGCATTGTGGAGCATCAGTTTACCGTATGTGTACAGTCAGTGGCAGGGAGTGTACCATACTGTATGTGTACTGTACGGTGTGTTTGTCAGTTTAACACAGTGGTTCTCGAACTTTTTCATGTCAAGGACCCCCACATTAACATGTATTTGGCCACGGATCCCTGAGTTTGATTTAGTGCCAAAGTGTTGTTAAAATGTTTCAAAATAATCCACATTTTTCAAGATTTCTTAAAAATAGCAGATAGTGATACACAAGCTCACAACGTGTTGGATCGTGAAGCCTTGTGAGCTTGTAGGTCGGCTATTTTCAAATAGCCGGCGTATGTGGTGTATATGTGGGGGGCCGATGTATGTGGGGTTAAAGTTGTTAACCTGATTTTGATGCTAAAAATTATCTGGCTGGGGATCCCTCTGGAACTTTGAGAACCACTGTTTTGTGGTTGTCATTTTGGAATTACACTACTGTATCAGGATATCAATGTTAGGGCCACTATTTGTAACTCTTTTACATGAGGTACATGAGGTACATGAGGTACAGGAGATCCAAGTTCAGTGTTACTGCTTTTTAAAATCAATAGTTTATGTGCTGCTGCTGCTGCTATAGCCAAGGCCAGGAATAACTGCAGAACATGCATTCATTTCCTTCGATTAAACAGATATTTATTCTGCTCCTGTGATATAGATATCCTTATAGTTGTAATGCCCTTCTAAGCAGAAGTAATGGTTACAGATGGTTTTATCACTTATTTAATTTAATTTAATCTATTTAAATAAGTCTTAATCCCTGATCACCTTTAGAGAAATATAAAACAATTACCAAAAAGATATGCAAAGAAAGACATTTTTCTGTCTACAAAAGGAAACCTTTATTGTTGGAAGCACATCCCGTACAGCTTCAAAGCTTTTTATTTATAACTCTCAGAATGCCGACGGTAGGGAGGAGAATTTAAGCCTTTTTACCACTTCAAGCATTTTCCAAAATAGAAATGGCTATTAATCAGGATTATTAAAGTGGAGGACTGGAGGTCAATAAAAAGAGAGCTTCGTAACTTAACACAAGGAGAACTTTCTTTAGTTCATCATGTATTGCAATATCTCTGCGGACAGTAACTCCAAAAATACCCCTTGTAAAAAACAGTAGGATACTGAAAGTGCATGCCTAAGCACTTTATCCCGGTACCTAACGCGCCTGTGGCATCAAGCGACATGCAGAGACGGAACTGTCTCGAATGATGAAATTCAACAAGACCATGACAATGCCAAGAAGGGGCCATCTGGTGGATTGAACGCGGAGGAGAAGATAATGATATCGTTCAAATTTCCTCAGACAACCGGATAGTTGACCGTGTAACCTACTGTATAGGAAGCAGGTGGACAGCGTTTTTCACAATAATAGGCCTACCTTATTTTGCAGATTAAAAACTCATTCAAGTTTGGATCTCAAATATTATTTTGAATAGGCCTACAGTTACTGGAAAAAAATACATTAATTAATTGTGTTCTGAACACAGTGACCAAATTTTAGGCCAAATGTATATAGGCTACTTATACTTCTACTCTACTAAATCTGATTACCAAACCCAACACCTGGAGGAATATCAACAACATGCAATGAGTAGCCTAATTCATAATTAATAATCAGCCTACGAGTACGAATGAATGACTTCATGGCGCACTCACTCAAAAAAATAAGTAAATAATAAAGTAAAACAAATGGTATAGGCAATCAAATGTGTGTGCCCGTCTGAGAGAGAGAGAGAGAGAGAGAGAGAGAGAGAGAGAGAGAGAGAGAGAGAGAGAGAGAGAGAGAGTTAATTGGTGACAGTGACAGCAGGTGCTCTGTCCGGTCCATAGCTCTAATGCTTCTATGATTCTGCCCTGCGCATTAGAGCTATGGACCAGAGCTACTCCTGTCCCAATCAAAATAACACCAAATCCAATGTAATGTCACTTTGTTTGTTTGTTTTTTAAGATTGTCCTGAAAGCTATTTTCTGTCATGTCACTTAATGGACCAAGCTGTTCTGCAGTAGGCTATATAGCCTGTTTCCAAACAGTGGTGAAATGTTAGTGCCAACCAAGCAGTGAGCAGTGATGCTGAGTCTGACATAATTATTTTGCCAAAGAGTCATCTCAACTTCTTCAAAGTAAACGGCATATAAATGCCAGACATGGTGAGACAGCCAACGCATTTTAACTTGAGGCAGGACAACTTTGAGAATGATCTTTAAAGAGTGCAACTTGTTTATCAGCGCCATTTGACCTCCGCGAGGTTGCTCCGCTACTTTTTAAAACAGTAGCCTACAGTCTCTCTCTCTCCACCGATGTGTTTAATGACATGACATGCAACACGAATCTCGCTCCGTTGCTCTCTCGACGCGCATCGAAAACCAACACGTATAATAGGCTACTTCACAGTTCACAGCAGCAGAGAAAATGAAATACTACATTATCGCCACAAATGAGTATTAACTCCTGGGTATAATTATCTGGTTAGGAGCACTTAGCATTCGTAGTTTGGCGCACTGAAAAAAGAACAGCATAGGACGACATTAACTGTACCTGTAACTCCAAACTGTAGCCCTGGTACAAGTGTGTCGGGGACACTGTCAACTGATGTTGCACTTGAAGAGAAACCGTATAATCCATTGACCAGATGTGCGAATAACGCGCGCACTAAGCAGAAGACTTGTCCACAGCTGTTGGCAGGAATACTGTAGTGTAGTACAATCTACTGTTCTCCGCCCCGCCTCCATCCCATTGGTCAGCGGTCACTGGCAGTAGTAGCCGCTGTGTGGAGCAGTAGGCACGGGCACGATTTCCCCCTGAAGGGCGCCACGACTCCCACGAGAGGTGGTGTAGGGAGTAGCGACTGTCTGCATGGTACTGAGGCGAGGTCGTGACTGACAGTGTGTTGGTAATAATTAGCAATACAGCGATTCTCAAACATTTTCATGTACTGTAAACAATGAGTTGGGACCCCGGACTCATTGCATTGTTGTGATTGTGAGCTTGTAGATCAGCTATTTTTGAATGGCTGAATTATAGCCTATAAGTAAAACGGTAGTTCTCAACCTTTTCAGGCTGACCCCTATCCCACCCTCTCCCCACCCACAATCCCAAGGATAGTCAGAAATACAGTCTGGAGGAAAATAAAAATTATATATATATATATATATATATATATATATACACAAAATACATGCATACATAATTACAAAAATAAAATTGAAGCAGATTTTCATAGCAGAGCAGATTTTGTTTCTGTTGTGGTTTGGCGTTGGCCGAGGCATAGGCATAGGCACGGCACGCTATACAGTTTGTGTGTTGTGATAGAATGTCATAAACGGACCCCAGGTCTTGTAAAACTTTTTTTCAGAGCCGGCAATTGAAATTTGAAAACCTTAACATCTCCAACTCGAGACAGAACATTATATTGTCCATATATTGTCAATCACATTTAATGTTTGTGTAGGACAAAGATTGTGTGTTTGCATATACACTAAATGCTTGACATAGGAGAGGCTATCACCCCTCAAAAATAGAATCCTTTTAAGGCTGGGAGCTATACATAAAGGACAAGAGGTACCGTAATCCAGGGAAGCGAAGGGGGGTATCCGGGGTCGGGATCTATATGACCAGTTAGTGTGAAGATGGAGTGCATGATTTAAGGTCATTCTTAAATCTTGCAAGAGAATTTAGGGATTTCAGGACTGAAGGGAGGGCATATTCCAAGTAGAGGCTGCAGTCTGCGTAATAAAACACATTTTTCCCCGTGAGCATCCCTCACTCATGGGCATGCCAGCAGGCCTACTTGATCATCCCTCACTCTGGGCAGGTAGCCCAGCAGGTACTTGGGGAACAGAGGCATCTAGAATCTTGAATCTATAGAAGCTTGTTTTGGGAGGTCTGCAGCTTTGTCTTCAGTGGCTTACAAACATAGTCAATTTGACACTGAATGAGAGCACCGGCCAAGGTCCTCATGCACTGCTGTTGACAGGGAGATATCCTGTGGCTGCCCCTTCAGGGCGTCCATGAAGCACAAAAATCATGCAGTAATCCTGTTTTCTATACTGCCTCCCCCTGGTCAGCTGCAGGGCACCTGATGGGGGGTAAAGGAACTGGTTGCTGGTTGGAATATCCATGCACTACTATAATGGTGGTTGAGGGTTGAAACACTCTAAGAAGGTTGGAGACCACCTGATGACCTCTCTTCCAGGCCAAGGCATCCATTAGAAATGGATTATATTTGCACAGATGAACAGTCTGGTGAGACGTAGGAGGACACTAGGCAGGAGGTAAACCATAGTCCTAGAGACCTCCCAGTGCCTGATGTCCCCCAAGAACACACAAGGCAGAGCACAAAGCTTCCTGCTAGTTCTGGCAGGGGAGAAAGTGTGACAGTGGGCGGGTCCGCGGGGGGGTGCCCTGGGCGCAGCAGTCGCTGGGGTGTGATCAGCACTGGTTTGCTGCACCTGGCCAGCACTTCCCTGTTGGCCAGGTGTGGCTCTCCCTCCTGGTTGCGCCTCGGTGATGGCGGGGTGCCCCTCCGTGGACTTGTCTATAGCTGGAAGCCTGGAGGAGGGGCAGTGACTTGGCCAATCACTGCTGAACCGCCAACTGGAGAGTGCAGTGGTTGAGGGTTGAAACACTCTAAGAAGGTTGGAGAGTGGAGACCACCTGATGACCTCTCTTCCAGGCCAAGGCGTCCATTATAATGGATTATACTCGCATCTTTGATGTATTTACAAACTGAGCTCATTTCGGGGCTCTCCCAGTTTGGCAGAGGGAGAGTTTTACAGAGGAGGATTACAGTTTAGGCAATTGGCACTGGGTGAAAAAATAGGTTATGGATGTCTTAATTTTTTTCTAATTTTGCCTGACAGTGCCACAGTTACACTGGGGCTCTCTGAACTAATTCTTGACACGTCTTGGCAAAGTGCGTCTACGGTTTTGAGCTATCCGTGTTCCCTGAGTCTGACTATCACAGAAGACTTTGGGAGCATTCAGAGCAGCAGCTATACGGTTATATCAGTATATCGCTGTGAAGTGAGCCGGAGGCTGAAAGTGTGAAGTGCAAGTGGCTGCATAAGTGAAGTCATCTACAAGCTCACAACGTGTCCCTTGGTGTCCCTTGGTGTAAAGGGAAAAAGGAGGGGGCCTAGCATGGACCAGTGGGGTACTCCAGCCAGTGAAGCATACAGTAGGCCTATAGGGGTTAACTTGTTAAATCATCATGTAACCTCAATGCCACATAGTTACTGTAATCCTGTGAGATTTGGCAGAAGAGTCAGAGAGATGCAGATGGGGTGATATGCATTGCATGCATCTGTACAGAGTACAGAAACAAGGAGCAATGTGTGTGGCCTAAACCATATCACGCTGAGAGTTTATTCCTATCACCAGTTTTTTGTCACCTTCACGTTTATTTCCATTTATGTAAGGTTAAACCTGCACATTTCAGAATCAGCTGTGTTGTCATATTCGTTTTTGTTATTTTTTCCAAGAAAGGGGGTATATATGCATGTCAGACTGGGGGGGACCTTGAAATTAAACGGGTTGAGAATCACTGCTAGAGCCATGAAAAAATCTTCTCTTACAGGGGTCCCTGACATATCTTTTCAAATGGGGGTCTGCGGGCTAATTAGGGTTAATTTGGGGGTCCTTGACATGAAAAGGCCAGGTTGAAAAATACTGCCCTAGAAAGTAGACGCTCCAGTGAATTGGTAGTATTATTGGTATTATACCTGTAGCCTATAGAAGCCATTTGCTATGAGAGATGCTATTTTTTATTTATGGAGCACCAATAAACCATTTGAAAATAGAATATTTAAATTTCAAATACTGTCTCAGCAGAAATTTGTAAATGTATACACAACCCTTGGTTTTATGCATGTGTCGAGTCCATTCATTGGAGCACAGCTGACAGCAAATCAGACTAGTTAGGGAGGGAAACTCATAACTGGGATTGAGCATTTGGTTTATATTTCTTAAAAAAAAATCATAACTTTTGACAGGAATGTGCTAGAGACTTACTTTTTCTTGGACAGACTCGTACATTTATGCTCTACAAGTGGGGGCCCGGATTAAATCATCTCGCGGGCCGTATGTCTGACATGGCTGAAGACTTCATCCAGTGAATTGGCAGACACTCCCTAACCAGGCTTCAAGCGCGCTCTTTAAAACCCTCCGGTAGCCACGCCCCCTCCCTCTCCACACACAGACCCACCCACACGGGCTGCAAACTTGTTTGTTATTGTAAACAGAGTGAAAAATATAAACAACTTATAATGTAACTTTGCACTCCATGAAGTGGAGTAGTCTGGCGTGTTAGGAAGTGGAAACTGCTCAGTCACAACACTGTGTGACAGCTTGAAAGAGAAGTTATCTTCATAACAACAAATTGGTGGGTTTGTTTTCATTCTGCAGGTGAGTTAGCTACCAATGCTAAGTGAGCATTAACGTGCGTGTGTGTGTGTGTGTGTGTGTGTGTGTGTGTGTGTGTGTGTGTGAGAGAGAGAGAGAGAGAGGGAGAGGCGGGGGGGTGAAATTAAATGAACAAACAAAGGTGCTTGAAGTGCTGTAAAGTGTTACCTGAATTGCACACAAACCTGAGTTAGCTATACCTACCTATGCTAAGCATACTGTGTGTGTGTGCGTGTGTGTGTGCGTGAGAGAGGGAGGGAGGGAGGGACTGGGTGTTGAAATAAAAAACAAAGGTGCATGAAGTGCTGTATGTGTGCATGTGGGTCCTATCTATTCTATATTTGTAAAGTGGTACCCAAAAGTTGTTTTTCAAAAAATAGCAGACCTACAAGCTCACAGCGCGCCGCTAAGAGCTTGTAGATCTTCTATTTTTTAATAGCTAAAGCATAACATAATGCTATATCACCAAAAGGGGTTCCCGCCCAAAATGGTACTGTAGGATAATTCGATGCTAGAAGGCTTTCTTACTTTTCTTTGTAGTTGTTACGTGACGTCCCCACCAAAGAGGTCCAGGTGTTATTTTCTGCAAAAGCGCATTATTGGCTATTTCCCCTACCATAAACCCCCCAATGAATTGAATTGAATTGAATTGAATTGAATAGGGCATTGGGGTGTTGTGCTAATTTGCTTATTTCCATTGCTCAAATCATAATGTAAATAGTATCCCAAGCGGCACACTTTACTACTTATTTAGATGGAAATAAGCGAATTAGCACAAAAATCCAACCCCCATTGTGGGCTTATATATGGGGAAATAGCCAATACTTATACTCAAAGCTTATATGGTCTCTCTCTCAACCTGCTCCACAGGTACACGGGCCAGGGTGACGACCCCAGATCCCCAAGATCAGCTTCTTCTTAGCCCTGACATGCTGTGAATGCTGGACCCTATAGAGCCCTGACATGCTGTGAATGCTGGACCCTATAGAGCCCTGACATGCTGTGAATGCTGGACCCTATAGAGCCCTGAAATGCTGTGAATGCTGGACCCTATGCCCTAAACCCCTGAATGCTGGACCCTAGAGCCTATGCCCTAAACCCCTGACCACGACATGCTGTGAATGCTGGACCCTATGGAGCCTATGCCCTAAATCCCTGACCACGACATGCTGTGAATGCTGGACCCTATAGAGCCTATGCCCTAAACCCCTGAATGCTGGACCCTATAGAGCCTATGCCCTAAACCCCTGACCACGACATGCTGTGAATGCTGGACCCTATGGAGCCTATGCCCTAAACCCCTGACCAAGGCACTACAGCAGAATGCTTGCTATGTGCTGTGTAGTGCGAAACATCCAGACCAAGGCTGAGTGAGAAGATCAGGCAGCCAGGATAATGAGGCTGGTTGGGGGCCATTGATACTGGGAGGAGAAGTACTGCATGGCCAGCTAGCCAGCCAGATGTATGGAGGATGGAGATGACTGGAGTCTGGAGGAGCTGCTGGAGGTCTCATCATGAACTGGAGAGAGAGAGCCACAGTTTTCCCCTGGCATCACTACAACTATCTTATGAAGTCAAGTGGAAGAGTCGACAGCTCAAGGTATGAACTTTGTCTTTTGCTTCTTGGCTACTGCTTGTGTTTTTAATGCGTGTGATTCAAGCTGGTGTGCTATTGCTGTCATTTTGGGACCCATTGACCGGGTGGCAAATGGCAAAGTTCTGGCTCTGGGGTTGAATGCTATAGTCATCATGTGAATATAGAGTTGGTCTGTTGTGTTGTATCTGCTGTACAGTATGTGAGTTCAGTTGTTGTACCAGGGAACAGTATGTGTGTGTATGTGGCTCTTGATCACTTCAATAATCCCATGAGTGAATTTGCTATTTCCATTTGGTTGGAGATGGAGCTTTTGGGCTTTGACATAACAGCCATCAATTCCAATGGTTAATTTTCAATAGAAGACTGATTGACATTAGTTGATGTACGTTGTTGCGTGGTCACTGACGTTCGTTGTGAGTCGTTGTGACAGGGTGGCTGTATTGGTTCATGACTGGCATCATGGTGGCAAAGAATGTCCCTTAGTAGGTTCTTTCTTTCTTTCTTTCTTTCTTTATTTCTTTCATTAAAGTCCATGGACTAGAAAGAAAGAATTCTTTCTAGTCCATGGACTTTAATGTTTGTTTAGGGCACTAAATGGCAACGTAAGACATCATGTAAATAGTTGTATTTGCTACTCTTGTTTCTCTGCCAAGAGGCAGCGGTGGCCGAACGGTTTGTGGAGCGATGTTGATATCGGAAGGTCGCTAGTTCGTATCCCCGGACCGGCACGTTAAAATTACCACCGCTGAAGTGCCCTTGGACAAGGCATTGAACCCCTACCATGAAATGTTCTATGAGCAGGGCCTGGCTGTAAACAAGTTCTTGAGCTTAGTCCAGTTACCCTGGGTAAATATAGTAACTTCTCTTTGCCTGTCCTGAGCCCATGCAGGCAGAGGCCTTTTTGGGGCAGTTCTGGTGGTGGGGTGTCAAAATTTGAAGTCGGTGGGGCAAACTGGTTGTTGAGGTGTGTGGATTACAGACGCGCGCACGCACGCACGCACGCACGCACGCACGCACGCACGCACGCACGCACGCACGCACGCACGCACGCACGCACACACACACACACACACACACACACACTCGGTGCATTTATGTGGAAATAAAACCGTCACTGGCGTCACACGTGCGTCTGCTTTGATGTGTGTTGTAAAGCAGCTAACAGTACGTTTTTTTTACAGCTGCTACTAAACAAAACATAATGTAAACACTTGCTAAATTGAAACTCAATCAAATGCTCGGCTAATATTATTCATTCTTTTAAACGTGAAAAAATGGTGAAGTGAAGACAAGTTGAAAGTTTGTGCAGGTGCTGTGAAAATGGCGTCTGATGTGAGGACAGAGGAGGACTACTTGAAGGGGGAAAAGTTATAAGGGGCGTGTCCAGGTTTCTAAGGCTTAATTCTGTATATTTTACTGGATTCTGACCATTTTGTGTGGGTACAGAACAATATTGGTTAGAATTGAGTGAATAAATCCATTGCATAAATAAATGCACACGTTCTTGTATTTTTAACAAGAGATGATAATCGAAATACATTTTCTTGTAAACGAACATACTTAAATGTGGCTTGTTAATCATAACAGATTGAATCATGTTACATTTACTGTTTGTCAGATCCACTTATATGAGTGTACAAAATTGTGGGATCAAATTGTATAGTAAAAAAAGAAAAACCTGCACTGAATAATAGACTATATTGTCGGAGAGTGTGTGGAAACAGGGTCGGCTTTGTAAAATGTCTCCATTGCCCCTATTCAATCAAGTTGGTCAGAATATCAGGTCAGTAGCACAGACTGAGATGTATGCCCACAGAGGATACTACAGTGGGAAAATGTCTTTCATTTGCCTTTGAGCTCATTACTCTGGGATCAGATGGTGGAATTTCAAAGACAAGCTATGTTTGCAGTGGAAATCATGTCATATCCGTAGGGGATTATATACCACCAGAGCATGTTCATTCACATAGTAGACATTCAGTTGATGCTCTTAACCAGTGTGATTTGCAGTGAGTGAACAGGTATTCTCTGTCTAACTGAGTGACTGCACTGCACTGGCCAGTGATGAACACAGTGACCGCTGTCGGGATCAAACATGCAACATGCTGTGTTTTCTCAACCTTGATCTTTGAAAAGACTGGGATTCTGCTGGTTGTATACATCTGGCTCTGACTGGTGTTATGTTACGAAGAAAATGTATAAAACCATACATACGTATAAAACCCTACATACGTATAAAACCCTACATACGTATAAAACCATACATACGTATAAAACCATACATACGTATAAAACCCTACATACGTATAAAACCATACATACGTATAAAACCCTACATACGTATAAAACCATACTTACGTATAAAACCCTACATACGTATAAAACCATACATACGTATAAAACCCTACATACGTATAAAACCATACATACGTATAAAACCCTACATACGTATAAAACCCTACATACGTATAAAACCATACATACGCATAAAACCATACATACGTATAAAACCCTACATACGTATAAAACCATACATACGTATAAAACCCTATATACGTATAAAACCCTACATACGCATAAAACCATACATACATATAAAACCCTACATACGTATAAAACCATACATACGTATAAAACCATACATACGTATAAAACCCTACATACGTATAAAACCCTACATACGTATAAAACCATACATACGTATAAAACCATACATACGTATAAAACCCTATATACGTATAAAACCCTACATACGCATAAAACCATACATACGCATAAAACCCTATATACATATAAAACCCTATACGTATAGCGTTAGCATACGGCAAGCGAAAAGCGAACGGAAAAAAATAATAATAGGAAAAATTCTGAATATTCTTATCTCGCCCCGTATCATTGAGGATGCGCTAGGACGTCCACAGTCCTCTCGGTTCGAATCCTTAAGACGGCCTGAGGCGTCGTATGTAAAAATTGTGTTAACAGCACATTCAAGTGAAGTCAAACATAGGCTACTCAATATCAGCCTTATCAAAACCGTGACTGTCTCATCATTAATAAGTACTATAAAGTGCAACAAAACCTCCCAATGACAACAATATAGGGGGAACAAATGCAGCTCCTATAATGCACCTCACAATTTCAATCAAGCGTTCAAACGAAGGAGCGGTGGAGTGTGTGCCATCTATACCGGATGTTTCATGAGGCATATAAGCAATGCAATATAGGCCAATCCTAAAGGTTGTGAATTTATGGGTGAAATCAGTGCCTCTGGTCATGGAAGACAATTTAGCGTGGGTTCCCTATGGAAAACAAGCAGAACACATTAGCAGGCCTTTTCTTTACCAAATGTTCATATGAGTATGCTTGAGTGAGGTTATTATAAACACAGCAGGTAGGTAGGATACAATTAATAACTTTTAAAAAAATTACCCAGCTTGTTCTCAAATTGAGGCCTTCACGCACACTCACATACACACATACATGGGGACGGCAGTGGCTCAGGAGATAGAGTGGCCGCTTGGGAACCCAGTTCGATCCTGGGCTCCCATAGAGTTATCGTGTCGAAGTGTCCTACTCCTTGAACAAGACACTGAACCTCTAATTGCTCCCGATGAGCAGGTTGGTGCCTTTAGCCTTACAATATGGTATTGGTCCATCGGTCATGTGTGAATGGGTGAATGTAATGCACAATCATTGTAAAGTGCCTTGGAAATACACCACACACACACACACACACACACACACACACACACACACACACACACACATTGTTCTAACAATGGGATGGTGGCATGTTATGCTCTACATTTATTACTTGTGCAAGAAGAGCATGCAGCCAATAAGGGACCACCATTCTTGATGACGTAACCAAGGTGCGTTTGGTGATCGGCTGGGTATGTACTATGTATGTCGGGGTAAGTATGGTGGCCCCTTATTGGCTGTTGATGGTGACGTAACTAACACGGGATTCACACTATGGTCCCGGGTGCGCACTCAAGACCACTTGGCAGATGTTGTGGTAGTGTGAAAGATGCGTACCGTTCCTGGGAGCGGAATCAGCGGATCGCCCAACCGTCTCCGGAACCCCATGCATGGGGGCGGGTCTCTGGACCGTTGAAGTGTATTCGGATATGGATCGTTCCAACAAAAAAAACAACACAGACGCTGCACGATGTGTAACACTAGCGCATTTCTCAACGCCGCCTGTCTCCTGTTGAATCTGTGTATACACGCAGTACGCGCTGATTTTATTCTGCGGACTGTGGCTCTTGGGCTTGGCATAGTATCCTAAGTAAAACTAATAATATTAATGCTAAAGTAGAATCCATGGCAAACTAATCAAACTAAACTAATCAGACTGACAGTGAATAGCAGGCTGACAGTGAAGTAACGGCAAGGAGGCAATGCAATGCAGTGTCTGGATTTATTATTATTGGAGACATAGTTGATGTGCATGTGTGCACATCAACCAGCCATCAAGCACACCTGGAGGATCAAAGTGTGTTATATGCAAGTGTACTCGGGTGCGCTAGAATCAAAGCCCAATGTGAATCATGGCCAGCGGGGACCAGGCAACCGTATTCAGGAACGGTTCAAATCAAACGGACTCAGTCCGTCTCAGTGTGAATCCCCTGTAAGGTGCGTTTCAAGGTAAATAACAGGTCTAAAGGATTTAGAACAACAGTTGAATCAGAATCAGAATCAGAATCAATCTTTATTGTTACATCACATTACAAGTAACATGGGTGAAATTCTTGGTTGTGCAGGCTCATCATCATTGATTCATTGCAGTTAAAAGACAGAGAGAAAAACAAAGTGCGTAGTACATGACTAATCTACATGATACAGTATGTATGCATAAAAATGAATAAGTTGATGTAGCCTACGTGTATAATATAGAGAGTCTCTATTAAAACAATTAAGAGACGAATTCAGTTAAGTCTGTGCTCACCAGACCTATAGTTCTTCTTGTTCAGCAGTCTAATTGTTGACAAGTAGAACTAGAAACTGTTCAAGAGTCTGCTTGCGCACAAGTAGGCCTACTTGTGTGCAAGGCGCAAGTTGGCACCTCGACAGAGTGCATTTCTAGTTTTATTTATATTCTCATATTCTGAGATTTAGCTGATGGTCTTAATGTCATACTAGTAGTCGGTATACTAGAATAAGCCTCACTACATCCCACACCTACATCACACCAACCAACTACAACTACCGATATCTGACTCAAAAAGTATACACAACTAGCAACTTATCAGCACACTCACAAAAGTATGTAACACTTTTATAACGCACAGCAGCAGAAGAAACCAATTGGTTTCTTATCTGGTTGGTCAAGAATGTAATACATTTCTTCTGATGAATTTTATACACCTTATAGCCTATATCTAATCATTAATCTTTTCTTTGCTACAGTATAACTGTGCATAGGTGTCGGTAGAGGAAATGGAATTGGATATAGATATACCCTATTATACTGGTAGGCCAATTCATGACATTTGTACCACACATTCCAGGGTTTCACAAGCCCACAATGAACTGGATGGTAATAGAAATTAAAATGTCAACCACTGATTATTAATTCATGGCCCAATTGAGGGCAAGTAAAAAAGACAATTCCAAGGCTTTTGTAAAGCGACCGAAAGAGGACCCCACCATCCGTGCACGCCACGCACACTGCACACAATAACTCAACACCAAGAATACACACATACAGTACAGACAGAAAGACATCACTTAGAGCTCAATATCATATCCATACAGCAGAGGTAAGCCATGATATTAATTTCTTTCATCATTTATTTAACCCATTTTGGGTAGGAACCCCTTTTGGTGTTAGCATTATGTTATGCTTTAGCTATTGAAAAATAGCAGATCTACAAGCTCATAGCGCGCCACCGAGTGGCACGCTACGAGCTTGTAGGTCTGCTATTTTTGAAAGATCTTTTTGAAAAACCTCCTTGGTGAGGAACTTCTACACATCTTCCAACAACACAGAACAACTGAAACACATACATTCCTTTTATTTATGGCGCTATGCAATTCATTTCATGAAATTGAATGAGTATAAATTATTCATTTAGTCTTGGACACATCACACATATACCTATCACAGTATCTGCTGTTAAGCCAGGATGTGGAACTGGGGATCCATATAGAATGTTTTCAGCACGATCACAATCCCATTAATTAAACAAATTAAAGTGGTCAAGGTACTTCTGTGGCCTACATGCATTTTGACTGTACCAACCAACAAATTGCATGTTGCCCATCATACAGCACACCTGTAATCATAAAAGGTGCATACCACAGGAAAATAATTTCAGCTCATACAGCAGTGCAGTGGACATGGTACTCAACCCTAGTCATATACCCCTGTCTCTCGATCATCAAATATTACTCAGTTAGGCCTGGGCTGTGGCTCAGCGGTCCAGGCACCTTGGCTGGTTTGATCCAGTGTATGCCGCGGCCCGCGGGTTTGACTCCCGATCCCGATGGACTTTACTGCATGTCACCCCTCTCCCTATTTCCTGTCACCCTACTGTCTATCCCTCTATAAAATCATTTAGAAAATATTACTCAGTTAAAGTTAAAGTAGTCAAGTATTCAAAAGTATAAATTACAAAGTACATTTGGTTGCTGAATTAAAATGTAGATTGTAGGCTATAATCCACAACAGAGACAATAGGCTATATATGAGCAGTATACTGTAACTGTAGTAGCAAATATGAGTTACATTTAGTTCCCCTACCCATTTGCACTTCCCATCCCAACTAGGCCACAGAGGGCAGTAACAATTTATCACTGCATGGTGTGTTTTCTCAGTGTGCCTCAAAATCGCTATACAGTAAAACTAGAAAATTGTATCTGCTTCTTCTGCTGACAGAACCACCTTTGCAAGGTGTTCCTCCTTGTTCTGCCGCGATGACAAATAATAAAGCATTCCATCTGGTCAGGGTAAAACTCATGAGTTGAATACAACAAATGGGATAAAGGCTATACTGTGAATTGATAGTTTTATATTATATACACGATAGCTAAAGTGAAAAGTGCATGGCTCTTATTTTAATTACGGTACGTATCTTTGCTTCTGTTTTGTGGCCCCCAGCGGAAACCGATTATGCATTTAAATTAAAAGTCTATCTCTCATATTATTACTGGATCTATAACTCACTATATCTCACTCTATATCTCACTTTGTATCTCACTATACAGTGTGTATACACACTTGTGTAATAATAATAAACTTTATTTATATAGCACCTTTCATACATAAATAAAGCTCAAAGTGCTTTACAGAGCAGAAAAGATAATAAAAACAAGAGCAAAACAAAACAGCATAAAAACAGGCATGCAGTTAAAACAATAGGACAATAACGCAGTGTCAAATCAGGCAAAGGCAGTGGTACAAAGATAAGAACGGATATTTTAAAACTCAACTAAAAGCAAGAGTAGTCTCCTACTCGACACTTCAGTGACCAGCATGCATGGTCCAGCATAATAGACTTTCCAGGTTTTATTCTACTGACACCTTGTATGATATGAAGCCGTATTAGGCTATTTATTAGGCCATTTATTTTTTTACTCCTAACTTTTTATGCCACGATTTTTGTAACCCATTGTTCACCCAGTGCCAATTGCCTAAACTGTAATCCTGGGTAGTGCTCTCCCTCTGTCAATCTGGGGAGACCCCTGAACTGAGCTCATGGTTCCTTCAATGCATGAGGAGTGAGTAGGCCGCTTCTTATCACCTGACAGGGGGGAGTTTCCCTGGTAGGACGTAGCACGTGGAAGGAACACGTGATTCCAACCAGTTCCTTTCCCTTCCATCAAGTGCCCCAGCTGACCAGGGGGAGGCAGTATAGAGACCAGGACTACTGCATGCTTTTTTCAGCGTACCTACCTACCCTAGGGGACACTAGAGAACATGCAAACTCGACACAGAAATTATTATGCTATTATTAACATGAGTTAAAATTATTAACTTGCTTCAAAAATCGATTGTTACATTCTCTCTAAGATTAATATCTGTTAAAGAGTCACTTGTTTGTTCTGAAAAAACAATAATTATGGTTATTTAAATTACTAAGCTCAACGGTGCATGATATGCACTTCACATAACTTTGGCACTAATATAAATATAATTCCATTGAAGTCAGGTTCTCTTCCTTATTGCAACATCTGCTGTTGATACGAGTGTCTCGAAAATATGTAATTTGATGTACATGTATGCTGGCTCTGTGTACCAGATTTCCCTGTAATTAGATAATTAGTAGAGCAACCCGGCTGCCTGGCATGGGCACTCGCTCACCTTGCGGCTCACTTAGGCGCACCATAACGAACCTCAAGCCCTCACTGTCGGCGCTCCTGCCTTGTTCTGGAGTTATCTAAAAAGGCATGCATTTGCTGTAAAATCCTTTGGATTGACATAGGCCTATACACGAGAGAGACCCATATGATTTCTGTCCTCACTATTCATTGCAGGATCTAGCATTCAAATGCTTTACACTAGTCCCCAAGCCACACAGTAACTAAGCCAGCAAGAACACCATCCACAGTGAATCTGTAGGGATGGGTGGTGTAAACTGTCTCTCTTCAGCCTCCGCAAGAAACTTCGTGCTCCTGACCCTCTCCACTCCTCCTAACGTCAACAACCGTGTAAGAGTTACTATAGATTATTTTCATTGCATGAGCTCCCCACTTCCTGCACCTCGTCTCTGTATGATGTTTCATCATTGTTGCTGTTGAGGCCATCAGTGAACCTCATGGTGTGGTTGTTTTCAGACTTGGCACAATCGTGGATGAGTAGTGTGAACAGCAGTGGGCTAAGCATGCCGTTTAGCAGTTTTCTATACTGTCTCTGACTCTCTCCCTTTCTCTCTTATACTAGCTCTGTCGTTTCCTGTCACTTTCTGTTCCTCTCCTTACCTTTTTGTCTCTTTACTCTCTCTCTCTCTCTCTCTCTCTCTCTCTCTCTCTCTCCTCAAGTAATGCAGGCCTTTGATTTATATTCTGTGCCAGTTCTCAGCAGTAAATGGGCATATATAGTAAGTGGATATAGATAGCTGGACACACTCCAGTGCTGCTTTTGTTTGAGCGCTTGATTGAAACTGTGCGGTGCATCACAGGAGAACGCCAGGCAATTACTCACACACATTTACAATTATGAGACAACGTGCTGCACCAGACAAGGGGTTGAGAGAAGAAAAAGCACAAACCACTGCAAGCGCTATGCGTAACACTGGATACTGTGCAGATGTCAACAGGCATTTTGCAATTATCTTTTAATCAATACTGCGTATGTGTCAGCACATGCATGCAGAGTAGGAAGATGGATGTTAATATCTCTGTAGTCACAAATGCATTTCTCATTCCCCTCCCTCAGCCATTATGGACCAGTGATGCTGTTGACCGTAGACACTGCTTAACGTCACTGTTTTTGTTTTTCTGAAAGCCACATTTTAGAGGGGCCAACGCCCCTCAAAAATGTATGTATAAAAACTGACATTTTCAAACGTCACAGTGGGTGGGAAGCACTTTTACTCTACATGAATCTGGCCTGGGGAGACAAGCAGTTTAGCAGAATGTGCACTGCTGGTTGAGATTTTCATAGAGGGGACCGTATTTTTAGGGGTCCAGAGTTAATATAATCCTTTACTGTGTTAGAGCCAGGTTGTGTGTTCAAGACCACCAGCCATTTGCTTCCACCTAAGAAGGGTACAGCATCTTATTGATGAGGTGTAAGTGTGTTTATGTGGATCTAAATGAGATAGAGGCATTTTAGTGATTGGTGTCTTTTTATCACCACTTTAATAAGGAATGTTTTAAGACATAAAAAAGAAGCCCTTCTGGGACAATGCGGGTCTGTCCCTGCCCCTCTTTTCCATTGCTTTTAATGTTGCTTATCTAAATGTCTGACTGAATGTAACAGCAAATTCAACATTTTTCTTTCATATTTTCACACTTCCAGGAAGAATGTCTAGCATAGACCTATACAGTCAGTCAAGTAGTGTTGATTTAACTCTTAAGTTAGAAATGGATAAACTAAAGTGTGAATATGTTCCTATGTTTCACAGTGCATAAACACAAATGGTATGACTCCAGTCTTCTCACTGCTGCAGGACACATACTGTACATGGTGCAGCTGTATTTGCATGAGAAAACAGACAGACCCCTCATTCCTTTTATCCTACTCTGGTGCCAGAAATAACAGATCTATAAGCTAGCAATGCATCAAGCTTACAGATCTGCTATTTAGACCTGTTAGTAAAGTGAAACAAGAGCTTTCAACTCGGGTCCATTTAGTAGACTGAGGGTTTAAGTGGCTAAGTATTGTTATGCAAGCAAGAGTGTTTTAAAGGTTAGGTTTTTTGTTTGTTTGTTAGTTTTTACTAAAAAAACATCTTGTTTTAATATACTGTAAAACGAGTTAATGGAGTGGAATGAAGCTTGCAACCACACAGTAAATAGCCTACCTTCATTTGTTAAGCCCCGCCTCCTATGCAGTAGCAGCAGCAGCTGAATGCCGATACAAGGTCATTCTTAGCACTGTGACAGCTCCACAGGCAATCCCTAGCACAGCACAGCTCACAGTGCACACAAACACACTAACACACATGCACGAATTAACACGTTCCTGCACACATTTGCACAATTACATTAATTAATTAATTAATTACATTAACTTACGCACGCACGCGCACACACACACACACACACACACACACACACACACACACACACACACTTTGTTTAGTGAATAGCCTACATTTATATTTTGTCCATTCTATATGCTATAAATTAATACAATATAGCTTATATAATTGGGGTGGTTGTATTTCTCCCAGCTCTTCTATTGAGACATTTAGATCCTGTGTCTAGGTTTGACATGACCTTTGACACAATCCTGTTTCTGGTTTACATACATTTTGACCTGAAGGTCAAATTTCCTTCTACCCAGAGCTAGCAGGCAGTCCCTATTAGCTAAGTGGGAAAACATTTCAGCAGTTCGCAGGAGACCGGGTTTAAATCCAGGGTATAGAACAGAAATGTGACATAGTGCAGCTTTAACTTTGCGCTTGGAACTAAACCAGATAAATGTCCTTTTTCAAGAGTCAATGCGTATGGACCACAGTGGACTTTGTGCACAGCAGTGTGATTGATTAGGAAATAGCTCCCTGCACCACACAAACAAACCTGCAGTCTGCATAGGCCCATCCTTCATGCAATCTCTCTCTGCATTTTGCAGGAGGGAGGAAAAAACTGTTGAAAATACAAAAATGAGAGAGTTAACCCCAGCATTTGTATTCTGGGGGAAGCTTTCGCAGAAAATATTGTTTGTGAAGATATTTCGTGTAGTGGAGCGAACAAAAAGTCACTAGTATATTACCCTGAGGGACTCGTCAACCAAGTGACCCATGTTTGTGTCAGAATGTAGGGGAGGGGGGAGTTGCGGTCAGATACCTCATCCATAACCTCTGTCCTGTTATCAAAGTGGCCTTTGAGAAGAGAAGACTAGTGCAGAGCCTGACTCTGCACTCTGGTTTGGCTCATATATGAGTCATTAAAGTAAGCCTTGCCGGGCCATGTGGCCCCTATAAAGAAGGAGCCTATACCTCCTGTTTCTGTAGCGCGCGGCAGCTTGATGTACAAGTATAGCCTATACACCCCCTCGCTGGACATGACGCTATAGTATGTCGCACATTATCGCAGGGACTTACCCCAATCCGCCCCTTGATGCCAAGCAGGGACGCATTGGAGCCATTTTTAGAGTCTTTGGTATGACCCAGTTCGGGGATAAAGTCCCAACCTCCCAGTCTCAGGGCGGACACTCTAACCACAAGGCCATTGAGCTGGAGCTTGCATGCCGGTATCGGCAGTTATGCAGTCAATGTGTCCTGAATTTGACCCACTTTCAACATGCCTATTCCTGCAACATGCCTATTCCCTATTTTGGGCATGTCATTGTGGGCGATCTTATATATTTATTTAATTTTATTTGTCAGAAATACCACCACAACAACACATTGTGAGCTTGTGTAGTTGGAAGTGTTCATGGACCAGGGAAATGTATCTTCACCAGAAGGACCCAGACCAGTCTCTTTGGTTATAGCATAAGGATAGATTTATTTATAATACTATACAGCCGTTACAGGTTACAGCCTAGCCACTACACTTGTAGATCATCTATTTTAGAAAATGTAATTGAGCTTAAGTGGTTTGCATCCAGTGGTGGAAAGTAACTAAGTACATTTACTTAAGTACAGATTTAAGGTATTTTTTACTTTATTGGAGTATTTCCTATTTCCAATACTTTTACTTCTACTCCACTACATTTCAGAGGCAAATACTGTACCTTCACTCCACTACATTTATATTTGAAAACGTTAGTTACTAGTTACTTTGATTATTATTACCAAACATACATTAAACACTTCAGTCCTATGTGCATTTCGGCCATTTGAAAATAGACGATCTACAAGCTTACAATGCGTTGCGATGCGTCACATTGTGAACAAATTGATTTCAAGATTTTTTACCTTTTTTATCGCATAGAACTTCGGTAATCCGTGGTCTAGGACACAAATCAAGTGCCGTTGTAAATGTTGCCTGTGACCCTCAGACTATACAGTTGGTTGCATGTAATCTGATTTATGTGAAGTAGGAATTGAAGCTTAAACTTCAATTAAATGCCATCATGCCTAAAATTCAAATGTAGATGAGCAAACACTTGCAAAATGTGGAATTTGTGCATGGACGTGAGCATGATTGAGCGTGTCTGCATGTGTAGATGACTGTAGAGTGTAGATGCTCTGTAGCTTGTGTAAGATAAAAGCTAAAACCCATGCATACACACACACACACAACATACAATCCATGCATGACTATGTCACACACATGCACAAATTGCTTATTTTGTGCGTGTTTGTATGTGATGCATCGCATGCTTATTCAGTGCAGCAGAGATTCAGCTTCAAGGCTTATGGTAGAGCTTAGGTCAGATTGCCACAGGCATATTTCATGCCACATCGTTGGACACATGCAATGTGCAAAACCTCTGGGGTTTCACCTGATCCATATTGTGTGTTAATGGCTTTGACATGTAGGCCTATTAGCAAAAGTCGCAGAAGTTCATGCACTGTCTAGTCCACACTGTCTTCAGTTGACTTGGTTTACATTTCTTTTGTCATTTTGCAGTAGCGGCCTACATTACTTCCCTATTGAATCTGCTCTAGGACATCATATTGCAGTTACTGCAGTTTGAAGGGGAACTTTATTTATTTGAACATAAACCATGATGTTTTTATCTGCAATATTTCTGTGATCAATGGGTGGTGTCCCCCGGTGCAGAACCATATGACCGGCATAAGTGATCAAGCCTCTGTGAAATAGGGAACAGGCTATTTAAGGGGTTCTCTGTGATCTCACGTAGGCCGCTATACAGAGCTCTGTCAGAATGGACCACCTGCATCTGAGGTTTGTTGGATTATTGATGCCATTGACCTCTTACCACACATGGGATTTCAAAACAAAAATGAAAGTCTGTGTTCTTAGTTGTGTTGTTGATGTTGTCCGAGGTTAGGATATTGTTACCTTGTGCTTTCATTGCACCTTGCCACATAGTGAAAACAAGGTGAGGATTATAGCTGTGTATCTCTGGCTGCGTCAGGGGAAAGAGAAAAAGACAAAAGCAGCTCACAAATCCTCCTCTAACCTCATTATAACCTCATAGGGAAACAACTCAGGCACAGAAGGAAAATCCCCTTACTCTGAGACATAAGAGGGTTGCTCATTGCCCATTTACAATGTGTACCTCCAATCCCTTTATCTGAAAATAAGCTTGTGTGAAGCACAGTTTAACAAGCCCTTCCCTTATTGTTCTTTTAACAAGTGACAATTGCCAATAGTGTTAGATCATTTCACTTGTTTCTATACAATTCAGTATGCTTTCCAAAAAACAATAACTATAACATGAAATCAATCAGTATGTTTCTAGTATCCTTATCACATCCTGTGCCTTATTTTATTTTATTTTATATGTTTTCAAAACAAGTGTTTGCTGAAACAAGTTCTGCTTGCTGGGCAAGATAATATCACTTCATATGATTGAGGTTTCTTCGAGATCTAAGATACATTATTATGCATTGTTTTTCAAGAAAAAAAAAATTTTTTTTAACGTTGCTTGTTTTCCGCACATATTAGCCTTGAGCCCTGTGTGCTCTAGACAAGACAAGACAAGACAAGACAAGAAATGTCTGTAGACATTTTACTTTAGTATGTGAGAATCCTCGTGATTCACAATTTTATATCTTTGCTTGTTTTGTGATTGTGAATGTATTAGTCTTGAACAGTGTGTTAACTACATGGTATGCATTTTAGACATCCATTGTTATACTACAAAAGAGCATTAGAGCCAAGGACATTATTAAAACATATGTTTATTAATTTTCTTATTTGAATTTTGATTATTATTTTTAAATTTAATTTAAAATCAAATATGAATCCCTTTTGCCCTAATGCTCTTCTCTGTGTAGGCCTACATTATTGAAACAATCATTCAAGATTTTTATACATTTGAAAACTTCAGTAGTACAGAAGTAACATTTTTATTTCTGGACTTTCTATGTAGGATACAGGGAGGAAAGCACCATACACCACAAGCATCAACAGATCAATGGTCTACAGTTAAACATACCATCAATCACCCAGACACATGGGACCCAACGAACATCACCCCAATCCATGCCAATGAATAACCTATGACACCTGAGGTTATCCCATCTCTGAGTGGGTCCATGTTTGCACCATCTTCTCAAGGTGTAATTGAATCGCACGTCATAAACAAGGACATTGAAATGTTTTTTACAAATACCTTTAAAGTACAAATAAATTAAGAAACTAGTATCGTGGGAAAATAATTGTGGTTGGTGAGGTCTTGCAGGCTGTTGATCAGTTGCTTCCAGCTTAAAAAAACCCCCAAATAAAAATATAAACAAAATAGATCTCCATATGATATGACTATTGACTACCCTCTCTGGATGACTTTAGTTTATTTTATTTTTTATCCTATACCAGTCACTCTGACTCAGACACCTTTTTACCATAAACAAACCAGATATGTCCATATACAAGCATGGAGATCTGGTTATCTAGAGCCACAGATCTGACCGATACGGTCATGTGCATATACTGTATACACTAGAATATATACAAACTCAACTCACACATCGGCAAGGACTTGAGGGAGTGTTGTGCCCACCGCCGAGTCGTTCGGATATGCGGTTGTCCAGAACTGCCGATCTGACCACTATATGTTCATATATGGCCATGGATATCCAGTTGCCAACCACCAATCCCACCAATAGGCCCATATATGAATATGAGCATGCCAATATACAGGTTATGGGCATACTGACAGATACAGATACATTCATACATGGGCACAAAAGGGACACAGACAGATGGGTACAACCGGTACTCTGACAAAGCCTGACACTATGCCCGACCATATGACTCGGCAGTGCGACATGTGAGGGCCAAGTAGAAGTCTGAACCTCTAGTTTATAAAAGACGGGAAGAATCTGATCTCACTCATTGAAATAGGCTATTTAATAAGCCAACATGTATAAAGGCATTTTAATTTAACAATGATATGTCTTTGTTTGTTTAATGAAAATGACCCTAACGTTCAGAATAGGTTATCAAACATTAACTAATTAACGCTAATGCTTATCCTGGTCCAGAGGTCCAGAGTATACACCACTGGAGGAGGTTTAAATTAAGATTGACTGTCCCTTTACATGTGCATGCATTTATCATTGTGTTGAACAGCAGTACCATCTAGTGGGTGTTTTGGAACAGACACAGCCCTGGGATACAGAAAAAGGTCCATTTGAATCACTTGCTCTACAGAATATACAGTATACTACGTTCTGAGCTATTTTTGTAATTTTTTCAAATATTTTTAAAGACGAGCTTAACAATTTGAACAATATTTCAGAATCTTCCCAAAGTTATGGATTCCAGCCAGGGTTAAAGTGGTTAAACAACACCCAGGATTCTTGTGAGTGTAGTGCATCCATAAACAGTCAACTCTTCTGAATATGACATTTCTTCATTATTTAACTTTAACATGTCATGTAACACACATTTTTGTACAGTTAACTCACAGTACAATGTTAAATTATGATGAAGGCAAACAATTCATCTTGAGGTTGAATACAATACAGGTTTAATGTTTGCTTTAGTTCAAAGGTTTGTTTTAAAAACGCCATTGACAATGAAGGGAAATTTACATCATCTTGTCCCTAACACAAACATTAAATCCCATTAACAATAAATATAATTTAATGTTTGCATTTAGTTCAATGTTTGTTTTAAAAACGCCATTGACAACGAAGGGAAATTTACATCATCTTGTCCCTAACACAAACATTAAATCCCATTAACAATAAATATAATTTAATGTTTGCATTTAGTTCAATGTTTGTTTTAAAAACGCCATTGACAATGAAGGGAAAATCTACGTCATCTTGTCCCTAACACAAACATTAAATGCCATTAACAATAAAGATAATTTAATGTTTTGTCACCGGTTGTTTTACATCACCTAATCAACATGAGTTAGACATTAATATATTAGCGCCCCTCACTTCACACGGGTGTGATTTCTATTTATACATTAGATACCAAAAAAGTAATATCGCTGTTACTGTTACTGACAATGTGTTCATCAACAGGTAATGTCCTCTTACAGTGACGTTGAGCAAGGCAGTGAACCGTTACCTGCTCGTTGTTGTAAATCACAGCTAAACCTCAGCTTAAGGTCTTACTTAAAATAATAAATGCCACTATTTTTTGCTAAAACTGAGTAGCTACTACCCCATGTTATCTCTCACATGTTTTAATTTCAAAGCTTATGCAAGTCTTCATTCTTGATGTTCTTTCCTGGACCTGAGCATGTTTTGTAACAGTATTGCTTCAGGCCAGCTGTGCAACTCAACTGACAGGTCAGGAGTCAAACATTCCGATCAAATCATAGACAAAGAATGCAACGAAGGAATATGGTGGTGATTTCATGGTCAGTGCCAGATTTGTTGTTGCAAGATCAAGAACCATTGCTTTAGGCCACTGTCAGTGTTATGTGGTAAACTTGTGGTTGTGTGGAGATATGTAACCGGTAAAGCATTTCCTAGTGAGGACAAATGGAAACTAAAGGCAGGAAGAAGACTGTTAAGGGGGGAAATATATCCCCCCTTAACAGTGAGTGAGGTGAAGGTGGGGGACTGAAAGAAAATTAAAAAAGAAGGAAAGCACAGGTTATACTGTCAAATCATCAGTATTCATTGAACTCTCCAGGAGGGGAAAAAGTGACTCAAATGGACACATTCCAGAATTTTCATTTAGTTTCACTCCATTTTTCAGAGTTGACTTTGTCTCAACTCTTGTATAGTGTTTTACTGCTTTTATTTCTTATCTTACTTACTTATCGTAGTTTTATTTTCATCAAACATGTAAAGCGACTTTGGGTAGGCCTACTTGGGAAAAAGCGTGATATAAATTCCAGGCATTATTAAATTCCAGGTATTATTATTCAATATATCTTTTAATGTGTGTGGCTGGCGATTCAGGGGCTGGAGCGGGGCCAGGCCAGTCCATCTTTGCACTCTCAGAGTTCAATGAACACCAAAGGGGTTTACGGTGCACCTTGTTGGGTGAGCGCCATGCAGCGTTGCTACGGGGGTTGGAGGCCGGCCAGTGGGGCGGCATGTTTGTCTTGGAATCCCTATCCAGCACAGAAGGGGAACAAAGGATAAGTAGGATCCTGTGCAGTGTGCACTGTGTGCATGAAGTATCCAGTGTCTAGTGGAGATGTCTGACAGCATCTCACTTAATTCCTCTCCTGATATGGTGAAGAGGGGACTGAGGACAGTTAGCATTCTGGGACATGACCTGGGTATAGCTACTACCAGTGGTGGAAAAAATACTTTTAAACTTATATCAATCCTGCAATATCGATATACTCTGTTACAAGTAAAAGTCGCGTATTCGAAATGTACTTGAGTAAATGTACAAAAGTATCAGCATCAAAATGTACTTTTGGGACACACTATGTACCAAGGGTGAAACAACTCATTGTGCAGAATGTCGTTGAAAATCTATAAAACATATTTTGAAAATAGCAGATCTACAAGCTCACAATGTGTCACAATTCATGCAACGCATTGTGAGCTTGTAGATCTGCTCTTTTCAAATTTCCGAAATATTTACAGGCCTATACTGCTGAAGTGGTTATAGTGTGTTTTGTAATAATAATCAGAATCTACAAAGTAACTATAGTAACTAAAGTGGGTTCTTGTATCTTTGGAATGAATGAATACATTTTCCGTCCGTATCTTCTTCTTTCGTGTAACGTTAGAGGTCCAACTCGGTGTCGCGGAGCCACGCCCGCATCTCTGGTCCCAGGTCAAAGAGGCCGGCCTCTGAGGGCGGTCTGTGTAAGGGGCAGGTGAAGATGACATGGTCGGCGGTCTGCTCAGTGCCAGTGGCACCGCACTCACATGCCGCACTGTCCGCCAATCCCCACTTCTGCAATGATGCATTGAAGCGCCCAACCCCAGTTCTTAAGCGGTTCAGTGTGGTCCATTGCTTGCGAGGAAGATCATCTCCTCCTATGGCGCCAGTTGATTCGAAGCACCGACAGGCCTCGGTTTTCGACGGTCGGGATGACTGCCCGTCCGCCGTTCCTAAGCCTGCCGGCTCTGCGTTTGGTTGGCGACATTAGTTTAGCAAGCTGGTCTTGCACCATTTCTTGCTACTCACAGGGAAGGCCGCGTGAAGGTGTCGTCTTCTTCCCCAAAGTCCGTATGTCCCAAGCTTTCTCTATATATTCTGCTAATGCAAATATCAATAGCAAGTATCTTTGGAAGTAGGCTAGCTAGTCCATTACTAAACATAATCACAACATGCATGATTTCATCCACTGACTGCAACTAGTCAACCTTGTCATACAGAATCTATTATGCTGTAACTTTGAATGTTAAATAGTGCATTTATATTGATTTACAATGTGCATTACATTCGCTCGATCGCTCGCTCGCTCGCACGCACGCACGCACGCACACACACACACACACACACACACACACACACACACACACACACACACACACACACACACACACACACAAACAGGATTGTAGACATTGTTGACCTGACTGGAGCCAGGAATAATCGATACCTTCAACTACCACTAGAGGGAGTGCCACATCAGGCCTTTAGAACCAACAACAAGGGACTTATTTGCAGTCCAGAAAGTACCTTGTTGACCACTTTGTGCTATGTTATGTTTATAAAGAAAGGAGAGGATGATTGTAGTGGAAACAAAGAGACAGAGAAGAAATCAAGGGATGGGGCATGTGCCATGTGAGGATGTTTATTATTTTTCTTCTTTTCTTTTCATTACTTCAGCCTAATTTATGCTTCGTCGCAGATATAGTTCAAAATAACTTAACTTCAGCAAGCGACATCATACGATGCAATACAAATGATCTAGAAAGCGTGATGACAGTTTTACTTCCTTCCACTGTATCTGATTATCTCCTCTGTTCTGTCACTGAGTCAGACACAAAATCCATCCATGCAGTAATGCACCAGTAAACACACCACAGGCACAGCTGTAGTGTATTGTCCCATCTTCACCTCAATATGCCCCCCACGCCCACACACACACACACACACACACACACACACACACACACACACACACACACACTATCCTAGACATCTCCTACACATTTTTGCTGACACCAGCTGATCCATTACCCGATACCATTGCCCCTAACAGAAACATGATGTCGCTTATTATGCACCCCACCGGCTTGGACAAATAGCAGCTCACTCGCCGGTTCAGGGGAGAATGAAATACAAGCCTGCCTCTTTCTGCAGACCTTTTCTTCAGATTATCCCTCTGTCCACGGCTACTCCCCTGGGACACAAAAAAACTGGGTTCACACAGGCATTCCTCTATTTCTTTTCTACTGTAACCAAGCTAATGATGGCAAGGCTGCACAAGGTAAGCATTATGTTAAGCAAGAGACCAGGTATTTTCTTTCTTTTTGCAACTGTGATTTTCCCCCCTTTTTTGTAAGGCATTTCTGCTTTATTAGAAAGCACAGGAAAGTGAGAGTAGAGCCGAGGGTGAGTGGATGACTTGTGAGCCCCCTTCAAATTATCAGGGCATTACGAGTGTGTGGCATCATGCCACCAGGCCAGAGTTTTTTATTTTTTTATTTAACCTTTATTCAGTAAAAACACATATTTTTCAAGTGGGAACTGGCCAAGCGGCAGAATACATAATTACACTTCAATACATCGTACATGTTAAGTTATAGCCTACAACAGCCAATAATAAATCCATGACAATACCTCCGAAACCTATACAATATATACAACAATACAGCTCGATATATGAAGATCTATAAGGTTTGAGGTTTGAAGTCAGATGTAGAGTTCTTGGCTGGCTCCATTATGCAGATCTAGGCGATGATCCAGTCTTCTCCATGTATGGTTATCCAGGGTTGTGATCTTCATATAATATGGAGGTGGCCATTTATGGTGGCGTGACGTGTCACGAAGCGTGATGTCACGAGGCATGACAGTGACCATATATGGAGACGTGATGTCACGAGGCGTGACCATATATGGAGGCGTGATGTCACGAGGCGTGACCATATGGAGTGTGATGTCACGAGGCGTGACCATAATAGACGTGGGGTGACTAACTAACTGACGGACAGGATTTTTTAGTGTGTGTTTGTGTATCCGTGTTTTTGTGTGTGTGCGCAAATGCACACACATGCAAAAGCATGCAAATACATGTAGCCTATATTTGTGGGTCTCAGAGTTTGTATCTTCATTTCTACATAATTCGCATTTACTGTAGTGCAAGGATGTTTGCAAAGGGTATGTGTGTGCTGTGTGCACAATATGAAAAAGAGGCCTCGAGGGGTTTCTTTTTTATATAAACAGACAGTACTGGAAAATTCTCCCACAGAAATGTCATTCTGACACCAAATTTATGAGTGTTTTTGTAGCAGCTTGTGAAGCTGAGTTTATTTAATCAGAACAAACACCAAGCCTCAAATCAGCATGCTGTGAACAAACCACTTTGAAATGCTCTGCCCAGACTTGATATTACCATTACAGCATGCAGATATACTGTGTGTGTGTGTGTGTGTGTGTGTGTGTGTGTGTGTGTGTGTGTGTGTGTGTGTGTGTGTGTGTGTGTGTGTGTGTGTGTGTGTGTGTGTGTGTGTGTGTGTGTGTGTGTGTGTGTGTGTGTGTGTGTGTGTGTGTGTGTGTGTGTGTGTGTGTGTGTGTGCGTGCGTGTCCGTCTGTAGGTTTCTGTATGTGTAAAAATTATGAAATTAGTTTCCTTCATAAGCTTTGACTCTCGTATTGTGTAAACTATGTCAGGCAGTAAACAACCCAGGCAAGATGAAAAAGGCGATGTGATTGTCTGTAACACCAGTTGAATCCGTAATTCAATGTTTTTCTGAAGCATTGTTTTGACAAGCGTAATAGTTGGAAAAACTCCTTTGTATTCATTTGTATCATGATGGGCCTACTACAGTATGTGAAATGTCCTGTTCCAAAACGTCTTCATCGCTTCACAGGCCTGTTGGATTAAAAAGAAAACAAACAATTTTTTGATGGAATCCAGCCAATTCAAGTTCATGTCTGATCATGGATCAACAACCATTTTGTAGACAGAATCCGAATCCATTTGTGTTACTGTTTTTTTATTTGCATACAAACTTTGCATGAGAGCATCATGTTTTCAAATTAAGCTCTTATAGCTCAGCAAAAAGACTTCTGCGTCAGGTTAGTTAGGCAACCATTTTCATTTCCTTTCACACACACATACAGTATACAACTATACACGCCATTATAAATTCTTTATTGTTATGGCTTATTTCAAGTTATTGCATTCTTCAATCTCCTGTTCCAGTAGGCCTAACTAGGCAGTTGGTGAGGGGTGTGTTTGCATGTGCGCAGACATGTGTGTATATGTGTTTGTGTGTGTGGGGAGGGCTTTAACAGAGCTGGGAAGATGACCTACAGATTATTCATATTTATTTATTTATCTACTTAATATAAAATCTTCAGTACCATAAACCAGCGGGATACTCAATTTCAAGAACAAAATTAGGTTCTATGACCTTTAGTCCAACGCAAATCCAGAGAACAGGCTTTTTCATGTAACAGTTTATTCCAATAGACATATTGCCTACACCCAATATCAACTATAATTAGCAAAATTGGCAGTGTCTACTGCTGTTGGACGACATACAGCTCGGCTGCAGTGTGTATTCAATGCCAGCTGCTATGTTTGAAGCTGCCTATCTGTATGATTGCAAATCGGCCTTTGAACAATTATTGCACAACAAATGAACCCTCATGAAAAGGTTTATAACAACACAAATGGAGCAGCATTTTACAATGAGAAGGCAATGATGTGTGAGCTTCTTTCACCTCTGATTTTAGGGTGATGTTTTAGTGCATAATCTTAGTTCAGTTTCAACCACGTGCTGCCTATGGAAACTATGTCATATACCTTCATGATTATAGCAACGGAATCTATGAATTCTCTAAAGACCACCTATAACTGTCTAACTTTCCAAAGGGAGCTCTGCCAGGAAACGTAAAAATGTAGTGAGTGCTCATTTCGGATTGGAAAAATCCATAAAGCTGTCCTTTTTTTAAGTAAATACATCAAGATAACATAACTAGCGGGTTGTTCCAGTTCAAAGATTCACCCTCAAGTTACGTGGCATATCATCAGAGACTAATCATTACTGTGTTTGTTGAGTTTGCTGAGGATGAGAACGTACTGGCAGCCCCCCCTGGTCTTCAGGACTATATAAGCAACATTATCATAGCACTATGGTAAGAGTAATTTGGTTAAAATGACAACTACCCTCAAAGCCACCGCTGTGGACAAGCTTTGAGATCAACTGTAATTTTCATAACCACCAGTGTAGCTCAGGTGTTAGCACACCCTTTTTATTTTTAATCCATTCCAAATTAACTGATCTACAAGCAATGAGTTGTGAGCTTGTAGAGCTGCTATTAAAAATTAATCTAATAATAAATGTCTACCAATAGCCTTGATGCCCTAACTAGATAAAGTATGAGGCTGTTTTGAGATATATTCATTTTGAGACACCTTTAATAAAGCACATTTCTAGATAGGCCTACTTACTTACTTTTTTTACATTTCCACATACAGTGTATATTGTGTGCTAAATCAAATATGTTAAAAATGGTAGTAATCCACTAAAACACAGCTGCTTGTAGTTTCCTGACTGGAAACATTTGATGAGATTCCCTGAAAGTGTACAGGAAGCAGAGACACACAACTGAGCAACTATCAAAGTATTTACATGATGTCAATTTGGCCGTGGCTTAGTCAGAATGACAACACTGTCCTCCTACATCCAGACTCCACACTCTAATGGCCAAAACAGCTGAAGCGTTTCAGGTTTATCATAAAAATGTCAAATTCACATCACATAAACAGTACTCAGACTAATCAGAATCCAATAAAGAAACATCTCCAGCATGTGTCATTTACCAAAGACTGGAATTTCTAATAATCCTGGTAATCGTAATCCCTATAAAATTGTCTCCAATAATGTACTCTCATTTATAGTTGTCCATTGCAGTTGGATAATCAAAGTGACAGGTCTTAAATCTGTGGCATTGCATGATCCCATGAATAGAATGTACAAAACGTTTAAAGCAGGTCCAGTTTACCATAAAGCCTGAGTTATGTCCCATAGCAGCAAATTACACTTTTCTCACTGTGGTTATTTTAACAGGTCTCGTGTGTTTTAATGACCAATCATAAATCCTGTTATTTTTAACGACTGATGGCTGGTCTCACTGGTGACTGAGACATGATGCTTCCAAAAATCAACTGTGGGCATACTGGCTGGCATTGGCATCACACAATGTTACACAGCCTGTGTTTGTACATGCTATTGCCAGAGTTCATAGGTGAAGAGGATTGAACTCAGTGAGAAATTGTTAAAGGTAATGGCTTTAACTGCTTGCTGAAAACTGCAATTTTAATTCTGCGTGAATCAAAATGTATACTGTTACTAAATTAAACCGATTTTCTTTCCATTTCTGGATGGTGAGTTCCTGCTGACAGCTAACTCCTAGACATGGTCTGAAATTTTGTATCAGTCTCATAAGAAAGGATCACCAGCTGAAATATGCTTACTGCGATTTTTCCTGTGACGTAAATTACACAACAAATTTCACGCTTTTCGGGAATTCTATCGTCTGAGGGAACAGATCCAAGACGGAAAGAATATAGTTACTGGAACAGCAGAGCTGCAATGACATCATGCTCTTAAAAGTAATGGTTATTATTCAAAAACACATGGCAGTAGGCCCTGTATGTGCTACACACCACAAGCTCCCACATCTACCCCCCTTGTGCATGGGGCTCAAGTGAATAATAAAACAATTGTTTCTCTATTTGATTATCCTTTTCAGGTTGTGCCGAATTCCCCCTGGGATTTAAGTGGCTGTTAAAAGTAGATGCTGTGAGAAGCCTTCAACAAAATGTAATAGGCAAACTGCCTCAACACTTTGAGAAGTTGAATAGTGAGATGATTGATATGACTAATTTGCTAAATTGACTTATATCCCAGAATTCCAGAAGTACCACCATCCCTCTTCCCTAAATCCAGACAATAAAATAAAAAAAAGTTCCTTAAAAAGAAGCTACAGATTTTGCAAAATGAATTAGTTTGGTTGATCCTACATCCACCCGGGAAGAGAACACATATTTTCCCTACTCATTTTATTCACCAAAAGAGAGTGGAGGATAGAGTAGCCTACCACATATTAAGATGCAAATCCATATCCAATTACTTTTCTATGGTAGTTATTCCACCAGAAAGAGTGTCACAGACTTTGTACATTTTATATTTAAAATCTGTATGGGAAAGGACTTATTTTTATACTCAGCAGCATTTATATCATGTGGAATTGTTCCACATTGATGCATTTCGTATTTTATGCCTTGTGGAAATAATTTTCATGATGTGGTACGTGTTCTTAACGCATCCAGAAACACATGTTCTGCTTTATGGGCTCCTATGGCTGCGTTTCCTACACAAAAGCCCCAAAATGACCCTTTTATGATCACTGGCTACCGATGATGTGTCGTAAAACAGAGCATACAGCTTTACCATTAAATACGGAGGATGTTTTTTGTAGTAGTTAAGGAAATGCTGCCTTTGAAGGCAGATGGATTAAGACCATAAGGCCCGCCTCACTTTATAAAACCACAAGGCCTCAGTGCGGTTCAGAGATCTATAAAACAAAACATTTGGACCTTGTGGAAGGAAAAAATAAAGTCTGACATCATGACAGCTAATTTGAGGCCAAATATTTGTGCCTAAGGCGAAATAACACTTATTTATTCCCCCTCTTAATGAGGGGATATGAAGTTAGGTTCAGAGATGGGTGTCATTTATGTTTCTTCCAGGTATGTCATTGTCCACCTATTGAAAAAGGTGATTCCTGCAGTACAAAACAGAATTGAGAAGCATGCGTGTTCGTCTGCCTGAACCTCGCCCCATCACATAGGGGTTCAAATCTGACCATGTTCAAGGGAATAAAGCTAGGCAGGGAGGGTGATTGAAAACTGCATAGCCGTAGACACCCTCGTACTCAGCCGATACCAACAATACTCACCTACTTACTCACTTGCTTGCTCACTTAAGGTGCATAGGCCCACTGAGTAATTGACGAGTGCACTCCAGTGCACATTTCCGAATGCACACTTCCTTCCTTCCTTACTTACTTACTTACTTAATTACTTACCTGGCTATAGATCCACTTGACTAAACGAAACGGATAGTTAACTGTTAATAAATGCATTATTACGGGCACAACACCTCAGTCACAACACCAGAGGGAGCTCTGCTCCACTTATCTCATTCCCCCCAGATTCGGCACAAACATGGGGATGAATTCATTCTACTATTATGCCACTAAAATGTGGAATGTCCTACCACCTTAGAGTATATACTCTAGTCTAAGCCTACCACCAGCCATAGAATGCCCGGTAGGCTACCACCAGCCATCAAAAAATCACTAAAAATCACTAAAATGTGGAATGCCCTGGCCTACTATACCACCAGCCATCAAAAAATCACTACCCTACTATACCACCAGCCATCAAAAAATCACTACCCTACTATACCACCAGCCATCAAAAAATCACTAAAAATCACTACAAATCACTAAAATGTGGAATGCCCTACTATACCACCAGCCATCAAAAAATCACTACAAATCACTAAAATGTGGAATGCCCTAATATACCACCAGCCATCAAAAAATCACTACAAATCACTAAAATGTGGAATGCCCTACTATACCACCAGCCATCAAAAAATCACTACAAATCACTAAAATGTGGAATGCCCTACTATACCACCAGCCATCAAAAAATCACTACAAATCACTAAAATGTGGAATGCCCTACCACCAGCCAGAAAGAAAGAAGGAAGAAATCACTAAAAAATCTATTTATTACAGCCGTAGGTTGCTTATTGATTAAAAATCATAGAAAATTACTCTTTGACAGTCATTGGACAGTCACAAAGACAAGACTAGACAAGTTTTCTAGCTTGCCAAAATAAATTACCCCCCACAGTTCAGTTTTTTATGTGAGTATTGAGGAGTTCTTGTTGCATAGGACAACAATGGAAACAAGCCCTTCGGGTTTTTTCTGTTATCCTTTTAGCATGTACCTCTGTTCTCTGTAATAAAGTATTCAATCAATCAATTAAGTATGTATAGCCTATTTTAAATGTATAACAATTCCATAATAAAAAGTAATAATTTAACCCAATAAATGTGATTGTAAGTTATTATAAACAATTATAAGAAACTAATGAGGCTTTTATTGACATTTCTAAGCAGTCTAAAACTGTCAATCTAGAAACCCATTCTGTTGAAAAAAGGATTTTTTACCCTTTGTTTTTGCCTCTCGGAACCACCTCCAGGCCTTTATGTGTTTATTACAAGGACCATAACCATAATAGAGCAGTACCTGTTATAATTTGTATTAATTTAGCATTGTGGTGAATTAGGTCCTGTATATGGTTTACTGGAATAACGGGAGAAACAATGAGTTACAATGAGAGAATGATATTGGTTTTCAACATGTGTTTAGTAGAAAGACTCTACACACATAATAATTGTCAATGGATGGTGGTGATCCATGGTATATGACTTCACAGTGGTAAAAGAAAACTGGCTTTCACTCTGTGTATAACAGAGTGTAATGGATGGAATCCTTTCTTCTTTTGTAGATTTTGGTGCCCAGTTCATCTCTTAAGACAAAGCTGTCCCCTGTCCCCAAGGTGTCTCTTTTGGAGACAATAGAATGAATGATTAGAAAGAAAGTGCAGTCCACATCTGAGATGTATTTTGAAATACCATAGCCTTGGATTACTGGAACCAGATGGGTAAGACGCTGCCACACTGGTCTATTTGATAGCCTACTATTTGGTGTTTTTAACTAGCCTTTTTTATTGGCAGAAACAGCTAAATGTTTTATTGTTTTGTTGTTTGTCCTCCATGTTCAATTTGAATAAAGAAATATTTATGGTAGAGTATAGTATTCAAATTGTGTTTCCCCAAAACTACAAATGTTATTGTAAAGGGGAAACATGAGCTGGCTAACCTGTCCTCACAAGCATGTTTTGACATCTCTCCTGTATACATTTGCATGTTATTGTTGACATATCGGCTGAAATGGCTTGAAGAAATCATGTTCAGCCTGGAAATTATATCCATCAGCAAAATCCTTACGCAAACATATCATTTTATATCTGACAACTGATCAGACACATTTGGCCCTTGGTTAAGAAAGCAGTAAAGTTCACTATCAGCATGAGCTGTTAATGATGTATATCTCGGGATTAGTGTTCAGACACAGCATACCAGGCTACCAATAGTCCATGAAACCACAATGAGCCTTTAAGGAATCCTTTAAGACATCCGGACAGGAATTTGGATCGCTTGAACAACATGGTCAGAGAGGAGAGAATTAAAGCATGCACGCATGAGAGACTCTTTATGTGAAAAAAATTGAGATGTGTGAAATCGACTCACAAGATAGTTAATTTGGCCTGACATCATAGGCTCATATGGAATGATAGTGTCTAGTGTGAACTCACGCAGGCTATTGGCAGGAAATGTAGTGTTTTGCTTTTATTGCACCAGACAAGCACACATCATAAGCAAAGCGTGAAATAAAGGTTTACAGAATTATAAGAATGCCCAATGCCTTTCCATGGCTGTCTAAACTGCCACAAAAAAGGTCTTGGCAACAATCTGCATGGTATGATGAAGGCTTTCATTGTGTAAAATCCTTGCTAAATGTACCTTTAAAAAAAAAAAAATAATAACACATACATTATAAACATACTTTGTTCACTCTTTATAACACTGTATAATTACACATACAAGTAAGTACACATAATGGTTTATAACAATAATCACAACTTATTTATAGCTTTTTTAATGACGTACTAATACTTTTTTCTTTAGTTGGTGTATTATAATTCTTATAATTTCAATACATTATAATAGTTTTATAATGCATTATAATCGGGAGGCATAGGGAGTCACGGTGGCATGTACAGTCGGTAGTGCTGTCGCCTCACAGCTGTCTTGGGTTCGATTCCCGCTGGGGACGCTGTGGGCGTGTTCCCTCCTCCGCGTGATGGAGGGGAAAGGAACTCCACGCGCTACGTCCGGTCGGGGAAACTCTCCCCTGCCAGGTGAAAAGAAGCATCTTGGACTCCTCATGGCTGCATAGAAGGAAGCATGAGGTCAGTCCGCTGCCCCCCTAGGTTCGCAGAGGAAGTGTAGTGCCCAGAATTACATTCGATAATTGACACCATAATACAGCGATTATAACATTATGACATAATGAATTACAACTAAAGAGTTATAATGCATTATGATACCTGCAAATGAATTGTCAGTGAGTGTCCAGCATTTATGTAGTATTGAGATACTTGACCTGTCTTGCGTTGCCAGTATAGTGGGAATCTTGCACCAACTTAGGAGCAAAATATCACATACATGGTAACAGTTGGTTGGGCTTGATGTGCCGGGGTAGCTTGTCCACAGCCCACGTACAACCTGTCTGGTGTGAGTCTCTAATACATTTCCTGGAAGGCTATTGGTTTTGGGGAGAGGACTGACAAACCAACTCCACCTCTTTAAAGGTAGAGTAAGTGATTTCACTCAAAAAACCTTAGGTTTCGTTTTTGGCTGTGGGACCTAAGCCTTCGTCCAATCAGGATAGAGAGTCAAAAACGAAACCTAAGGTTTTTTGACCCCCAGGGGTTAACTGGGGACAGGGAGGAACTCCTTATATGGTCAGCACACTCTATAGTAGGGAGGATTATCAAAACAAAACAAAAAAACAAGTGATATTTGAATTAAGTGAAATCACTTACTCTACCTTTAAAGTGAGCAATGGCACAGGGGTTGAGCACAGGGCCAGCACGTAAAAAGCTTGCTACAGAAATCTTAACCAATTAACGTGATGCTGGGAGGAGGATTATACTTTAATCATTATGAATATTTATGAGTATTTATAACTATTATTAGTGTCCTATATCGAGCTTGAGGACACCATTGAAAGTAGGGCGACAGGTTGACAGAGTCCATTAAGTCCAATCGAGAAGTGGCGCCATTTCTATTCTATATAAGCAGATTGAAATGCATTAAAAGTATATGTTTGTGTCTTCATAGAAAGTGATCAAAATATTTTACACTCTCAATAGTTAGTTAACACTGGATTTTACAGCATGTGATATGTGTGTATAAGCAGGACTCAATGTAAAAGAAAACGAATTAATATTCAAGACACCACTCCTCTTTTTTCCATATTTATGTAAACTTTGTATGTACACAATAATATGCAGCAATGCACTGCTGAAATTCATATCTAGAAAAAAAATGGTGCTAAAAAGGAACCAACAACACCAAGAACAATATCTAAATATAGATTTGGCATTCTTTGCACTTTGACATTTGTTCATGCGAATGGGTGAATGTTACTGTATTTAAACTGTATTTAGAAAGACCATCCAACCAAACAAACAAAAAAAAAACACACACAATCCAACTGGCTACCAGTACATACATCATGTAAGACTATACAATATCTGTTCTGGCAAACAAAAAATATTGTTCTGTTATGAACTGTTGTTGTATTATACTGTTAATGCATAACACAATCATATAGTGTTTAACACAGGATAGGCCTACACAGTAATGACTAATGTCTAAACATGTTTTCGGACCACAATGCGCAGTTATAGATTGGCTGTATAGGGATGCACCGATGTATCGGCCCACATATCGGTATCGGACGATATTTGCCATTTCCGATCAATATCGGTATCGGCAAATTAAACTGACGTTAACCGATGGCAGTAGCTGATATTTATCTGTTCTTGATAAGCATACATATTGTGTTGGGTGTGTTGGATATCTGCAGCCTACCAAGCTGTAGATTCTGAACATTTATTTCTTGTATTGAAGATGTATTTGTTTCCCTGGCACTAAATATCTAAACTAAATATCATGGAAACAGTCTATAAGAACCTGACAGAGGGAATCTTGACTTTTAACATGGCAATGTGGTATGGCAATCTTAATGTAAAAGGAAGAAGCAAGCTGCAGCGAATAGTGAACCTAGCCTCAAAAATCATTGGGAAGAGACAGAAACAATTAAGTTGTATCTACAAGGAAGTACTTCAAAAGAAAGCTGTCAAGATAACAAATGACCCCTCTCATCCACTCTGCAGGGAGTTCAAACTACTTCCCTCTGGTAGACGGTACAAAGTACCAAAAGCTAACCATAACATATTTTAAAATTCATTCATTCCAAATGCCATTAAGGCATTAAATGATACTCTGTCTCGCTAGAGTCGTTTTTTAATGTATTTGCCACTGTTGCCAGTGCCACTGCATTTTTGCCATGAAAATAATTGTGTAAGTGTTGTTGCTGTTGTTGTCGCTGTTTGTTTTTTACTGTTGTTGAGACCGAAGACAAATTTCCACACGTGGACAATAAATGAAACTAACTAACTAACTAAATAAACATATATCGGTATCAGTATGGGCTATTGGCTAAATTGTTATTTTAAACATCGGTATCGGCCAAGAATTTTCATATTGGTGCATCCCTAATTGGCTGTTATATATATTTCAAGTCAAAATATGATAAATATATGGGTCAGAAAATGACAATTAAAATCCACAGTAGTGAAGTCATTAATTCGAGAGACAATGAGGCGAGGCAAACACTCCATCAAACTACTGTCAATAAGTTATTCAACAATGATACCATTTGGATCACTACAGTGTGGCTTTGAAAGCTAAAAATGAATACCAGCAACTGCCAATTCAGTTTTCATTGATCACATGGTTCTACATTACATAATGATCCTAATGATTCTATTATTATATGATCAAATTTCCGAAAAATTTTGATTTCAGCAAAATGACACTATCACACTATCATGGATACCTTTACAGGTATATAGCACATTCTTTGAGCTGAAGAGGGTCTAACAAAAGTATCTACATACCGGTACATAGTGGAAATTATTTCAGTGATGAGGGCTCTTTACTACAATGTCCTTTCTTTAAAGAAAAACAAAAAAAGAATCCCAACCCTATAAAAGTGTGTTTTCATAAACCACCCCATTCAAACATAAACAAATACATAGAAACTGTCTATGTATATCTGTATATATACCAAGGTATATAGATATATAAACAAAACAATAGAAAAGCAAAAAAGACAGTTTTTTTCTGGTTGTGCAAGTTCTGTATGTAGGGTGAGATGCAAACAAATGGGATGGATTATTTGAAGACATTCTCAAAGGCAGGGCACTTGTAGGTCTTGAGTTTCTTGATGGCTTTTTTGAATTCTTTGCTGGACTTGTCCCACTTGTGGATGCCTGTGAGGAGGTACTGCTTGTCCACCTTGCGACCCATGATGAGGTACTGGTTGCCCAGGTTGTCCAGCTGCTGGCAGGGGCAGTCTGCTCCGTTCTTCAAGTACAGAACCAGCTTCTTCAAATCCTTCTTTTTCAGGTTCCCTGTCTTCAGCATCTTCTTCCTCTTCTGCAGGATCACCTTGCGATCATTGTTCTCACGCTTTACCTCCTTAATCTTTGCCCTGAAAGCTGTAGAAAGGAGAATAAGAAATAAGATATTAAAACCAAAATGTGTGAGGTAAATATTGGACTCAGCCAAGAAGTTAATGTAGATACAGGGGTGCCCAAAAGGTAGATCGTGATCTACCAGTAGATCACAAAGGCATGTCACATGACATGCCAAAAATATATAATTTAAATGTAAAATAAATAAATACCGGTAAAAAGGCAGCTTCCACTTGAATTAAGGTGACTTGATTGATTTTCATCAAAAAAGGTCCTCAGCTCAAACCCAAACAAAGTATTGCATTATACTTTGTTTTCAAGTTTGTATCACAAACATCAGTAGCATTACAAAGTTATATACAAGAAACCCCTACCAATTCAAAGTTTTCCCCCTGTATTTCCAATTCCAAGTACGTTAGTCTTATTTGTAATGCCATTGCCACTATTCCAAAGCCCCCTCAGGTACTATTTTCAGCAATTCAATATTGTTTTGGTGGGTAGATCTTGTCATTTTGAAAGTAGCTCTCAAGTCAAACCTCTAATGTAGAACCTCCAATCCAATTGGACCCCTCAACCTCCAGTCCAATGGTTCCCAAATGTTTTAGAGAAATTATTTTTCCCTAGTAAATTACCAATCTACAAGCTCACATTGTATTGCGATGCAACCAGTTGTGACATTGTAGATCTACGAATTAAGTTTTAATTTGTATTAATGGTATTTCTTTGATTATTTTTTTAATGTATTAAATTCTTTTGAAAAATGTATGACATTTTATTTCTTTCAGATATGTTTTGAAATAATTTACAAAATGGGAGGAAATTAAAAACGCCAACCCAAAAATGTGTCCCGAACCACTATTCCAGTCCACCCAACAGCAGCACAGCCAGATTTTTGCACTGCTGACGGACAGCAGACGGGCCCGCACAAAGACTCATCAGTTTATTTGACCAGCTGCTGTGAAGCGTGACTGTTTTGTAGTGGCCAACTGTCTGCTCCAGCTCTGTCCAGCACGATTTACCTTCAACTAAGGCATACTGCTTAATAGCGCATGATTTAAAAGTACCAGTTCTATAAACCCTCTGTGAGTCTGTGTAACATTTTAGCCAAAAGGCTGAACGTTTAGTCCAGTGATTGTGCAGCACACATTTCTGCTGAACCAGTGACAGATCAACCCCTCTCAAGGCCCTGGCGCTTCACCAAATCAAAGGGCCCTACAGATGCAGCCAATTAATTAATTAACATGCATGCGTTTAGAACATATCCACCACTGCCTGCGCTGCCCGCTGACACACAAGACACAGCCAGGCGCTGGGCAGTGGGCACAGCCTTTCCAACTTCAGTCTCTGCTAAACTATTATGTAAGGACTAGGAGATCACTTTATGGTTATTAATACAGTCATTAACAAGAAACATGCATGGCAATGATAAGATGGGGAAAAAACTATGCTGTTTTATGTGGTATTTTCTTATACTGTATTCAACAGCCAAACAGCTGATTGATGGACCACGCATATCATACCTTCCTGAAAAAAGCTATTCAGGTCCTGAATAGCTTACAAGCGAAACAAAAAGCTGACTCCTTAATAGGAGAATGTATACAGAACCGGACGGTTGAGAAAGACTTTGAAAAGCTCCACTTATGGTGTTAATACCGTTTTTCAGATTTACTAAAGTCACCATCTCTGTTCTGGCAAGACTGGCATGGAACTGGTCCACTCAACTATCTGCAATTTTCCCGAAAAATAATTAGCCTATAACTACAAGCCCCATTAGCAGGCAGCAGCATATTTTGTCTAAATTGTCTTTGTGGCCAACAGTGCTGTTCACCATGTTGTTACATGGTCCACATAACATTTGTGTACAGACAATGCCAATATGCTATTAATATTAGAACGTTTTAAAGACAGATTAATTATTGAAGACAATGCAACCAAGTTGTGGGTGCAACGTCACTGAAAACTTTCATAATAGCAATTAAATGAATTTACTCACGAGTGCTGAAATTGTGAAATGGAGGATGTAAGAACACACTTTTGTTGCATTAGAGCAGGGTAAATATGAAGTTTTGCGCCAAGGTCTTGTGTTTATATTCCTTTGGCTTAGTTACATATAGGTTGTATGTTGTCGCAACAACACACGTTGGTCTGAGTGAGGGGGCCTTCCCCCAACCGACCGAGGGAAAATCAACTGCTACAGAAACTGTCGGACGACCAAAAACACTAGCGGGGGGCTAGAAGCAACAGCTGTACCTATAGTCTCATACTGGGCCCTGCAAGCTTCGGGCCCTGGCGCTTAATCTCCGCCTAGTTCCATTGTTAATCCGTGCCTGTGCTGAACCCATATAGCTGATCAGGCTAGCCAAGGATTGAATCCCGCCAGTGCTTTCCTGTGCTGCTCTCATGCTCTCTCTCTCTCTCTCTCTCTCTCTCCTTCTCAAATTTCACAGTATCTGTCTCAGTTAATAAAAACCTAAGGAGAGAACAGTGCCTATACTCTCCGGTCTGGATAAAAGGGGGGGAAAGAATGTTTGGTTTCTATTAGCTATCAGTGACAAATCTGAGCATTCTCTCCTCAGGGAAGAGAAGATATGGTTAAGTACTGTAATTCTGTAAAGGAATGAAGGATGACTGAGGGTCGGGGGATGACAAAGACACCTCTTTATGTCATGAGGACTGACTGGAATGTGAAAGAAATCAATCAATATTCTCCTTTAACTATTTTGTTTTGTTAGTTCCTTTCAGTGAAGGGTTTGCTGAGCATGAACACTATTTTTCAGCACTGGCCAGCTTCTCACTTTCATTTTTGCACATTCTTGCAGTCACACTCATTTACAACTATAGTCATACTGTAGTGTAGGCCTACTTGTAGCCATTGAGCAACTCTAATCCCCCCTCAAGCATATAGACATATTCCTGTCTGTGACTAAGCAGCTCCAATACAACATTTACTGTAAGTGTCTTGCTCAAGGGCACGTCAGCAGTAGCTGTTGAGAGGGGCCGGGAGCATTACTCATGCATTTTACCCAGATTTTTTCATCTGGTCCCAAATCCACACCTTGATTTCTATACTGCCAATGAAAGTGAAGACAAATACATTGCACAGTAGGGGAGAACGGGGTAAGATGAACCACTTTTTGCTTAAATTGTCCTGGAAGCAAGGCAAAATGAGATGGCAGTCAAATCTAATGATCTACACATATTTCAGGATGTCCTCTATCAATTGAAATGATGAGTAAGCAGCTATGACAAAGGGCCATGAAAATATGGTCATGTGGCTCAATTTGCCCCAGGTAAGGGGTAAGTTGATCCAAAATTGAACCACATGATATTTTAATGTAAAGAGCTTAAACTTGAACAGATAATGTATTCACTTATTGAAAATAATTTAATAACAGTTTTCCCTTTTGCAAATAGTCTTATTTATTAGTTTATTTATTATTTAAACAATATAAAGACAATTAAATAAAGTTTGTTATTCAGAACCTTATAATATTTGCAATATTGTTAATACAATATAGCAAATTTGCAAACATTTGCAAACATCCAAATTAAAGGTCATTCAGTATAATTTGAGTAGCAAATACTTAATACAAAAATATGAATGGTGATTCACATTAAGAAAATTGGCTCAATTTACCCCCGGACATTTGGTTCATCTTACCCACAGCCACCATTTAGGAAAACCATGACTAGAATAAAACTTCAGACAATGTATTTGCTAAATTATTCATATTCTTCTATCCATTGGTAAACCACCAACATGTATGATATTACATTTTAGACCTGGGTACATTCTGCTTTGTATAACAGTAATTTTACATGATGTGTCGAAATTTTACTTTGATTGAAAAAAAAACAGTTTTTTTGTGTTTTTTGTGTTTTCTACTTTCCCTATGTGCCCCCATGTGCTAACTAACTTTACAGCCAGGTGTACATGATGGATGCTTATTAGATTTAAGGTCACATGGCAACACAGTTTTTTTGTTTTCTAGATAAAGGGGGTGGTTCAACTTGCCCGCTGGCTCATCTTACCCCGTTCTCCCCTATATAACAACACTTACTTTGAAAACATAGTAATCATAAAAAAGGTTTACAGACCAACAATGACATACAGTACACATGTGTCCATATATTTTTCAAAGGTCCAGTGCTAGCCTAAGATTAGTTTAGACTATCTTAGATGTATTTATCGATTCTGACGTCATCACTCTACGAGAGTCTAAGCGACTTTTCCCCATGGCTTGTGGTGGTCTGAAAATCCCTGCCTCAAAGTAACTCTTAACTTGTACAAATGCAAAATCTACGGTGCTTAAATTGCTGCTCCACTTGTCCGGTTTGGCTACGGAAAGCATTTATAACCCGTAGATCCGTAGTTTTCAATAAAAAATATGTTTTGATCCACTCTGTCTCGGAATCTGGCATCCATCTTGGATCTCTCCTCGTCTCCCCTAATGAGTGAGTGCAACTGGCTGCGCAACCCTGGCCGCTAGGGGCGCTGTTGCGTATTTACAATCGAGGAAAATCAAAGATAGATGCCAGATTCCGAGACAGAGTGCATCAGAACACCTTTTTTAGTTTTTTTTATTGAAAACTATTGAACCGTTACAGGAGAGCATCCTAGATCCCAGTGACACCAATTAATCTCCAAATTTCACTCTAATTTAACCATGGATACCCAATCTTTCATTATACTCTATTTAACTTTCTCTCCTTGTTTCCTCTGGTTCCCCTTTAAGAATCAGAACATGAGTCAGACCCAGTAGTGGTCCAAATCTCCCTCCCTGCATCCATATGCCTCTATATATTGCACATATCTCTTTATTTCCCGTATATCTGCAGGATAGGAGCTGACCGTATTACATGGTACTTCAAATCCACTGCATTGATAAGATAAGGCGCAGAGCAACATCATAGAATAGATAATGTCTTGTGAGCTACAGTGCAGGACATGTCCTGCAGCAGTTCTGTACATGCTCTGCTAGTGAGAGGTGACATTGCTTCAAAGCTGATAAACCATAACTTTTTATGTGATTTTCTTGACACTTTCAAGAATATCTATTGACAATGGGGAGGTTCCTGCTTACTCACTTAAAGCACATGAACTGCTTTAGGTTTAGTCAGTGAAATGTTACTGACCAATCTAAAACAAATTAAAGAACTGGTGCTATGGTTCAACTGTTTCCTCACCCATGCATCTTCCCATTGCCAATTAAAGTGAACAGTGCTGTTTTTCCCCCGTATTAACAGTGCGCATGGTAAGGATTATCCCCTCTCTGCTCTCTGGTCCCTGGATCAGTCAGAGGAGGCTTAGTGTTCAAACAGATCAAAATGGGCAGCACTTATAATTAGTGATTCATAAAAGAGAGGCCCCAGGCCACCCCTGAAAATACTTCATCTGGATAAATCCTCCATGCTTTATAATCCCTAGACCCCTTTTTGTTGAACTTTCTTTGCACCTTGTGCTGTTTGTAATCTCCACCTCAGCCACATTGTACAGTGGCCAGTAATGTTGCATGAATAATTAACACTGTTGAAGGAGGAAGAGGTGACATTCTTGGCTAGGAATAGAGTGGAATGTAGTATTTGTCCATTACTGAGTTCCAAAATATAGTGTATGTAGTTCCCAGGTGACTGGTACAGTACAGACAATATAGTTCGATATCGTGGGCTCCATTCATAAGATATGTAGAGAACCGGGCTGTCATATAATAACAATATAATTTAAACTGGCATCATGCTGATTCTGTTCTCTCTCCTACCCCCTTCCGATACATCGTGCTGACTGCATCCCTGTCTATTCAGGGCGGCAGTCAGCGCTGTGGTGAGGGGGGGGGTATAGAAAATAGGGGGAAAAAACAATCAGTATAGGAAACACCTATTGGTTCTCTCTGAGGCCTGGCCATGCCTATTTTGTTTTCTGTTTTTTTTATTTTTACTATGTTTATTATCATTACTATTTTATATCCATGGAACTGGTGTAATCAGGGACTTTTTATTAATACTACAGTGATTAATACTATTACACTATTGTTACTATCATCACTATGTTTCATGTTTATATCTACATTATATCTACGTCTTTTTATTTATACTTGCATACTTGCAATTGTATATTGTCACGCAGACAATTTCTCTGTTAATATGAAACAGACTGTACGGACACTCGGACACTGACCCTAGTACATATACATATACATACATTTACATATACATATAATGTGTTTACATTATATGTATGTAAACACAGGCATATAAAAAAATCTGGGGCCTGTGTTTTGCTATTACATTTTTATCCCACGATTTTGCAACCCATTTCCCCACCCAGTGTTAATTATCTAATGTAATCCTGTGCGCTACACTTCATCTGCCAACCTGGGGAGGGCAGGGGACTGACCTCATGCTTCCTTCTATGCATGAGGAGTCCAAGCCGCTTCTTTTCACCTGACAGGGGGGGAGTTTTCCCGGCCGGAAGTAGCGCGTGGAAGGAACACGTTATTTCGACCAGTTCCTTTCCCCTCCATCAGGCGTTTAGAGACCAGGATTAATGCATGTTTTTGTGAGGATACCAGTGTTAATTTTGTCGACTAATATATACATATATTAGTTATATATATATATGGTAACGTTTAGCAGCCTGAGCTGGAGTCGAACCCCGATCTCCAACTCAATAGACAAGGCAAGCAACCAACCGCGCCAAGAGAGCTTTTGGCCGGGTCTTTTGCAAGGTCGTTACACTACCTCCTCCTTTCTGACGCACGCCCCCACGCTTCTCACTTCACTCCTCGAGTCCCTCACGTCCCTCACGCAAGGGCACGCTCCAGGGGTCCTCATCCCACTTCTGACACCATTGTAACGTTTAGCACCCTGAGCTGGAGTTGAACCCCGATCTCCAACTCAGTAGACCAGGCAAGCAACCAGCCGTGCCAAGAGAGCTAGCTCCCTTGGAGGAGCAATTTACGGCCGGGTCCGACCAGTTCCTTTCCCCTCTATCAGGCGCCCTGGCTGGCCAGGGGGAGGTAGTTTAGAGATCAGTATTAATGCATGTTTTTGTGAGGGTACCTACCCTAGGGGACACGGGGAGAACTGAGTCCACACAGAAAGGCCCTTTCACCAACCCCACCTCAGGTATGGGCACTGATGACACGGAGGAGAGTACATGCCCCCAGCGCCCACAGCGTCCCTAGCAATCGAACCCAGGACCTTCTAGCTGTGAGGTGACAGCACTACCGACTGTGCCACTGTGCCCTTTGTTTTGAAAATGAGGCACTTGATGATGACTAGAATTTTCATGAGAGGCTAACTATTTTGAAATATCTATTTTCATTGTATGACTGCCCACCCTGCCGACCAGTAGGTGGTCTTTAAGGGTGATGTGTCTGCAAGTTTCACTGTATGCGAGGTCCGAATCTTGTCCTTGTACAATATGCAAGAACACTTTGTTGCAGTGCCACATGATGCAGAGGTTGTTTGAAGCAATGCAAACTATGTGCACCATGCACCACCAAGACACATGAAAAAAGTTGTGAAGTATAAAAGTATATATGAAACTTGTGACCATGAAATGTTCTTTCAATCATCATTCACAGGGTTGCCTTTACCAGAATAAAAAACCAAGAACGTCTATCTCGATGCAATTCCACTTAAACTTTTTTGTCCCTGACCCCTGACCTGGGTTTCCTTTGTCAGGTTAGACCGTTAGAGGGGATGACCCACACACCCGGCCCAGGCTCCAAGGGTGTTATAAAGCCTAACAGAAGGGGGTGGAGGGGTGGGGGCACACGCCAGGCCTGTTCACAACCTCACAGAACACACAGTCTGACCCGATAAACCAAGGTGATCAGTCTGCTCTAGTGCATGCTCACTGTGCTGTTTTTCTGTTTACTCTATGGGGAATGGGGATGGAGCAGTTTGGCTACAACAACAAAGTTAGCTGTCAGTAGAGTAAATGGAGAGATTTACCTGAAGGGCTATGGTTGTTTTGTGAAAATGAGGTGCCATAAAAACCTTAAGCACAGAGATAAATTGGTGGTGGGAACAAAGTGTTGAGTGGTATGTACCATAAACCACTCACAGGCAAAGGCAAGGGGGGGGGCTCTCTGAGAATCTGGGGAGTCTTTACTTTAGTCATCTCCAGAGGAACCCAGACATTGAACTATTGCAAATTACAGTAATACTTTGCTAATGCTTTATTCCACTACTGTAAGTACGTAATCATAAAAAAACAGCTGCCCACTTGTGCACTGTATCATACTATACACATGTATTATATTTATCTGGTTTAAATACAACATATCTATACAGGTTTATTTGTTTACTGTTCATTCATTTATTTATTGATTTACACCGCCTTTATTTAGAGGGGATGAGTACACGTTGTACACCTTTGATGGTACTTTATGTCCTACTTTATACTACACCTATCCAACCACCTTTAATCAAAAGCTGCTATGCCTCTGCATTGTCTGGTTAAAACTAGATGAAACTAGAACTGCACTCTGTCGAGTGCATACTTGCTTGTTGCACACTAGTAGGCCATAAATGGCCAACTAGTGCGCAAGCAGAGCGCGCAAGTACTTTCGACCGCTGTAAACTGTCAAATCTCAGTATCTCTGTGAAGGAACGTTTGAAATGTATAATTATTAGGTGTAACTATTTGCTACCTACCTACTTTATGCATATAAACACCTAGTATTATTAAGTATGGTTCAAGTTTCTATCTATATAAGAAATACAGTTTTATCGATGTAGATATATTCTGGATCCTTTTTTAGTTTTTTAAAGAAAAATAAATCATTGATATGTGATGAAAAAAAGGTATATAAACTGAATTAAAATATGTTATACAGTATAATTGTTCTGTAAATGTGGAATCTCAATATCTCTGTGAAGGAACGTTTGAAATGTCTAATTATTAGTTGTAACTATTTGCTACCTATCTACTTTATGCATGTAAACACCTAGTATTATTAAGTATGGTTCAAGTTTCTATCTATATAAGAAATACAGTTTTATCAAATGACCATATTTCTTATGTCATCATTGAGAGCTAGTCATACATATACTGTACACACCACGTACTCTGGTCCCAGCAGATCAGGCACAATTTGCTATTTTATTTTAGTGATTATGTATATAGTATACGTATGACTAGCTCTAAATGATGACGTAAGACATACGTATACATATACATATACTATATAGAGTATGTAGTTGTAAGTTGATTAGCGGTATACTGTGGTTACTTTGCGCCAAAACGTGACAGCCGTCCCGCCATTTGATGCGTATGCAAGAAATACAGCAAATCTGTGCCTGGTTTGCTGGGACCAGATTACACAAATGACCATATTTCTTACGTCATCATTGAGAGCTAGTCATACATATACACACCATGTACTCTGGTCCCAGCAGATCAGGCACAATTTGCTATTTTATTTTACTGATTATGTATATAGTATACGTATGACTAGCTCTAAATGATGACGTAAGACATACACTACGTATACATATACATATACTATATAGAGTATGTAGTTGTAAGTTAATTAGCGGTATACTGTGGTTACTTTGCACCAAAACGTGACAGCCGTCCCGTCATTTGATGCGTATGCAAGACAAACAGCAAGTCTGTGCCTGGTTTGCTGGGACCAGATTACACAAATGACCATATTTCTTACGTCATCATTGAGAGCTAGTCATACATATACACACCATGTACTCTGGTCCCAGCAGATCAGGCACAATTTGCTATTTTATTTTACTGATTATGTATATAGTATACGTATGACTAGCTCTAAATGATGACGTAAGACATATGGTCATTTATGTAATCTGGTCCCAGCAAACCAGGCACAGATTTGCTGTTTTTTTTGCATACACATCAAATGGCGGGACAGCTGTCACGGTGAAGAGGCCGGGCGAAATTATTACTTGCGCGCTCTGCTTGCGCAAGTAATCACAAAAGGAAAGTGTATGGAGAAGGGATGCAACTTTGTACGATTTCAAACTAAAGCACATATTATAGCAAAAAAACAACTTGACACTTAACCTCTAACTTAAACGAGAACAGACTTTTTCGCAACAAGATGCTTCCAGGAATTGAAGTTTTCAGTGGACCAAAATGCCAAAGTGTTGCCAGATTAATAAATACCAAGTCACTGATTCTCCCTTTGCTTTTCCGCAATTGTTTCGCGGGCACTCTAATCCCAGAGTTACTTCGCCACGCACTCCGCGGCAGAAGTGCCCTGTTTGCATGCATGAAACTGTATGTAATCGCGCCTGTGTGTGTGTGTGTGTGTGGCGTGGCGACAGAGAGAGAGACTCCGCACGTCAAAATGAATCTGCTAACGTTGTGGTCACCACTGTTAGCATGTGTGCTATCAGGCAAAAGCTGAGATAGATATAAAACTACTGGCCAAAATGTCATACAAAACACAACACCTAAAATCGGAATGTTATTGTGACCTATTGAGCACAAACAGACTATCATGATTTGCTTGCTGGACCTATAATTAATTTATTTGCATTAAATTTCCACTCGCCCATATAAATAAAAAGCAAGATGGCTGCCGATTGTGAGACTAAAAGGTAGTGTGGGGGCGGGCCTGGTGGGACTATTAGAAGACACGGCAGTGTTGGGCTGAGAGCTGGTGACTCTGATTGGCTTGCCACATATTTTCGGAACATGTTTTCATAGGCTGGAGCGCACATCTTTTGGCCACGTGACCAACTTTACAAATGTTAAAATAGATAAAAGCGAAAAATGTATTTCTGTGTGGCTTTTGGACTCCTAAATGTGCCATACATGTACTGTTGCCCATTCTTAGTCAAGCCTGCACTAGCATAATGAAATCACAATGAGTGCAGTTCCCTAATCCTTTGTTGGGAGGATAAAAACAGATCTTGAGATTTTTGTATTTGCACAGCACATATTTTTCTCGACACAGACATTAACTCTTAATATTGCAGTCTGCTTCAGTCATGGTCAGTACTGTTTTATCATAGCTTTATCCTCTGACAAAATCTCAAAAAAGCCTCCAGAACCAATATAAGGGGAAATAAATGCGGTACTATAGCTAAGCCCAAGAAGCAAAATACTTAGTCGACATATGTATTGCTTGTTTACCCACTGAAAGGAAGTCAGACTCATAATCCATATTCATCTCATCTAACTGTTTACTGCATTCCATGGAAGGCTTGTCCCTTGTGGGTTTCAACCTGCGAGGATGTCAGTGGCATGAGCTTTGTCCAACAACCATTGTTAGTCCCCATGCTGGGGCAATCTGTGTATTGTCAGATGTCAAGCGTTAAGAGGCTTATGACAAGGAAGCAAAACAACATCTGTCTCAATCAGAGAAGAAACAAGCCAATAATGTGCCACTCTCCTCTTGGCAAACCAGGATGTGGAATGAAAAGCAAGTCCCATCACCACAGCGTAAACAACAGGGCAATTCGTTAAATAAATACAACTTTTAACTTTCCTGAGAACTGGAAAAAAGTCTGTTTCCAATACACCATAGTCCATTTTTCCCTGGCCTGGCACTTGAAATTCAGTTTGGAACTGCCGGGGGTTTGGAGCCCAGCAAACAAATACAAAATGGAGCCTGGCATCCTGAAAACATGCACAAAACAATATCAAAACCTCAACTGTAACATCAGTTGGTTTTGTCTTTTTCCTTGGATTATAGTACTTTATAAGTAGAGCAAGGTTTATCGCCCTTCCAAAGCCATGATAAATAATAAGGCAACATTTGCCATGTAATATTTGTGGATAGACGCCAAATCTGCCAGGCCCAGCTGTGATCGAATGACATTGTTGACAAACCCTGGGTCCAGGACCGTTTACTTTCAAATCAAAACAATTGAGAACTTGATTTAGAATGGGTCTCACTTCTTTGTTCTTCTTTTGATATTCTAAAACTGAAAATACAAATTTCTAATAAAAAAAAAGGTCTAAATTGAATTTCCCATCATTAAGAATTGCTGCTTCATTTTACAAGTCAAGCTGTTTGAACTGAAAGTGAACTGACCCCCAGCCGTGGACCACTGGAAGTAAACTGAAGGCAAGGCATTCTTGAAACTACAGGCAAACCAGACCGTAGACCAAACATCCTATTTTACAGCTACAAAGCCCTTCTACATAAAGGTTTTAGGGCCCCTCTTAGTGACCCCAATTCATTAGTTAGAGAATATTATTGTTTAACAAGCGCATATGAACCGTGACTTCAGTTCAAGGGTTGAAAACTAAAAGCTGCCATGTTTAGGGTGTCTGATCTATGCCTTTCTTTCTCCCCACTTACCTTTATGCAAACTTATGGGGATTTTTTTGCAGTAAAAACAGATTAGCCTCATTGATCTCACTGAGGGCCTCACTTAAAAGAGAAATACAAAGAACGGCTGTGCTATACAATGAGCTGCACTGATCATCATAGGCATGAAAACAAATGAAAGCTTTTTTAGCTTAACTGCAATCGAATAATTCATGTGTGGTCACATAAGCACACCCAAAGAATAACATTGATGCTTAAATGCTTTAAGCGTGTTTGTGTAAAGACCATAATCACTTTGAAGATTTAAGATGGGAGGGGTGGGTGATGTACAGTCATGCTACTGTGTGTGTGTGTGTGTGTGTGTGTGTGTGTGTGTGTGTGTGTGTGTGTGTGTGTGTGTGTGTGTGTGTGTGTGTGTGTGTGTGTGTGTGTGTGTTGTTGACCAATGAAATTCAAATGATTAGTAAAATGGAGTGGTGCATGTCTTTGCATGCATTGTGCATGACACTTTTATTTCATGTACTGTATGCATGTGTGTGTGAGTGTGAGTGTGTGTGTGTGTGTGTGTGTGTGTGTGTGTGTGTGTGTGTGTGTGTGTGTGTGTGTGTGAGAGTGCGTGCGTGCGTGTGTGCATGCTTGGTAGGGTACTTACCAAACTCACTGGCACACATGTGCTCCATCATGGCGTCTGATTTCATTTCATTGTCACATGGAGGGCAGATGGGTGAATAACCTGGGGGGGAGGGGGCCAGAGTTTTGTAGTTAATAGCACAGACGGATATCACACTCACATCTAAAACAACTAAAGGATATCACACTCACATCTAAAACAACTAACGGATATCACACTCACAACTAAAACAACTAACGGATATCACACTCACATCTAAAACAACTAAAGGATAGCAGTGAGCCTGTTGTCTCTGATGTCATGGACACTGGTCTCACTACCTTCCTGGACTACAATTCCCATAATTCTTTGGTGCACTGCTCCTCCTTGTGGATAGGGGGGAGAGCAACATGTAGTCCAGGAAGGAAGTGAGCCCAGTGTCCATGACATCAGAGACAACAGGCTCACTGCTACAATCTAAAATATCTAAAACCACATATTACACACATAAATACCCCCAGGAAAGTGTTCTAAAGCTCCTAAACGTCATTAACATATATTCTTTTGCAAAAAGGGTGAAGTGTCCCTTTAAGCCTATAGAATCAAGCCATCCAGGATCCTGCTGAGTCATCATGACTCATGACCATAAAACCTTTGATTCTGTGAACAAATGAAAAACGCTAAACAAAGGGTATTTATTAAATGTATTGTCATATAATTAAATATTCAATTTTCTATTTCCATAGAATCAAAACGTTGATTGATATACATATTTTTTTCTCCATGGGAAAAAATAATTGGAGCTTTCAGTGGGTCCAGAAAACCACGCCCACTGCTATGCTCTATAGAGCGTCACAGTCCCACCCCCTTTCATGACGACGATAGGCCCAGGAAATAATTCCCCATGCATTTTTTCCCATAGACATTTCATAAAGTATTTATTGAAAGATCTGTAAGCCTCAGACAAAGCCAACTCGGATCGTGACAAATCATGACAACAAACACAATTTTTTAGAAACAAATAATTAGAAAGAAGAATAAAAAAGGCAGGTTACAACACTTTTCTGTTGTTTTTCTTCTTATTTGTGGCTTTGTTCGACACTTTTTGAAATGTCTATGGGAAAAATGCATGGGGAATTATTTCCTGCGCCTGTCGTCGAAAGAGGGCGGGACTGACTCTCTATACTATAGGGGCTGAAAAACAGTAATATCTCCTTTTAGAAAGAACCTGGAATCATCACAGGTACAGAAGCACTTCTGTCTTCATTTTAGATTTTAACGATTGCTATTCAAAAATAGCAGATATACAATCTCACCGCATGTCACATTGTGCCACACTGCGAGCCTGGCCTACATCTGCTATTTTTGAACATTTTTTGGAAAAATCTTGAATTACGAAAAAGATTGAGAACTACTGATTTAGAAGAATCTGTAGAATCTGTCTCGGGTCTTAATTGGGATAAACAACCCAGCCTGTGGTTCCCATTTTCCAATCCTTCATGCAATGAGTCAGCTGTGCTTTCCACCAACACCCCCCCCCCCGTCTGTGTGGAGATATTATCTTGTGTCTTTGACAGTAAAACTCTTTAGTTCTGTGCTCTGAGAAGCTGGTCAGAACCCTGACCTGACCTCAGTCAGGAATGTCCTCAGCTTTTATAGCCGGCTGTAACTAGGCGCTGCAGTAAAAACTGCATCCACCTACACTGAGATAGACAGTCTTATAATTATTTAAGACTACGGACACTGTAACTTAAGGATTGCGTTGTTTTTCCTGGGAATATGGTTGCATAATTTGTACAGGGAATCATTGCTTCATTTGTCCAGGGAAGGTTCACTTTTGAAGCAGTGTACTTAACATTCACAAAGCTAATCATATTCATTCCTGGGAGCTGTCTACTTAAGTACAACCACAATCTTACTGTTGGCAAATGAGTGGTTCCCTAGTAAAAGCTATTGAGTGTTAAATGCCTTGCTCAAAGGCATTTAACACTCACATTGGTAATTCCCAACCAGGACTTTCCCAGCCAGTATGGGTTTTGAACCACAGACCTTTGCCTCACAAGACAGTTTCTGAAATCTACACTATACATTTAAGGGGCCCCTGATACTGTGGCACAGTGAGACTGCAACCGTGCCAACTTGGCATCACTTACGGTATATCATTAAGTCACTCTAGAGTTTAAGATCTCCAAGCCCACAGCAAATGTTTCACCCATTCTTAGATTTAAGAAACATAGGCCATTTATACATTGTAATGAAATGTATCAAGCCAGATAAAGTAAAGCATCTATACTCATACTGTTTATTATAAATATGCACAGTACTTAGTGTTTCCTGAGATATAATTTATTAAGCGTGGTAAGAAATGGCATCTTCCCAGAGTGCAACAGGGTAGGAAGAGGAATAAATGCTAGAATGTTGGAGGAAAAGCAGAACCTATCGATGGCAATATTCTATCTAGAATCTTATGACATTTCAATTGCAATAATGGTTGACTCTGACTATGGTCAACAAGCCAAAATGTGTTTTTGCCAAAAGAGGTTTAGTCTAGAGGCATATCCGTGAATATATCATGATTTTTCCCCCCTACTTGCAGTGATTGATTCTTCTACACCAAAACAGCTGAGCTTGCTTAGAAAATTGGATCCATAAGAAGATAACAAATTCCATAGACATTGGCATTGAGACATTTTAATCTTTCAACTGTACATATTGTGTAAAAATAATAATAATAACATTTAAGTCGACATCAGCCTACTCTCTGTTCTGATATGCTTGCCAGTTGTCCATTACATGTGTTTGACAAAAGCTTGTGAAAGTAACACCCAGGTGTAAAGAGCTTGTGAAAACAAACACTGTTGAGAGTTAAGAGGGTCCACTTCTCCCTTTTTGTTTCTCATTTAAACCAATTATCACCAGTCTATTTCAGCAGCCAGTGGTCAGCTCTGTTTGCTTACTTCTGTTAGCATCCATTAGTGTGATCACACAGTCAAATCCAGTGTTATAACTCTAAGTGTGTATGAACACACTTAACACTGTGGATTTACTGTGCAGATTCCCCCCCTCTCAATTTGGTATCTGCAAGTTCATTTTCATATTGTACTGAAATGACTGAAATCCAATAGTTTCTTCTAAAATCAGACAAACTACGATATTTAAAATAAACTGCAGTAGTAATGATTGTCAAGTACAGTATACGGTGAGGCATAGCCTAGTGAATGGGCTACACATGCCAGATCGTCTGTATGGTCATTTAATCATACAAAGGAGCTATCACTTTCATCTACACTCAGCAGTTTAGTCAAAGTTTGTGAATTGAGACTGAAAAAAGAAAACAAAAGCAAAAACCTCACCCATTAACTCAGCAGATGGGAGATGCCTCCCTCTGAGAGGCTTTAAAACAACCCAAATCCTGCATGCGTCCTGCTGGGTTGGGGGTGCAAACAGTTGTATTTATCACTGGCGCTGACAACGAATGATAACAGGTGACGTCTGGGGGCCATCCCTGTGTGGTCCCTGCAGCCTCCAGAAAGGGGCCTTTCTCAGGAAATCGGGCCCCCGTCCATACCTCCATGTCAGTCAGCCTCTAGCAGCACTGCTACCACTTGACTCTTCACCTCTCCACTACCAAGCTTAGACATCCCAGACTTGCCTTACTTACTGCAATGTCTCGGATACAGTAGTGCTGTCTGTGTAATAGCAGTACTACTGCAGGAGCGCGCTCTACCTGTTGCCATCAATCACTGTGATGTTAATATTCAAAATGGATTAGGATGCCGTGTTCAAGTCTTGAGATATTTCTGTAATTGTTTCTGTAGTTGTGCTTTTATAGTTTATATTGAAGTGGATGATGGAAAGTCCCCTGATTTATAGGCACTTCGTTTCAGTATACCTCACCAAGGTATCAAATAGAAGCCTCTCTCAGAAAGACACTGAGGGCTGTGTTGAACAATAACACGCGTTTTCCAACTACATCTAATTTGAATTCCCAAAGTATTTTTTTCCATGGGCATGTTGTTTTTCAGTGGTTGCCATGGTATTGTCAAATCTGGCTCAGAAATGGAACACTTTTAACCTGGACTGTGTTAGGTTCTGCTCCCTCATGTAGCGTGAGGTGTCTGAGACTATACTCAATACAGGCTTCATTTCATACTAAGACACACAAAATCCCAACAGGGTTCAGGAATCTCCAGCCAAGAAACCATTAGTAAGAAATGTGTTTTGTAAGGGTGGGGGGGTAAAATGTCCTTGAAAGCATTATTTAGAATCTATTGGCTCTACTCTGCCACACCCCCTGGTTCGCATTGATGTTGCTCTCTCTCTCTCTCTCTCTTCTAAGCCCCCCCCCACACACACACACACACACCCCTTCTCTCTGTCATTATGTTCACAATCTGGTTTCAAAATTATGCATGTTGTTCAACGTTCCTTCATTTTTATTTTTTTCCATTGACGGGTCAGCATAAAATGAGTTATTAGATGCAGGTATTTGCTTTTGTGCTCGCTGGACTTCGTCCCAGCATTGTCCTCCAACTCAACAAGAACACCTTGAAATAAATGACTACCATCTGTTGAGAATTTTCTATATTACAACATAACTATTTTTTCAGATGTATAGGCATTATTCATATTAATATATGCACCATGCAGGATTGCAGGTCAGAGCTTATGGGACTTACACTGACTGACAAAGTGATTATATGGACTTTTTGGGTGGGGGGTCAAATTCAAGGGGTCATATTCCACCCAAAAGGTATGACATGATTTGTTTATGTTGGGATTTGCCTCTGCAAACAAACATTAACCTCTGTAACAACATTATCATGGTCATTGAGCTGTATGGGTGTCAATTCTTACACTGTGGCAAAAGTATACTGGCTATTTTGTTATCTCAGTTAAGTGGCATACTCTTCCTTGACAAATGACAATACATAATAATTTAGGCTACTAAAAATACTGAGTTGGTGCATGATAAGGCTTGGCCTACTTATAAATTATAATTCGTTTTTTGTTTGGTTTTTCACTTTAAGAATAGACCGTCAATTAGCCCACAAACTATCTACTATGTCCCACGTAGCTCTTGCATAGCAAAGGGCATTAGGGCTATGGATCAGAGCTATAATGTCCCACTGTGCATTTAAGTTAACTATCACCAGAGAAACAATTACTTTTTAAGTGGTAAAGAAAGAAAAAGATAAATAAATCAAATGTATTTTACATTTCTTTTTATAGGCCTACATGGGCTATAGCGTTATGACTGCTAGACTGTTACCTGTTGGCTTGGTGGCCTCCGTTGCATTGGGCCCTGTCATGGCAATGCACACGTCGTCCTGGGGAAACTTGTCACAGGTGAGCATCTCGGGCCAGGGAAACCCGAAGGACTCCATGATGGGGGTGCACCCGTCCCTCACCGCCTCGCACAGCCAGCGGCACGGGTATATGGGGCGCTCCAGACACACGGGCGCAAACAGCGAGCAGAGGAAGACCTGGGTGCCCGGGTGACAGTTCTTGTGCACGAGAGGCACCCAGCTGCCGGCCTGCTGCTTGGCCTCCGCCATGGTCTCATGCTCCAGGAGGTTGGGGAGCAGCATCTGGTTGTAGCCCACGTTGTGACAGAGCCGCAGGTCCTCGGGGATGTCCACGCACTGGGGAGGCTTGCCATAGCTGCGCCCCCCGTTGTACAGGTCCGACTTCCAGCTCAGGTACTCGTACTCTGAGGCTTTGCACACTGACAGAACAAGAGCTGTTGTCAAAACCAGGGGGACCATTCTCCACGAAGGGTCAGAAGACATCATAATAGTTTTTTCTTTTCTTTTTTGTAACCAGACCAGAGTTTACAAAAAATAAGTAAGATATAGGTCTATCCTACTATAACCAACAAACTTGCCTGAGATTTTTTCTTTCTTTCTTTCTATTTAAGAAGAATCTGTGAAACTGATAAATGTTAACTCGGGTCGGGAGAAGGTTTTGTGTTTCAGTTAGTCCACAGCAGCAGGCTGCTCTAGCTCTCGTCTCTTGTTGCTCTCCTCCAGTCCGGTGTGTCTCCTGCAGCTTGTGGAGGATAACTGCTGCTTGCTCGTGCGCAGCGTGGAAACAAGGGGAGATTGTAAAGCGCGCGTCGGCCAATCGGAGAGCGCCTGTGCCTTTTGGCACTATTATGTCAATCAAAGTGCTCAATTACCAACCCTCCCTGCCCCCCTTCATTACTCTTTTCCCCTTCCTTTGTCAAAACAAACTACCTGACCTGACCGTTCAGCGAAAATACAATCTCTAAATGGCAAATGGTTGTTCGCAAAAATATGTTTTGGCGACTGTGACAAAATAAATACAACACTTTATATATCGCCAATGTTGTCAGACCTAAAAATTGATGCAAGCTAACTACATTTCATTTACAGCTTGCCTTACATTAGTTATGTGAGAAGCTTTTGAACGGCAAGGCATTGACATCAAGTCCAGTCAAAAATCAAGATAATGTATTTGTCACTCCTACAGGTAGGCCAGGCCTACTCTCTACAAGCAGCGAAATTCTGTTGTGGCAAGGTCTGCAAAACTAACAGAACACAAGTTTACACAACAATAACAATTAGCAACACAATCTAATTAGAAACTCATAAGCTTAAGCAAATTGCCCATCTCCTGCCTTGCTCTGTTTGGTGCAGACAAAAGAAGGTGTGAATTTGTGAAACCATCTATTTAAATTGCCATTAATTTGTATATGCCATTGTTCTGTAAATGCTTGCAGCAGTGTTCTTAACACACAGATATAATCTTGTTATCTTTAAAAAAAAAAGTTTCGCTAATGTCATTTACAGCTGTGTCAACCAGAGACCACCATTCATCTTAATGTTCTCCATATACTTTCCTGATTTCAGTCCAGGGCTAACTAACTTCAAGTCTTGGTCAGTTAACCTTTCATAAGTCTGGCATTGCGGTGGTGGTGCAGGGCTGCAGGCTATAAAACCATATGTAAATTAATTCAAACTTGTATCAGAAAAGAATGAGACATTTAGTTTAACACATTTTAAAGACTATCCAAATCATTGTGTGTTACTTTTCACTCTCTGAATCTTAATCAACATAGCATGGTGTGTTGATAAGAGCCTGAGCTAAATGTGTAAAATAAAAATGTCAAGTAAAAAGACTCCTTTTAAAAGTAAAATATTCAGTGTTAACTTGTCCATTTGTACTCTCAGAGTTAATGTAACACTGATTTTACAGTCTCAGCATTTGAAGTCTCTGCAAGGTTGTAATTTTATGTAACTTTTAACTGAGACCTCTCGAGTACAGCAGCAGCTATAGCATGCCAGAGCAGTGAGGCATGTAGACATGGATCACGCCAGCAGATTTCTCCCCCAAATTATTTTTCAGATTGCACCTCCTCTGCTGGCATTTTCAAATAAACGGCGAGGTCTTAATAAAGGCTGCCAGTGTCTCTGTATATAGCAGCTACACTGACTGCTTTATAGGGGTGATGCCATCCAGCTACAGCTTTTTCATAGGTGGTTGCTAAAGCAAACTTTAAATGTAGGAGTGAGGACAGCTCTCTCTCTCTCTCTCTCTCTCTCTCTCTCTCTCTCTCTCTCTCTCTCTCTCTCTCTCTCTCTCTCTCTCTCTCTGTGTCTCTCTCTTCTTCCCTCCCTCACACTCTCTCTCCCTTCCTCCCTACCTCTCCCTCCCTTCCTCCATCTTTATTGGTAATTCCATCACTTTCTCCTACCATAACTGTTTTTGCTCAAATGCATGAGGAAGCTCCCTGACAGCAGCGATAGTGCTACTAATAACAACCAGCGGGATGTTTCACATCAACCCCCATCACACACACACACACACACACACACACACACACACACACACACACACACACACACACACACACACACACACACACACACTATGTTAAGTAAATTACATTTACTTTTTTACCCTTAAATTGTATCATATTTAATTGTGTGATTCACAAATGACCTGTGGTGTTTTGGAAAACCATACAAACAAGAGATCAAAGACAAACAGTTTTTCACTTCTGAACAGAGAACTGAGAATTGAACATTTAACTTCTAAACATAAGCATATATCATGCTTATCACATATACTCTATATATACACGTAGACAGGGCGCTTTTCAAACTGCATGTTAAACAATAGAGAGACTAAATATTTGGACTATTGAGGCTCCGGAGAAAATGGAGTTTCCCAAAGTCTGGTGATCCATCTCCATTCAGCCATGTTTGAATCCATATAATCTCTAACATACATGTGCATGAATTCTCCATGAAAGGGCATTTTGCTTTGGCAGAACGTACATGTATGTCGTTAGGCATCTGTCATCCCTGAGCGTTGGCTAAACACTGGGTCCCTTCATGAGTGCAACGCCAGGGCTAAAGGGGCTGACAAGATGTACATGCATATGAAGAATGGTGTGGGTGAAAAAGCTCTCTCATGACCGGTGTGGGAGAGGGTGGGGAACTAAATTGTAAGAATAAAAAAATGTTTAGAAATAACAAGCATATACCTGCTTTTTGTCAGGTAGCACTTAGCTCTCGGGGGAGTGTTCTACAGACAGCCCTGTAGGTCTCGACATGCTCCACTGGAGAAATGCAGTGGTGGAAAAAGTACGTACTTGTTTTTTACTAAATATAAGTATCAATACTGAAATAATGTAGAAACACTGTTAGTATAAGTAAAAGTCTGGTATTAAAAAGATACTTGAGTAAAAGTATTGGTAGTACCAAAATTAAAATCTATGCAGAATATCCTGTTTCACAAGTTATCATTATTTTTATAAAATATTTTAAAATAGCATATATCTACAAGCTGTGTCTCTGTTACAGAAATTAACAGCAAACTGAACAGAACAGTAGTTCTAAAAAAAAACATTTTAAGATGAGGGGGGGGGGGGGGGGGGCACAGCCAGATACATAGCATTTTGTGGGACATTTCTAACTACTGATTTAGGAGGCATTCTTTTGTAGAATAGGCCTCGGGTCTTAATGGGTTTAAGTGGTTAAGGATATGTGGGGAATTTCCTATCACTGAGAGCTTTCGCATAACATTAAGATAAATGAAGCAGAGCACCAGGGGGTCCTTGCTGGTGGTCTGTTTATGTAAAGAGCAACTGTATGAGCAGATCCATATCATATTATTTGTAGAACACCTGAGACAATCATGATTAGCACAAGATGTCAATGGGAAGTCCACCCGTGTGTGTGTGTGTGTGTGTGTGTGTGTGTGTGTGTGTGTGTCACTGTGTGTGTGAGAAGGGGTGGGGGGGTCAAAATGTAGATTTGAAACCAGAAACTTATATTTGGCTACTGTCAATGCCTAATTTATATCAAAACTTAAAAACGGCCATGTGAATTTATTGCAGTTTAATATTAGTATGGACCTGCTGCTGCCGTAAAATGTTATCCTGTAAGGTTGAATGAAATGATAAATTCAGTTGATAAGGCTGCAATGCAAGTTCAGGAGTAAAGACCACCCTCTACGTTTCCCTGACGCTCCCCATTCGCAATCACCAATGCATAAACCATTCACAATCACCAATGCATAAATACACCTGCGATTGCATGACCCACCTGTTTGTTCTGCTTCACAGCCTCCACATCCCTCTTTCTTCATATCCCTCTACTCTCTCTTTCATCCCTCTCTCTAGGAACCCACCGGGGGGGGCGGGGGCTCCAGAGCAGAGCCATGATGGAACTCCTGAAACTACTCTGCCACCCTAAAGTCTTCATCCTTCATCACTTCATTCACATAAATCATTTGACCTTCAAGGCAAGGCAAGTTTATAGCACATTTCAACAACAAGCTAATTCAAAGTCATTTACAGTACAAAACATTAAGCATTGAGACATCAGTAGATGTTGTCTTTTACTAGTGAAGCGTTTCATACTCAGTGGGAGATAAGTTAACATTCTGCCCCTTGTATTTTTTTAACACGGCTACGGGTTGTGATCTCTTATTCAAAGGAAATGCTACTCCAGCACCTTGGAGGAATTTCACAAGACAGTAGGCCTAAACCCTAGTGTAGGCCTGCCTGTGTTAACTTGTTTGGATTTTATGCCCTCGCCATGAAGGGTGATTTATACTCAGTTGCGTGGCATTGTTGCTCACTGAAAATAGCGGATCTACAAGCTCACAAGTCTTCCAGATCGGTTATTTTCAGTGCCTAATTTATAAATCAGGGGTAATGTGCATGGGTAACAATTTACAATTTAGGCATTTAGCAGACGCTCTTAATCCAGAGCGATTTACATTAAGCAAGAACAAAAAAGCATGGGAATACATCACATAAAAACATTTATCATGAAACATGCGTAAGCTAAGAAAGTAACAGTGGAATATCTATATAATGAAACTATACATATAAACTATACATCTATACTACTATGCTATACATATGTACTATGACGTGTTATGACTACATACAATGCACTTATGCTGTCTACATAACATGCTATAAGTCTGTATCAAATGCTATCTAAGTCTACAGAAATGCTATCTAAGGGGGTGGGGTAAGTGCTATGGGCCATGATGGAGTCTGAAAAGGTGGGTTTTCAGACTACGGCGGAAGATTGGGAGTGATGCTGCAGTTCTGACTGCAATGGGAAGTGCATTCCACAGTTTTGGAGCCAGAAGGGAGAAGAGTTTGGGACGTGTGGAGCGTTGTCCCGGTGATTTTAGTGAGGGTACTTCCAGCTTCCCTGCGTTGGCTGATCTGAGTGCGCGGGAGGGTTTGTAGGGTTCAATCATACTTGCAAGATATGGGGGAGCCATACCTTTGGTTGCTTTGAATGCCAGCATCAGAGTTTTGTATTCTGTGCGGGCAGTGACCGGGAGCCAGTAACGGGTAACTCATATGAAGAGGAGAATGAAGGGGGAAAATTCCTATGCACACAGCAGTTACTTAAAGTTAATGATGCTCCTGTGCTGCTGAAGACTTGGGACAGAATAGCTCTCACATAACTCAGACCTCGTGCTCAGGCTCTGGGATTACTGCTCAGTGGGGGAGATCGCACAGCCTATCTGACCCACAAGGCTCAGAATGTATTTCACATATCTATCTCCATTCTAGACAGTACAACCTTCACTTTTCAGTATGATTGCTAGCAGTGGTAAGAGTGAAAACAGCGTTATGCCTTGTGATTACTATGCTGTTGCCATCTGCAAAATGTAAGAAGTTAGCATAGCCTACTGTCAGTTGCTTTTGATGAAATTATTCATCATTTATGTTATGCTATCTCACAAAATGTTTACATTGGTACAATGCATCACTGGGCTACCATGCACAAGCCTTGAGCCTTAATTGTTGAGTGATGTAGACATTAGGTAATAAAATGGACAGTTAACATTTTATCATTACCTAAACGAAATAAATCATATTACTGTCATCATTGGCAAGTATGCTACTTGTATGTCTGCACAAGTCACAACATTTTAGCCTCAGGAACTAGCATGTACTTCTATATGCTTAACAACCATTAGAACATCCATTAAACTCACTACACTGATGTTCTAACTAAATAATGTACCCTTGGACTAGCAGCAGCAATCATGCTTCAACCTACTTTAACCGATACTTCAGATTTTCCTACTTTATTTATTCTTTCACCCTTCACTTCCAATGAATTCTTGCTGTTTCTTCACTACAGACCTGTTTATATTTATTTGTCGCTCCTCCATTTGTTGTTGCTCCACAGTCCTAAAGACACATTCCTGTGCCATGGCAGACAAAGTGATTCAAATTCCAATTGTGATGAGGGATGCTCCAAATCTGGTCACATTCATTTGCTGTCTGCAGTCACATTTATTGAAGGGGTGGCACGGAGCCAGAGAGACTAGTGTCCTGTAAACCAGATCAAGCCACATGTTTAAACCCTGAAACAGCCAGTATGTGTTCATCAGCAGCCACGTGTCCTTAAGCAAGACACGGAACGCAAGTCCCTTTGAATAAGAGCATCTGCTAGTGCTGCAAATGTAAAACATGTTTCACTTTTGTATTGATTGAAGTTATATTCAATTATATCAATTATCCTTTCCAGTCTAGAGCAAAGCTGTTTATTATTGATTGGGGATTTACTCATACCAAGTTCTTTATCTGCACATTCATTTTTTATGCAATGTTTTTAAATTAACTTTTGAGCTTTCGTTGGTAAAACCCTGAATCATAGTAGAAGACCATAGACTTAATAAAGTGGACACTTAAAGATACTCAAGTTGGCCATAACGCATAGTTCGGTATCAGGCTGTGCCAAAAGCCCAAACCTGGTTCTTGACTTCAAATCCTCACCCAGCATGTTTTTTGTGCTCTAGCCAGAAATGACAGATTGATTTGTGTCAAGAAGGGAAAAAACAGCAAAACAAACAAGGCAGTGCTTTTCTTTCTTAGCACCTGGCCAAGGAAAGCACTGGAAAACCCACTGGCCTGTATGCATGTCACGCATGCACACTGGTGTGATCTGTGAGCACTGCTTATCCTGCAATACCACACAAGTCAGAATGCAGGATGGGCCATCTCCAGTCCACTTTATCAAATCATCGCCGTTGGGTGGAAACCTTGTATGTCCAAAACCGTTACTTTTCTTCCATTGGATCTAATGTAGTTATTATTTGTTAATTTACTTAAGTTACTTTGAATTCATTGGTTCAATATTCATATAACCAACATAACAGACAGATTTAACCACTTTCACTTCAAAAACATTTTTTGCTACGCTTGTGTGACACTGTAATATGTAAGTAGGGCATTAACTTACAAAAAGTTGAAATATGGAGAATCAAGGTTTCTGCCCGACAGCAACAAAATGCCTGTCTACTTTTGCAGATGTTTCATAGAAATCCTTATTCACTCTCTTTCCCAAGGGCACTGGATTCAGCCCACCTATTTGGATGGATATCTCTGCAGCAGTTGTATAGTCATATATATTAATCAGTTGAACCCATGTAGAGTCCCTATTCTGGGCATGTCATAATAGGTGAACATTATACAAGGGGGAAACGAGAAATTATGACATAGTCATATTATTATCAGCTGCTTTTATATTGTTCCATTTGTACACTGTCAGAGTTACAGACCCATAAGGGTCCATTTGGTTTCCAAACTATCATTTAGCTGGGGACCCCTGGAACTGCCTCAAGGACCCCTGGGGGGTCAAAGTGGGGACCACACTTTGGGAATCACTGGTATAGTATATATTATTAAGAACATTACTAAGAACAAGGATAGAATGATATATATATGACTAGAATTTTGCGCCCGCTTCGCGGCCACTCAATCCCAGAGTTACTTCGCCACGCACTATGGGAAGAAGGAAATTGCGGGAGTTGATTCCACATGTAGTAACGGATGGGTTATTAGTTATTATTATAGCACAATGATAACGTGCTGTTGTAGATTGTGAGAAAGGGATGTCAGAAAGCCAAGTGTTGTCAGTTTACTCACAGCACAGCACCGTCACTCCTGTCAGTTATTTCGTCCTGTATTGGTAGGCTATATTAGCCCAATATTGGCGTTACGCATTTCACTTGAATAATGTTGTGTGCGCACGTGCGCGTGCGGAGAAAGACAGTTATTTAATTAAACTGAAAATTATAACGTGCTGTCTCGCCGCCGTATAGCCTGCATGCCTATTCCTGTGTGTTTGTGTGTGTGTGTGTGTGTGTGCAAGGCAGGCGTGCGTGTGTGTGCAGGCGTGTGTACTCGGCTGTCGGCTGGCAGGCGAAAATAGCCAATGCGATCGTTGTATTGGTAAGATTTAGGCAGGAACCAAGTTCGTGCAAAGAACAATGTTGATGTAACTAAGGGATTAGTTGAGTCATTGATATTTTAAATACAGAGATTTAGAAGGAATAAGCGAAATGGCGAGCCTAGAATTCCTCTTCCTTGTTTTTGTCTTCTCCTGCGAGAGCCGAGAGAACAGTCAGATTCTGAATTTCTGAGAGCTGTGAGGGCGGGCCTGGTGGGCCTATTAGAAGACAGGGAAGTGTTGCCAGGTTTGCGAGGTAAGCGAGTTGTAGTGTATGTAAGTAGCATGGTTAAAGGTCTTGTTTCTGGACCTGTTGGGGCAACAGCATAGGCAGCAGTGGTTAGTGTTCCGTGTAGGGATGCCTCGGGGTGTGGGTGATTGGGGCGATAATGTTTGTATTAAACAAATGCATTGCCGGCGTGAGTGTGGAAGGGAGGCAGTGTTAGTGCCAGTGCAAAGACTATTGTTTGACGGCTGGTGTTCAGCGTTGGCGAGGGGCGCTTTAGTAGGAGATAGGTCCCGAACACTGCGAAGGGTAAGTGTGTGACGTCACTGCCCGTGTGAGTGTGTGTGAGTGTGTTTGAGTGTAGTGTGTAAGATGGTGTTGTGGGCGTTGCAGTAGCGACGTAGCGTTCGTGGCTTTGGGTTTCTTTCAACTTTTGGGTACCACTTTACAAATATATAATAGATGATGATGCTGTCCAATGTGTATCTGCCCCCCCCCCCTCTTTTTTTCACAACATCGCGGCTGTGGTTTTCTTTCATTTCTGATGTTCTATTGTTGGTATGAAGGAAGGAAATGGGGAGAGAGATGGGGGGAAGACATGCACTAAAGGCCGTCGGGATTGCCAGGCAAGGTGCCTGGACCACTGAGCCATGGCCCAGGCCCGACAGATTGACTTTGATTGTGACTTCGGCCTCTGTAATAGAACATAGAATATTTCGAATATTTCACCACGTTATACATTACAGTCACCAATACACAGGAATAATCTGGGTTGTGTGTACACTGTAAGATAATTTAGAGAGGGCATTACTTGAACCAATTACTAGTATACCGTAAGCTCATGAAAATCAAAATCATCTTAAAAGGCACTGATCATTGAAAGCTTTATTCTTTGTGTAGACAGCATCATTGTGAGGGAAGTTCTGGGCTGTAATTGTGTGTTTAGGAGGGGTGGGTGACCCTAATAGACATTATGATATCCATCTGTACATAATTACAGCCCCGACAACACCCAATTCATCATCCTATTATAATGTATTTATTTCTACATTTGGAAACTAGTTTTTATTGCTTGGGTTATCTTCATGTCAGTATGAATTCTGTGACATTCTTTCAAGTTGAAAGAAGCCCAAACTTTAAGAACATTCAATGGAATTTGGCTCTAATGGCGAAGTAAACTGCGTCTAAAACATATTCAAAAATATGAATATTAAATACAACAATGGTTGTGTATAGTACACTTTTTGCGGGACTTAATTGACATCACAACTTTCCACAACTTTCCACCAGAGATACAAAGTATTTTCCTGTTGCCTATAAAGTTTTCATACTCTTAGTCTCTCTCAAGGTACGCCACTTGAGTGAAACCATTTAAGGTGTGGTTGAATGTGTGGGCATACTCTGCACTGCAGTGGCAGATACAGAGATGGCCTCTGTAGCACCCTGCTCTCATGCTTTCCTGGACCCCGAGGGCTTGCAGACTCTCTGCATAGCTTGTCTGTGACACAAAGCAGCGCTTGCAGGGTACTCTGGCTGACATACATAAACATTACAATTAATGAGCCTCCCCATGGCGAAAGCTCAACACACACAGAGCTGCAGCTGCCCCCACCAAACAAACTAATTATTAAGTGACATTTTTTATGCAATCAATTAGATGTCATCTGTCATCCTTGAGTTTAATAGCAGCATCACATAATAATATAAACAAACCAAATATAACCCCAGCCCTCTATCACCTCATAGTCTGTGTGCAGTCCATAGACTGTAGGTGCAGTCAGTGGCCTTGCTTGTTTGGAAGCTCCCCCAGTGGTCAATTTGGAAAGCTAATCCGAAAAGGAAAGACCAAAATCCTAACAATCCTTGCTAGTTTGGGGTACTACTTCCAGGGTGTACAAACAACGGACGATTTATTACAAACAAGTTTGTAAGGTTTGATATAGCAACTGAAGGCTAGCCAAAAGAGAAACAGTAACACGGTAAGTTTAACTATGCATTTTATCTTCAGCTGCTACTCATAGCCAGGGGATGCTGCCTGGGTGTATTAGCCTTGTTTTGAGAATAATTCCAGTCGTTTTATTTTGTTTTATCCCCAGTGGGGGTTCATCAGGAACCCATTGCATTTAACTAGGAAAGCATGTTAACTTGAGTTCACCCATCCTCCACAGCCATTTATTCTGACACTCCACCCTTTTTTATTATAACATTGCAGGGAAATATCATGGTGTGTGTGTGTGTGTGTGTGTGTGTGTGTGTGTGTGTGTGTGTGTGTGTGTGTGTGTGTGTGTGTGTGTGTGTGTGTGTGTGTGTGTGTGTGTGTGTGTGTGTGTGTGTGCGCACGCGACCGTGCCTGCGTGCGTGTACCTTTTAAGTTATTTGCAGTTGTTGATTTACTGTGTATTCCTTCAGTGGCATTTTATATTTTATTTATTGTCTATGCATGTAGTAATGGCTAATTTGTCGTACGATTTTCGTTTTTCATTTGTAAATCAGTTGCTTTGGCTGACCAACACGGTCAAGTGATGAGATATAAATCAGGCTTTAGTGTACGGAAAATAATTCCATTCAGATGGAACGTCAAACTGTGCTTTCATAGAGTGGAGGGTGTTCCTTGTTAAGCTTGATTTATACTGTAGGCTATCATACAACAGTGTCGTGACATCGTCACATAAATCGGGCTTCAGTGACGGAGGGCAGCTTATCCTATCAATGGCCAAGCAAACAGGGAATTACAGTATAAGTAGCACCCTCTAATTTACAGTGCAAAAGTGATGACAGATATCTCTAAAATACCTGCTAAATAGGCTATATCAAACAGTTTATATTTTCAGTTCATAATTATTTGAAAAATACATAGTGTAGGGTGTAGGCAAAGTAATGTGCATGAACTCAAATCACCCAGTCATATTGGGAAAACTATGCAAATGAGATTTGTGTGACAAGAAATCAAAAATAGCCAGAATCTGCCGACAGACGGTCAGGGGCCATATATGCCACTTTCAGGCATAACACTGGAAAATGTCTGGAATCAGGTTGGGACATTGGCCGCAATGACCAGTGTTGGCCTTTCACATACACTGTATGTGAATGTACAGTCATACAGTACAGTATAGTATGCAACAGGTGAATGTCCGTTTCAGATGCGTTCACACGTTAAAGTAAATATTTTGTTTGATAAGGTGGGGGGGGCAGGGTCTGGGTAGACGGAAATTACAGCATACACATTAGCTACTCGCCCTCGCACAGTGGTGCCAAACGCCTCCATTAAGTGACTTTGTGTGCCTGTCTCTATGTATGTATGACTGTATGTATGTCTCCATGTATGTACAGTATGTCTGTTTGAGTATGGAAGCTGCAGTACCGCTGGGTGACCTAAAGTGGCACTGTGGAGCAGCCAACGGCTGATTCGGTCTAGCTTTAGCCAGGTTACTACAGTACAGCTGTAAAAAATAACATTGGTATTTATGTACAGACGTGTAGCTCTTGTTTACTATTAACCTACTAAAGAGACGTTCATGTTTTGTTTCACTTATGAGCAATTCATATTCGATCTGTGAATATTTCCAACTCAAACACTAGCAGAATGAAACTGTTAATTACTGTATCTCTCTCCATACACCTCGGAAAGAAGAGGGGGAGCTCCACGCATCGACATCATCAACACATCCACTCGCTGAATGTAAATTCAACGGACTATCACCAGGTGCATTCAGACATAGAGCAGTTTGAGCCAAATCTGAGCCAAATGACTTAAGTCAAGGCTCTGGCCCGCAAAATATGTCTCATCGTACTGATCCGGAATGTTGCGTTCATACATACAGTCCCTCCATTTGAACTCTTGAAAACTTAAATGCAATGAAAATCATGAGTAGAGGCACATGTATAAGCAAGTTTCATGACTTTAGGCCAAACAAGGCATGACTTCTGCCAAGGTTTACATTTTCAAACGATTGCAATAGCGCCACTTTGGCCCATTGGAGTAAGATTTGTTTCAATGCTATTTGACATGACTCTCTACCATACTCCAAAGTTTCATAAAAATGTGACTCTGCATTAAGTAGTAATTTTCCTAAAACTCCATTATTCATTGCCTTCATTTTTTACAAACTTCTCTCCAAGAGGAGAGAAGTTTCTCTCCAAGAGGGTCCTACACATATTGGCATGGCCAGATATAGGCCGAGTTGATATTTTCAATATCGGTATTGGTCCAGAAGTTCCAGGTGCATTATCCTTTTCTTTGACTATTACCAGCAATGCTAAGATGGTACCACATTCTCAGAAATAAAGAGTACCAGGGGGGGAACTTTACAGATGACCCAGAAAGACATTCGTTCCAAAAAGATGTTAGTCTAAAACACAACCTTAACCTTTAACTTTAAAAAGCCAGATAAACACTGAAGCAAAGATCCTATAGGGACAGCCCAAAGGGCTTCCCAGCCATCCATCCACCCAGTTCCCAGCCCCTCTAGCACCATGGGAAAGCCAGCCAAGTAGTATGGGTCAGGTCAAGCTTGTCTCCTCGCCTGACTGTCAAAATAACAGTACCTTTCCCTCAGGCTTCCAGTACTGTCCATCAGTCAGAGCCAGCTGCTGAGAGCTGTGGCACTGAGGGGTGGAAAAGCAATTAAATAAAACATGGGTGAGTAGCTGCAGGACAAATGCCTGGTCAGCATTTTTAAGAAAGAGAAAAGCTGGTGGGTTTTTTTGTGGAAAGAGGGGTATTGAAAGAAAAAGAGCATTGAAAGTTAGAAAGAAAACCCTCCACCAATGCAAGATGTAGGCAAGCAAGGGGTAAGAAGAGACATTGGCCCGATTCAGAGCCTATTTCTTTGCCAAGCGATGGCCTAAAACTTGGGGTCAGACACATAGTCTGACCCATGACCCTGTGGTTCACATCTCCTGGTAATTACCTTTGCACATCAGCCTTGGGGCCACCCCCACCCAAAGACAATGTAACAATTTGTCTTTTCAATTGTCTGTCACTCACTCTCTCACAGGCCTTTTCAGTGGGCGTATATGGTTTCTTTTCCCATTTGTATTTATTTATTTATCTTGCTTGGAGAGGTGGGGGGTTGTCTGGCCCCAGAAACAGGGAGTCTTTGTTTGGCTGGGTTTCACATGGATATAACCACCTCCTCCACTGCAGCTCCCCATTTTCAGACCCTCTTTTCCCTGGGTCTGTTTCAGGGCCAGTGGCTGAACTCAGGGTCATTGTACATGGCATTTCCATAACCATAGACGAATCAATGAGACTTTTCTACTCCTCAGGGAGCCGGTGGGGGAGGGGGGTTCTTGGATGCAACTTCAAGGTATACATACTGTAAACCTGAACTTTTGTCTCCTTCCACTGAGTTCAGTTCCCCAAACATATGATCCAAGCTGTGTTTAGCCTGCTTTCCAAAGTGCAGGGTGAGATGATTTGGTAAACAGCAGGTAACTGAATACTGTTGAGATATGGATTAATCAAAGAAATCATCATATAGCTATAAATGCACCAAGTCTCTGTGTGTACGAGTGTACGTCTGTAATCCACGTAACTCCAGAACCGTTCGCCCCACCTACTTCAAATTCGACACAAGCGTTCCACACCCCCACAGGGAGTGCAGTGCCCGGTGTCGAGTCGGTTGGAACCACGGTTGTCCAGAACCGCCCCAAAAGGCCTCTGCCCAGGCTCTGGACAGGGCCCCTGCCCAGGGTCCATATATGGAGCTGGCCTTTTCTGACATCATTCTGACGTCTGCATAGACTCCATATTTGGGCATGCCTCACAAAGAACTCCATATATGGGCATAAAAGAGAGACAGACATAATATCTGGGTGCCGGGGCATGCATTTCCAAATTGCATCGTTCCAAGTATAGGCCAGTGCCCAACAGGCACCGCTGTAGAGGCTCCAACGCATAATATCTGGGTGGGGCATGCATATCCAACTTGCATCGTTTCAAGTAGGCCAGTGTCCAACGGGCACTGCTGTAGAGGCTCTAGTTCTAAAAATGATGAAAGAAGGGGATGCATTAAGAAGGCGATGCATTAAGGGTGGTCCAAGTTGTGGCCATAGTGGCATGCTCCTGGTGGGTGACTTATTCAGGTTGTCTGTTGTATGACCTACTTCTCTTCAGTCTGTATGTGGTCTGACTCACAGAGACAAGCCAGAGACAAGAAGCAAGAAGCCCTGTGTAGTAGTATGTCTCCCCCCACCGATTTCTCTCTCTCTCTCTCTCTCTCTCTCTCTCTCTCTCTCTCTCTCTCTCTCTGTTCATGTTCATGTTCTCTTTTTGCATACAGGTCATTTCATTATCAACTGCATAGCCAAAGAGAGGAGCAGATTAAGTGATCTAAACAGGTGGCACTCCTACCAACCACAGCATGAATAGGATAGTTTTGGAAAAACTGCATCCAATCAGTGACTGAATTATGTTTTCCCCAATATCCACTTTGAACAGATCCATCACACTCCTGGCTTTGATTCAATGGACTGGACATGTCCTCAAAATGCATGTTTGAACTTTTGATAAAAGAACTATTCGACAAAATAACAAAAGTTTGTTTAGCTTTATGATTGCAGCAACCAGCATTTTGTTGTGATCACAAAGTTACCAAAAACCAAAAATTCTTTGGTTAGATTTTTTTCAACACCCACTTCCTCATTTGGCAGAAGGCATTATGTTGTCACATGGAGTTGGTCAGGAAGTCCTTGGTTCCGATATTAAAAAGTGCTTTATTGTAATTCTAAAGTAGTTAAAAAGTACTTGCTGCTGTAGTACAACTGCACCAGTAATTAATCTCATAGTGCAGTGCAATAATTCACTGAACCACATCTGCGCACCAGTTCAAGGAATTTGGTTTCGAATAATAATTTCCTATCATTTAATATTTTGTTTGTACACAATTATTATCCACAACAACATGTACGTTGCATGTGTTTAAAATGTTGACCAGGACCTTGATCATTCTCCTGTCATTTGACCATGCCGCCAATCGGCAAAGCTTGCACCAAAACAAATATATTGAAAATCAAAGACATATACATAGGCTACTCAATTCGAAAATACATTTTTGGTGATTTGATTTGGACATCCCTACTTGATATATCATTAATATGCCCAGCCAAAGTACAGTGAAGCCATTGATGGGCGTGGCTGACTGTGCCATCTTGTGCTTATATGAATTTAGGATCAGGCTGCATGGTAAGGTCCCTATAGCATTAAAGACCAACCACGCCCATCAGTGATCAGAGCACAGATGAGCCAAATACATTTGGTACATACAACGTGGCCAATCAGGAATTGTGGGGTGCCCACACTACCATATGACCTGTCAACAAAATATGGAGATGTAGAACATTCCTGATGTTGTGAGAAACTGCTAAAGTTGTGTTGACATACATGAGCATGCACAAATTCCACAAACGTGGGGCTCAACCACTTCATATATGGAGTATACGGGAGTACCTGGCTGATAACGTCCCATAGCTGGGGGGTACGAACATGTTCGTACTTAGCAGAGAAAGAATTAAACGAAACAGGTCTTTCAGATTTTTGAGCAGCGCTAGCTGCTCCAATGCACATCTTTGTGTGTCTCATGGTGGTGCTATGACAGGTGATTCGTATTTCTGAGGGGTGCTAGCCCCTCCTATATACAGGTTTAATGCCGGTCAACGCCATTGACAATGAAGCGAAAATTTACGTCATCTTGTCCCTAACACAAACATTAAATGACATTAACAATAAAGAGAATTTAATATTTGTTTTGACACTATTTGTTTTACATCATACATCATCTAATCATAGCAACATGAGTTAGACTTTAATATTAGTTAGATTAATAGAGGTTACACATAAAACATACCTGTATGTATTAAGTTTGAGTTGTTGTATTGTCAGGGGAAAAAAAGATACCATAATGTGCCCTTTCTTCGCTATTGATGATATCTTGGGTGATCGGTGTAATGCGATCGAGTCGGTTGGGTATGTATGTCATGGTAAAAATAGTGGTCTCTTATTGGCTCCTCGATGTTGTAAGATGATAAGAGCGCCCCTCACTTCACACAGGTGTGATTTTTATAAATACATTCTCACTCCGTAGAGCAAAAGGAAAAACCTTTTCACATGCCTGTTATACTTTCACGCAAATCGGTACACATGATATTTATAGTCATGTGATCAAGATGGATCTGTTTTTCATATTCCGATTAACATCTAAGTTTGCAGGAACAAAATGCTGCAAATCATGAACGTAGTGTCCGATTGCGGTGAAACTTTGCATGCACATTTCCACCATGTTGAATACCACCCTTTTAACATTGCCTTATTATAGCTGTCCATGTGCAAACCCATAGCCTGTTTGGTAATCATTACGTGAAATGGCACTGAATAAACTATGCACCACAGTAATGCCACAGAAGGCATAATGTTCTAATGAAAGCCAGAGGGAGGGAAGACGATTCAATTTTGGACCTTGTAATCTAAGTGGTTTGAGAGGGATAAAGCCCCTTTTGGTTTGCACAAACCATTTATTCATCATCGTCTATCATGTTTCTTATGAACCACAAAATTATGACAACGTCAGAAGGGAATGCCCCACAAAGGCTGTGGTTAACTTTGATCAATATAATTTGTTCTTTGTGAGTAGTGAAAAAGACAGGAAACAAAGCAGTCTTAACAACATGACAAGAATTCAACCCTGGTGGCTTTCATATAGTTGTGCAACAGATATGCAATGTTCACTGTCTTGACTTAATCCTCAATGTCTTCTTCTTCATTGTTAGAAAGTCAGCACTAGCACTTTCTATCCCGTACGTGGCGCTGTTGGAGGCGAGCCGTAGTAGAAACTGTCTGTTTGTTTGTGAGTCTGTTTGTCTGGGGCTAATCTCGCAAACCGCTGGACCGATCATGACATTTCCTGTGTAACCTACTAGGCCAAGCAAATACTCTCACACATATTTTGTGCACGCTGCCAGTATAGGCCAAATAATGACCTTGTCCCCCCAGAGTCCTTGAGCAAGACACTGAACTTCCCGATGTGCAGGTGGGTGCCTTGCATGGTTTCCTCCACCATTGGTTTGAATGGATGAATGTAATCTATAAAGCGCTTTGGATAAAAGCGCTATATGAATGTGCCATTAATTTACCCATTTGTTGTGCACAGTAGGCCAAGGAAGTACCTTACCTCCACTGTCACATTTTTCTTCACATATACTGTATGTATTTCTTGATTTGGGTAAATATTAATTTGTCCATCCATCCCCATCCACTTATCCAGAGTCAGTTCCAGCAGAGAATCCCTTTTCTGGGCCACAGTATCTACATCTAACTGGCTCTGCCTGAGGCATTCCAAGGCCAGTGTGGAGATATACGGTAATCCCACATTTGATCCTTATAGTCTGCCCCATGGCCTCCTTGCATGTCGCAGCTGGAGACGCACGTACCTAGGGAGAAGACCTATACGTAAAAGAGCAGCTGGTTTATACTGTGAGTCACTTCTGGTGACTTTGATTCTAATATTTAACTTTGATACATTTATAATTATAATCGAAGTCAATGGCGGTCAGTTCAGTCTGAAACCTTTCCCAAATATGGAGTCGTACAGCACCGATACATCATACCATTTTGCACAGGACGTTACTGTAAGTGAAAATTATCATTCCCCCATCCCCACCATAACCAGAATCTATGGAAGGACAAAGTAATTAAATATTCTTTACATGTAAAGAATATTTATGGGGGGGAAATTATCATTTTGTTTCACTTACATTGTAAGGTGTTTACATGCAAAATCTCTTCTGTTTCTATTAATCTTATGCTAAATGTTAATAGAGTCATATTGTCAATTTATACAATAATAAATAACATTTGGTCACGCACGCATGCACGCACGCACACAGTGGTGAGTGGTGCTAACTGCTCCAACATGTGACTTTGTGTGTTTGGGTGTCTATTAGTCGGTAGCAGCACAGTTATTGTGGTTACCGTCATGTAAGGACATATCATGTGGGACTATACATCATCATCATGATAAAAATTCACCGTTCGCTTCACATTTGTCATGTATGAGAATATGTACAATGTTTCAACAGTCTAAGAATACAATATTGAAGTGGGTATTGGTCAAAATGTTTTGCCCAACTGGTAGGCTACTATATGAGGGAACATTTGTTGGCCTTTGGTATTGTGAAGGAATGCCCAACTATAAACATTTCTGCTTGTTAAGTTGGACGTTTGGGCACATAGGTCTTGAATGCGCAGTGGAGCTATGCGGGTTATAAGCACACACACAAGGCTATAAAACTGTCTCGATTTAACGGGATGATTAACGCCTCTCAGACATTGGTTAAACGAAATATGAGGTAATCCGACTCCTCAATCCCAGTCAAAACATGCCCGATATGAGGGCAACCCACATCCTGCTTCACGGAATAGGGGGCTTTGGCTATAACCTGTTTCTATTTGTGCAAAGAATGGCACTCAAGATTGGTAAGTGCTCCAATTTTGGTGACCAAATAATACAATGTTCTAGTATATTCAGTATAAATTAGGCTTAAATTATTATTTGTGTGCATCCCTGTCAAAACATCTCAACCAATTTGGTCCCAACCCAGTGATTGGGAAACACCAGCCACACTCTGAGCATGTTCCCGCAGTTGAATGGGATGACTTGGAGAGGGGGAGGCAGGGGACAATTGGTACCTACAGGAAATGGTGAAATAACCAGGAAACATCAATCTGATAAAAGCCACTCTAAACAGGATATTAAACAGCTAATAAACGTTTAGAGAAGTGTGTTTCCCTTTAAATACTTTCCAGGCAGTGTGGGGAAAAGACACTCTTTGAATTTCCACAATGTAGGCCTATTGACTGAATGCTGTCTACCACATTTGACGCAGTGACTCACAAGGAAGCTGAGGTAATAATGGCATGTCATTATGGTACTCATTAGGGCTGACATAGGGAACTCCCGAGTGGCACACGCAAAGCACATTAAAGTCACACTTACAGTTGCATGACGTCAAATTCCAGGATAAATCTTTCATCAAACTGAAATGGCGAATTCACAAATAAATATTTGTCATTTCATAACGCAGAATTATTAAATTTGTCAGGTTATTACGTTATCCATTTAGCATCATCTGACAAAATGAAAATGTCTGTCTGTCTCTTGAGTCCTTTAAACTCAAATAGAGGTGTCCCTGAGGTCAGGACTGATGTCATGGCCTCCAAGGGTAACCGGAAGGTTCGCCCCAAAAACATTTTGCGGACCGCTCACCCCAAGTGGTTCTTGTATAATTTGTTTTACTGAGGATAAAGTTAGGAATACGTTTAAGGGTAGGCATAGTTTGACTAAGGTTGCATTTAGGAATACCTGGTGGTGACCGTTCCGAGGTTGTCGGATTTGACCCGGGCCGGGGTTCTTGTATTCCCTCCAAGTACTATGATAATCTGACAACATGGTTTACTCTGACACTGGGTAGTCTAACAACGGATACAACAGGTATAACCAAGCATAACCGGTGGGACATGCGTTCCCAACAGGCTTTGTTCCTGATGGTCATCGGCATGGTCAAATTAAAGTTAAAATACAAATTTCAAAAATATAAAACACATGTGGATGAAATTGTAGAGAGTTACTTTATTGGCCTACTGGCAGCATGCACACAATAAATTTGGCGCTGATCGGTGCAGCCGTTCGCGAGATTAGCCCCAGACTGACAGACTCATACACAGCCAGACTCAGACTCTCTCTTATAATCTATAAGGATCGATCGCCCCATACAGTGAAATGCTGTACAATTGTAGGATAGCTAAAACAGCATTTGCATTGCATTTGTCATGTCATAGGGAAGGCTCCCAGCCAAGCTCTGGATATCTTCAGAAATGATAATAACCACTATGGGTCCAAATTGTGTGTGTGTATGTGTGTGTGTGTGTGTGTGTGTGTGTGTGTGTGTGTGTGTGTGTGTGTGTGTGTGTGTGTGTGTGTGTGTGTGTGTGTGTGTGTGTGTGTGTGTGTGTGTGTGTGTGTGTGTGTGTGTGTGTGTGTGTGTGTGTGTGTGTGTGTGTGTGTGTGTGTGTGTGTGTGTGTGTGTGTGTGTGTGTGTGTGTGTGTGTGTGTGTGAGAGAGAGAGAGAGAGAGAGAGAGAGATTTCATGCTTGCTCCTGTAGTGACAATTCTAGTATGAAATGCTGCAGTCCTGGCAACAGAAAATCAGTAAACAAGCACAGGGTGGGTGGTGCATGGATCATTTGGATCAGTCACCACTCAAACCTCTACTGAACACTAATGTCTGTTGTGTAATAGAGACTGTAAAAGGTACAGTATATATTCTGAAGTTTTCTCAGTTCATCTCAGATATATGTATTGTCCTGCAGACTGAATCTGTTTTGTAGAATCTGTGATAAAAACACATACCAAAATCACTACTGTACACATAAAGAGCCACTCCACCACAGAAAGAGCTGATAAGACCAGAACTTGGAAGGTTAGTGAGTGAGAAATAAGAATCCCAACACTAGTAGTAATCATTCATCGCACCTGCCCTCCGAAAAATGACATGAGCCCCAAATCATTCTATTCAGTGGCTAATGGCATTGTGGCGACTGTTGGCTCAGGAGGTAGAGCAGGTCGTCCAATGATCCATGGGTTGGTGGTTCGAATCCCGGCTCCTCCTGTCTACATGTCGAAGTGTCCTTGGGCAAGACACTGAACCCCAAATTGCTCCCGATGTGCTGGTTGGTACCTTGCATGGCTTCTGCCGCAATCGGTGTATGAATGGGTGAATGTAATGCACAATCTATGTAAAGCGCCTTGGATAAAGGCGCTATATAAATGCACCATTTACATTAAAATGCCTTCACAATATCCCTTTCAGGGGGTATTAGAACTATATGGCAATAATCTTCACAGCCTTGCAGGAGCTGGTGTTCAATTTGCTGATGTGAGTGACTTGGCTGTGAATAGTGTGTTTTCACGGCCATCCTGTGCATCACAAGGGCCTGGACTGGCTTTAAGGAGGCAATTAGTGTGGATCAGTATAAATGTAGGGGGGGAATCCCTCTATTGGTCCTGGTTTTGTTTGTCTCCTGGCAAGGAGACCAGGCCTTTAAAGCCCTCTCCCTCCTCTGATGGCCAGCCTGGGAGAGCGCACTAATGAAGACCATTTGGGCCCCTCATTTACAACACATGCTGGTTAATAGCCAACGACAATAAGTTTTACTGCTGCTCAGGCCATCTCATGCTAAAGTGGGTTTCTAATGGAAACACTATGCATCCTCACTAGACTAGAATGACCACTGTTGCCCCCAATCTGATGCATCGAGTTGGTGACTGATTGCAACCCGACTGCAACTTGACTGCTCACTGCAGTAAATATAAAAGGTTCAGCATTTACAGCAGGGGTGCCACACTTTTTGGACTTGAGAGCTACTTTTAAAATGACCAGCTCAACATGATCTAACCCACCGTGAATAAAATACATTTCTAAATAAAAACTGAGGGTGGTTTGGAATAGCGGCGCTAAGACAAACACACTTAGAAAGTGAAATAGTTTCCCTATACATTTAGAAGCCGTGAAGGGATCCCGACAGGCCCTTCTTGTCAATCAATCAAGTCACCTTCAGTGGTAGATGCCAAAAAGATGGGTTTTGTTTTATATTTTAATTATAATTATTTTGGGGCATGTCATGTGATCTACCTGCACAGCCTTTGTGATCAACTGGATCAACTCTACCGTCTGGGCACCCCTGATTTACAGTATCTGCCAGTACTCTCTTCTTGTACAAAACTATGTGAGAAAGGAAACCTCTTTTGCATATTTCCTTGAGTGTAGAGAATAACCAAGTATATATGCAAATGTCGTTGGTCATTAGAGTTGTACTAGAGTCATGGACTCAGTAGAGTTGTACTATTACTCGAACGAAAATAAAAGCTTGGGGGGGGGGGGGGGGGGGGGGGGGAGAGATGCAATGCAAATGAAAGACATATACTGTGTATCCCTATTCCCTGACATAATTTTATAGCTAAACGGACAGAATTCTATTTTATTTGAATGATGAAACCCAGCTGCCATTAATAGTTGGAAATGGAAATGATGGAAATTGCGGAAATTGTAATTGCGGAAATTGCGGAAATGGTGGAAATTGCGGAAATTGCGGAAATTGAAATTGCGGAAATTTGCGGAAATGGTAATTGCGGAAATTGCGGAAATTGCGGAAATGGAAATTGAGGAAATTGAGGAAATTGCGGAAATGGAAATTGCGGAAATGGTAATTGCGGAAATTGCTCTTCACTTATAGCTATCTATTTTCAGGTAGATTGTTTTATTTTACTCAGTCAGCCATATCACTACTCATTTTTTTCATGAAAAAGGTCATAGCTGGGTAATCTATTTTCAGGCAAATTGTGTTTATTGTATTTTATTTTACTCAGCCATAACAATTTATTTTCTGTTAACCAACTTGCTGGCTGGCAGGCAGGCAGACAGCTACTCATAGACAGGCAGACAGACAGACAGCTACTCATGGAGAATTGGACAGGCAGGCAGTCAGACAGCTACTCATAGACAGGCAGACAGACAGCTACTCATGGAGAATTGGACAGGCAGGCAGACAGCTACTCATGGACAATTGGACAGGCAGGAAGGCAGACAGCTACTCATAGACAGACAGACAGCTACTCATGGACAATTGGACAGGCAGGAAGGCAGACAGCTACTCATAGACAATTGGGCAGGCAGGCAGACAGCTACTCATAGACAGACAGACAGCTACTCATGGACAATTGGACAGGCAGGAAGGCAGACAGCTACTCATAGACAGGCAGACAGACAGCTACTCATGGACAATTAGGCAGGCAGGCAGACAGCTACTCATAGACAGGCAGACAGACAGCTACTCATGGACAATTAGGCAGGCAGGCAGACAGCTACTCAGACAGGCAGACAGACAGCTACTCATGGACAGGCAGACAGTAAGACAGCTACTCATTGACAGACAGACAAATAACTACTCATGGACAGACAGACAGACAGGCAGGCAGGCAGGCAGGCAAAGAGCTACTCATGTTATGTTATTATGTTATTATAACAGCTACTCATGTTATGTGCAATAATTTGTGCAGTTATGGAAACAGCTCTTTGTGTTTATGCAAGAAAATGTAACACATTTATTTATTTACATATTGTGTGCATGCACATTGTACTTTGATACATTTTGCGAAAATAAAGCAATTGAAAGAGAGAAGTTATCAAGTATCATTAATGTCGTAATTTTATCTACTGGCCCCTGGCCCCTTGCCATTTTTGTAATGTGGCCCACAGGTAAATCTATTTGAGTATCCCTGGGCTAAGGAATAAAATAACTTTTGTTCAACCATCAAAACTTGTGGAACTCCATGACTCCATAAATAGGACTTGAACAGTTCACCTCTGTAAATGGTACAGATTATTACGTTATCTGCGTAAATTACTCAAAAAATATGATATACCCGGAACCTATGATTACAACAACTTGTTTACCCCGGATGAATATCTCAGCAGTACCAGGGTCCCACTAGCGGAAAATAAACAGAAATCTGTCAACATGGCAGAGGTGAGTTACGATTGAATTACTAGTATGTGAACCAATTATAATTTCAAATATATAGTTGGACAACAAACAAGGCAACAATTGACTCTATACACTAATGTGGAAGCTTGTTTACAGCATGCATTTTCCATAGATTCCAAAGATCGAACAGGTCCGAAAGAAAGATGACGAGTAGCTCACCAGCTAAGTAACTTGGCCAACGTTACAAAAGACAATATTACTAATAATAATAAAATACATACTTGTCATAGTAGACCGTACCGTCGTTATTGCATTAATGTGAAGACTTTCCATATTCTGCAAGAAGCTTTATGGTAGGTTTGGGTTTATTCTAAATAAAATAACAAGCTTGCCATGCTAACTTAGTGTTCTAATGTTTGCTTTAGTATTTCCCTCAAGTGACAGAAGTATAGTAGACTCGGAAACCACAGGCGTTTTGTTTCAGAACTAGCAGTAAACCACTTTTGCGCGAATATAGTGCTATAACAGTGTGAAAGAACACGCCACAAAGCCTTGTGTTTTCGTTTAGTACAGCCTTAAATTAAGACTCTCGTAGATGAATTTGATCGATGTTGACATTTGCTACATTTATTTAGTATAGCTCCGTTTGGAATTCCAAACTATCTACTTTTTTTGATTGATTTGATTGAAATATTTATAAACTGTTTTTTGCAGAATTACAGTACATTTCAAGTACAACTCAATACAAAAACTGGACGACACCATGAAGCATTACACTTGTTTACAATAGGGCCCGCCGCCCACCCAGCCTAAGTTTTAGACTCTCGTAGACATATTTATATTTATCGATTCTGACATCATCACTCTCTGTACTTGCCCCATGGGTTGCTGTCTGAAGAGCTTTGCCTCAATAACAAAAAATACATTGCATGAATGCACCTGGGACGTATCCTCAGTGATGTATCCTGAGGTCAACAGGGTTTCAGGTCTACCAATTTCATACCCCTCACTCAGGCGACCCAGCCAAGGTTGATCAAATCCAGATTTATGTCCCAGTAGCTACCCTCGATCAGTCCATCAGGGAAAGACCAAGGCCACACAATCAGTTGCTTCGGAACTACTCTGCCGGGACTGGGAGAACCACATTCTGGCGCATGGAAGGACTAGGCTCTGTGGGTTGACTCCTGTCCGGGCCCCTCCTACGTCTCACCAGGTCCACTCCTGCTCTCACCAGGCCCAGGACCTGTGCGTTGCACCAGACTCCCAGCACCTGGCACTTCATTCAAGAGTGGTGGATTACAATGGCCCTCCTAAAGGCCTCACCAAGGTTGTTGGGCTTCCTCCGAGTCCTCACGGAGGACACAGGCTGGGGCGCTAACCCATACCCGCGTGGGGTGCCGTCTACATTCCGGCTGTCACCCGTCTCTCCGGTGGTCACCAGACTATACCCGGTTGTCACATAGTCTATTCCTATGAGTCACTATTCCTAGTCTATTCCTCAGAATAGACTGCGCTGTTGCACATTTACAATGAAGGGAAATCCAAGATGGATGCCAGATTCCGAGACGGAGTGGATTCAAATACTTTTTTAATTGAAAACTATGGGGGTACGGGTTGTAATTGCTTAGCGTACACCAATCGGACAAGTGGGGCAGCAGGGAAAGCAGTGAAGCACCTTAGATTTTGCATTTGTACACATTAAGAGTTACTCTGAGGCAAAGCTTTTCAGACAGCAACCCATGAGGCAAGTACCCTTGATATGAGTGATATCAGAATCGATAAATATTAAATACGTCTACGAGAGTCTAAATCTTAGGCTAGGGCCTAGGGCATTTTCAATTAATCAAAACATTTAGAGACGTAAGAATATACGGTACACTTCTATACAGCCAAAAACAGGTTAGTGTAGCAGCGTAGATATTGAGGTTCCAAACGGAGCTACACTTAGTATCTAGGCCGCCACCTACTACATTTCTTTTTACATGGGATTACCAGTACAAATTAAAACATAACAAAATCAAATAATATTTGCTAAAAGTTGCATTGCATGTGCACTTACTGTGCTAAATACAATCCATGCCCGTACATTACAATAGAAAATCAGACCAGGTGCCAGCGTTTTTTAAGACGCAAAATTACGTCCTGGCACAGGGGGTTATAGTGCTTAAAACGTAACCTGTCGTTCCTTGGCTTGGATTGGGTTAACTTGCCACTTGGGTATTTCATAAAATTGTAGAGCCTGTCGCTATGTAGGCTAGTATATTTCAAAACCACAATTTTACCCTGGAGAACTTTGATTCCAATCTGCTTGCCAGCACAAAGCTATAATCAAACAACAGTGAAATGGGCTCTTAATAACTTTCAGCTCCAGCAAGAGACAACAATATCTTGAACTCGCACTAATAGTTTAAAATGCAGCCTGAAGGCTGTCACAGTGTAGTGATCATTGTGTTCTCATAATTCCAAAGGATATGGGTTTTGTCTGTTTATTCTAACATCAGTGATTGTTGAATTTCTTTAACCCAAAACACTACCCCTGATTTATGTTTAAAACAGTAACAGCTGTTGCTGATAGTCTGATACTGTATGACATATGCTGCACTCTAGACCTGTGTCAAGTGAGCTGAGGAACATTTTAGTAAAAAGTAAGGAAAGAAAGGAGAAAAAAATCCATGGTGGCTGATTGATGCCAGTGTAAAAGAAAATGATTGTGAAATAAGCTCCACTGTTTTATATTGTGTGTCAATGTTTTGATCGAGGAATCTGGAATTACTGATGGAGATCTCTTGATGGAAATGTTGACACGCAATACAATGATGAAACCTTATTTTCTCATGTTTTGATCAAGAGAAGAAGAAGAAGATCGAAACATTGACACGCAATAAAGCAGTGGAGCTCATTTCACTTATTATCTTTTACTTGGATGTGCGTGCGCAGTGCGCACAGCACACTACCCTTTTCATGATTGATGGCTGCCAGCCCCATTTTATTCCAGGACCTCTGAATAATAGCTATCTAACTGCCAAAGACCATCTTATGGCTGGTATTGATATCTTTCCCTGAACATAATTATGTATTATTTTGCATGTCAAACATTTAAATAAAATAATCAATGTTCAATACACATGTGTAACTATAAAGGGACAATTTGAAACTCTTCTTATCCTATTAAATGGAGACTATTTGTTACAGACACACAGCCTGCAGGACATGAGGCAGCAGGCAACGGTTGCCGCTAAAGTTTTCATCCAGAGGGACTACACCAATGGCACTGTCTGCCAGTTCCAGATTAAGTTCCCCGCTGACCTGGAGACCAGAGTAAGATATCTATCTATCTGTCTGTCTGTTTCTGTGACCAGAGTAAGATGTCTGTCTGTCTGTCTGTCTGTCTGTCTGACTGACTGACTGACTGACTGACTGACCAGAGTAAGATATCTATCTGTCTGTCTGTGTGTGTGCCAATCGATCATTAGATACAGACATCATGCATGCACAGACACATACATGATAGAGTACAGACTTGTGAATTGAAGTGAAAAATCCTGCACACTGCTCTGCTCATGAGGGGCACGACAACGCGAGCGTAAAAAAAAAAGCTCAACACAATCCAGGTCTAGTTAGTCACGGGCGTGTGCAAGAAAAGAGCCCGTGGGCGACAATTTCACAGGGCCGAGCCCATGTAAATTCGCTTGCGTTGTCGCCCCTTGACTTCTCTGCCGTACAAAAAACCCTCATTAAAAATGAATTACTAGGCGCGTTAATTGCTGCTCATCTGAAAGGACCTTTGTTTATTTAAACATTTGAATAAACTTCAGCCGGGACCTGTTCTGTGTGTGTGTGTGTGTGTGTGTGTGTGTGTGTGTGTGTGAGAGAGAGAGAGAGAAACACGGAGCACTATGATCACGTTCAAGACGAATATCTCGTGTTGTGTTTATAACGAAGTAAAGACGGTTGTATCCCCACTCAAAATGCACACCTGCCCGATCGGGCAACCCGGTGGCAAACTTCACCTGCCCGTCTTGCCCGACCATATTTCTTACCTGCTCTGGGCAGGTGTTAGTGTCATTCCCTGGGGTTTGATGAGGTCAGATCATCATATGGAATGTCAGGATAGGTCAGCTCCATATATGGAGATCTAAGGGTGGCAGCGGGGGCAGTGTCTTGAGTGTACAGGGTTCGATGAGGTCTGGCCATATATGGAGCGTGTCTTGAGTGTACAGGGACTTCCTCCTGGGGGATCCCGAGACGTTCCAATACCAGTGAGTCGGTTTGCCCCGGGGTCTCCTCCCAGTTGGACGTTGATTCATATGGTTATAAAGAATTTTACTGACTGAGAGAAAACTGCCATCAAATTATTACAAATTTCGGAGACAGTTTATTTACAGTCGTGACAACACAGAGACAACTCCCTGACAATATCGCTGAGACAGTTTATTCATTTTTGGACCACAATGCTTATACGAGACAATTTAAAATGTAAAACTTCTATGACAGTGCTGACATAATGAAGTGACATTATTCCGGTAGAGTGTCTCAGCCCTGTGGCCGCTCGTTGCAAAGCGGGTGTTCATTGCCTATATTAAGGCATCTTACTGGTGTTAAATTCTGTCAATGCGGCTATCTCTCATCTGTGACCCATTGTAGTGCTTTGAAAACACAGCTGTATGTCTCTGTGTTCTGCTTCTGTTTCTCGCTTCACAACAGCAGGGAACACAACTAATCTACAAGCCTACAGCGCATTGCAATAATTGTAGCAACAAATTGCTACAAAACCTGTACATATCCATTTGGGGCATAAGCAATAAGTTGAAGGATCAAATTAAGTCTGATAATGATGCACCATGCACGACGTTCACATTATATTACCATTTTTCAAATATTTCCTTTATTTTATTTTATTTTATTTTTTCATTTTGGACAAAATAGGCAGCCCAGATGTTGAGGTGCCCAGATGTCCTATCCAGATGTCCTATCCCACTGCCCACCTATCCTGTATCCAATTTAGTTGCCAAACCAGTGGGTTGTCTCTCATGACTTTTGTTCTCACTTGCAACCTAGGTGTATAATGGACTACTAAAGGCTACATGCCTATAAGTGTCGTCCTCTGGATTTTTTTACTTTAACACACTGCTGCTATGCACCATGTGGCTGTAAAGTCACCTACCTACAGTAATAATTTCAAGATATGAGTATTTTAATTAATTGGCCAGACTAGTAGCAATTTAATAGAACAGAACTTCAAAAGCTGCTTCTATAAAATGAAGCTTGGATTGGCACACACAATCAGTAAAGGCAACTTTAGGAAAACACCATTTACCACCCCAAAAATTGTTATTTATTTATGATTTATTTTTTTCTTACACAGACTTTTATCTGTGTCTACGACAAGGTTGGGGTTCCCCTTTCACAACGTTTTACAAATCACATATTGGGACATAAAAAATGTCAGTTTTGGGATTTTTGCTTTAACCCCTGCCCTAAACTGGTAGTGATAAACTATTTGACTAGTCAACTATTATCCCTGTCCCTAATTTTTGTATTATTGAAGTCAGCTTTGCCAAACCAAAGTGACAGAGAACTTATGTCAGTGCCGACATGTCAGAGGTTTGCATTTGGAGGAGAGCCAATCCTGGTGTAATGAGTTTGGTCCAAGGAGATGGTCTGCCCTGCTGTATTCTTAAGTGCACTAAAGAGTGCCATTAAGTAGACTCAGAGCACCGTGATGTTGTATATTCTTTGTGGATTTGTCCCAGTGAGTCTGTCATCCTCTGTGCATCCAAACTGCCAAGTTATGGTACCAATAACACAGGATAAGAAGTAACTATAGTCTGTTACAGATGTTGATGTTATCAAATGGGCACATACTATCCAAGGTGTTGTGTAGTTCGCTGATGACATCTCTAGATTTCAATAAGAAGAAGTCACAGAAGTGTGTCTCTGAAGTGTGTCACACTTTATTTTGAAGAGCCAAATATCCATAACCGGGTGTTACGATCGATGACATAATGCTGTGTGTGGTGTCTTGACCGTTTGTTGTTCTCTCACTCGGTGCAGAAAAAAATTACCAAGTATCACAGCGCCTGCTATCGGCCGTTGAAAAACCTTGTTTTCACCAGAAAAGACATTCATTGCGCCGATTTGAAGATAAAGGCCATTGAAAGCAGCACATAGAGTGCAATTGTATGCGCGCGCATGGCCGCGGCCACTGTCCCACTTACACTGTGATGCTAACAAGCGGCAGCTATCGATTGATCCGATCAAAACATAAATGAATCCTACTAGCCCTTACCCGTTGTGAGATATTTGCCCCCCCCCCCTTGTGGACGTGGGGGGTACTGCTCCCGGGTGTGTTTGTAATTGACTAATAAATTCATTAATAATCATTAATGTGTCAAATCGAAAAAAGGGCTTCGTTACGCCCTCCATATTCATATGGTCAATGCCTGTGTGTGTGATTGGTGCAGGCTGTAAGGAGCTACGGCGGTGTTTCTGACAGACAGACACACAGACAGACATTGTTAGAATTATAGTATGATGATAAAGCGTAGGCTACGGTCTGGCGGGCGGCCAGACAAAAGTAATTCTACGCTTCTGGCGGGCTCTGTATTAAGTTCTTCTGGCCCAGCGTTTACTTTGTTCCACAATGATGGGACTCCACAACTAGAATACTACAGCACAAACAAACAAATATACATTTCAAATTAACTCGGTTTCTTTAAAAGAGCACAAGTGAGTTTCAATAAAGTAAAATTACAATAAAGTGTGCGTAGAAGAATTTTGGTGCTAAAATTTACACTAGTATCCAAACAAGGAGCATAGATGTGGAAAGCAAATTTATCCCACTGCCGTTTCGAAAGATGCCAATCTGAGAGAAAAATACTGCTGGACTGTGTCCTCATATGACTGCGAGCAGACGGGCGCTTCAGTAATGATCATGGGGGATAGAAGAGCAGGTCGCTGAGACTGAACAGAGTCTGTGCCACATGAAAGTTCATGGTGGGTGATCGGTTCAGAGTTCATCGAACAAAAAGCAGCAGCAGCTTTTGCAACCCATATAGCCACATGAAATGATCAGTTTAGCAGCACTTAAGCGTTGTGGTTTAATGGCGCTTCCCTCTAGATTGGGTGGTCTTTGTCTGGTTTTTCTTGTAGGATATACTTTGTGTAGAAGACACGCATGCCAAATGGCTGGAGAAATACAGTGGGCTTCTCCTAAAGGGAGGCAACTGCCTCAGTGCCATATCATACAAAAGTGTTTCCAACATATATTTTTATTATTTGCTGCAAACTATCAGATATGCAGCGGCAGCACTTTGCCAAGCTATTAAGCTTTTTTTTACTGACCTGTTATTTATGTCGCCTCATTTGGACTATTGCTAATCTTTAATGGCTAACATTTAGTTCAATCTGTTTCTACTTATTTCTACTTACTTTCATTGCAAACGTTTTCATATTGAAAAAGCACATTCTTGCATAGCATTATTTGGGGCGGTTGATGTATTATTGTTGGTAGTGCTTTTCTGTTTTAATAATTGGATGGAGAATAATCCCAAATAACTGGGAAAGCACTCGTGTTTGGCAGCTTCTTTGCCAGACAAGCTAAGATAGCTGAGACAGAATTTTGTTACTCAGAGTTACTAGACGGACAGTAATTTGTCTTGATGACGTTGGTGTGGAACAATACGAGTTGTGTAACATACTGGACCTCACATTCAGTGCAAGGGAACTATGCAGGCCAATTCAACTGAGGTTGAGTGTATATCCTTTTTTTTATTACATTGAGAATATGCAGGGGGGTGTCTTATTTACATTGGTAGAACGAAGGCCATATCCCAAGGTTAGGTGATATAAAGGAATGCTGAGAGGATGAAGTCTTGGGTGCGGTTCGGCCATCCATCCTCCTGCTTGTTCCTCAGGATAGCATCGTACCAATGACACTAGTGTATGGACATAATTGAACAACAGAATAGATGCTCACAGATTTTTTTTTAAATTGTAGCCTTTTTCACTAAATGGGAAATAAGTTTTAGAACAAAAGCTCCTAGGGTATACTGTCATCTCCTGAGTGTTCATTTAACTCAGAGTGTACAAATGGGACCTAATGAACCCAATTTTTGGTTCCATTCCAGTAAAATCTCTAGCGTTAAATTGACACTGCATTCTTCCAGCACATGGGGGTCAGGCCGCGTTAGAGGGCATTCAGAGATCCAGGAGTCCAAAGGTTTGGCAAAGTCCTGGCTGCTGGTGAGCTCTACAGGCTTCGTAAGGTAGACAATGTGCCTGTGTTGCTATAACTGAATAAACAGAAACGTACATTCTTTATTGACAGGCGCAAACACTTTATTAGAGGGCTCTTTATCTGTGCTTCAGGCTCCAGCCAAAGGCTAACCTCCTCTCCTCTTATCTCTTATGTTCTGAGTGGGTCTCAGTGAGTGCACTGTGGAGAGCATAGTGGAGACTAGCGTTGATAACCTAGTCAAAACAACGGCAGAGTCCAGCAGCAGTCCTTAGGCCCTGAAACATCCATGGAGCATGCCTCCATGGGAGGAATGCTTGAGAAAGGCTGCTTCTGTTGTTACCCAGCCCATTTTCATAACCGTGTTATTGATGCTATCAGAAGTCTTGATATACCCGGATATAGGGTTGAGTTAATAAAAGGTGAATCCTTGTCAGGAGATAAGGTCACGGTGAATCTCAATACTGGATATTAGTTGTGTGTTTGTCCAGCTAAGTAAATGAAAGAACACAGAGATCAATACAGCTGAGGCATTCTCATTTCAGAGTTGTTTCGCCATTTCTGGAAAGAGGTGCAGCTCTGCCTTGATGAATTACATGTCTGGGAAAATTCACCCACTCATTGGTCCAGAGACAGAGCAGAGGGAAAAAAAGTGATCTGGGGTTTGTTAGAGGACTTTCCATTGTTAGAGCATTTTCCATTTGATCTTCAGAATAATTTTCCATTTGATCTTTAGAATAAAATCACAGCACTTCATTTACTGATTGATCCAAAGACTCCAAAAGACTCGAACGGTGAAGATTTAAGATTTGAACAGTGCTTTCTATGGCACTGGCCATCAAAGCACCAACATAAAAATGAATTGGTGATACTGAAAGCTTATAATCAGAATAACATTGATTTATGACAGTTGATTCATTGTGTGTGTGTGTGTGTGTGTGTGTGTGTGTGTGCGCGCGCAGCAGAATGCTTTCACAGCCACCAATGGATATAAACGTGTTAACTTTAGTTGGACAATACTAGAATAGATGTATTACAGCTCAGAATGAGTACACAATATGGAGCACTATACAATATTTATACAATGTGACAGTCGCAGCATGTCTATCCATCCATCTTCAACTCTTCAGCCATTTTCAGCCACTGGGTTGCCACGGTTTAGTTTGTGATCCATGAACGCATCATTAGCACAAATCCAACAACAAAACCCCCGTCACCCCCACCTTTTCATGGTCCGATGGTCGGGAAGATTTCTCGTACCACAGAGGAGGTCCTTTGTACCACTAGTGGTAATAGTACCACAGGTTGAGAATCACTTCCCTTTCCATCTACCCCTTATGTACCCCACAGTCCCCGTGCTCTTATCTTGTGGTCTTTCATTGTTTAATTTTGCTCATTACTTGCGCAAGCAGAGCGCGCAAGTAATAATTTCGCCCGGTCTCACCGTGACAGCCAACCCGCCATTTGATGTGTATGCAAAAAAAACAGCAAATCTGTGCCTGGTTTGCTGGGACCAGATTACATAAATGACCATATGTCTTACGTCATCATTTAGAGCTAGTCATACGTATACTATATACATAATCAGTCAAAATAAAATAGCAAATTGTGCCTGATCTGCTGGGACCAGAGTACGTGGTGTGTATATGTATGACAAGTAAGACGTGGGAAGCGAACGCAGTTTATGTGTGAGTGTTTTTTGTGTGATACAGCCGCGCCCTCTGGTGGCGGGCAGGTGGTGTTACAGCGTGACACACAGACACACAGACACACAGACACACAGACACACAGACAGACAGACAGACAGACAGACATGTTCTGCTAGGTCTCATAGTTAGTGCTCACTTCGTTCGCAACTAGCTCTCAATGATGACGTAAGAAATATGGTCATTTGTGTAATCTGATCCCAGCAAACCAGGCACAGATTTGCTGTTTTTCTTGCATACGCATAAAATGGCGGGTTGGCTGTCACGGTTTTGGCGCAAAGTAACCACAGTATACCGCTAATCAACTACGGTACATACTCTATATAGTATATGTATACGTATGTCTTACGTCATCATTTAGAGCTAGTCATACGTATACTATATTATACATAATCAGTAAAAATAAAGTAGGTAGGTAGCAAATAGTTACACCTAATGATTATACATTTCAAACGTTCCTTCACAGAGATACTGAGATTTGACAGTTTACAGCGGTTGAAGGTACTTGCGCGCTCTGCTTGCTCACTAGATGGCCATTTATGGCCTACTAGTGTGCAACAAGCAAGTATGCACTCGACAGAGTGCAGTTCTAGTTTAAAATGTTGTTTATTTGTTTTACTTTTAGGTCAATTTGTTTTAAGTGAAAGTCACTTTTTCATGGTTCACCTTTATGGCATATATATAAATCCAATATATAAAGAATAAAAGTTGGAGGAGTGCTGTGGGTGGGTGGGTCTGTACGTGTGTGTATTTTATGCGTGCCCACCCAGCCACATCCTAGGACATTGTTTCTCAACATACCATTGTTCCAAGGGATTCTATTGGGGATTTCAGGGAATGTTTCAGGTTCTTTAGACATATCCAGTCTTGTGATTGGCAGTTGTTGGCTTTGGTATATGTATGTGCTGAACCAGGCCATTTTGAAGTTCATTGGAGATGAATGAGATGTCAACCAGCAGCTGTATCTGTCTGTTTTGATAAGCTTGGTCCACAGAAGATTTAGTAGCAATCGGTCAAAATCTTTTTTTCAAAATAATTCAAAATAGTGGAAACTAGAACTGCACTCTGTCGAGTGCCTACTTGCTTGTTGCACGCCTACTAGCGCGCAAGTACTGTCGACCGCTACAAACTGTCAAATCTCAGCTATGTAATTTGTAAGTTGATTAGCGGTATAATGTGGTTACTTTGCGTATGCCCCGTTTGATGTAATTGGTGTAATTGGTTTTCGATGGTGACGATATGTTTTAGTGTCTGGAGGATTAAAGGTATACTGTACATGTAATCTGACACCACTGCCATATCAAGCACAAGTAGTCATTACGTCATATTCTGGCACGGCGCATACGCATCAAACGGCGACATACGCATCGAAGCGCTGGATGAAAACTATTACTTGCACTCTCTGCTTAGCAAGCAAAATCATTTTTTTATATACAGCCCAAACCGATGAAATCATTAAACAAAGCCGGGAAAGTCGGTGTAATTTTAGATTTTAGCTATAGTATATAGCATCAAATGTTTTTCAGAAAACTCTTAGGATTTAGAACATTGTTTTAGAACAGTTTTTTAATGTTTGGAAATGTTTGATCTGAGAAGATACTGATTTAGAAGGCATTTGTAGAATTGACCTCGGTCTTAATGGGTTAAATCAAAGGATTGGGTTCATATTTGTGAAAATGCACATTTACCCTATCACAGAGGAATTAGCAAATTCATTACAGAAGGAGAACAGAATGAATACAAAAACAATAACATTTCACTCAGCCCTTTGGGGATGAACCTCTAATAAGTAGCAGATAACATAAAATCTAAAGTGTGTGTGTGTGTGTGTGTGTGTGTGTGTGTGTGTGTGTGTGTGTGTGTGTGTGTGTGTGTGTGTGTGTGTGTGTGTGTGTGTGTGTGTGTGTGTGTGTGTGTGTGTGTGTGTGTGTGTGTGTGTGTGTGTGTGTGTGTGTGTGTGTGTGTGTGTGTGTGCGCACGCACTTTCACAGCCTCCAATGGATATAAACGACGTGTAACCTTTAGTTACACCATTCTGACCGATGTAATATCGGGAAGCTAGCTGCGTGTGTGGGACGACGACGACATTACCTTGTTAATGAATGACCTGGGTTGCTTTTATATTCAGATTGCATTTCTTGTGTGTGTTTTCAGATTGACAAGCAGCAGTTTGAGGAGACGCTGAGGACACTGAATAACCTGTATGCTGAAGCTGAAAAGCTTGGTGGTCAGTCATATTTGGAGGGCTGCCTGGCCTGTCTCACTGCCTACACAATCTTCCTCTGTATGGAGACCCATTATGAGAAGGTGGGAGATTGCATGGGGGCATATTAATTTTCTGCTCATGATACATGGCTTTTAATGATGTAGGCTTCATGCATTTCTTTCAATAATTCCATCCTCACTTAAAAATGTGGTCTCCTTTTCTCCTTCTCTCTTTCGTTCTCTAGCCATCCATTCTTATCTTCCTCCTGTCTTTCACTCACTTGCATACTTGTCGTTCTCTCTCCCCAGTGGCCTAAACACAGTGTCTCTCTCCCCAGTGTCCTAAACACAGATACATACTTGTCGTTCTCTCTCCCCAGTGTCCTAAACACAGATACATACTTGTCGTTCTCTCTCCCCAGTGGCCTAAACACAGTGTCTCTCTCCCCAGTGTCCTAAACACAGATACATACTTGTCGTTCTCTCTCCCCAGTGTACTAAACACAGATACATACTCGTCGTTCTCTCTCCCCAGTGTACTAAACACAGATACATACTTGTCGTTCTCTCTCCCCAGTGTACTAAACACAGATACATACTTGTCGTTCTCTCTCCCCAGTGTACTAAACACAGATACATACTTGTCGTTCTCTCTCCCCAGTGTCCTAAACACAGATACATACTTGTCGTTCTCTCTCCCCAGTGTACTAAACACAGATACATACTTGTCGTTCTCTCTCCCCAGTGTACTAAACACAGATACATACTTGTCGTTCTCTCTCCTCAGTGTCCTAAACACAGACATACTCGTCGTTCTCTCTCCCACCAGTGTCCTAAACACAGACGCACACAAAAAAGGCTATTGTGAATTGATTACATTTATACATAAACCCATCAACAAATGTGTATACAAGCCACATTGGAGATTATTGAAGTGGCTTCAAACCCTAAGAAGCCATGTTGTTGCTGAGTGGATCCATGCAGCTTGGCCATAAATCAACAGCTTTATGATCCTCTGTAAAAGCTTGCAAAATGTGTATGATTTATATACCTCCTCAACCTCTGGCAAACCCCTCTTTAAGCCCAACCCACACGGAATGTAAATGAATCAGTATGTCAGTATAGGCTTCTCCTATCCAGGGGATTTGTATTGGAGTGGACAGGAGTAATCGAGGATGAAAAACAGTTTGGCTTGGTTCGCGGTTTTACGAGACCCTTATAAAGACTGGTGATTTGAATTAGCTGGTCTTTGCCAAGCCAAAGATTCGCTGGATTCGACTATTCAGCTCCTGGCAAAAAGGGAGAAAAAAAATCAAGAATGCAGCAGGCTGGCTGGTTATTTTATGGACTATTTAGCCAATAGTATGCAAGTTCCATCCCAGGTATGAAGAGTTCCCAGAACCTCCCACTGCTGCAAAATGAAGACTAGCTAACGTGCTATATATTAGTGTAATTTTTTTTCTCCGTCTGTGTAAAAGTATGTCAAAGCCGTATGCTGCACAGAGCCAGACGAGAATCAAAAAGCATTTGTAAATAATTCGAAGTATTTGTATTGTATTATGCAAGCTTGCAAAGTCGGAAAACACAGACCAGGACTCAAGGCGAGTCGTGCAGACCCAATGCGGGAAGCATGTGCTCCTCTTCAGTATCCAGCTGAGCCTTGGAGCCTCCTGATAGTATTTTTAAAACATACGTTTATTTACGTATATTTGTCACTGTTATTCCTCTGTTTTTTCAGGTTTTGAAGAAGATTGCAAAGTACATTCAGGAGCAGAACGACAAGATCTACGCCCCACGAGGTCTCCTGCTCACTGATCCTATTGAAAGAGGACTCCGAGTTGTATCCTTACCATGTGTGTTTTGTAGCCAGGAAAACCATTTTTTTTAATAAGGAAAATCAGTTTCACTTCTCTCAACATCACAACAGCATCAAGGTGTGTCGAAAGAGTTGGAGTTTTCCCTCTAGCTTTAACTATAATGCTTTTTCAAAGCTGATTTTGTTCTAACTGCTAACAGTGACATCTTAAATGACTTGTGGTTGATGTGCTGACAGTATCATTCACGTCTAAAGTGTTAACGACGCATGAGGAGAAGCTGAAATCATATATACTCAACATTACAAGCAGCCAACAATGAAGTGTGATGGTCTGTGTCCCTTTTTATGCCCATATATGAAGTTATTTGTCAGGCATGCTCAAATATGGAGTCTATGCAATGAACATCATTGTGATGTCAACACACTATCAGGCAAGCTCGTACACACACACACACACACACACACACACACACACACACACACACACACACACACACACACACACACACATTACAATTAATTTTACAAGGAAACAAATATAACAGGGTTGACAGTTCATGTTTACTTAAGGATACACATGGCACCTCCTTCTCCACACAGACAAACTGCCTATAACAGCCGAAACAGAACAGTATTTGGCAAGTTGTTTGGCTTTGCTTTTTGTCATGCCAGCTATTCTTAGGCCACTCATGGTCAGTTTACGCACATGGCCCAGGCTTCCGAATATCAGTATGGTAAATCTACAGCGATACCCCAAGTTTGTTATACTTCCAAGTAATGGTTGATACGAATATTTATCTTGGAATGCCTGGTCCATGTACAAATTAAAGACACACACACACACACACACACACACACACACACACACGCACACGTTTGATGTTTAATTTACGTCATATTTAGCGGAATTATCAGCTCTTATCATCGCACATCATCATGCATCATCTCATTCTGGCCATTGGCCAATCAGAATGCCTGCTGCCTGTGATTGGTTGGCTCGTTTACATATGACGTAAATTTTCCCTTCAATGTCAATGGCGTTCAATGTTTTGATGTTTATATGTTTCATATTCAGCGGAATTCTGACGTCATTTCTCCGTTCATAGTCAATGGCAAAACTAGAGACGGGCGGGGACAAAATTTAGCGGACATTTGACCGGAATTATCTTACAGTAGTCAATGGCAAATATTGAGACGTGTGGGGACAAAAGCTGTTTATAGAAGGGGCTAAAATTGGAATTTGGGGGATGGGCCAGGGGACCTTTTCTAACCAATATTCACATCTGTCCCTCTGACAGCCTGACTTACAGGATGACTTACAGGATGCTATTGATGCCAGTATTGGGAAATATGTACACATCTAGCACAGAGTTGCACTATTGCAGAGCGCGTTTCAGTGGCCCTGATGCCTAACAAATCAAATGGGCCATGGAGCTTATTGCAACTATCCACACTACTAAACAGACATTTGCATGCTGTAGTACTACTACTACTAAACAGACATTTGCATGCTGTAGTACTAAACAGACATTTGCATGCTGTAGTACTAAACAGACATTTGCATGCTGTAGTACTAAACAGACATTTGCATGCTGTAGTACTAAACAGACATTTGCATGCTGTAGTACTAAACAGACATTTGCATGCACATAGGGCTGCCAAAGTTATTTTGTTGTTTTTCTAGTTTTTTCGCCCCCTCTCTTGGAAGTTAGACTGGGCCAGCTCTAAACTGATTGGCGCATGGCCCAATGGACCCTACGCCGGTGCACATAGCATAGCCCCTCTATTGCATCTTCTGGACCTGCTGGCAGTAAATGGGAAGCAGCATTGTTGGTCAGTTTACAGGAAATGTAGGGATACAATATAATAACCACCAGATAAAAGTTGTGTATGTAATCCATAACATCTGTGTAAAATCAGCAGGCGTGCAAAACAGCTCGTTTTTCCAAGAGTCTGTGGGGGAGGGTCATGGGTGACTCAACATTCTAATTAATTGTAACTGGTGGATTAGAAATGGTGAAAAAAATATGAATAAAATCGTTTGCAGCTGAGGGCCATTCTCTCTATTGGAGTATTATGGTTTTCATTTGCACAACTGACCTGGATTATGTCTTTGACACCACCAAGCTGTTGCTCTGCTGACTTTGGCATGAGAGGAAGTTCTGGGTGGGGGCAGGGGTGGTTGCAGAGATTGACAAGAATGTCACACTTGTGCTGTTGTTTAGCCTCAACCACAACACACACACACACACATACACACACCTCCCCTGTTGATTCAAGTCTGACCAATGACTGTATTTCTATGATAATGTGATCCCTTATAACCACCACCATCTGTTATGGAACTGGTCTGAGAGACTAAATGTAAATTCATTTTCTGTTTACATTTTAAGCTATTTATTTTGTAAAAACCCAGATCTTTCCATGATGCAAAACCCTTCCCATGAATTGATTGAATTAAGAGAATGGTCCCAATCATGTTTCAGATGTTATTCCTTAACTAGATGTTTATGAAGATTGAGATCACGGTCTTTGAAGACAGGAGTTTGGGAAGATAAAAGACACAGTGGTGAGTTTAATCACTTATGGAAGTATTTTTAATCATCTTTCAGGTTGAAAGTAATCTGACAGGAAATGGGGAGAGAGATGGTGGGGAAGACATGCGGCAAAGGCCGTAGGGATCGGGAGTCGAACCCGCGGCACGCCGTCAGGCTGGCTCAGCAGCCTAGGTGCCCAGACGGTTGAGCTAACTGTCCGGCAGGCATTTTTAATAAAGGAATATAATTATTTGCCAGGCCGGATTGCCGAATAGGCCAGAGACTGTTTTCGTCAGTCAGTGTGTTTGTGAGAAACTAATCTCCAGTTTTGTACAAAATATCCGAAATCATGAATGCAATTGCTGTGAAACCTTGCCTGGGTAAACATCTACCATGGATCCACAATGGTGGCACTATCACAGCCCACTTCATGTATGAATAACATCTACCATGGATCCACAACGGTGGCACTATCACAGCCCACTTCATGTTTTGGCCTCTAACTCTTGACAGTACGTAGGTCATACAATCAAAAACATTTCCTCCTGGATTCCTTGGATTACAACGCTCCTCCCCATATTGTGCCTGTCCAGAATGTATGCCATTTCACGTTTTCTTCAAAACACATTTTGCTACTACTACTACTACTACAATCTTTCTCGCACAAATTGGAACACATTATCACATAGGAGTCTTGTGATCAGTCAGATATTCCAGATTCCATTCCAATTGGCTATAATTGCCTTCCAGACTTTGTAGGCACTGGGTAGGCAACCCGGCCTGGTGGAGACCTGCACTCAGAGGAGCGCACTTTTCTAGTTGTTCCTTTTTTTATCTGAGATATTTTGCACACATATATTAAATTGAGATATCTTGCTAATTTGTGTAAGTTTAGAAAAAGTCCATAACATTTTAAGACATTGATTGTATTTGATTCATACATATTGTAGTGTTTTCAGTTGTTGACTGTGATCCACCACTTGATGTGTGAACTGCTATACCAAAATCAATTGAATGTCGCTGACAATTCATAGAAAAAAAAAAAATTGGTTTTGAGTCAGTTGGTGACAGTCCATGCATAAACATGGACTGTCATTAATATTTGCAATACGTGAAGCTCTGCTCCACAGCTGTCTCAGAAAGGGATTGATTGAGATGCATCTGCCAAAATGTAATGATAGGGAAAAAACCTAACAAGACAAATGGAGTTTCACATATTTTTGTATTTGTTTTTGGTCAACTCAGTCCAAGAACTCTTCCTTGCTGTATTAAAGCTACAGGTATTGATAAAGCACTGAGAACACATCACATTTATCTACTTTTCTGTATTCCTGTATTCCCTTCATTAGCTCGTTAAAATAATTTGATTCTGCCCAAGGCAACAACTCAACCATGGCTGAATTTCATACATTGAAGATTCCCTTAAAAATAAATTCCATGGCAGACAGATTAAAGTTTTAGCCTCTGGAGCACCACACATCCTTCCATAAATCCTTTCACTGCTGTTGAATCTCATCTTTTCCACGTGTGTAACTCATTTCATGAGACAAAGAACATAATTTTCCCATTAAAACCTCCGGATATGCTCTCCTGCTTGTGTATGTATTAGACTAGAGACTGTGCAGGTGTTGAAAAAAAATATACTTAAAGACACACGATGAGCTCTGCATCATAGCACAGTCACTACAGTTAATGCCAAAGTAAGTCTTTTATCCATATATATTTTACCAATGGGGAATGCAATGTTTGGCCAACATTTTTAAGACCCCTGCAGACGGATAAGACATGGGAGCCGTCTATCGAACAAGCAGATTTCCTCATTTGAAATTCCTGCCCAGTGCCTCTACATATACATTTCTCAGTGAGGAATGTAAAACCATCTATTTTTATAAGTAGCTGTTGAGAGAGTAGTGCTTTGGAACATGGCCATGGTCAGAAGAAGGCTAAACTGCAGTGGGCAGGCAGTGTATGTGCATGCATACAGTTGCTATAGCTACTTTGTGCCGCTAGCCCATCTCCTTGTTCTTCTTAATTTTCCCCCTTCCCTCACCTTTGTGCCATGAAGGCTTGGCTGAAGGCCCTTTTGGCTCGGAGGACTGTTCCGTTTGTGTAGAAGTCTCCTAGGACCAAGGGCTGAAGAGTGTGATGGATCAGCCGCCAGACAGACAGCTCTGTGGGGGGAAAACAGACCTGATCTGTTTATTTGAGGCAGCGACAAGCAGGGTATCCCAAGTGTTTAGAGAGATTGTCCCATTATGGAAAGATCACAGGTCTGAATATTAACAGCACAGGGCCAGGGCTTCAAGGTCACAAGAAAAACTATATGTATCATAGCTGTATAATTTGCGCACCACAAGTTTTCCCAAAGCACAGAAATCATCTGATTTCCTGAACAGGCAACGTGTGGACAGTCAACATTTTTCCATTCTTTCTGAAATGCAAGACTCTGTGAGCCTCTACCCGCTGCTAACTAATTTCAGATATTCATGATGAACGTAATGTCCCAAAGGGAAATGGAAATTGCATGAGCAAGATCATACAATGTCAATGCTTTGGATTCCTCTGCACTAAATCTAATCCACCACTACTTGCCGGTGTGGAAATCAGAATAGACTACACACTGACAAATGTCTTCTGTCAGTTGCAGAAAAGTGTATGCAGAATGTAATCGACAGTTACTTTTCATATAGACCAAGTCTTTTTGCCGTCTGGCAACTTACTATGCATGTTTGTATGAGATATTGAGAGCTAAACTATTCAGCTACTGTGCTATGTTATGGGTTCTTTGCCAACATTTGTCTGCCCCAACTTTTAAAGAGTGCCAAATGGAAATTTTTACTATGTATTTATGTCAACATTTTGGATAACGCGCACACTGGCACAGAGGTTCATTCCTGCAGTTGTAGCCCACCTGATTGATATAGCAGGCTTCTAAAACCGCTGTCAACACCAGGGGTGGGCAACTTTTATGATGGAGAGGGCCACTATATTTCCAAACTCATTCCAGAGGGGTCACATTGCATATTGTTGCTGTTGGGCAGAAACAACCTCTTCTCCATATTTAACTTTTTTGTAAATTAATGCCATACTTCATCATTCTTGCATCGTGACAAATTTTGAGCTTGTAGATGAGCTATTTTTGCTATTCTTGAATTGGAATCTAGAATTTCGAAATTGGAAAACCTGAAGTATTTTTTTAATTTTAATTTCAAATGTATTTAGTTAGGTTTGGAATTGGAACAACTGAAATCAATATATCAGTAAACGGATATTAACCTGTGGGCCGCATAAAGTGAAGGTGGAGGCTGTATGTGACCCCCAGGCTGCCAGTTGCCCATCTATGGTCTACTCTACACTGCGTATATCTTTTCTACGTCCGAGCATAGACATGGTAACGCCCCGCCTGCCTCTGATTGGCCTACCGACACTGCCCGTCTTGACTGTCCTCCGAGATGCAAGGGTACTCCGTGGTGGGAAATAAGTACAAGAGAATGGCAACACGCGACAGTAACTTATGGCAAACTAATATTGTTTGTGCCGTTTGCTTTGATTGAATAATTGATTGAACATGTCGGCCTATGTACTATGATTTGATTTGGCTGTGTTCTAATACTATTATACTAAAAGAGACCTTTTTACAGTACAATAATGTTTCAAGTTCACACATGTATACAAATAAACAGGCCAACGGCATAAACGATATTAGTTTGCCTCTTCTACAAAAATAAAAGTTACTGTCGCGTGTGACAAGCTGTCATGTATTATATCGTATTATTTATTTCCCACCACGGAGTAACCGTGGGCAAAGCACAATCGAGAAAACGGCAAAACGGCACAATCGAGAAAACGGCAAAACGGCACAATCGAGAAAAAAGGGCAAAACGGCACAATCGAGAACTTTTACATAGTTAGCCTGCTGTAACTGAAATTTCAATCCGGTTTGTTGGTGATGGCTAAAGTGTGATCCTTGTATTATAAAATTCTCACTACATCATGTTTCCTCAGCAGGTGCCAGTCTTTAGCAGAGGGGCTTCAGGCCGGGGATATACTATTTGGTCAGTCCTTCCCCAGAAGACAAAGATCCAAAATCCTTACAACTGCGTCTCAAACAATCCTCCCCCAAATATGCCCGCTCACCCCAGCTAATTCATGTATGTACAGTATAATTGTTTTCTTTGTTAACTTAAATATATTTGTATTAACTTAAGTCTTTGTATTTTGCATGTTATATCTTGTTATATGCTCTTCAGATAGGTTTACTTAGCTGTGACATGCATAGAGTTTGGTGACGAAATAATCTTTCACTCAATAGGCCTGCTCCTTTCGCAAGTTGATGATGTCATATGTCCATATGGTCTAGCCCAGTGGTTCCCAAACTGTGGTGCGTGCACCTCTTGTGGTGCGCGAGTGCCTTCTAGGGGGTGCGCGACATGAAAAGTCTAATGGTGGTGCTAAATATTTACATACAATATATGGCAAGTAATGCAGAATATAGCCTATGCTGCATATATTATGCTATATTCAGGTTCATATATGTGCATATATGTGGCTAAAAAGGAAATATATGTCTCTATATAGCTTATGCAATTTATATTTCCATGTGGGGGGTGCATCAGCTAGGTCGGGAGGTAACATGGGGTGCATGGCCAAAAAGGTTTGGGAACCGCTTGTCTAGCCCTATGGAATGTATGGAATGCATATGCTAATAAAAAACAACTTCATACTTCCTAAGGTTAATATGAGCATCAAAGCAATATTTTAAATACTTATTAGCACGTGCATTCCATACCATAGGGCTGGACTACACGCGAGTGACTAATTCTCGTACCAGTTGCCGTGCAATCCCCCCTCCCCCTCCCCTGCGCCCACCAGCCTCCCCGGCCTCGACAGGATGACAGCGCGAGCAGAGAGAGAAGCATGAATTCGCAGCATGATGGGCAACGCTGAATATAGATGATGATGATAATTATAATATAGGTATAGGTCCAGTGCTGGTTGATGTGTTTATAAAGCTGTATCGTTTACGATAGTCAGTCAGTAGTCATTCATATTTGATAGTCTGTCGTGTGGTCACGGCCAGAGGAGCAGGTGGGCGGGGGGAGCCCACGGCAACTGGCACGGGAATTAGTCACTCATGGACATATGACATCATCAGGAACAAGAGCAGTTCCTATTGAGTGAAACATTCTATTTATTATTAAATAAATACAATATTTAAGGTGTTACCATTTAAAAATTTTAGTTTTTTTTAGTTATGGCATATTTGTCTTATTAGCCAGGGATCCTTTTAAGTCTCCAAGTGGATTCATGGTATGATATTCTGTTGAGTCAACAACAAACAAACAACAAAATCTGAAAATGAGGATTTTCTTGACTTCCCTCCCTGTAAGATGTTGGTTGACGGTATTATAAAGAATCGGTTACACTTTACCTTGGAGTACCTTAACCTGACCATAACCTGAGTATTAACCTTCAGATTAGTCTACATCAGAAGTATTTAACGGGGAGAAATGTATAAGATCTTGATTTTTTTTTTTTTTAAAGGACACCAGGGAAACTAGACCACCAAAGCAATGTGCTCTGTAAAAGTGTTATTGCTCTGTTATTGAGCCATTCACTAATTATAAATCACCCTGGACAAATGTTCTAGTAATCTAGTAAATTACTAAAACATAATGGACAAGTCTGTGAGCGCAAATATAAGTGGTAAGAAAAAACGTACACCCTGCTAATAACGATAGCATTAAGCACAAATACATTCATTAGGTTCTTGCATAAGTATTATTATAAAACATATTACAAATATGACTTTCCAACAGGGTAGTTACTCTGGTTAAACTCTAGAACGTCATAGTAAAGTGTGGCCAAAGCACCTGACTTTGAGAACCTCAGTTTGATGTTGAATCTTCCCAGCATTTTCAACATGGTAAATTATAGAATTAGCTGGATCCTCATCTGAATGTGCTCTGTTAAAAGTTATTATTATTATTTCTTTAAATGTTCATTACTGACTATGTTCCAAATATATATTCCATGGAATGTTTGTTTTTTGAACACTAAAGTAAAAACTTAAGTTTTAATTATGTAAATATGTATATTTTCCCTTTTTTCCCTTTTTATTTTTATTTAGAATTTAGGATTTTTATTTGCTTTGGACACTTTTATGTTTATTTTTCCATTGGGTTTGATGAATTATGGTAACTTTTCTAGGTTTTTCTTCTTTTTTTATCGCAAACTTTAAATTGTTCCGTAATAAAACAAATGTGTACATATTTTACATCATGGCTGCTTTTCCTTGTTTAAGTGTTTGGAATGTGTATGACTCATGTGTCAAGATTTCATGGGTAAATTGTGAATTTCAGATTTTAGCAGTGTTCCTTCTCACGCTCATACAAGACGCACAAGCCACGATTTATACAGTTCTTAGTTATTGCGTGACCTGGAGGAAAAAAGGAGTATGATCATCCCCGGATTTCCCTATGGAGTGACCACGAAAACAGCTTGGTTGAGGGACCCCCACGCGGACCCCCACACGGTAACTCTGTCATTTCTCAACCGTTTCAGACGCGGGGCGGCACGCCGGAACCGGGCCGTCACCTTGGGTGCGTTCCTGTAGGTCTGGAACTCCCAACACGGAGTTGCACCACTCACTTCACACAGGTGTGATTTTTAGGAGTTATATGGACCAGACATGAGTCCACCTTAACACCAATATTTCTCACTCGAGGTGAATTTTATGTTAGAAAATATGTACTGTATTCAATATACTGCTGGTAGTAGGGAGGTTTATTTCTGTGTGTAAGCAAGCAAGGATGCATGCATACATAAAATAGCCTTGGCCCTTGCGTAGCCATCAGAAAACGTTCAGATCACATCTATACTTCTCCGTTTACTAAATTCTTAGGTGGATTTTGACGTTCCAACAGTTATTTTCTTAATCCTTGAAGGGTGTATTTTAAGATTCTGCCAGGTGCCAAGCTGAAATAATGTTCTTTCATTTTTAACCCTTTTTTTAACCCCACAAATCCAAAAATGGGAAAAAAGAGAAAACCGCATAACTATTGATATATACAACCTACAGGCACAGATTAACACATGTTTCCATACAATTAGGACCAAAGGAATACATAGAAGCAAGATTCAAGCACATCCTGACTATTACAGGACAAAAACACCCAAAACATTGCTGAAAATGTTCAGATCACATCTATACTTGTGTTTCAATAGCTTTTTGGAGTGGACTTTTTCTTTCCAACAGTGTTTCCGTAATCCTTTAAGTGTTTATTTTAATATTCTGCAAGGTACAAAGCTGAAATAATGTCCCATGGCGTTCCTTTTTAACCCTTTCTTACACTATTACCCAGGCTCTGGAACAGTGGGGGTCGGTTACCTCAGTTTTTTCGGGTGGTCATTGGCACAACCAGCAAGACTGCTGTACTACATCTAAAGACCACTGTACTGTAGCTGAACAAGACAGTATACTATTATACTAAGGTCAACATATTTAAAAAAAATCAGCAAACAGACATTTGCAAATATTTTCTTTTCTTGTTCAGAATTTAACATTTGTGAAAACGCTAATAGAGAAATCACAAAATGCCCCCCGAAACTAGGGACCTAAACGACATATTATAGTATGCTGTCTGAAACCATGAATTATAGTGGTGTGTCGTTCTGTGATTTTCATGTTTAAAAGAAACAAAAAAAACATGAACTATAGTAGGCCTATGTTGTTGTTTTTTTCTCGTGATTTTCATATTTTTTTCAAATCCTCAAAAATCATGAAAAACGACATATTATACTAGTATGCCATCTGAAACCATGAACTATACTATGTCGTTTTTCATGATTTTTGAGGATTTGAAAAACATGTAAATCACGAATAAACGACATACTATATATAGTTCATGGTTTCGGACGGCATTCTATATAGTCATGATTTTTGAGGATTTGAAAAAAAGATTAAAATCACAAAAAAACTGCATACTATAGTTCATGGTTTCGGATGACATAATATGCCGTCCGAGACCATGGGCTATAGGACATGCAGGTCTCGGAGTGATTTTCCTTTTTTTTTTTTTATCCTCAAAGATCTTGAAAAACGGCATGCTATAGTATGCCGTGCCCATGGTCCTTGAATGATTTTTGTCTTTTTTTCAAATCCTCAAAAATTTAGAAAACCTGCATGCAGTATGCCGACCGAGGCCGTGCAGGGCTGAGCTTGAACCCATGACCTGTGGCTCACATAGACAGCAACTTATCACAGAGAGCCACTATGCTCCCTTCTGGGTGCATCTCCAAAACATGCAGTGAAAGTAGGAGGAACTCAGCTGGATTTGAACTCACAACCTCTGACTCACATGCCATCTTAACAAGGGTGCCACTGAGCCCTCTGTGATTTTAAGTTTTAAGTGTTTCTTCTCCACATGATCCAGAAGTTGTGGGTTAAAATCTATGGCAATAGCACAAACTTTGGCATGCTACTAGTCCTACATACTTACACCTAGAAACCCCAATCAAACCTATTTAGGTTCATCTTATGGTGGACATGTTTGCCTGAAAAGGAATCTTTGAAATGTTTCATCGTTTTAGAAATATAGTGCTTTCAAATTTGAGAAAGTTACAATGGGGCTCAATGGCAGGTTATGGCACGTCAAAAAAACACTTTCACCTAGATTCTAGGTGAAAGTGGTTTTTTGACGTATATACGGACACATGATCCACCCTTTGCGAGCGGAGCTACAGTATAGCAGCAAACACACCTCATTAGATTCCTCCTCCTCCTCAATTCAATTCAATTCAATTCAATTCAATTCAATTCAATTTTATTAGTGTCAAATCACAACAAGTTGTCTCAAGACACTTTACAACCAACAAAGATCCACCCAGAACAAGCAATATTGCGACAATGGTAACGAAAAACTCCCCTTTAGGAAGGAACGTCAGGCAGAACCCGACTCTAGGGTGGGCGGCCATCTGCCTCGACCATGTCGGGGGGGGGGGGGGGGGGTAGAGGGAGAGAGAGAGAGATAGACAGAGAGAGAAAAAGACAGAGAATAGGCAGGTGGGCTCCGTGGAGGGGTCTGGTCCACATCTGGTCCAGGTCGAGCTCTGTGAGGCCGGGTCCAGGTCACACTTCTGGTGGGCTCCATGAAGAGGCCTGATCCACGGTCACACTCGGCAGTCAGTTGGGGGTTAATATTAGAGGTCCACAGAACTGCGATGGGGAGGACGAAAAGAGACTCCGGGGAGAGATTCCCCGGACAGTGTGGTTTTTGGCAGCAGATTTAGATTTTAGTTTTAGTCATTAGTCTCTTGAATAGTTTTCCATTTAGTTTTAGTCACATTTTAGTCACCTGGAATATTTTAGTGTTAGTCTAGTTTTAGTAGATATCATAAGATTTTTGTCGACTAAATGTACAGTGGATTTAGTCGAACAAAATGTATTTTGGCGGGCCTCGATGCTGTCGTGATTACTGTTTTTTTCCCCACTTGCTGAAAATAGCAGATCTACAAGCCCACGACACGTCGCAGGCTCGCAGCGCGACGCATTGTGAGCTTGTAGATCTGCTATTTTCAGCATGCAACCAAGTGTAAAATGACTTATACTGGATCTCTTGTCCACTAGTCCCTTCCTAACATTTTAGTTTATAGTTTTAATTTGTTGACGAAATCGTCAGTATATTTAGTCTTAGTTTTAGTCATCGTAGCTTAGTTTTTATTTAGTTTCCATTTAGTTTTCGTCAGTGAAAAAAGGTAGTCGACTGGTTTTTGATTGATTGAAATATTTATTAACAGTTTGCAGAATTACAGTATACATTCCAAGCACAAACTCAATACAAAGACTGTTAACTGTGAGTTGGACGACCCAATTAAGCATCTCGTTTACAAGAGGGTCCACCGTGTTCAATTCATCTAAACATTTAGAGACGTAGCTACAAATAGACACTTCTATATAGCTAAAGAACAGAACAGGAATTCGTCATAAAGGAAGCAAAAAGGGAAAAGAAACATATACAGTGAGGGGGAAAAAGGGGGGGGGGGGGTGGTGGGGGGGGGATTCAGATTTTACGGGGGCCAGTTTCGAATTGCAGCCGTCCGTATAGGTGCCCTTTGAGGTTCCCGCCCTGTGTGATATTAACGCTCGTCTCTCCTCTTCCCTCCACAGCCGCTGCGCGGTGGCGGCGGCTCCTCTCTGGAATACGCGGAGGGCGGCGAGCCGGCGAGGAGCAGAACATCAACATGCCGCTCAAGAGGAAGTCGCCGTACATTCTGAAGAGGCAGGTGACGCACAGCGGCAAGTCCCGGAGACCCTACATCCTCAAGCGAAGTAGCCTACGCTTTACTGACGACCGACAGACCGACAGACAGACAGACAGACAGACAGACAGACAGACAGACAGACAGAAGATGAAAGGGTGTTGGGGTTTGATGATGCTATACGTTATGTGAATGTGAATAAGTGGCAATGCTTTGTTGTTGTTGTTGTTGTTTTGTTTTCTATCTTCACTATACTGTACTGTACTGTACTGTACTGTACTGTCACTCAGTGTTGTTTTCGTCGACTAAAACTAAAATGTTCGTCGACTACCTTTTTTCAGACTGACTAAAACTAAATAAAAACGATAAAAATAAGACTAAATATACTGACAATTTCGTCAACAAATAAAAACTAGACTAAAATGTTAGGCAGGGACTAGTGGACAAGAGATCCAGTTTTATGCTGGGTTGCATGCTGAAAATATGCACGACGCGTTGTGAGATTGTATATCTGCTATTTTCAGCATGCGACCAAAGTGTAAAATATGTCATTACAACGACATCAAGGCCTGTCAAAAACACATTTTAGTCGACTAAAACTAGACTAAACACTAGAACATTCCAGGCGACTAAAATGTGACTAAAACTAAGTGAAAACTATTCAAGAGACTAATGACTAAAACTAAAATAGAAATTTGCTGCCAAAAACAACACTGATGTCACTACTGTAGCCTACTGTATGTCACTATAGTGTTTGTATGTTGTCTTTCTGAATCACACTTCTCGACTGACTGTCTGTGTTTGTGTGTGTCTGGCATCGAACGGTCGGGTCGAGCATCTGCCCGCATTCCTGGTTTCTTGTAAAAAAATATATATAAAAAAATACAAATAAAAAAAGGGAGAACCCGAAGCAGCAAAGCAGCAAAGAAATGTGCATCTTTTGAGAGATTATATTTATTTATTTACGATATTTTTCTTCACCGCACAGTATATTTATTTTCCTCTTGTTTTGTGATTAAAGGATGTGTATTTCAACACCATGCAGTGTGACGCGACTTTATCTTTTATTTGGATCAAAGCTTATATATACTGTCGGGTATACAGTAGGGACACAGTGGTGGAAAGTAACTAAGTACTTTTACATAAGTACTGTTCTTTTGAAAAAGTATCTATTCAACAGCTCAACTGGAGCATAAAACTGTGTGTGTGTGTGTGTGTGTGTGTGTGTGTGTGTGTGTGTGTGTGTGTGTGTGTGTGTGTGTGTGTCTGTGTGCATGGCTATCCTCAGCCTACACCTGTTTGCATGAGCTATCCTCACGTTTACATGCAACATGTTGCACATTATGGGCTATAGCCCACGGTCCAAAATGATGAGAAACGAGGATAACTTTTTTTTTCAAAATTTCAAAAAACATGGGCTATAACCCATCGTTTTTGTCAAATTGCGGAAATGGAAATTGCGGAAATTGCTCTTCACTTATAGCTATCTATTTTCAGGTAGATTGTTTTATTTTACTCAGTCAGCCATATCACTACTCATTTTTTTTCATGAAAAAGGTCATAGCTGGGTAATCTATTTTCAGGCAAATTGTGTTTATTGTATTTTATTTTACTCAGCCATAACAATTTATTTTCTGTTAACCAACTTGCTGGCTGGCAGGCAGGCAGACAGCTACTCATAGACAGGCAGACAGACAGACAGCTACTCATGGAGAATTGGACAGGCAGGCAGTCAGACAGCTACTCATAGACAGGCAGACAGACAGCTACTCATGGAGAATTGGACAGGCAGGCAGACAGCTACTCATGGACAATTGGACAGGCAGGAAGGCAGACAGCTACTCATAGACAGACAGACAGCTACTCATGGACAATTGGACAGGCAGGAAGGCAGACAGCTACTCATAGACAGACAGACAGACAGCTACTCATAGACAATTGGGCAGGCAGGCAGACAGCTACTCATAGACAGACAGACAGCTACTCATGGACAATTGGACAGGCAGGAAGGCAGACAGCTGCTAGATGGCTGCTGGTGCTCATTTGCCTGATTGAACACCTGTTAAAGGCTGATGGTGGTGACACTCAAACAAATATCAAACAAGATGGCGGAATAAACAAACCTATAAAGGCTGATACAGACAGCCACAGACACACACGTCCTTGTGTTTATTAATATAAGCCTTTATAACCAACCAAAGGGTGAAATAATGCACGTGCGTGAGTGCATGAGTGCGTGTGTGTGTGTGTGTGTGTGTGTGTGTGGTGCACACAGCAGTTGCGTCAACAGTGGATGATCCAAACACAAATCATTCTGACTAACGGACCAATGACGGACGGACTAGTTGAACAGGTGACCGATTCCAGTGGGCGGGGCTTTGGATTTAAATAGGAGCGGCCATGTTTTTTCCCAGCATGCTGTTTGGTTTGGGATCCACTTCATGCTGTCTGTGAGTGTGAGCAGAGCTGTTTGTTCCAAGGTAAGAAGCGTTTGTTTGAGAAACACGGTTTTATCCTTGAGCACTGTTGTTGTTTAGACATTAAGATGATTTATAGGACTGTTTATTGTTTAAACAGAGTATTTATAAGACTGTTGTTTATTGTGACACTAAATGGACAACAATGTCAGCAATGTTTGTCCTTTTATAGGACTCGTTCTTTGGCCTTGGGCCTCGATCACACAAAAAAAACATTTGTATTGTCTGTTTAATGGCCGCCCCAATGCATTTCCAATGGGAGGCACATGCTTTGACCAAACATTTGTGTTTGATTTTGGGGGGCAATCAAACACAGGCAGAGCCCAGAACATATGCTTATGTGTGACTGAGGCCTTGGGCCTTGATCGCAACAAAAGCATTGTCTTGTCTGTGAAAATGGCTGATCTACAAGCTCACAATGCATTGTGAATGTGATGTGACACATTGTGAGCTTTTAGATCTGCTATTTTCAAAAGGTTTTTTTCTGTTCAAAATGACCAAGTATGCAGATTGTCCCATTTGAAATGTTTAAGTACATTTTGATGCCAAAACCTTTTAACTTTGACTCAAGTTATATAATGTAGATTTTGAAGTTTAGATTTTTTTTTACCAATATCTTAAAGGGACAATTCACTTTAAAAAACTAACTTTTTGTCATTGTATTATCTACTCGGGTTTATGTGAACACTACAGACAGTTTTTAAGTTAAAATGCTAAAAAGCTAAAATGAATATTTAAATACTGAATCAAGCAACTTAAAAGCTGTCTGCAGTGTTCATATAAGCCTGAGTAGACGATAAAGTGAAATATCCTTTTAATATTATATGAATTTTACAATGTATGAAATCTGGATAAAGAGTAATGTTGTTTTTATTTATGTCTTGCAGGTTAATCATGTGACCTTGGTGTCATGTGTGACCTTGGATGGGGTCATCAGGAGATGGCTGGTATTGATAATAGAGTGTCTACTCGGCTGAGCTGAAACGTATAACGGTGTCAACGAACGCTCCCTGAGATTACGAGGCGTACGGTGCTCGGGACGTATTGTGCCATACAACCTACGCGGCTCTATTAATACCGGCTATCTTCAACTGAGCGACGGAAGCCCCCCCATGGTATGTACCTGGATTACATGTGGCTGTAGTAGAAACAAGGGCAGTGTCACCATTACATGTCAAGTTGACCATTCATTGTCATACATATGATTTTACATATGTTTGGGTGAAAAACCTTACTGAAGTTTTTATGTGTTTTTAGTATTTCAATGTGTCCATGATTTCATGGACACTTCCTACCCAGACTACAATTCCCATAATGCTTTGGTGCACTGCTCCTTGTGCATAGGGGAGGGCTGTCTTACTGAGACAACATGTAGTCTAGGGAGGAAGTGAGCCCATTGTCCATGACATCATGGAGCCCATGGACACTTTTGAAATACTACATATCTAAAAACGACGATTACCCACATAAAAAACCCAGGAAAGTGTTTCTTGTCTCCCAAACATCATTAAAATAAGCTCTGGTTGCAAAAGGGGTGAAGTCGCCGTTTAATGGGTTTAATCATTAAAGCTGCTATAAGCAATATGTCAAATGTAATTACTTTAAAAAAAATTGGTATTCAGACTGCCAGCAATGGGTAAAACAATATTGTCTCTGACACATCTTGGGGCCACAATCTGCATTCAAAGATGTTCCTAGCTTTGTCATTGGTCGATTTGCCTGTCTACTTCCTGATTGGTCAGTCATTTTGACCGGGTTCTTTTTTTTTCTCTGACCAATGACAAAGCTTCTAGGAATATCTTTGACTGCAGATTGTGGCCCCTAGATGTATCGCAGAGACTAAATCATGTGCGTTTTACTCATTGCTGAATGAAATAAAAATCATTAAAATTGACATTATTGCTTATAGGAGCTTTAATCACAATTTGTGACAATAATAAAGTAAGATATTGGTGACACAGCTTTCAGTGACTGTTATGACTTACAAAATGTCATCCTGTGGGCCGACAACTAAATAGATATATATTTTTCTTGTCATTTCAGAACGTGAAGCTGACAAGGCGACGTCGGTATTGAAGGTACAGTGCTGTTGCCACTCCTGGGTGCTGTTGGCAGTGAAGGTTAGTAATGAACCTTTTGATTCCTGATGCTTGTGTAAGTGGGCTACATGCTACATGCTACCATACCATAGGTTGTCATTCGCACCGTGTATCGTTTCACGTAATCTGTGTATAATGCCACTCTACATCACATGCCGCAATGTGATTTATGTATTGTTTAACATAATTTACGGGTAAAGCTGTCGCGTCACGTCACATCACATTATGTATGTTCTGTTGTAGTCTTTCTGTGCTGTTTTCTGTGTCGAGTTATTAGAATTTCTATTTCCTTTCTCTTTTAATAAAAAAAAGTATTTTTTTATTTCTCCTTGCCCATTGCCCTAGTTCTTCACTAGTGGACTGTGTGTACAAAATGTGATTTGGCGTCATGCGACTTATTTCCGGTATCATTATGGTAGCATGTAGCCTGCTTAACACTGTTTACAGCCTTCTATGCTGTAGATCTGTCCAAACTAACAGGAAGAAAATTATGGCAGATTTTCTTCGTTGGTTAGTTTGTTTTGTTTAGTGCTGATATTGAAGGTAAGTGGGCGTAGTTTATTATCTTTTGATGTCGGGCAGAAACCTTGTATCTCCATAGTTTAACCTTTTGTAAATTCATTTCCTTACTTTGTCATGCTACAGTGTCGCACACTAAAGTAGCAAATAGCTGATCTACAAGCTCACGATGCAAAGATCATCTATTATTGAATATAACCTATTAGTATCGAACATGCACGGTTTCTACCCCGACCTTTCATCTTCTCTTCTATTCTTTGCTTTAATAAAGTTATTGTTTTTTCTGGTCAGAGTTTTTAATCGCATTTTGCTTTATTTTTCATAAGTCATTTCTTTCTTTCCTATCTATCACTAGTTCTTCACTAGTGTATGTGGTGCGTGTGTCGGGTCGTGTCTCTCATACAGTTTCTAATCATTTGATTGGAGCTGTATCGTTTCACGTCATTTGCGTTGTGTCATTTGCTGGTAAAGCGCCATCACGTCAGTTCACATCAGATATGAACACAGGCCGGTATGTGATGTGCATTTATGTGATATTTTTATGTGATTATTTCACAAATTGCGGATAGCTCGTTGCACGCCATGCACTCTGTTCATTGCTCTTGTGTTCTAATGTCATCCTCAGTGTTGTATGTATGTTGTGTTCTCATGTTCATAGTGTTGCTGTATTGCTGACAAATACTGGGGTCCAAAGAATGCTTCTGCCATTGCATAATTTGCACCTCGTATAATTTGTCAATCGTCCACAAATGGCATAAATTGTAATGTATATTTAAATGTGGGCAATTCTTTTGAAAACATGTAGATTTTAAAATAGAAATGTGGGACAACTGGCTAGAAAGACTGGCCACAAACCTAAGGCCAACTGCTTGGGCGGAGACCAAGAATCTTTTTGTTTTGTTCATGTTCATAAAGCGCTCCAAGTGCTTTAAGTGAGAAGTCCAGCAGCAAACCTCTAGGTCATAAGAGCATTGTTTGTGCTATATTATCAGATCCAATTATAAAGCTTCATCTAAGCCCACATCACATATGAACACAGGCCCGGTATGTGATGTGTGTTTATGTCTCGTATCATTTCACATTGGTGAGTAAGGCTTCATCACGTCATCCCCACATCACATGATGAATTTAGGGTTAGGGCTAGGGTTAGGTATGTGATGTGGATTGATGTGATGTATGTCTTTTATAATGTGCGAGTGAAGCTTCATCGTGTCAGTTCACATCACATTATGTGGTGTGTATTGATGTGATTTATTTATGCTGCCATTTGCAGCTAAAACTTAATTCATGCCGGTCAGTAGGCGAGGCATTGACGATGGGCCTATGACCCAAAGGTTTTCTGCTGCACTTTTCACTTTTAGCACTTTGCAGCTCTTTATGAGCACGGAAAAATTAAATATTTTCTTAGTTTATGTCTGAGGAGTTTTCCTTAGTCTTCTTCTCGATTTCAATTGTAAGACATAATCATGGCTATCATTTATAGTCCATTATGATTCAAATTATTATGAATGTGATTGCTTTTGGACCTGTAAATTACAACAAAACAAACTAAGGCACTGGTGTGGTACTACTGGTTTACCAGAATGGGGTTCAACTCCCTGCGGTGCCCTCAATTTGTTGTATTTACATAGTTCATTTTCTGCTCATTGTTGCCTTTTCAGAGATGATAACCCCCAGGTTCTTTACTGCGTTTGTACTCTACATTTGGGTTACAAGTCTATTTAGGGACAAGCCCGAAGGTACTCTTGGTTTTCACTTCTCCTTCCACCAAAAATGGCAGTCCACGGTCACACTCGGCAGTCAGTTGGGGGTTGGGGGTCCATATTAGAAGTCCATGGAACTTTTTTTCAGCATGCCGTTTTTCATTTTGGAGGATTTGAAAAAATAGACTAATCATTCCAAGATCATGGACTATAGCCCATGGTCTCGGGATGATTTTCGTTCCATAGTGAGGCGGCATAGCTAACCTATCGTTCATTTTATGACGTAAGCGCCAAATTTGGCAGAAGTTTTGACAGATATATTGGTAACGAAACTGGATATTGGGCCATCCCAAATTCTTATTCTGGTGGGTGTGGCAGCCATTTTTCAAAATGGCCGCCAGCGGTTTTGTCAAATCTTCTTAAACGTCCCTCTAGCAGCTACAATATTTGCTGTAGAAGACTGAAATGTTGCATGAAGGTCATGTGATTTCAGACCAATTGGCTAAAAGGGGTGGGGGAGATGCAATGGGAGTGGCCTATCATAAAATGTGCATAACTTCCAAGTAGACATACAAATTTTGTTTTCATTATTACATTTATTTTCAAAAATGATAAAACGGCGCGCTATAGTATGCCGTACGATATGGGCTATAGCCCATGGTCCAAAATTATGAGAAACGAGTAACTTTTTTTTTCAAAAAACATGGGCTATAACCCATCGTTTTTGTCATTTCGTCGATATGGGCTATAGCCCATGGTCCAAAATGATGAGAAACGAGGCTAACTTTTTTTTTCAAAATTTCAAAAAACATGGGCTATAACCCATCGTTTTTGTCATTTCGTCATTTTTTTCAAATCCTCAAAAATGATGAAAAACGGCGCGCTATAGTATGCCGTACGATATGGGCTATAGCCCACGGTCCAAAATGATGAGAAACGAGGCTAACTTTTTTTTTCAAAATTTCAAAAAACATGGGCTATAACCCATCGTTTTTGTCATTTCGTCATTTTTTTCAAATCCTCAAAAATGATGAAAAACGGCGCGCTATAGTATGCCGTACGATATGGGCTATAGCCCATGGTCCAAAATGATGAGAAACGAGGATAACTTTTTTTTTCAAAATTTCAAAAAACATGGGCTATAACCCATCGTTTTTGTCATTTCGTCATTTTTTTTAAATCCTCAAAAATGATGAAAAACGGCGCGCTATAGTATGCCATACGATATGGGCTAAAGCCCACGGTCCAAAATGATGAGAAACGAGGCTAACTTTTTTTTCAAAATTTCAAAAAACATGGGCTATAACCCATCGTTTTTGTCATTTCGTCATTTTTTTCAAATCCTCAAAAATGATGAAAAACGGCGCGCTATAGTATGCCGTACGATATGGGCTATAGCCCACGGTCCAAAATGATGAGAAACGAGGATAACTTTTTTTTCAAAATTTCAAAAAACATGGGCTATAACCCATAGTTTTTGTCATTTTGTCATTTTTTTCAAATCCTCAAAAATGATGAAAAACGGTGCGCTATAGTATGCCGTACGATATGGGCTATAGCCCACGGTCCAAAATGATGAGAAACGAGGCTAACTTTTTTTTCAAAATTTCAAAAAACATGGGCTATAACCCATCGTTTTTGTCATTTCGTCATTTTTTTCAAATCCTCAAAAATGATGAAAAACGGCGCGCTATAGTATGCCGTACGATATGGGCTATAGCCCATGGTCCAAAATGATGAGAAACGAGGCTAACTTTTTATTTCAAAATTTCAAAAAACATGGGCTATAACCCATCGTTTTTGTCATTTCGTCATTTTTTTCAAATCCTCAAAATTGATGAAAAATTGCGCGCTATAGTATGCCGTACGATATGGGCTATAGCCCACGGTCCAAAATGATGAGAAACGAGGCTAACTTTTTTTTTCAAAATTTCAAAAAACATGGGCTATAACCCATCGTTTTTGTCATTTCGTCATTTTTTTCAAATCCTCAAAAATGATGAAAAACGGCGCGCTATAGTATGCCGTACGATATGGGCTATAGCCCACGGTCCAAAATGATTAGAAACGAGGCTAACTTTTTTTTCAAAATTTCAAAAAACATGGGCTATAACCCATCGTTTTTGTCATTTCGTAATTTTTTTCAAATCCTCAAAAATGATGAAAAACGGCGCGCTATAGTATGCCGTACGATATGGGCTATAGCCCATGGTCCAAAATGATGAGAAACGAGGCTAACTTTTTATTTCAAAATTTCAAAAAACATGGGCTATAACCCATCGTTTTTGTCATTTCGTCATTTTTTTCAAATCCTCAAAATTGATGAAAAATTGCGCGCTATAGTATGCCGTACGATATGGGCTATAGCCCACGGTCCAAAATGATGAGAAACGAGGCTAACTTTTTTTTTCAAAATTTCAAAAAACATGGGCTATAACCCATCGTTTTTGTCATTTCGTCATTTTTTTTCAAATCCTCAAAAATGATGAAAAACTGCGCTATAGTATGGCGTACGATATGGGCTATAGCCCACGGTCCAAAATGATGAGAAACGAGGCTAACTTTTTTTTTCAAAATTTCAAAAAACATGGGCTATAACCCATCGTTTTTGTCATTTCGTCATTTTTTTCAAATCCTCAAAAATGATGAAAAACGGCGCGCTATAGTATGCCGTACGATATGGGCTTTAGCCCACGGTCCAAAATGATGAGAAACGAGGCTAACTTTTTTTTCCAAAATTTCAAAAAACATGGGCTATAACCCATCGTTTTTGTCATTTCGTCATTTTTTTCAAATCCTCAAAAATGATGAAAAACGGCGCGCTATAGTATGCCGTACGATATGGGCTATAGCCCACGGTCCAAAATGATGAGAAACGAGGATAACTTTTTTTTCAAAATTTCAAAAAACATGGGCTATAACCCATAGTTTTTGTCATTTTGTCATTTTTTTCAAATCCTCAAAAATGATGAAAAACGGTGCGCTATAGTATGCCGTACGATATGGGCTATAGCCCACGGTCCAAAATGATGAGAAACGAGGCTAACTTTTTTTTCAAAATTTCAAAAAACATGGGCTATAACCCATCGTTTTTGTCATTTCGTCATTTTTTTCAAATCCTCAAAAATTATGAAAAACGGCGCGCTATAGTATGCCGTACGATATGGGCTATAGCCCATGGTCCAAAATGATGAGAAACGAGGCTAACTTTTTATTTCAAAATTTCAAAAAACATGGGCTATAACCCATCGTTTTTATCATTTCGTCATTTTTTTCAAATCCTCAAAATTTATGAAAAATTGCGCGCTATAGTATGCCGTACGATATGGGCTATAGCCCACGGTCCAAAATGATGAGAAACGAGGCTAACTTTTTTTTTCAAAATTTCAAAAAACATGGGCTATAACCCATCGTTTTTGTCATTTCGTCATTTTTTTCAAATCCTCAAAAATGATGAAAAACGGCGCGCTATAGTATGCCGTACGATATGGGCTATAGCCCACGGTCCAAAATGATGAGAAACGAGGCTAACTTTTTTTTCAAAATTTCAAAAAACATGGGCTATAACCCATCGTTTTTGTCATTTCGTAATTTTTTTCAAATCCTCAAAAATGATGAAAAACGGCGCGCTATAGTATGCCGTACGATATGGGCTATAGCCCATGGTCCAAAATGATGAGAAACGAGGATAACTTTTTTTTCAAAATTTCAAAAAACATGGGCTATAACCCATAGTTTTTGTCATTTTGTCATTTTTTTCAAATCCTCAAAAATGATGAAAAACGGTGCGCTATAGTATGCCGTACGATATGGGCTATAGCCCACGGTCCAAAATGATGAGAAACGAGGCTAACTTTTTTTTCAAAATTTCAAAAAACATGGGCTATAACCCATCGTTTTTGTCATTTCGTCATTTTTGTCAAATCCTCAAAAATGATGAAAAACGGCGCGCTATAGTATGCCGTACGATATGGGCTATAGCCCATGGTCCAAAATGATGAGAAACGAGGCTAACTTTTTATTTCAAAATTTCAAAAAACATGGGCTATAACCCATCGTTTTTGTCATTTCGTCATTTTTTTCAAATCCTCAAAAATGATGAAAAACTGCGCGCTATAGTATGCCGTACGATATGGGCTATAGCCCACGGTCCAAAATGATGAGAAACGAGGCTAACGTTTTTTTTCAAAATTTCAAAAAACATGGGCTATAACCCATCGTTTTTGTCATTTCGTCATTTTTTTCAAATCCTCAAAATTTATGAAAAATTGCGCGCTATAGTATGCCGTACGATATGGGCTATAGCCCACGGTCCAAAATGATGAGAAACGAGGCTAACCTTTTTTTCAAAATTTCAAAAAACATGGGCTATAACCCATCGTTTTTGTCATTTCGTAATTTTTTTCAAATCCTCAAAAATGATGAAAAACGGCGCGCTATAGTATGCCGTACGATATGGGCTATAGCCCATGGTCCAAAATGATGAGAAACGAGGCTAACTTTTTTATTTCAAAATTTCAAAAAACATGGGCTATAACCCATCGTTTTTGTAATTTCGTCATTTTTTTCAAATCCTCAAAAATGATGAAAAACGGCGCGCTATAGTATGCCGTACGATATGGGCTATAGCCCACGGTCCAAAATTATGAGAAACGAGGCTAACTTTTTTTTTCAAAATTTCAAAAAACATGGGCTATAACCCATCGTTTTTGTCATTTCGTCATTTTTTTCAAATCCTCAAAAATGATGAAAAACGGCGCGCTATAGTATGCCGTACGATATGGGCTATAGCCCATGGTCCAAAATGATGAGAAACGAGGCTAACTTTTTTTTTCAAAATTTCAAAAAACATGGGCTATAACCCATCGTTTTTGTCATTTCGTAATTTTTTTCAAATCCTCAAAAATGATGAAAAACGGCGCGCTATAGTATGCCGTACGATATGGGCTATAGCCCACGGTCCAAAATGATGAGAAACGAGGCTAACTTTTTTTTTCAAAATTTCAAAAAACATGGGCTATAACCCATCGTTTTTGTCATTTCGTCATTTTTTTCAAATCCTCAAAAATGATGAAAAACGGCGCGCTATAGTATGCCGTACGATATGGGCTATAGCCCATGGTCCAAAATGATGAGAAACGAGGCTAACTTTTTTTTTCAAAATTTCAAAAAACATGGGCTATAACCCATCGTTTTTGTCATTTCGTAATTTTTTTCAAATCCTCAAAAATGATGAAAAACGGCGCGCTATAGTATGCCGTACGATATGGGCTATAGCCCATGGTCCAAAATGATGAGAAACGAGGCTAACTTTTTATTTCAAAATTTAAAAAAACATGGGCTATAACCCATCGTTTTTGTCATTTCGTCATTTTTTTCAAATCCTCAAAAATGATGAAAAACTGCGCGCTATAGTATGCCGTACGATATGGGCTATAGCCCATGGTCCAAAATGATGAGAAACGAGGCTAACTTTTTATTTCAAAATTTAAAAAAACATGGGCTATAACCCATCGTTTTTGTCATTTCGTCATTTTTTTCAAATCCTCAAAAATGATGAAAAACTGCGCGCTATAGTATGCCGTACGATATGGGCTATAGCCCATGGTCCAAAATGATGAGAAACGAGGCTAACTTTTTATTTCAAAATTTAAAAAAACATGGGCTATAACCCATCGTTTTTGTCATTTCGTCATTTTTTTCAAATCCTCAAAAATGATGAAAAACGGCGCGCTATAGTATGCCGTACGATATGGGCTATAGCCCATGGTCCAAAATGATGAGAAACGAGGCTAACTTTTTATTTAAAAATTTAAAAAAACATGGGCTATAACCCATCGTTTTTGTCATTTCGTCATTTTTTTCAAATCCTCAAAAATGATGAAAAACTGCGCGCTATAGTATGCCGTACGATATGGGCTATAGCCCATGGTCCAAAATGATGAGAAACGAGGCTAACTTTTTTTTTCAAAATTTCAAAAAACATGGGCTATAACCCATCGTTTTTGTCATTTCGTCATTTTTTTCAAATCCTCAAAAATGATGAAAAACGGCGCGCTATAGTATGCCGTACGATATGGGCTATAGCCCACGGTCCAAAATGATGAGAAACGAGGCTAACTTTTTTTCAAAATTTCAAAAAACATGGGCTATAACCCATCGTTTTTGTCATTTCGTCATTTTTTTCAAATCCTCAAAAATGATGAAAAACGGCGCGCTATAGTATGCCGTACGATATGGGCTATAGCCCATGGTCCAAAATGATGAGAAACGAGGCTAACTTTTTTTTTCAAAATTTCAAAAAACATGGGCTATAACCCATCGTTTTTGTCATTTCGTCATTTTTTTCAAATCCTCAAAAATGATGAAAAACTGCGCGCTATAGTATGCCGTACGATATGGGCTATAGCCCATGGTCCAAAATGATGAGAAACGAGGCTAACTTTTTTTTTCAAAATTTCAAAAAACATGGGCTATAACCCATCGTTTTTGTCATTTCGTCATTTTTTTCAAATCCTCAAAAATGATGAAAAACGGCGCGCTATAGTATGCCGTACGATATGGGCTATAGCCCACGGTCCAAAATGATGAGAAACGAGGCTAACTTTTTTTCCAAATTTTCAAAAAACATGGGCTATAACCCATCGTTTTTGTCATTTCGTCATTTTTTTCAAATCCTCAAAATTGATGAAAAATTGCGCGCTATAGTATGCCGTACGATATGGGCTATTGCCCACGGTCCAAAATGATGAGAAACGAGGCTAACTTTTTTTTTCAAAATTTCAAAAAACATGGGCTATAACCCATCGTTTTTGTCATTTTGTCATTTTTTTCAAATCCTCAAAAATGATGAAAAACTGCGCGCTATAGTATGCCGTACGATATGGGCTATAGCCCACGGTCCAAAATGATGAGAAACGAGGCTAACTTTTTTTTCAAAATTTCAAAAAACATGGGCTATAACCCATCGTTTTTGTCATTTCGTCATTTTTTTCAAATCCTCAAAAATAATGAAAAACTGCGCGCTATAGTATGCCGTACGATATGGGCTATAGCCCACGGTCCAAAATGATGAGAAACGAGGCTAACTTTTTTTTTCAAAATTTCAAAAAACATGGGCTATAACCCATCGTTTTTGTCATTTCGTCATTTTTTTCAAATCCTCAAAAATGATGAAAAACTGCGCGCTATAGTATGCCGTACGATATGGGCTATAGCCCACGGTCCAAAATGATGAGAAACGAGGCTAACTTTTTTTTTCAAAATTTCAAAAAACATGGGCTATAACCCATCGTTTTTGTCATTTCGTCATTTTTTTCAAATCCTCAAAAATGATGAAAAACGGCGCGCTATAGTATGCCGTACGATATGGGCTATAGCCCACGGTCCAAAATGATGAGAAACGAGGCTAACTTTTTTTCCAAAATTTCAAAAAACATGGGCTATAACCCATCGTTTTTGTCATTTCGTCATTTTTTTCAAATCCTCAAAATTGATGAAAAATTGCGCGCTATAGTATGCCGTACGATATGGGCTATAGCCCACGGTCCAAAATGATGAGAAACGAGGCTAACTTTTTTTTTCAAAATTTCAAAAAACATGGGCTATAACCCATCGTTTTTGTCATTTTGTCATTTTTTTCAAATCCTCAAAAATGATGAAAAACGGCGCGCTATAGTATGCCGTACGATATGGGCTATAGCCCACGGTCCAAAATGATGAGAAACGAGGCTAACTTTTTTTTCAAAATTTCAAAAAACATGGGCTATAACCCATCGTTTTTGTCATTTCGTCATTTTTTTCAAATCCTCAAAAATGATGAAAAACTGCGCGCTATAGTATGCCGTACGATATGGGCTATAGCCCACGGTCCAAAATGATGAGAAACGAGGCTAACTTTTTTTTTCAAAATTTCAAAAAACATGGGCTATAACCCATCGTTTTTGTCATTTTGTCATTTTTTTCAAATCCTCAAAAATGATGAAAAACTGCGCGCTATAGTATGCCGTACGATATGGGCTATAGCCCACGGTCCAAAATGATGAGAAACGAGGCTAATTTTTTTTTCAAAATTTCAAAAAACATGGGCTATAACCCATCGTTTTTGTCATTTCGTCTTTTTTTTCAAATCCTCAAAAATGATGAAAAACTGCGCGCTATAGTATGCCGTACGATATGGGCTATAGCCCACGGTCCAAAATGATGAGAAACGAGGCTAACTTTTTTTTCAAAATTTCAAAAAACATGGGCTATAACCCATCGTTTTTGTCATTTCGTCATTTTTTTCAAATCCTCAAAATTGATGAAAAATTGCGCGCTATAGTATGCCGTACGATATGGGCTATAGCCCACGGTCCAAAATGATGAGAAACGAGGCTAACTTTTTTTTCAAAATTTCAAAAAACATGGGCTATAACCCATCGTTTTTGTCATTTCGTCATTTTTTTTAAATCCTCAAAAATGATGAAAAACGGCGCGCTATAGTATGCCGTACGATATGGGCTATAGCCCACGGTCCAAAATGATGAGAAACGAGGCTAACTTTTTTTCCAAAATTTCAAAAAACATGGGCTATAACCCATCGTTTTTGTCATTTCGTCATTTTTTTCAAATCCTCAAAAATGATGAAAAACGGCGCGCTATAGTATGCCGTACGATATGGGCTATAGCCCACGGTCCAAAATGATGAGAAACGAGGCTAACTTTTTTTTTCAAAATTTCAAAAAACATGGGCTATAACCCATCGTTTTTGTCATTTCGTCTTTTTTTTCAAATCCTCAAAAATGATGAAAAACGGCGCGCTATAGTATGCCGTACGATATGGGCTATAGCCCACGGTCCAAAATGATGAGAAACGAGGCTAACTTTTTTTTCAAAATTTCAAAAAACATGGGCTATAACCCATCGTTTTTGTCATTTCGTCATTTTTTTCAAATCCTCAAAATTGATGAAAAATTGCGCGCTATAGTATGCCGTACGATATGGGCTATAGCCCACGGTCCAAAATGATGAGAAACGAGGCTAACTTTTTTTTTCAAAATTTCAAAAAACATGGGCTATAACCCATCGTTTTTGTCATTTCGTCATTTTTTTCAAATCCTCAAAAATGATGAAAAACGGCGCGCTATAGTATGCCGTACGATATGGGCTATAGCCCACGGTCCAAAATGATGAGAAACGAGGCTAACTTTTTTTTCAAAATTTCAAAAAACATGGGCTATAACCCATCGTTTTTGTCATTTCGTCATTTTTTTCAAATCCTCAAAAATGATGAAAAACGGCGCGCTATAGTATGCCGTACGATATGGGCTATAGCCCATGGTCCAAAATGATGAGAAACGAGGCTAACTTTTTTTTTCAAAATTTCAAAAAACATGGGCTATAACCCATCGTTTTTGTCATTTCGTCATTTTTTTCAAATCCTCAAAAATGATGAAAAACTGCGCGCTATAGTATGCCGTACGATATGGGCTATAGCCCATGGTCCAAAATGATGAGAAACGAGGCTAACTTTTTTTTTCAAATTTTCAAAAAACATGGGCTATAACCCATCGTTTTTGTCATTTCGTCATTTTTTTCAAATCCTCAAAAATGATGAAAAACGGCGCGCTATAGTATGCCGTACGATATGGGCTATAGCCCACGGTCCAAAATGATGAGAAACGAGGCTAACTTTTTTTCCAAAATTTCAAAAAACATGGGCTATAACCCATCGTTTTTGTCATTTCGTCATTTTTTTCAAATCCTCAAAATTGATGAAAAATTGCGCGCTATAGTATGCCGTACGATATGGGCTATAGCCCACGGTCCAAAATGATGAGAAACGAGGCTAACTTTTTTTTTCAAAATTTCAAAAAACATGGGCTATAACCCATCGTTTTTGTCATTTTGTCATTTTTTTCAAATCCTCAAAAATGATGAAAAACGGCGCGCTATAGTATGCCGTACGATATGGGCTATAGCCCACGGTCCAAAATGATGAGAAACGAGGCTAACTTTTTTTTCAAAATTTCAAAAAACATGGGCTATAACCCATCGTTTTTGTCATTTCGTCTTTTTTTTCAAATCCTCAAAAATGATGAAAAACGGCGCGCTATAGTATGCCGTACGATATGGGCTATAGCCCACGGTCCAAAATGATGAGAAACGAGGCTAACTTTTTTTTCAAAATTTCAAAAAACATGGGCTATAACCCATCGTTTTTGTCATTTCGTCATTTTTTTCAAATCCTCAAAATTGATGAAAAATTGCGCGCTATAGTATGCCGTACGATATGGGCTATAGCCCACGGTCCAAAATGATGAGAAACGAGGCTAACTTTTTTTTTCAAAATTTCAAAAAACATGGGCTATAACCCATCGTTTTTGTCATTTTGTCATTTTTTTAAAATCCTCAAAAATGATGAAAAACGGCGCGCTATAGTATGCCGTACGATATGGGCTATAGCCCACGGTCCAAAATGATGAGAAACGAGGCTAACTTTTTTTTTCAAAATTTCAAAAAACATGGGCTATAACCCATCGTTTTTGTCATTTCGTCATTTTTTTCAAATCCTCAAAAATGATGAAAAACGGTGCGCTATAGTATGCCGTACGATATGGGCTATAGCCCACGGTCCAAAATGATGAGAAACGAGGCTAACTTTTTTTCCAAAATTTCAAAAAACATGGGCTATAACCCATCGTTTTTGTCATTTCGTCATTTTTTTCAAATCCTCAAAATTGATGAAAAATTGCACGCTATAGTATGCCGTACGATATGGGCTATAGCCCACGGTCCAAAATGATGAGAAACGAGGCTAACTTTTTTTTTCAAAATTTCAAAAAACATGGGCTATAACCCATCGTTTTTGTCATTTTGTCATTTTTTTCAAATCCTCAAAAATGATGAAAAACGGCGCGCTATAGTATGCCGTACGATATGGGCTATAGCCCACAGTCCAAAATGATGAGAAACGAGGCTAACTTTTTTTCCAAAATTTCAAAAAACATGGGCTATAACCCATCGTTTTTGTCATTTCGTCATTTTTTTCAAATCCTCAAAAATGATGAAAAACGGCGCGCTATAGTATGCCGTACGATATGGGCTATAGCCCACGGTCCAAAATGATGAGAAACGAGGCTAACTTTTTTTTTCAAAATTTCAAAAAACATGGGCTATAACCCATCGTTTTTGTCATTTTGTCATTTTTTTCAAATCCTCAAAAATGATGAAAAACGGCGCGCTATAGTATGCCGTACGATATGGGCTATAGCCCACGGTCCAAAATGATGAGAAACGAGGCTAACTTTTTTTTCAAAATTTCAAAAAACATGGGCTATAACCCATCGTTTTTGTCATTTCGTCATTTTTTTCAAATCCTCAAAAATGATGAAAAACTGCGCGCTATAGTATGCCGTACGATATGGGCTATAGCCCATGGTCCAAAATAATGAGAAACGAGGCTAACTTTTTCTTTCAAAATTTCAAAAAACATGGGCTATAACCCATCGTTTTTGTCATTTCGTCATTTTTTTCAAATCCTCAAAAATGATGAAAAACTGCGCGCTATAGTATGCCGTACGATATGGGCTATAGCCCATGGTCCAAAATGATGAGAAACGAGGAAAAGTTTTTTTTTCAAAATTTCAAAAAACATGGGCTATAACCCATCGTTTTTGTCATTTCGTCATTTTTTTCAAATCCTCAAAAATGATGAAAAACGGCGCGCTATAGTATGCCGTACGATATGGGCTATAGCCCATGGTCCAAAATGATGAGAAACGAGGCTAACTTTTTTTTTCAAAATTTCAAAAAACATGGGCTATAACCCATCGTTTTTGTCATTTCGTCATTTTTTTCAAATCCTCAAAAATGATGAAAAACTGCGCGCTATAGTATGCCGTACGATATGGGCTATAGCCCATGGTCCAAAATGATGAAAAAACGAGGCTAACTTTTTTTTTCAAAATTTCAAAAAACATGGGCTATAACCCATCGTTTTTGTCATTTCGTCATTTTTTTCAAATCCTCAAAAATGATGAAAAACGGCGCGCTATAGTATGCCGTACGATATGGGCTATAGCCCACGGTCCAAAATGATGAGAAACGAGGCTAACTTTTTTTCCAAAATTTCAAAAAACATGGGCTATAACCCATCGTTTTTGTCATTTCGTCATTTTTTTCAAATCCTCAAAATTGATGAAAAATTGCGCGCTATAGTATGCCGTACGATATGGGCTATAGCCCACGGTCCAAAATGATGAGAAACGAGGCTAACTTTTTTTTTCAAAATTTCAAAAAACATGGGCTATAACCCATCGTTTTTGTCATTTTGTCATTTTTTTCAAATCCTCAAAAATGATGAAAAACGGCGCGCTATAGTATGCCGTACGATATGGGCTATAGCCCACGGTCCAAAATGATGAGAAACGAGGCTAACTTTTTTTTCAAAATTTCAAAAAACATGGGCTATAACCCATCGTTTTTGTCATTTCGTCATTTTTTTCAAATCCTCAAAAATGATGAAAAACTGCGCGCTATAGTATGCCGTACGATATGGGCTATAGCCCACGGTCCAAAATGATGAGAAACGAGGCTAACTTTATTTTTCAAAATTTCAAAAAACATGGGCTATAACCCATCGTTTTTGTCATTTCGTCATTTTTTTCAAATCCTCAAAAATGATGAAAAACTGCGCGCTATAGTATGCCGTACGATATGGGCTATAGCCCACGGTCCAAAATGATGAGAAACGAGGCTAACTTTTTTTTTCAAAATTTCAAAAAACATGGGCTATAACCCATCGTTTTTGTCATTTCGTCATTTTTTTCAAATCCTCAAAAATGATGAAAAACGGCGCGCTATAGTATGCCGTACGATATGGGCTATAGCCCACGGTCCAAAATGATGAGAAACGAGGCTAACTTTTTTTTCAAAATTTCAAAAAACATGGGCTATAACCCATCGTTTTTGTCATTTCGTCATTTTTTTCAAATCCTCAAAAATGATGAAAAACTGCGCGCTATAGTATGCCGTACGATATGGGCTATAGCCCACGGTCCAAAATGATGAGAAACGAGGCTAACTTTTTTTTTCAAAATTTCAAAAAACATGGGCTATAACCCATCGTTTTTGTCATTTCGTCATTTTTTTCAAATCCTCAAAAATGATGAAAAACTGCGCGCTATAGTATGCCGTACGATATGGGCTATAGCCCACGGTCCAAAATGATGAGAAACGAGGCTAACTTTTTTTTTCAAAATTTCAAAAAACATGGGCTATAACCCATCGTTTTTGTCATTTCGTCATTTTTTTCAAATCCTCAAAAATGATGAAAAACGGCGCGCTATAGTATGCCGTACGATATGGGCTATAGCCCACGGTCCAAAATGATAAGAAACGAGGCTAACTTTTTTTTCAAAATTTCAAAAAACATGGGCTATAACCCATCGTTTTTGTCATTTTGTCATTTTTTTCAAATCCTCAAAATTGATGAAAAATTGCGCGCTATAGTATGCCGTACGATATGGGCTATAGCCCACGGTCCAAAATGATGAGAAACGAGGCTAACTTTTTTTTTCAAAATTTAAAAAAACATGGGCTATAACCCATCGTTTTTGTCATTTCGTCATTTTTTTCAAATCCTCAAAAATGATGAAAAACTGCGCGCTATAGTATGCCGTACGATATGGGCTATAGCCCATGGTCCAAAATGATGAGAAACGAGGCTAACTTTTTTTTTCAAAATTTCAAAAAACATGGGCTATAACCCATCGTTTTTGTCATTCGTCATTTTTTTCAAATCCTCAAAAATGATGAAAAACGGCGCGCTATAGTATGCCGTACGATATGGGCTATAGCCCACGGTCCAAAATGATGAGAAACGAGGCTAACTTTTTTTCCAAAATTTCAAAAAACATGGGCTATAACCCATCGTTTTTGTCATTTCGTCATTTTTTTCAAATCCTCAAAATTGATGAAAAATTGCACGCTATAGTATGCCGTACGATATGGGCTATAGCCCACGGTCCAAAATGATGAGAAACGAGGCTAACTTTTTTTTTCAAAATTTCAAAAAACATGGGCTATAACCCATCGTTTTTGTCATTTTGTCATTTTTTTCAAATCCTCAAAAATGATGAAAAACGGCGCGCTATAGTATGCCGTACGATATGGGCTATAGCCCACGGTCCAAAATGATGAGAAACGAGGCTAACTTTTTTTTCAAAATTTCAAAAAACATGGGCTATAACCCATCGTTTTTGTCATTTCGTCATTTTTTTCAAATCCTCAAAAATGATGAAAAACTGCGCGCTATAGTATGCCGTACGATATGGGCTATAGCCCACGGTCCAAAATGATGAGAAACGAGGCTAACGTTTTTTTTCAAAATTTCAAAAAACATGGGCTATAACCCATCGTTTTTGTCATTTCGTCATTTTTTTCAAATCCTCAAAAATGATGAAAAACGGCGCGCTATAGTATGCCGTACGATATGGGCTATAGCCCACGGTCCAAAATGATGAGAAACGAGGCTAACTTTTTCTTTCAAAATTTCAAAAAACATGGGCTATAACCCATCGTTTTTGTCATTTCGTCATTTTTTTCAAATCCTCAAAAATGATGAAAAACTGCGCGCTATAGTATGCCGTACGATATGGGCTATAGCCCATGGTCCAAAATGATGAGAAACGAGGAAAAGTTTTTTTTTCAAAATTTCAAAAAACATGGGCTATAACCCATCGTTTTTGTCATTTCGTCATTTTTTTCAAATCCTCAAAAATGATGAAAAACTGCGCGCTATAGTATGCCGTACGATATGGGCTATAGCCCACGGTCCAAAATGATGAGAAACGAGGCTAACTTTTTTTTTCAAAATTTCAAAAAACATGGGCTATAACCCATCGTTTTTGTCATTTTGTCATTTTTTTCAAATCCTCAAAAATGATGAAAAACGGCGCGCTATAGTATGCCGTACGATATGGGCTATAGCCCACGGTCCAAAATGATGAGAAACGAGGCTAACTTTTTTTTCAAAATTTCAAAAAACATGGGCTATAACCCATCGTTTTTGTCATTTCGTCATTTTTTTCAAATCCTCAAAAATGATGAAAAACTGCGCGCTATAGTATGCCGTACGATATGGGCTATAGCCCACGGTCCAAAATGATGAGAAACGAGGCTAACGTTTTTTTTCAAAATTTCAAAAAACATGGGCTATAACCCATCGTTTTTGTCATTTCGTCATTTTTTTCAAATCCTCAAAAATGATGAAAAACGGCGCGCTATAGTATGCCGTACGATATGGGCTATAGCCCACGGTCCAAAATGATGAGAAACGAGGCTAACTTTTTCTTTCAAAATTTCAAAAAACATGGGCTATAACCCATCGTTTTTGTCATTTCGTCATTTTTTTCAAATCCTCAAAAATGATGAAAAACTGCGCGCTATAGTATGCCGTACGATATGGGCTATAGCCCATGGTCCAAAATGATGAGAAACGAGGAAAAGTTTTTTTTTCAAAATTTCAAAAAACATGGGCTATAACCCATCGTTTTTGTCATTTCGTCATTTTTTTCAAATCCTCAAAAATGATGAAAAACTGCGCGCTATAGTATGCCGTACGATATGGGCTATAGCCCATGGTCCAAAATGATGAGAAACGAGGCTAACTTTTTTTTTCAAAATTTCAAAAAACATGGGCTATAACCCATCGTTTTTGTCATTTCGTAAATTTTCAAATCCTCAAAAATGATGAAAAACGGCGCGCTATAGTATGCCGTACGATATGGGCTATAGCCCATGGTCCAAAATGATGAGAAACGAGGCTAACTTTTTTTTTTCAAAATTTAAAAAAACATGGGCTATAACCCATCGTTTTTGTCATTTCGTCATTTTTTTCAAATCCTCAAAAATGATGAAAAACTGCGTGCTATAGTATGCCGTACGATATGGGCTATAGCCCATGGTCCAAAATGATGAGAAACGAGGCTAACTTTTTCTTTCAAAATTTCAAAAAACATGGGCTATAACCCATCGTTTTTGTCATTTCGTCATTTTTTTCAAATCCTCAAAATGATGAAAAACTGCGCGCTATAGTATGCCGTACGATATGGGCTATAGCCCATGGTCCAAAATGATAAGAAACGAGGAAAAGTTTTTTTTTCAAAATTTCAAAAAACATGGGCTATAACCCATCGTTTTTGTCATTTCGTCATTTTTTTCAAATCCTCAAAAATGATGAAAAACGGCGCGCTATAGTATGCCGTACGATATGGGCTATAGCCCATGGTCCAAAATGATGAGAAACGAGGCTAACTTTTTTTTTCAAAATTTCAAAAAACATGGGCTATAACCCATCGTTTTTGTCATTTCGTCATTTTTTTCAAATCCTCAAAAATGATGAAAAACTGCGCGCTATAGTATGCCGTACGATATGGGCTATAGCCCATGGTCCAAAATGATGAGAAACGAGGCTAACTTTTTTTTCCAAAATTTCAAAAAACATGGGCTATAACCCATCGTTTTTGTCATTTCGTCATTTTTTTCAAATCCTCAAAAATGATGAAAAACGGCGCGCTATAGTATGCCGTACGATATGGGCTATAGCCCACGGTCCAAAATGATGAGAAACGAGGCTAACTTTTTTTCCAAAATGTCAAAAAACATGGGCTATAACCCATCGTTTTTGTCATTTCGTCATTTTTTTCAAATCCTCAAAATTGATGAAAAATTGCGCGCTATAGTATGCCGTACGATATGGGCTATAGCCCACGGTCCAAAATGATGAGAAACGAGGCTAACTTTTTTTTTCAAAATTTCAAAAAACATGGGCTATAACCCATCGTTTTTGTCATTTTGTCATTTTTTTCAAATCCTCAAAAATGATGAAAAACGGCGCGCTATAGTATGCCGTACGATATGGGCTATAGCCCACGGTCCAAAATGATGAGAAACGAGGCTAACTTTTTTTTCAAAATTTCAAAAAACATGGGCTATAACCCATCGTTTTTGTCATTTCGTCATTTTTTTCAAATCCTCAAAAATGATGAAAAACTGCGCGCTATAGTATGCCGTACGATATGGGCTATAGCCCACGGTCCAAAATGATGAGAAACGAGGCTAACTTTTTTTTTCAAAATTTCAAAAAACATGGGCTATAACCCATCGTTTTTGTCATTTCGTCATTTTTTTCAAATCCTCAAAAATGATGAAAAACTGCGCGCTATAGTATGCCGTACGATATGGGCTATAGCCCACGGTCCAAAATGATGAGAAACGAGGCTAACTTTTTTTTTCAAAATTTCAAAAAACATGGGCTATAACCCATCGTTTTTGTCATTTCGTCATTTTTTTCAAATCCTCAAAAATGATGAAAAACGGCGCGCTATAGTATGCCGTACGATATGGGCTATAGCCCACGGTCCAAAATGATAAGAAACGAGGCTAACTTTTTTTTCAAAATTTCAAAAAACATGGGCTATAACCCATCGTTTTTGTCATTTCGTCATTTTTTTCAAATCCTCAAAATTGATGAAAAATTGCGCGCTATAGTATGCCGTACGATATGGGCTATAGCCCACGGTCCAAAATGATGAGAAACGAGGCTAACTTTTTTTTTTCAAAATTAAAAAAAACATGGGCTATAACCCATCGTTTTTGTCATTTCGTCATTTTTTTCAAATCCTCAAAAATGATGAAAAACTGCGCGCTATAGTATGCCGTACGATATGGGCTATAGCCCATGGTCCAAAATGATGAGAAACGAGGCTAACTTTTTATTTCAAAATTTCAAAAAACATGGGCTATAACCCATCGTTTTTGTCATTTCGTCATTTTTTTCAAATCCTCAAAATTGATGAAAAATTGCGCGCTATAGTATGCCGTACGATATGGGCTATAGCCCACGGTCCAAAATGATGAGAAACGAGGCTAACCTTTTTTTTCAAAATTTCAAAAAACATGGGCTATAACCCATCGTTTTTGTCATTTCGTCATTTTTTTCAAATCCTCAAAAATGATGAAAAACGGCGCGCTATAGTATGCCGTACGATATGGGCTATAGCCCACGGTCCAAAATGATGAGAAACGAGGCTAACTTTTTTTTCAAAATTTCAAAAAACATGGGCTATAACCCATCGTTTTTGTCATTTCTAAAAAAAATTCAAATCCTCAAAAATGATGAAAAACGGCGCGCTATAGTATGCCGTACAAAATGGGCTATAGCCCATGGTCCAAAATGATGAGAAACGAGGCTAACTTTTTATTTCAAAATTTCAAAAAACATGGGCTATAACCCATCGTTTTTGTCATTTCGTCATTTTTTTCAAATCCTCAAAATTGATGAAAAATTGCGCGCTATAGTATGCCGTACGATATGGGCTATAGCCCACGGTCCAAAATGATGAGAAACGAGGCTAACTTTTTTTTTCAAAATTTCAAAAAACATGGGCTATAACCCATCGTTTTTGTAATTTCGTCATTTTTTTCAAATCCTCAAAAATGATGAAAAACGGCGCGCTATAGTATGCCGTACGATATGGGCTATAGCCCACGGTCCAAAATGATGAGAAACGAGGCTAACTTTTTTTTTTCAAAATTAAAAAAAACATGGGCTATAACCCATCGTTTTTGTCATTTCGTCATTTTTTTCAAATCCTCAAAAATGATGAAAAACTGCGCGCTATAGTATGCCGTACGATATGGGCTATAGCCCATGGTCCAAAATGATGAGAAACGAGGCTAACTTTTTATTTCAAAATTTCAAAAAACATGGGCTATAACCCATCGTTTTTGTCATTTCGTCATTTTTTTCAAATCCTCAAAATTGATGAAAAATTGCGCGCTATAGTATGCCGTACGATATGGGCTATAGCCCACGGTCCAAAATGATGAGAAACGAGGCTAACTTTTTTTTCCAAAATTTCAAAAAACATGGGCTATAACCCATCGTTTTTGTAATTTCGTCATTTTTTTCAAATCCTCAAAAATGATGAAAAACGGCGCGCTATAGTATGCCGTACGATATGGGCTATAGCCCACGGTCCAAAATGATGAGAAACGAGGCTAACTTTTTTTTCAAAATTTCAAAAAACATGGGCTATAACCCATCGTTTTTGTCATTTCTAAAAAAAAATCAAATCCTCAAAAATGATGAAAAACGGCGCGCTATAGTATGCCGTACAAAATGGGCTATAGCCCATGGTCCAAAATGATGAGAAACGAGGCTAACTTTTTATTTCAAAATTTCAAAAAACATGGGCTATAACCCATCGTTTTTGTCATTTCGTCATTTTTTTCAAATCCTCAAAATTGATGAAAAATTGCGCGCTATAGTATGCCGTACGATATGGGCTATAGCCCACGGTCCAAAATGATGAGAAACGAGGCTAACTTTTTTTTTCAAAATTTCAAAAAACATGGGCTATAACCCATCGTTTTTGTAATTTCGTCATTTTTTTCAAATCCTCAAAAATGATGAAAAACGGCGCGCTATAGTATGCCGTACGATATGGGCTATAGCCCACGGTCCAAAATGATGAGAAACGAGGCTAACTTTTTTTTTTCAAAATTAAAAAAAACATGGGCTATAACCCATCGTTTTTGTCATTTCGTCATTTTTTTCAAATCCTCAAAAATGATGAAAAACTGCGCGCTATAGTATGCCGTACGATATGGGCTATAGCCCATGGTCCAAAATGATGAGAAACGAGGCTAACTTTTTATTTCAAAATTTCAAAAAACATGGGCTATAACCCATCGTTTTTGTCATTTCGTCATTTTTTTCAAATCCTCAAAATTGATGAAAAATTGCGCGCTATAGTATGCCGTACGATATGGGCTATAGCCCACGGTCCAAAATGATGAGAAACGAGGCTAACTTTTTTTTTCAAAATTTCAAAAAACATGGGCTATAACCCATCGTTTTTGTCATTTCGTCATTTTTTTCAAATCCTCAAAAATGATGAAAAACGGCGCGCTATAGTATGCCGTACGATATGGGCTATAGCCCACGGTCCAAAATGATGAGAAACGAGGCTAACTTTTTTTTCAAAATTTCAAAAAACATGGGCTATAACCCATCGTTTTTGTCATTTCTAAAAAAAATTCAAATCCTCAAAAATGATGAAAAACGGCGCGCTATAGTATGCCGTACGATATGAGCTATAGCCCATGGTCCAAAATGATGAGAAACGAGGCTAACTTTTTATTTCAAAATTTCAAAAAACATGGGCTATAACCCATCGTTTTTGTCATTTCGTCATTTTTTTCAAATCCTCAAAATTGATGAAAAATTGCGCGCTATAGTATGCCGTACGATATGGGCTATAGCCCACGGTCCAAAATGATGAGAAACGAGGCTAACTTTTTTTTTCAAAATTTCAAAAAACATGGGCTATAACCCATCGTTTTTGTAATTTCGTCATTTTTTTCAAATCCTCAAAAATGATGAAAAACGGCGGGCTATAGTATGCCGTACGATATGGGCTATAGCCCACGGTCCAAAATGATGAGAAACGAGGCTAACTTTTTTTTTTCAAAATTAAAAAAAACATGGGCTATAACCCATCGTTTTTGTCATTTCGTCATTTTTTTCAAATCCTCAAAAATGATGAAAAACTGCGCGCTATAGTATGCCGTACGATATGGGCTATAGCCCATGGTCCAAAATGATGAGAAACGAGGCTAACTTTTTTTTTCAAAATTTCAAAAAACATGGGCTATAACCCATCGTTTTTGTCATTTCGTCATTTTTTTCAAATCCTCAAAAATGATGAAAAACGGCGCGCTATAGTATGCCGTACGATATGGGCTATAGCCCACGGTCCAAAATGATGAGAAACGAGGCTAACTTTTTTTTCAAAATTTCAAAAAACATGGGCTATAACCCATCGTTTTTGTCATTTCGTCATTTTTTTCAAATCCTCAAAAATGATGAAAAACGGCGCGCTATAGTATGCCGTACGATATGGGCTATAGCCCATGGTCCAAAATGATGAGAAACGAGGCTAACTTTTTTTTTCAAAATTTCAAAAAACATGGGCTATAACCCATCGTTTTTGTCATTTCGTCATTTTTTTCAAATCCTCAAAAATGATGAAAAACTGCGCGCTATAGTATGCCGTACGATATGGGCTATAGCCCACGGTCCAAAATGATGAGAAACGAGGCTAACTTTTTTTTTCAAAATTTCAAAAAACATGGGCTATAACCCATCGTTTTTGTCATTTCGTCATTTTTTTCAAATCCTCAAAAATGATGAAAAACGGCGCGCTATAGTATGCCGTACGATATGGGCTATAGCCCACGGTCCAAAATGATGAGAAACGAGGCTAACTTTTTTTCCAAAATTTCAAAAAACATGGGCTATAACCCATCGTTTTTGTCATTTCGTCATTTTTTTTCAAATCCTCAAAATTGATGAAAAATTGCACGCTATAGTATGCCGTACGATATGGGCTATAGCCCACGGTCCAAAATGATGAGAAACGAGGCTAACTTTTTTTTTCAAAATTTCAAAAAACATGGGCTATAACCCATCGTTTTTGTCATTTTGTCATTTTTTTCAAATCCTCAAAAATGATGAAAAACGGCGCGCTATAGTATGCCGTACGATATGGGCTATAGCCCACGGTCCAAAATGATGAGAAACGAGGCTAACTTTTTTTCCAAAATTTCAAAAAACATGGGCTATAACCCATCGTTTTTGTCATTTCGTCATTTTTTTTCAAATCCTCAAAATTGATGAAAAATTGCACGCTATAGTATGCCGTACGATATGGGCTATAGCCCACGGTCCAAAATGATGAGAAACGAGGCTAACTTTTTTTTTTCAAAATTTCAAAAAACATGGGCTATAACCCATCGTTTTTGTCATTTTGTCATTTTTTTCAAATCCTCAAAAATGATGAAAAACGGCGCGCTATAGTATGCCGTACGATATGGGCTATAGCCCACGGTCCAAAATGATGAGAAACGAGGCTAACTTATTTTTTCAAAATTTCAAAAAACATGGGCTATAACCCATCGTTTTTGTCATTTCGTCATTTTTTTCAAATCCTCAAAAATGATGAAAAACGGCGCGCTATAGTATGCCGTACGATATGGGCTATAGCCCACGGTCCAAAATGATGAGAAACGAGGCTAACTTTTTTTCAAAATTTCAAAAAACATGGGCTATAACCCATCGTTTTTGTCATTTCTAAAAAAAATTCAAATCCTCAATAATGATGAAAAACGGCGCGCTATAGTATGCCGTACGATATGAGCTATAGCCCATGGTCCAAAATGATGAGAAACGAGGCTAACTTTTTATTTCAAAATTTCAAAAAACATGGGCTATAACCCATCGTTTTTGTCATTTCGTCATTTTTTTCAAATCCTCAAAATTGATGAAAAACGGCGCGCTATAGTATGCCGTACGATATGGGCTATAGCCCACGGTCCAAAATGATGAGAAACGAGGCTAACTTATTTTTTCAAAATTTCAAAAAACATGGGCTATAACCCATCGTTTTTGTAATTTCGTCATTTTTTTCAAATCCTCAAAAATGATGAAAAACGGCGGGCTATAGTATGCCGTACGATATGGGCTATAGCCCACGGTCCAAAATGATGAGAAACGAGGCTAACTTTTTTTTTTCAAAATTAAAAAAAACATGGGCTATAACCCATCGTTTTTGTCATTTCGTCATTTTTTTCAAATCCTCAAAAATGATGAAAAACTGCGCGCTATAGTATGCCGTACGATATGGGCTATAGCCCATGGTCCAAAATGATGAGAAACGAGGCTAACTTTTTTTTTCAAAATTTCAAAAAACATGGGCTATAACCCATCGTTTTTGTCATTTCGTCATTTTTTTCAAATCCTCAAAAATGATGAAAAACGGTGCGCTATAGTATGCCGTACGATATGGGCTATAGCCCACGGTCCAAAATGATGAGAAACGAGGCTAACTTTTTTTTCAAAATTTCAAAAAACATGGGCTATAACCCATCGTTTTTGTCATTTCGTCATTTTTTTCAAATCCTCAAAAATGATGAAAAACGGCGCGCTATAGTATGCCGTACGATATGGGCTATAGCCCATGGTCCAAAATGATGAGAAACGAGGCTAACTTTTTTTTCAAAATTTCAAAAAACATGGGCTATAACCCATCGTTTTTGTCATTTCGTCATTTTTTTCAAATCCTCAAAAATGATGAAAAACTGCGCGCTATAGTATGCCGTACGATATGGGCTATAGCCCACGGTCCAAAATGATGAGAAACGAGGCTAACTTTTTTTTTCAAAATTTCAAAAAACATGGGCTATAACCCATCGTTTTTGTCATTTCGTCATTTTTTTCAAATCCTCAAAAATGATGAAAAACGGCGCGCTATAGTATGCCGTACGATATGGGCTATAGCCCACGGTCCAAAATGATGAGAAACGAGGCTAACTTTTTTTCCAAAATTTCAAAAAACATGGGCTATAACCCATCGTTTTTGTCATTTCGTCATTTTTTTTCAAATCCTCAAAATTGATGAAAAATTGCACGCTATAGTATGCCGTACGATATGGGCTATAGCCCACGGTCCAAAATGATGAGAAACGAGGCTAACTTTTTTTTTCAAAATTTCAAAAAACATGGGCTATAACCCATCGTTTTTGTCATTTTGTCATTTTTTTCAAATCCTCAAAAATGATGAAAAACGGCGCGCTATAGTATGCCGTACGATATGGGCTATAGCCCACGGTCCAAAATGATGAGAAACGAGGCTAACTTATTTTTCAAAATTTCAAAAAACATGGGCTATAACCCATCGTTTTTGTCATTTCGTCATTTTTTTCAAATCCTCAAAAATGATGAAAAACTGCGCGCTATAGTATGCCGTACGATATGGGCTATAGCCCACGGTCCAAAATGATGAGAAACGAGGCTAACGTTTTTTTTCAAAATTTAAAAAAACATGGGCTATAACCCATCGTTTTTGTCATTTCGTCATTTTTTTCAAATCCTCAAAAATGATGAAAAACTGCGCGCTATAGTATGCCGTACGATATGGGCTATAGCCCACGGTCCAAAATGATGAGAAACGAGGCTAACTTTTTTTTTCAAAATTTCAAAAAACATGGGCTATAACCCATCGTTTTTGTCATTTCGTCATTTTTTTCAAATCCTCAAAAATGATGAAAAACGGCGCGCTATAGTATGCCGTACGATATGGGCTATAGCCCACGGTCCAAAATGATGAGAAACGAGGCTAACTTTTTTTTCAAAATTTCCAAAAACATGGGCTATAACCCATCGTTTTTGTCATTTCGTCATTTTTTTCAAATCCTCAAAAATGATGAAAAACTGCGCGCTATAGTATGCCGTACGATATGGGCTATAGCCCACGGTCCAAAATGATGAGAAACGAGGCTAACTTTTTTTTTCAAAATTTCAAAAAACATGGGCTATAACCCATCGTTTTTGTCATTTCGTCATTTTTTTCAAATCCTCAAAAATGATGAAAAACGGCGCGCTATAGTATGCCGTACGATATGGGCTATAGCCCATGGTCCAAAATGATGAGAAACGAGGCTAACTTTTTTTTCCAAAATTTCAAAAAACATGGGCTATAACCCATCGTTTTTGTCATTTCGTCATTTTTTTCAAATCCTCAAAAATAATGAAAAACTGCGCGCTATAGTATGCCGTACGATATGGGCTATAGCCCACGGTCCAAAATGATGAGAAACGAGGCTAACTTTTTTTTCAAAATTTCAAAAAACATGGGCTATAACCCATCGTTTTTGTCATTTCGTCATTTTTTTCAAATCCTCAAAAATGATGAAAAACTGCGCGCTATAGTATGCCGTACGATATGGGCTATAGCCCACGGTCCAAAATGATGAGAAACGAGGCTAACGTTTTTTTTCAAATTTTCAAAAAACATGGGCTATAACCCATCGTTTTTGTCATTTCGTCATTTTTTTCAAATCCTCAAAAATGATGAAAAACTGCGCGCTATAGTATGCCGTACGATATGGGCTATAGCCCACGGTCCAAAATGATGAGAAACGAGGCTAACTTTTTTTTTCAAAATTTCAAAAAACATGGGCTATAACCCATCGTTTTTGTCATTTCGTCATTTTTTTCAAATCCTCAAAAATGATGAAAAACGGCGCGCTATAGTATGCCGTACGATATGGGCTATAGCCCACGGTCCAAAATGATGAGAAACGAGGCTAACTTTTTTTCCAAAATTTCAAAAAACATGGGCTATAACCCATCGTTTTTGTCATTTCGTCATTTTTTTCAAATCCTCAAAATTGATGAAAAATTGCACGCTATAGTATGCCGTACGATATGGGCTATAGCCCACGGTCCAAAATGATGAGAAACGAGGCTAACTTTTTTTTTCAAAATTTCAAAAAACATGGGCTATAACCCATCGTTTTTGTCATTTTGTCATTTTTTTCAAATCCTCAAAAATGATGAAAAACGGCGCGCTATAGTATGCCGTACGATATGGGCTATAGCCCACGGTCCAAAATGATGAGAAACGAGGCTAACTTTTTTTTCAAAATTTCAAAAAACATGGGCTATAACCCATCGTTTTTGTCATTTCGTCATTTTTTTCAAATCCTCAAAAATGATGAAAAACTGCGCGCTATAGTATGCCGTACGATATGGGCTATAGCCCACGGTCCAAAATGATGAGAAACGAGGCTAACGTTTTTTTTCAAAATTTCAAAAAACATGGGCTATAACCCATCGTTTTTGTCATTTCGTCATTTTTTTCAAATCCTCAAAAATGATGAAAAACTGCGCGCTATAGTATGCCGTACGATATGGGCTATAGCCCACGGTCCAAAATGATGAGAAACGAGGCTAACTTTTTTTTTCAAAATTTCAAAAAACATGGGCTATAACCCATCGTTTTTGTCATTTCGTCATTTTTTTCAAATCCTCAAAAATGATGAAAAACTGCGCGCTATAGTATGCCGTACGATATGGGCTATAGCCCATGGTCCAAAATGATGAGAAACGAGGCTAACTTTTTTTTTCAAAATTTCTAAAAACATGGGCTATAACCCATCGTTTTTGTCATTTCGTCATTTTTTTCAAATCCTCAAAAATGATGAAAAACTGCACGCTATAGTATGCCGTACGATATGGGCTATAGCCCATGGTCCAAAATGAAGAGAAACGAGGCTAACGTTTTTTTTCAAAATTTCTAAAAACATGGGCTATAACCCATCGTTTTTGTCATTTCGTCATTTTTTTCAAATCCTCAAAAATGATGAAAAATTGCGCGCTATAGTATGCCGTACGATATGGGCTATAGCCCACGGTCCAAAATGATGAGAAACGAGGCTAACTTTTTTTTTCAAAATTTCAAAAAACATGGGCTATAACCCATCGTTTTTGTCATTTTGTCATTTTTTTCAAATCCTCAAAAATGATGAAAAACGGCGCGCTATAGTATGCCGTACGATATGGGCTATAGCCCAGGGTCCAAAATGATGAGAAACGAGGCTAACCTTTTTTTCAAAATTTCAAAAAACATGGGCTATAACCCATCGTTTTTGTCATTTCGTCATTTTTTTCAAATCCTCAAAAATGATGAAAAACTGCGCGCTATAGTATGCCGTACGATATGGGCTATAGCCCACGGTCCAAAATGATGAGAAACGAGGCTAACTTTTTTTTTCAAAATTTCAAAAAACATGGGCTATAACCCATCGTTTTTGTCATTTCGTCATTTTTTTCAAATCCTCAAAAATGATGAAAAACGGCGCGCTATAGTATGCCGTACGATATGGGCTATAGCCCATGGTCCAAAATGATGAGAAACGAGGCTAACTATTTTTTTCAAATTTTCAAAAAACATGGGCTATAACCCATCGTTTTTGTCATTTCGTCATTTTTTTCAAATCCTCAAAAATGATGAAAAACTGCGCGCTATAGTATGCCGTACGATATGGGCTATAGCCCATGGTCCAAAATGATGAGAAACGAGGCTAACTTTTTTTTTCAAAATTTCAAAAAACATGGGCTATAACCCATCGTTTTTGTCATTTCGTCATTTTTTTCAAATCCTCAAAAATGATGAAAAACTGCGTGCTATAGTATGCCGTACGATATGGGCTATAGCCCACGGTCCAAAATGATGAGAAACGAGGCTAACTTTTTTTTTCAAAATTTCAAAAAACATGGGCTATAACCCATCGTTTTTGTCATTTCGTCATTTTTTTCAAATCCTCAAAAATGATGAAAAACGGCGCGCTATAGTATGCCGTACGATATGGGCTATAGCCCACGGTCCAAAATGATGAGAAACGAGGCTAACTTTTTTTTCAAAATTTCAAAAAACATGGGCTATAACCCATCGTTTTTGTCATTTCGTCATTTTTTTCAAATCCTCAAAAATGATGAAAAACTGCGCGCTATAGTATGCCGTACGATATGGGCTATAGCCCACGGTCCAAAATGATGAGAAACGAGGCTAACTTTTTTTTACAAAATTTCAAAAAACATGGGCTATAACCCATCGTTTTTGTCATTTCGTCATTTTTTTCAAATCTTCAAAAATGATGAAAAACTGCGCGCTATAGTATGCCGTACGATATGGGCTATAGCCCACGGTCCAAAATGATGAGAAACGAGGCTAACTTCTTTTTCAAAATTTCAAAAAACATGGGCTATAACCCATCGTTTTTGTAATTTCGTCATTTTTTTCAAATCCTCAAAAATGATGAAAAACTGCGCGCTATGGTATGCCGTACGATATGGGCTATAGCCCACGGTCCAAAATGATGAGAAACGAGGCTAACTTTTTTTTTCAAAATTTCAAAAAACATGGGCTATAACCCATCTTTTTTGTCATTTCGTCATTTTTTTTAAATCCTCAAAAATGATGAAAAACGGCGCGCTATAGTATGCCGTACGATATGGGCTATAGCCCATGGTCCAAATTGATGAGAAACGAGGCTAACTTTTTTTTTCAAAATTTCAAAAAACATGGGCTATAACCCATCGTTTTTGTAATTTCGTCATTTTTTTCAAATCCTCAAAAATGATGAAAAACTGCGCGCTATAGTATGCCGTACGATATGGGCTATAGCCCATGGTCCAAAATGATGAGAAACGAGGCTAACTTTTTTTTTTCAAAATTTCAAAAAACATGGGCTATAACCCATCGTTTTTGTCATTTCGTCATTTTTTTCAAATCCTCAAAAATGATGAAAAACTGCGCGCTATAGTATGCCGTACGATATGGGCTATAGCCCACGGTCCAAAATGATGAGAAACGAGGCTAACTTATTTTTTCAAAATTTCAAAAAACATGGGCTATAACCCATCGATTTTGTCATTTTGTCATTTTTTTCAAATCCTCAAAAATGATGAAAAACGGCGTGCTATAGTATGCCGTACGATATGGGCTATAGCCCACGGTCCAAAATGATGAGAAACGAGGCAAACTTTTTTTTCAAAATTTCAAAAAACATGGGCTATAACCCATCGTTTTTGTCATTTCGTCATTTTTTTTAAATCCTCAAAAATGATGAAAAACTGCGCGCTATGGTATGCCGTACGATATGGGCTATAGCCCACGGTCCAAAATGATGAGAAACGAGGCTAACTTTTTTTTTCAAAATATCAAAAAACATGGGCTATAACCCATCGTTTTTGTCATTTCTTCATTTTTTTCAAATCCTCAAAAATGATGAAAAACGGCGCGCTATAGTATGCCGTACGATATGGGCTATAGCCCATGGTCCAAAATGATGAGAAACGAGGCTAACTTTTTTTTTCAAAATTTCAAAAAACATGGGCTATAACCCATCGTTTTTGTCATTTCGTCATTTTTTTCAAATCCTCAAAAATGATGAAAAACTGCGCGCTATAGTATGCCGTACGATATGGGCTATAGCCCACGGTCCAAAATGATGAGAAACGAGGCTAACTTTTTTTTCAAAATTTCCAAAAACATGGGCTATAACCCATCGTTTTTGTCATTTCGTCATTTTTTTCAAATCCTCAAAAATGATGAAAAACTGCGCGCTATAGTATGCCGTACGATATGGGCTATAGCCCACGGTCCAAAATGATGAGAAACGAGGCTAACTTTTTTTTTCAAAATTTCAAAAAACATGGGCTATAACCCATCGTTTTTGTCATTTCGTCATTTTTTTCAAATCCTCAAAAATGATGAAAAACGGCGCGCTATAGTATGCCGTACGATATGGGCTATAGCCCATGGTCCAAAATGATGAGAAACGAGGCTAACTTTTTTTTTCAAAATTTCAAAAAACATGGGCTATAACCCATCGTTTTTGTCATTTCGTCATTTTTTTCAAATCCTCAAAAATAATGAAAAACTGCGCGCTATAGTATGCCGTACGATATGGGCTATAGCCCACGGTCCAAAATGATGAGAAACGAGGCTAACTTTTTTTTCAAAATTTCAAAAAACATGGGCTATAACCCATCGTTTTTGTCATTTCGTCATTTTTTTCAAATCCTCAAAAATGATGAAAAACGGCGCGCTATAGTATGCCGTACGATATGGGCTATAGCCCATGGTCCAAAATGATGAGAAACGAGGCTAACTTTTTTTTTCAAAATTTCAAAAAACATGGGCTATAACCCATCATTTTTGTCATTTCGTCATTTTTTTCAAATCCTCAAAAATGATGAAAAACTGCGCGCTATAGTATGCCGTACGATATGGGCTATAGCCCACGGTCCAAAATGATGAGAAACGAGGCTAACTTTTTTTTCCAAAATTTCAAAAAACATGGGCTATAACCCATCGTTTTTGTCATTTTGTCATTTTTTTCAAATCCTCAAAAATGATGAAAAACGGCGCGCTATAGTATGCCGTACGATATGGGCTATAGCCCACGGTCCAAAATGATGAGAAACGAGGCTAACTTTTTTTTCAAAATTTCAAAAAACATGGGCTATAACCCATCGTTTTTGTCATTTCGTCATTTTTTTCAAATCCTCAAAAATGATGAAAAACTGCGCGCTATAGTATGCCGTACGATATGGGCTATAGCCCACGGTCCAAAATGATGAGAAACGAGGCTAACGTTTTTTTTCAAATTTTCAAAAAACATGGGCTATAACCCATCGTTTTTGTCATTTCGTCATTTTTTTCAAATCCTCAAAAATGATGAAAAACTGCGCGCTATAGTATGCCGTACGATATGGGCTATAGCCCACGGTCCAAAATGATGAGAAACGAGGCTAACTTTTTTTTTCAAAATTTCAAAAAACATGGGCTATAACCCATCGTTTTTGTCATTTCGTCATTTTTTTCAAATCCTCAAAAATGATGAAAAACGGCGCGCTATAGTATGCCGTACGATATGGGCTATAGCCCACGGTCCAAAATGATGAGAAACGAGGCTAACTTTTTTTCCAAAATTTCAAAAAACATGGGCTATAACCCATCGTTTTTGTCATTTCGTCATTTTTTTCAAATCCTCAAAATTGATGAAAAATTGCACGCTATAGTATGCCGTACGATATGGGCTATAGCCCACGGTCCAAAATGATGAGAAACGAGGCTAACTTTTTTTTTCAAAATTTCAAAAAACATGGGCTATAACCCATCGTTTTTGTCATTTTGTCATTTTTTTCAAATCCTCAAAAATGATGAAAAACGGCGCGCTATAGTATGCCGTACGATATGGGCTATAGCCCACGGTCCAAAATGATGAGAAACGAGGCTAACTTTTTTTTCAAAATTTCAAAAAACATGGGCTATAACCCATCGTTTTTGTCATTTCGTCATTTTTTTCAAATCCTCAAAAATGATGAAAAACTGCGCGCTATAGTATGCCGTACGATATGGGCTATAGCCCACGGTCCAAAATGATGAGAAACGAGGCTAACGTTTTTTTTCAAAATTTCAAAAAACATGGGCTATAACCCATCGTTTTTGTCATTTCGTCATTTTTTTCAAATCCTCAAAAATGATGAAAAACTGCGCGCTATAGTATGCCGTACGATATGGGCTATAGCCCACGGTTCAAAATGATGAGAAACGAGGCTAACTTTTTTTTTCAAAATTTCAAAAAACATGGGCTATAACCCATCGTTTTTGTCATTTCGTCATTTTTTTCAAATCCTCAAAAATGATGAAAAACGGCGCGCTATAGTATGCCGTACGATATGGGCTATAGCCCACGGTCCAAAATGATGAGAAACGAGGCTAACTTTTTTTTCAAAATTTCAAAAAACATGGGCTATAACCCATCGTTTTTGTCATTTCGTCATTTTTTTCAAATCCTCAAAAATGATGAAAAACTGCGCGCTATAGTATGCCGTACGATATGGGCTATAGCCCACGGTCCAAAATGATGAGAAACGAGGCTAACTTTTTTTTTCAAAATTTCAAAAAACATGGGCTATAACCCATCGTTTTTGTCATTTCGTCATTTTTTTCAAATCCTCAAAAATGATGAAAAACTGCGCGCTATAGTATGCCGTACGATATGGGCTATAGCCCATGGTCCAAAATGATGAGAAACGAGGCTAACTTTTTTTTTCAAAATTTCTAAAAACATGGGCTATAACCCATCGTTTTTGTCATTTCGTCATTTTTTTCAAATCCTCAAAAATGATGAAAAACTGCACGCTATAGTATGCCGTACGATATGGGCTATAGCCCATGGTCCAAAATGAAGAGAAACGAGGCTAACTTTTTTTTTCAAAATTTCTAAAAACATGGGCTATAACCCATCGTTTTTGTCATTTCGTAAATTTTTTCAAATCCTCAAAAATGATGAAAAATTACGCGCTATAGTATGCCGTACGATATGGGCTATAGCCCACGGTCCAAAATGATGAGAAACGAGGCTAACTTTTTTTTTCAAAATTTCAAAAAACATGGGCTATAACCCATCGTTTTTGTCATTTTGTCATTTTTTTCAAATCCTCAAAAATGATGAAAAACGGCGCGCTATAGTATGCCGTACGATATGGGCTATAGCCCACGGTCCAAAATGATGAGAAACGAGGCTAACTTTTTTTTCAAAATTTCAAAAAACATGGGCTATAACCCATCGTTTTTGTCATTTCGTCATTTTTTTCAAATCCTCAAAAATGATGAAAAATTACGCGCTATAGTATGCCGTACGATATGGGCTATAGCCCAGGGTCCAAAATGATGAGAAACGAGGCTAACTTTTTTTTCAAAATTTCAAAAAACATGGGCTATAACCCATCGTTTTTGTCATTTCGTCATTTTTTTCAAATCCTCAAAAATGATGAAAAACTGCGCGCTATAGTATGCCGTACGATATGGGCTATAGCCCACGGTCCAAAATGATGAGAAACGAGGCTAACTTTTTTTTTCAAAATTTCAAAAAACATGGGCTATAACCCATCGTTTTTGTCATTTCGTCATTTTTTTCAAATCCTCAAAAATGATGAAAAACGGCGCGCTATAGTATGCCATACGATATGGGCTATAGCCCATGGTCCAAAATGATGAGAAACGAGGCTAACTTTTTTTTTCAAAATTTCAAAAAACATGGGCTATAACCCATCGTTTTTGTCATTTCGTCATTTTTTTCAAATCCTCAAAAATGATGAAAAACTGCGCGCTATAGTATGCCGTACGATATGGGCTATAGCCCATGGTCCAAAATGATGAGAAACGAGGCTAACTTTTTTTTTCAAAATTTCAAAAAACATGGGCTATAACCCATCGTTTTTGTCATTTCGTCATTTTTTTCAAATCCTCAAAAATGATGAAAAACTGCGTGCTATAGTATGCCGTACGATATGGGCTATAGCCCACGGTCCAAAATGATGAGAAACGAGGCTAACTTTTTTTTTCAAAATTTCAAAAAACATGGGCTATAACCCATCGTTTTTGTCATTTCGTCATTTTTTTCAAATCCTCAAAAATGATGAAAAACGGCGCGCTATAGTATGCCGTACGATATGGGCTATAGCCCATGGTCCAAAATGATGAGAAACGAGGCTAACTTTTTTTTTCAAAATTTAAAAAAACATGGGCTATAACCCATCGTTTTTGTCATTTCGTCATTTTTTTCAAATCCTCAAAAATGATGAAAAACTGCGCGCTATAGTATGCCGTACGATATGGGCTATAGCCCATGGTCCAAAATGATGAGAAACGAGGCTAACTTTTTTTTTCAAAATTTCAAAAAACATGGGCTATAACCCATCGTTTTTGTCATTTCGTCATTTTTTTCAAATCCTCAAAAATGATGAAAAACTGCGTGCTATAGTATGCCGTACGATATGGGCTATAGCCCACGGTCCAAAATGATGAGAAACGAGGCTAACTTTTTTTTTCAAAATTTCAAAAAACATGGGCTATAACCCATCGTTTTTGTCATTTCGTCATTTTTTTCAAATCCTCAAAAATGATGAAAAACGGCGCGCTATAGTATGCCGTACGATATGGGCTATAGCCCACGGTCCAAAATGATGAGAAACGAGGCTAACTTTTTTTTCAAAATTTCAAAAAGCATGGGCTATAACCCATCGTTTTTGTCATTTCGTCATTTTTTTCAAATCCTCAAAAATGATGAAAAACTGCGCGCTATAGTATGCCGTACGATATGGGCTATAGCCCACGGTCCAAAATGATGAGAAACGAGGCTAACTTTTTTTTTCAAAATTTCAAAAAACATGGGCTATAACCCATCGTTTTTGTCATTTCGTCATTTTTTTCAAATCCTCAAAAATGATGAAAAACTGCGCGCTATAGTATGCCGTACGATATGGGCTATAGCCCATGGTCCAAAATGATGAGAAACGAGGCTAACTTTTTTTTTCAAAATTTCTAAAAACATGGGCTATAACCCATCGTTTTTGTCATTTCGTCATTTTTTTCAAATCCTCAAAAATGATGAAAAACTGCACGCTATAGTATGCCGTACGATATGGGCTATAGCCCATGGTCCAAAATGAAGAGAAACGAGGCTAACTTTTTTTTTCAAAATTTCTAAAAACATGGGCTATAACCCATCGTTTTTGTCATTTCGTCATTTTTTTCAAATCCTCAAAAATGATGAAAAATTGCGCGCTATAGTATGCCGTACGATATGGGCTATAGCCCACGGTCCAAAATGATGAGAAACGAGGCTAACTTTTTTTTTCAAAATTTCAAAAAACATGGGCTATAACCCATCGTTTTTGTCATTTTGTCATTTTTTTCAAATCCTCAAAAATGATGAAAAACGGCGCGCTATAGTATGCCGTACGATATGGGCTATAGCCCAGGGTCCAAAATGATGAGAAACGAGGCTAACTTTTTTTTCAAAATTTCAAAAAACATGGGCTATAACCCATCGTTTTTGTCATTTCGTCATTTTTTTCAAATCCTCAAAAATGATGAAAAACTGCGCGCTATAGTATGCCGTACGATATGGGCTATAGCCCACGGTCCAAAATGATGAGAAACGAGGCTAACTTTTTTTTTCAAAATTTCAAAAAACATGGGCTATAACCCATCGTTTTTGTCATTTCGTCATTTTTTTCAAATCCTCAAAAATGATGAAAAACGGCGCGCTATAGTATGCCGTACGATATGGGCTATAGCCCATGGTCCAAAATGATGAGAAACGAGGCTAACTTTTTTTTTCAATATTTCAAAAAACATGGGCTATAACCCATCGTTTTTGTCATTTCGTCATTTTTTTCAAATCCTCAAAAATGATGAAAAACTGCGCGCTATAGTATGCCGTACGATATGGGCTATAGCCCATGGTCCAAAATGATGAGAAACGAGGCTAACTTTTTTTTTCAAAATTTCAAAAAACATGGGCTATAACCCATCGTTTTTGTCATTTCGTCATTTTTTTCAAATCCTCAAAAATGATGAAAAACTGCGTGCTATAGTATGCCGTACGATATGGGCTATAGCCCACGGTCCAAAATGATGAGAAACGAGGCTAACTTTTTTTTTCAAAATTTCAAAAAACATGGGCTATAACCCATCGTTTTTGTCATTTCGTCATTTTTTTCAAATCCTCAAAAATGATGAAAAACGGCGCGCTATAGTATGCCGTACGATATGGGCTATAGCCCATGGTCCAAAATGATGAGAAACGAGGCTAACTTTTTTTTTCAAAATTTCAAAAAACATGGGCTATAACCCATCGTTTTTGTCATTTCGTCATTTTTTTCAAATCCTCAAAAATGATGAAAAACTGCGCGCTATAGTATGCCGTACGATATGGGCTATAGCCCATGGTCCAAAATGATGAGAAACGAGGCTAACTTTTTTTTTCAAAATTTCAAAAAACATGGGCTATAACCCATCGTTTTTGTCATTTCGTCATTTTTTTCAAATCCTCAAAAATGATGAAAAACTGCGTGCTATAGTATGCCGTACGATATGGGCTATAGCCCACGGTCCAAAATGATGAGAAACGAGGCTAACTTTTTTTTTCAAAATTTCAAAAAACATGGGCTATAACCCATCGTTTTTGTCATTTCGTCATTTTTTTCAAATCCTCAAAAATGATGAAAAACGGCGCGCTATAGTATGCCGTACGATATGGGCTATAGCCCACGGTCCAAAATGATGAGAAACGAGGCTAACTTTTTTTTCAAAATTTCAAAAAACATGGGCTATAACCCATCGTTTTTGTCATTTCGTCATTTTTTTCAAATCCTCAAAAATGATGAAAAACTGCGCGCTATAGTATGCCGTACGATATGGGCTATAGCCCACGGTCCAAAATGATGAGAAACGAGGCTAACTTTTTTTTACAAAATTTCAAAAAACATGGGCTATAACCCATCGTTTTTGTCATTTCGTCATTTTTTTCAAATCTTCAAAAATGATGAAAAACTGCGCGCTATAGTATGCCGTACGATATGGGCTATAGCCCACGGTCCAAAATGATGAGAAACGAGGCTAACTTCTTTTTCAAAATTTCAAAAAACATGGGCTATAAGTTATAACCCATCGTTTTTGTAATTTCGTCATTTTTTTCAAATCCTCAAAAATGATGAAAAACTGCGCGCTATGGTATGCCGTACGATATGGGCTATAGCCCACGGTCCAAAATGATGAGAAACGAGGCTAACTTTTTTTTTCAAAATTTCAAAAAACATGGGCTATAACCCATCTTTTTTGTCATTTCGTCATTTTTTTTAAATCCTCAAAAATGATGAAAAACGGCGCGCTATAGTATGCCGTACGATATGGGCTATAGCCCATGGTCCAAATTGATGAGAAACGAGGCTAACTTTTTTTTTCAAAATTTCAAAAAACATGGGCTATAACCCATCGTTTTTGTAATTTCGTCATTTTTTTCAAATCCTCAAAAATGATGAAAAACTGCGCGCTATAGTATGCCGTACGATATGGGCTATAGCCCATGGTCCAAAATGATGAGAAACGAGGCTAACTTTTTTTTTTCAAAATTTCAAAAAACATGGGCTATAACCCATCGTTTTTGTCATTTCGTCATTTTTTTCAAATCCTCAAAAATGATGAAAAACTGCGCGCTATAGTATGCCGTACGATATGGGCTATAGCCCACGGTCCAAAATGATGAGAAACGAGGCTAACTTATTTTTTCAAAATTTCAAAAAACATGGGCTATAACCCATCGATTTTGTCATTTTGTCATTTTTTTCAAATCCTCAAAAATGATGAAAAACGGCGTGCTATAGTATGCCGTACGATATGGGCTATAGCCCACGGTCCAAAATGATGAGAAACGAGGCAAACTTTTTTTTCAAAATTTCAAAAAACATGGGCTATAACCCATCGTTTTTGTCATTTCGTCATTTTTTTTAAATCCTCAAAAATGATGAAAAACTGCGCGCTATGGTATGCCGTACGATATGGGCTATAGCCCACGGTCCAAAATGATGAGAAACGAGGCTAACTTTTTTTTTCAAAATATCAAAAAACATGGGCTATAACCCATCGTTTTTGTCATTTCTTCATTTTTTTCAAATCCTCAAAAATGATGAAAAACGGCGCGCTATAGTATGCCGTACGATATGGGCTATAGCCCATGGTCCAAAATGATGAGAAACGAGGCTAACTTTTTTTTTCAAAATTTCAAAAAACATGGGCTATAACCCATCGTTTTTGTCATTTCGTCATTTTTTTCAAATCCTCAAAAATGATGAAAAACTGCGCGCTATAGTATGCCGTACGATATGGGCTATAGCCCACGGTCCAAAATGATGAGAAACGAGGCTAACTCTTTTTTTCCAAAATTTCAAAAAACATGGGCTATAACCCATCGTTTTTGTCATTTCGTCATTTTTTTCAAATCCTCAAAAATGATGAAAAACTGCGCGCTATAGTATGCCGTACGATATGGGCTATAGCCCACGGTCCAAAATGATGAGAAACGAGGCTAACTTTTTTTTTCAAAATTTCAAAAAACATGGGCTATAACCCATCGTTTTTGTCATTTCGTCATTTTTTTCAAATCCTCAAAAATGATGAAAAACTGCGCGCTATAGTATGCCGTACGATATGGGCTATAGCCCACGGTCCAAAATGATGAGAAACGAGGCTAACTTTTTTTTTCAAAATTTCAAAAAACATGGGCTATAACCCATCGTTTTTGTCATCTCGTCATTTTTTTCAAATCCTCAAAAATGATGAAAAACGGCGCGCTATAGTATGCCGTACGATATGGGCTATAGCCCACGGTCCAAAATGATGAGAAACGAGGCTAACTTTTTTTTCAAAATTTCAAAAAACATGGGCTATAACCCATCGTTTTTGTCATTTCGTCATTTTTTTCAAATCCTCAAAAATGATGAAAAACTGCGCGCTATAGTATGCCGTACGATATGGGCTATAGCCCACGGTCCAAAATGATGAGAAACGAGGCTAACGTTTTTTTTCAAATTTTCAAAAAACATGGGCTATAACCCATCGTTTTTGTCATTTCGTCATTTTTTTCAAATCCTCAAAAATGATGAAAAACTGCGCGCTATAGTATGCCGTACGATATGGGCTATAGCCCACGGTCCAAAATGATGAGAAACGAGGCTAACTTTTTTTTTCAAAATTTCAAAAAACATGGGCTATAACCCATCGTTTTTGTCATTTCGTCATTTTTTTCAAATCCTCAAAAATGATGAAAAACGGCGCGCTATAGTATGCCGTACGATATGGGCTATAGCCCACGGTCCAAAATGATGAGAAACGAGGCTAACTTTTTTTTCAAAATTTCCAAAAACATGGGCTATAACCCATCGTTTTTGTCATTTCGTCATTTTTTTCAAATCCTCAAAAATGATGAAAAACTGCGCGCTATAGTATGCCGTACGATATGGGCTATAGCCCACGGTCCAAAATGATGAGAAACGAGGCTAACTTTTTTTTTCAAAATTTCAAAAAACATGGGCTATAACCCATCGTTTTTGTCATTTCGTCATTTTTTTCAAATCCTCAAAAATGATGAAAAACGGCGCGCTATAGTATGCCGTACGATATGGGCTATAGCCCATGGTCCAAAATGATGAGAAACGAGGCTAACTTTTTTTTTCAAAATTTCAAAAAACATGGGCTATAACCCATCGTTTTTGTCATTTCGTCATTTTTTTCAAATCCTCAAAAATAATGAAAAACTGCGCGCTATAGTATGCCGTACGATATGGGCTATAGCCCACGGTCCAAAATGATGAGAAACGAGGCTAACTTTTTTTTCAAAATTTCAAAAAACATGGGCTATAACCCATCGTTTTTGTCATTTCGTCATTTTTTTCAAATCCTCAAAAATGATGAAAAACGGCGCGCTATAGTATGCCGTACGATATGGGCTATAGCCCATGGTCCAAAATGATGAGAAACGAGGCTAACTTTTTTTTTCAAAATTTCAAAAAACATGGGCTATAACCCATCATTTTTGTCATTTCGTCATTTTTTTCAAATCCTCAAAAATGATGAAAAACTGCGCGCTATAGTATGCCGTACGATATGGGCTATAGCCCACGGTCCAAAATGATGAGAAACGAGGCTAACTTTTTTTTCCAAAATTTCAAAAAACATGGGCTATAACCCATCGTTTTTGTCATTTTGTCATTTTTTTCAAATCCTCAAAAATGATGAAAAACGGCGCGCTATAGTATGCCGTACGATATGGGCTATAGCCCACGGTCCAAAATGATGAGAAACGAGGCTAACTTTTTTTTCAAAATTTCAAAAAACATGGGCTATAACCCATCGTTTTTGTCATTTCGTCATTTTTTTCAAATCCTCAAAAATGATGAAAAACTGCGCGCTATAGTATGCCGTACGATATGGGCTATAGCCCACGGTCCAAAATGATGAGAAACGAGGCTAACGTTTTTTTTCAAATTTTCAAAAAACATGGGCTATAACCCATCGTTTTTGTCATTTCGTCATTTTTTTCAAATCCTCAAAAATGATGAAAAACTGCGCGCTATAGTATGCCGTACGATATGGGCTATAGCCCACGGTCCAAAATGATGAGAAACGAGGCTAACTTTTTTTTTCAAAATTTCAAAAAACATGGGCTATAACCCATCGTTTTTGTCATTTCGTCATTTTTTTCAAATCCTCAAAAATGATGAAAAACGGCGCGCTATAGTATGCCGTACGATATGGGCTATAGCCCACGGTCCAAAATGATGAGAAACGAGGCTAACTTTTTTTCCAAAATTTCAAAAAACATGGGCTATAACCCATCGTTTTTGTCATTTCGTCATTTTTTTCAAATCCTCAAAATTGATGAAAAATTGCACGCTATAGTATGCCGTACGATATGGGCTATAGCCCACGGTCCAAAATGATGAGAAACGAGGCTAACTTTTTTTTTCAAAATTTCAAAAAACATGGGCTATAACCCATCGTTTTTGTCATTTTGTCATTTTTTTCAAATCCTCAAAAATGATGAAAAACGGCGCGCTATAGTATGCCGTACGATATGGGCTATAGCCCACGGTCCAAAATGATGAGAAACGAGGCTAACTTTTTTTTCAAAATTTCAAAAAACATGGGCTATAACCCATCGTTTTTGTCATTTCGTCATTTTTTTCAAATCCTCAAAAATGATGAAAAACTGCGCGCTATAGTATGCCGTACGATATGGGCTATAGCCCACGGTCCAAAATGATGAGAAACGAGGCTAACGTTTTTTTTCAAAATTTCAAAAAACATGGGCTATAACCCATCGTTTTTGTCATTTCGTCATTTTTTTCAAATCCTCAAAAATGATGAAAAACTGCGCGCTATAGTATGCCGTACGATATGGGCTATAGCCCACGGTTCAAAATGATGAGAAACGAGGCTAACTTTTTTTTTCAAAATTTCAAAAAACATGGGCTATAACCCATCGTTTTTGTCATTTCGTCATTTTTTTCAAATCCTCAAAAATGATGAAAAACGGCGCGCTATAGTATGCCGTACGATATGGGCTATAGCCCACGGTCCAAAATGATGAGAAACGAGGCTAACTTTTTTTTCAAAATTTCAAAAAACATGGGCTATAACCCATCGTTTTTGTCATTTCGTCATTTTTTTCAAATCCTCAAAAATGATGAAAAACTGCGCGCTATAGTATGCCGTACGATATGGGCTATAGCCCACGGTCCAAAATGATGAGAAACGAGGCTAACTTTTTTTTTCAAAATTTCAAAAAACATGGGCTATAACCCATCGTTTTTGTCATTTCGTCATTTTTTTCAAATCCTCAAAAATGATGAAAAACTGCGCGCTATAGTATGCCGTACGATATGGGCTATAGCCCATGGTCCAAAATGATGAGAAACGAGGCTAACTTTTTTTTTCAAAATTTCTAAAAACATGGGCTATAACCCATCGTTTTTGTCATTTCGTCATTTTTTTCAAATCCTCAAAAATGATGAAAAACTGCACGCTATAGTATGCCGTACGATATGGGCTATAGCCCATGGTCCAAAATGAAGAGAAACGAGGCTAACTTTTTTTTTCAAAATTTCAAAAAACATGGGCTATAACCCATCGTTTTTGTCATTTCGTAATTTTTTTCAAATCCTCAAAAATGATGAAAAACGGCGCGCTATAGTATGCCGTACGATATGGGCTATAGCCCATGGTCCAAAATGATGAGAAACGAGGCTAACTTTTTTTTTCAAAATTTCAAAAAACATGGGCTATAACCCATCGTTTTTGTCATTTCGTCATTTTTTTCAAATCCTCAAAAATGATGAAAAACTGCGCGCTATAGTATGCCGTACGATATGGGCTATAGCCCATGGTCCAAAATGATGAGAAACGAGGCTAACTTTTTTTTTCAAAATTTCAAAAAACATGGGCTATAACCCATCGTTTTTGTCATTTCGTCATTTTTTTCAAATCCTCAAAAATGATGAAAAACTGCGTGCTATAGTATGCCGTACGATATGGGCTATAGCCCACGGTCCAAAATGATGAGAAACGAGGCTAACTTTTTTTTTCAAAATTTCAAAAAACATGGGCTATAACCCATCGTTTTTGTCATTTCGTCATTTTTTTCAAATCCTCAAAAATGATGAAAAACGGCGCGCTATAGTATGCCGTACGATATGGGCTATAGCCCACGGTCCAAAATGATGAGAAACGAGGCTAACTTTTTTTTCAAAATTTCAAAAAACATGGGCTATAACCCATCGTTTTTGTCATTTCGTCATTTTTTTCAAATCCTCAAAAATGATGAAAAACTGCGCGCTATAGTATGCCGTACGATATGGGCTATAGCCCACGGTCCAAAATGATGAGAAACGAGGCTAACTTTTTTTTACAAAATTTCAAAAAACATGGGCTATAACCCATCGTTTTTGTCATTTCGTCATTTTTTTCAAATCTTCAAAAATGATGAAAAACTGCGCGCTATAGTATGCCGTACGATATGGGCTATAGCCCACGGTCCAAAATGATGAGAAACGAGGCTAACTTCTTTTTCAAAATTTCAAAAAACATGGGCTATAACCCATCGTTTTTGTAATTTCGTCATTTTTTTCAAATCCTCAAAAATGATGAAAAACTGCGCGCTATGGTATGCCGTACGATATGGGCTATAGCCCACGGTCCAAAATGATGAGAAACGAGGCTAACTTTTTTTTTCAAAATTTCAAAAAACATGGGCTATAACCCATCTTTTTTGTCATTTCGTCATTTTTTTTAAATCCTCAAAAATGATGAAAAACGGCGCGCTATAGTATGCCGTACGATATGGGCTATAGCCCATGGTCCAAATTGATGAGAAACGAGGCTAACTTTTTTTTTCAAAATTTCAAAAAACATGGGCTATAACCCATCGTTTTTGTAATTTCGTCATTTTTTTCAAATCCTCAAAAATGATGAAAAACTGCGCGCTATAGTATGCCGTACGATATGGGCTATAGCCCATGGTCCAAAATGATGAGAAACGAGGCTAACTTTTTTTTTTCAAAATTTCAAAAAACATGGGCTATAACCCATCGTTTTTGTCATTTCGTCATTTTTTTCAAATCCTCAAAAATGATGAAAAACTGCGCGCTATAGTATGCCGTACGATATGGGCTATAGCCCACGGTCCAAAATGATGAGAAACGAGGCTAACTTATTTTTTCAAAATTTCAAAAAACATGGGCTATAACCCATCGATTTTGTCATTTTGTCATTTTTTTCAAATCCTCAAAAATGATGAAAAACGGCGTGCTATAGTATGCCGTACGATATGGGCTATAGCCCACGGTCCAAAATGATGAGAAACGAGGCAAACTTTTTTTTCAAAATTTCAAAAAACATGGGCTATAACCCATCGTTTTTGTCATTTCGTCATTTTTTTTAAATCCTCAAAAATGATGAAAAACTGCGCGCTATGGTATGCCGTACGATATGGGCTATAGCCCACGGTCCAAAATGATGAGAAACGAGGCTAACTTTTTTTTTCAAAATATCAAAAAACATGGGCTATAACCCATCGTTTTTGTCATTTCTTCATTTTTTTCAAATCCTCAAAAATGATGAAAAACTGCGCGCTATAGTATGCCGTACGATATGGGCTATAGCCCACGGTCCAAAATGATGAGAAACGAGGCTAACGTTTTTTTTCAAATTTTCAAAAAACATGGGCTATAACCCATCGTTTTTGTCATTTCGTCATTTTTTTCAAATCCTCAAAAATGATGAAAAACTGCGCGCTATAGTATGCCGTACGATATGGGCTATAGCCCACGGTCCAAAATGATGAGAAACGAGGCTAACTTTTTTTTTCAAAATTTCAAAAAACATGGGCTATAACCCATCGTTTTTGTCATTTCGTCATTTTTTTCAAATCCTCAAAAATGATGAAAAACGGCGCGCTATAGTATGCCGTACGATATGGGCTATAGCCCACGGTCCAAAATGATGAGAAACGAGGCTAACTTTTTTTCCAAAATTTAAAAAAACATGGGCTATAACCCATCGTTTTTGTCATTTCGTCATTTTTTTCAAATCCTCAAAATTGATGAAAAATTGCACGCTATAGTATGCCGTACGATATGGGCTATAGCCCACGGTCCAAAATGATGAGAAACGAGGCTAACTTTTTTTTTCAAAATTTCAAAAAACATGGGCTATAACCCATCGTTTTTGTCATTTTGTCATTTTTTTCAAATCCTCAAAAATGATGAAAAACGGCGCGCTATAGTATGCCGTACGATATGGGCTATAGCCCACGGTCCAAAATGATGAGAAACGAGGCTAACTTTTTTTTCAAAATTTCAAAAAACATGGGCTATAACCCATCGTTTTTGTCATTTCGTCATTTTTTTCAAATCCTCAAAAATGATGAAAAACTGCGCGCTATAGTATGCCGTACGATATGGGCTATAGCCCACGGTCCAAAATGATGAGAAACGAGGCTAACGTTTTTTTTCAAAATTTCAAAAAACATGGGCTATAACCCATCGTTTTTGTCATTTCGTCATTTTTTTCAAATCCTCAAAAATGATGAAAAACTGCGCGCTATAGTATGCCGTACGATATGGGCTATAGCCCACGGTTCAAAATGATGAGAAACGAGGCTAACTTTTTTTTTCAAAATTTCAAAAAACATGGGCTATAACCCATCGTTTTTGTCATTTCGTCATTTTTTTCAAATCCTCAAAAATGATGAAAAACGGCGCGCTATAGTATGCCGTACGATATGGGCTATAGCCCACGGTCCAAAATGATGAGAAACGAGGCTAACTTTTTTTTCAAAATTTCAAAAAACATGGGCTATAACCCATCGTTTTTGTCATTTCGTCATTTTTTTCAAATCCTCAAAAATGATGAAAAACTGCGCGCTATAGTATGCCGTACGATATGGGCTATAGCCCACGGTCCAAAATGATGAGAAACGAGGCTAACTTTTTTTTTCAAAATTTCAAAAAACATGGGCTATAACCCATCGTTTTTGTCATTTCGTCATTTTTTTCAAATCCTCAAAAATGATGAAAAACTGCGCGCTATAGTATGCCGTACGATATGGGCTATAGCCCATGGTCCAAAATGATGAGAAACGAGGCTAACTTTTTTTTTCAAAATTTCTAAAAACATGGGCTATAACCCATCGTTTTTGTCATTTCGTCATTTTTTTCAAATCCTCAAAAATGATGAAAAACTGCGCGCTATAGTATGCCGTACGATATGGGCTATAGCCCATGGTCCAAAATGAAGAGAAACGAGGCTAACTTTTTTTTTCAAAATTTCTAAAAACATGGGCTATAACCCATCGTTTTTGTCATTTCGTCATTTTTTTCAAATCCTCAAAAATGATGAAAAATTGCGCGCTATAGTATGCCGTACGATATGGGCTATAGCCCACGGTCCAAAATGATGAGAAACGAGGCTAACTTTTTTTTTCAAAATTTCAAAAAACATGGGCTATAACCCATCGTTTTTGTCATTTTGTCATTTTTTTCAAATCCTCAAAAATGATGAAAAACGGCGCGCTATAGTATGCCGTACGATATGGGCTATAGCCCAGGGTCCAAAATGATGAGAAACGAGGCTAACTTTTTTTTCAAAATTTCAAAAAACATGGGCTATAACCCATCGTTTTTGTCATTTCGTCATTTTTTTCAAATCCTCAAAAATGATGAAAAACTGCGCGCTATAGTATGCCGTACGATATGGGCTATAGCCCACGGTCCAAAATGATGAGAAACGAGGCTAACTTTTTTTTTCAAAATTTCAAAAAACATGGGCTATAACCCATCGTTTTTGTCATTTCGTCATTTTTTTCAAATCCTCAAAAATGATGAAAAACGGCGCGCTATAGTATGCCGTACGATATGGGCTATAGCCCATGGTCCAAAATGATGAGAAACGAGGCTAACTTTTTTTTTCAAAATTTCAAAAAACATGGGCTATAACCCATCGTTTTTGTCATTTCGTCATTTTTTTCAAATCCTCAAAAATGATGAAAAACTGCGCGCTATAGTATGCCGTACGATATGGGCTATAGCCCATGGTCCAAAATGATGAGAAACGAGGCTAACTTTTTTTTTCAAAATTTCAAAAAACATGGGCTATAACCCATCGTTTTTGTCATTTCGTCATTTTTTTCAAATCCTCAAAAATGATGAAAAACTGCGTGCTATAGTATGCCGTACGATATGGGCTATAGCCCACGGTCCAAAATGATGAGAAACGAGGCTAACTTTTTTTTTCAAAATTTCAAAAAACATGGGCTATAACCCATCGTTTTTGTCATTTCGTCATTTTTTTCAAATCCTCAAAAATGATGAAAAACGGCGGGCTATAGTATGCCGTACGATATGGGCTATAGCCCACGGTCCAAAATGATGAGAAACGAGGCTAACTTTTTTTTCAAAATTTCAAAAAACATGGGCTATAACCCATCGTTTTTGTCATTTCGTCATTTTTTTCAAATCCTCAAAAATGATGAAAAACTGCGCGCTATAGTATGCCGTACGATATGGGCTATAGCCCACGGTCCAAAATGATGAGAAACGAGGCTAACTTTTTTTTTCAAAATTTCAAAAAACATGGGCTATAACCCATCGTTTTTGTCATTTCGTCATTTTTTTCAAATCCTCAAAAATGATGAAAAACGGCGCGCTATAGTATGCCGTACGATATGGGCTATAGCCCACGGTCCAAAATGATGAGAAACGAGGCTAACTTTTTTTTTCAAAATTTCAAAAAACATGGGCTATAACCCATCGTTTTTGTCATTTCGTCATTTTTTTCAAATCCTCAAAAATGATGAAAAACGGCGCGCTATAGTATGCCGTACGATATGGGCTATAGCCCATGGTCCAAAATGATGAGAAACGAGGCTAACTTTTTTTTTCAAAATTTCAAAAAACATGGGCTATAACCCATCGTTTTTGTCATTTCGTCATTTTTTTCAAATCCTCAAAAATGATGAAAAACTGCGCGCTATAGTATGCCGTACGATATGGGCTATAGCCCACGGTCCAAAATGATGAGAAACGAGGATAACTTTTTTTTTCAAAATTTCAAAAAACATGGGCTATAACCCATCGTTTTTGTCATTTCGTCATTTTTTTCAAATCCTCAAAAATGATGAAAAACTGCGCGCTATAGTATGCCGTACGATATGGGCTATAGCCCATGGTCCAAAATGATGAGAAACGAGGATAACTTTTTTTTTCAAAATTTCAAAAAACATGGGCTATAACCCATCGTTTTTGTCATTTCGTCATTTTTTTCAAATCTTCAAAAATGATGAAAAACGGCGCGCTATAGTATGCCGTACGATATGGGCTATAGCCCACGGTCCAAAATGATGAGAAACGAGGCTAACTTTTTTTTTCAAAATTTCAAAAAACATGGGCTATAACCCATCGTTTTTGTCATTTCGTCATTTTTTTCAAATCCTCAAAAATGATGAAAAACTGCGCGCTATAGTATGCCGTACGATATGGGCTATAGCCCACGGTCCAAAATGATGAGAAACGAGGCTAACTTTTTTTTTCAAAATTTCAAAAAACATGGGCTATAACCCATCGTTTTTGTCATCTCGTCATTTTTTTCAAATCCTCAAAAATGATGAAAAACGGCGCGCTATAGTATGCCGTACGATATGGGCTATAGCCCATGGTCCAAAATGATGAGAAACGAGGCTAACTTTTTCTTTCAAAATTTCAAAAAACATGGGCTATAACCCATCGTTTTTGTCATTTCGTCATTTTTTTCAAATCCTCAAAAATGATGAAAAACTGCGCGCTATAGTATGCCGTACGATATGGGCTATAGCCCATGGTCCAAAATGATGAGAAACGAGGAAAACTTTTTTTTTCAAAATTTCAAAAAACATGGGCTATAACCCATCGTTTTTGTCATTTCGTCATTTTTTTCAAATCTTCAAAAATGATGAAAAACGGCGCGCTATAGTATGCCGTACGATATGGGCTATAGCCCACGGTCCAAAATGATGAGAAACGAGGCTAACTTTTTTTTTCAAAATTTCAAAAAACATGGGCTATAACCCATCGTTTTTGTCATTTCGTCATTTTTTCAAATCTTCAAAAATGATGAAAAACGGCTCGCTATAGTATGCCGTACGATATGGGCTATAGCCCATGGTCCAAAATGATGAGAAACGAGGATAACTTTTTTTTTTTAAATTTCAAAAAACGTGGGCTATAACCCATCGTTTTTGTCATTTCGTCATTTTTTTCAAATCTTCAAAAATGATGAAAAACGGCGCGCTATAGTATGCCGTACGATATGGGCTATTGCCCACGGTCCAAAATGATGAGAAACGAGGCTAACTTTTTTTTTCAAAATTTCAAAAAACATGGGCTATAACCCATCGTTTTTGTCATTTCGTCATTTTTTTCAAATCCTTAAAAATGATGAAAAACGGCGCGCTATAGTATGCCGTACGATATGGGCTATAGCCCATGGTCCAAAATGATGAGAAACGAGGATAACTTTTTTTTCCAAAATTTCAAAAAACATGGGCTATAACCCATCGTTTTTGTCATTTCGTCATTTTTTTCAAATCTTCAAAAATGATGAAAAACTGCGCGCTATAGTATGCCGTACGATATGGGCTATAGCCCACGGTCCAAAATGATGAGAAACGAGGATAACTTTTTTTTTCAAAATTTCAAAAAACATGGGCTATAACCCATCGTTTTTGTCATTTCGTCATTTTTTTCAAATCTTCAAAAATGATGAAAAACTGCGCGCTATAGTATGCCGTACGATATGGGCTATAGCCCACGGTCCAAAATGATGAGAAACGAGGATAACTTTTTTTTTCAAAATTTCAAAAAACATGGGCTATATATAACCCATCGTTTTTGTCATTTTGTCATTTTTTTCAAATCCTTAAAAATGATGAAAAACGGCGCGCTATAGTATGCCGTACGATATGGGCTATAGCCCATGGTCCAAAATGATGAGAAACGAGGATAACTTTTTTTTTCAAAATTTCAAAAAACATGGGCTATAACCCATCGTTTTTGTCATTTCGTCATTTTTTTTCAAATCTTCAAAAATGATGAAAAACTGCGCGCTATAGTATGCCGTACGATATGGGCTATAGCCCACGGTCCAAAATGATGAGAAACGAGGATAACTTTTTTTTTCAAAATTTCAAAAAACATGGGCTATAACCCATCGTTTTTGTCATTTCGTCATTTTTTTCAAATCTTCAAAAATGATGAAAAACGGCGCGCTATAGTATGCCGTACGATATGGGCTATAGCCCACGGTCCAAAATGATGAGAAACGAGGCTAACGTTTTTTTTCAAAATTTCAAAAAACATGGGCTATAACCCATAGTTTTTGTCATTTCGTCATTTTTTTCAAATCCTTAAAAATGATGAAAAACGGCACGCTATAGTATGCCGTACGATATGGGCTATAGCCCATGGTCCAAAATGATGAGAAACGAGGATAATTTTTTTTTTCAAAATTTCAAAAAACATGGGCTATAACCCATCGTTTTTGTCATTTCGTCATTTTTTTCAAATCCTTAAAAATGATGAAAAACGGCACGCAATAGTATGCCGTACGATATGGGCTATAGCCCATGGTCCAAAATGATGAGAAACGAGGATAACTTTTTTTTTTCAAAATTTCAAAAAACATGGGCTATAACCCATCGTTTTTGTCATTTTTTTCAAATCCTTAAAAATGATGAAAAACGGCACGCTATAGTATGCCGTACGATATGGGCTATAGCCCATGGTCCAAAATGATGAGAAACGAGGATAACTTGTTTTTTCAAATTTTCAAAAAACATGGGCTATAACCCATCGTTTTTGTCATTTCGTCATTTTTTTCAAATCTTCAAAAATGATGAAAAACGGCGCGCTATAGTATGCCGTACGATATGGGCTATAGCCCATGGTCCAAAATGATGAGAAACGAGGATAACTTGTTTTTTCAAATTTTCAAAAAACATGGGCTATAACCCATCGTTTTTGTCATTTCGTCATTTTTTTCAAATCTTCAAAAATGATGAAAAACGGCGCGCTATAGTATGCCGTACGATATGGGCTATAGCCCATGGTCCAAAATGATGAGAAACGAGGATAACTTTTTTTTTCAAAATTTCAAAAAACATGGGCTATAACCCATCGTTTTTGTCATTTCGTCATTTTTTTCAAATCTTCAAAAATGATGAAAAACGGCGCGCTATAGTATGCCGTACGATATGGGCTATAGCCCACGGTCCAAAATGATGAGAAACGAGGCTAACTTTTTTTTTCAAAATTTCAAAAAACATGGGCTATAACCCATCGTTTTTGTCATTTCGTCATTTTTTTCAAATCTTCAAAAATGATGAAAAACGGCGCGCTATAGTATGCCGTACGATATGGGCTATAGCCCACGGTCCAAAATGATGAGAAACGAGGCTAACTTTTTTTTTCAAAATTTCAAAAAACATGGGCTATAACCCATCGTTTTTGTCATTTCGTCATTTTTTTCAAATCCTTAAAAATGATGAAAAACGGCGCGCTATAGTATGCCGTACGATATGGGCTATAGCCCATGGTCCAAAATGATGAGAAACGAGGATAACTTCTTTTTTCAAAATTTCTAAAAACATGGGCTATAACCCATCGTTTTTGTCATTTCGTCATTTTTTTCAAATCTTCAAAAATGATGAAAAACTGCGCGCTATAGTATGCCGTACGATATGGGCTATAGCCCACGGTCCAAAATGATGAGAAACGAGGATAACTTTTTTTTTCAAAATTTCAAAAAACATGGGCTATAACCCATCGTTTTTGTCATTTCGTCATTTTTTTCAAATCTTCAAAAATGATGAAAAACGGCGCGCTATAGTATGCCGTACGATATGGGCTATAGCCCACGGTCCAAAATGATGAGAAACGAGGCTAACTTTTTTTTTCAAAATTTAAAAAAACATGGGCTATAACCCATCGTTTTTGTCATTTCGTCATTTTTTTCAAATCCTTAAAAATGATGAAAAACGGCGCGCTATAGTATGCCGTACGATATGGGCTATAGCCCATGGTCCAAAATGATGAGAAACGAGGATAACTTTTTTTTTCAAAATTTCAAAAAACATGGGCTATAACCCATCGTTTTTGTCATTTCGTCATTTTTTTCAAATCTTCAAAAATGATGAAAAACTGCGCGCTATAGTATGCCGTACGATATGGGCTATAGCCCACAGTCCAAAATGATAAGAAACGAGGATAACTTTTTTTTTCAAAATTTCAAAAACATGGGCTATAACCCATCGTTTTTGTCATTTCGTCATTTTTTTCAAATCTTAAAAAATGATGAAAAACGGCGCGCTATAGTATGCCGTACGATATGGGCTATAGCCCACGGTCCAAAATGATCAGAAACGAGGCTAATTTTTTTTTCAAAATTTCAAAAAACATGGGCTATAACCCATCGTTTATGTCATTTCGTCTTTTTTTTCAAATCCTTAAAAATGATGAAAAACGGCACGCTATAGTATGCCGTACGATATGGGCTATAGCCCATGGTCCAAAATGATGAGAAACGAGGATAACTTTTTTTTTCAAAATTTCAAAAAACATGGGCTATAACCCATCGTTTTTGTCATTTCGTCATTTTTTTCAAATCTTCAAAAATGATGAAAAACGGCGCGCTATAGTATGCCGTACGATATGGGCTATAGCCCATGGTCCAAAATGATGAGAAACGAGGATAACTTTTTTTTTCAAAATTTCAAAAAACATGGGCTATAACCCATCGTTTTTGTCATTTCGTCATTTTTTTCAAATCTTCAAAAATGATGAAAAACGGCGCGCTATAGTATGCCGTACGATATGGGCTATAGCCCACGGTCCAAAATGATGAGAAACGAGGCTAACTTTTTTTTTCAAAATTTCAAAAAACATGGGCTATAACCCATCGTTTTTGTCATTTCGTCATTTTTTTCAAATCTTCAAAAATGATGAAAAACGGCGCGCTATAGTATGCCGTACGATATGGGCTATAGCCCACGGTCCAAAATGATGAGAAACGAGGCTAACTTTTTTTTTCAAAATTTCAAAAAACATGGGCTATAACCCATCGTTTTTGTCATTTCGTCATTTTTTTCAAATCCTTAAAAATGATGAAAAACGGCGCGCTATAGTATGCCGTACGATATGGGCTATAGCCCATGGTCCAAAATGATGAGAAACGAGGATAACTTCTTTTTTCAAAATTTCTAAAAACATGGGCTATAACCCATCGTTTTTGTCATTTCGTCATTTTTTTCAAATCTTCAAAAATGATGAAAAACTGCGCGCTATAGTATGCCGTACGATATGGGCTATAGCCCACGGTCCAAAATGATGAGAAACGAGGATAACTTTTTTTTTCAAAATTTCAAAAAACATGGGCTATAACCCATCGTTTTTGTCATTTCGTCATTTTTTTCAAATCTTCAAAAATGATGAAAAACGGCGCGCTATAGTATGCCGTACGATATGGGCTATAGCCCACGGTCCAAAATGATGAGAAACGAGGCTAACTTTTTTTTTCAAAATTTCTAAAAACATGGGCTATAACCCATCGTTTTTGTCATTTCGTCATTTTTTTCAAATCTTCAAAAATGATGAAAAACTGCGCGCTATAGTATGCCGTACGATATGGGCTATAGCCCACGGTCCAAAATGATGAGAAACGAGGATAACTTTTTTTTTCAAAATTTCAAAAAACATGGGCTATAACCCATCGTTTTTGTCATTTCGTCATTTTTTTCAAATCTTCAAAAATGATGAAAAACGGCGCGCTATAGTATGCCGTACGATATGGGCTATAGCCCACGGTCCAAAATGATGAGAAACGAGGCTAACTTTTTTTTTCAAAATTTAAAAAAACATGGGCTATAACCCATCGTTTTTGTCATTTCGTCATTTTTTTCAAATCCTTAAAAATGATGAAAAACGGCGCGCTATAGTATGCCGTACGATATGGGCTATAGCCCATGGTCCAAAATGATGAGAAACGAGGATAACTTTTTTTTTCAAAATTTCAAAAAACATGGGCTATAACCCATCGTTTTTGTCATTTCGTCATTTTTTTCAAATCTTCAAAAATGATGAAAAACTGCGCGCTATAGTATGCCGTACGATATGGGCTATAGCCCACAGTCCAAAATGATAAGAAACGAGGATAACTTTTTTTTTCAAAATTTCAAAAACATGGGCTATAACCCATCGTTTTTGTCATTTCGTCATTTTTTTCAAATCTTAAAAAATGATGAAAAACGGCGCGCTATAGTATGCCGTACGATATGGGCTATAGCCCACGGTCCAAAATGATCAGAAACGAGGCTAATTTTTTTTTCAAAATTTCAAAAAACATGGGCTATAACCCATCGTTTATGTCATTTCGTCTTTTTTTTCAAATCCTTAAAAATGATGAAAAACGGCACGCTATAGTATGCCGTACGATATGGGCTATAGCCCATGGTCCAAAATGATGAGAAACGAGGATAACTTTTTTTTTCAAAATTTCAAAAAACATGGGCTATAACCCATCGTTTTTGTCATTTTGTCATTTTTTTCAAATCTTCAAAAATGATGAAAAACAGCGCGCTATAGTATGCCGTACGATATGGGCTATAGCCCATGGTCCAAAATGATGAGAAACGAGGCTAACTTTTTTTTTTTCAAAATTTCAAAAAACATGGGCTATAACCCATCGTTTTTGTCATTTCGTCATTTTTTTCAAATCCTTAAAAATGATGAAAAACGGCACGCTATAGTATGCCGTACGATATGGGCTATAGCCCATGGTCCAAAATGATGAGAAACGAGGATAACTTTTTTTTTCAAAATTTCAAAAAACATGGGCTATAACCCATCGTTTTTGTCATTTCGTCATTTTTTTCAAATCCTTAAAAATGATGAAAAACGGCACGCTATAGTATGCCGTACGATATGGGCTATAGCCCATGGTCCAAAATGATGAGAAACGAGGATAACTTGTTTTTTCAAAATTTCAAAAAACATGGGCTATAACCCATCGTTTTTGTCATTTCGTCATTTTTTTCAAATCTTCAAAAATGATGAAAAACGGCGCGCTATAGTATGCCGTACGATATGGGCTATAGCCCATGGTCCAAAATGATGAGAAACGAGGATAACTTTTTTTTTCAAAATTTCAAAAAACATGGGCTATAACCCATCGTTTTTGTCATTTCGTCATTTTTTTCAAATCCTTAAAAATGATGAAAAACGGCACGCTATAGTATGCCGTACGATATGGGCTATAGCCCATGGTCCAAAATGATGAGAAACGAGGCTAACTTTTTTTTTTCAAAATTTCAAAAAACATGGGCTATAACCCATCGTTTTTGTCATTTCGTCATTTTTTTCAAATCCTTAAAAATGATGAAAAACGGCACGCTATAGTATGCCGTACGATATGGGCTATAGCCCATGGTCCAAAATGATGAGAAACGAGGATAACTTTTTTTTTCAAAATTTCAAAAAACATGGGCTATAACCCATCGTTTTTGTCATTTCTTTCAAATCCTTAAAAATGATGAAAAACGGCACGCTATAGTATGCCGTACGATATGGGCTATAGCCCATGGTCCAAAATGATGAGAAACGAGGATAACTTGTTTTTTCAAAATTTCAAAAAACATGGGCTATAACCCATCGTTTTTGTCATTTCGTCATTTTTTTCAAATCTTCAAAAATGATGAAAAACGGCGCGCTATAGTATGCCGTACGATATGGGCTATAGCCCATGGTCCAAAATGATGAGAAACGAGGATAACTTTTTTTTTCAAAATTTCAAAAAACATGGGCTATAACCCATCGTTTTTGTCATTTCGTCATTTTTTTCAAATCCTTAAAAATGATGAAAAACGGCGCGCTATAGTATGCCGTACGATATGGGCTATAGCCCATGGTCCAAAATGATGAGAAACGAGGATAACTTTTTTTTTCAAAATTTCAAAAAACATGGGCTATAACCCATCGTTTTTGTCATTTCGTCATTTTTTTCAAATCTTCAAAAATGATGAAAAACGGCGCGCTATAGTATGCCGTACGATATGGGCTATAGCCCATGGTCCAAAATGATGAGAAACGAGGATAACTTTTTTTTTCAAAATTTCAAAAAACATGGGCTATAACCCATCGTTTTTGTCATTTCGTCATTTTTTTCAAATCCTTAAAAATGATGAAAAACGGCACGCTATAGTATGCCGTACGATATGGGCTATAGCCCATGGTCCAAAATGATGAGAAACGAGGATAACTTTTTTTTCCAAAATTTCAAAAAACATGGGCTATAACCCATCGTTTTTGTCATTTCGTCATTTTTTTCAAATCTTCAAAAATGATGAAAAACGGCGCGCTATAGTATGCCGTACGATATGGGCTATAGCCCACGGTCCAAAATGATGAGAAACGAGGCTAACTTTTTTTTTCAAAATTTCAAAAAACATGGGCTATAACCCATCGTTTTTGTCATTTCGTCATTTTTTTCAAATCTTCAAAAATGATGAAAAACGGCACGCTATAGTATGCCGTACGATATGGGCTATAGCCCATGGTCCAAAATGATGAGAAACGAGGATAACTTTTTTTTTCAAAATTTCAAAAAACATGGGCTATAACCCATCTTTTTTGTCATTTCGTCATTTTTTTCAAATCCTTAAAAATGATGAAAAACGGCACGCTATAGTATGCCGTACGATATGGGCTATAGCCCATGGTCCAAAATGATGAGAAACGAGGATAACTTTTTTTTTCAAAATTTCAAAAAACATGGGCTATAACCCATCGTTTTTGTCATTTCGTCATTTTTTTCAAATCCTTAAAAATGATGAAAAACGGCGCGCTATAGTATGCCGTACGATATGGGCTATAGCCCATGGTCCAAAATGATGAGAAACGAGGATAACTTTTTTTTTCAAAATTTCAAAAAACATGGGCTATAACCCATCGTTTTTGTCATTTCGTCATTTTTTTCAAATCTTCAAAAATGATGAAAAACGGCGCGCTATAGTATGCCGTACGATATGGGCTATAGCCCATGGTCCAAAATGATGAGAAACGAGGATAACTTTTTTTTTCAAAATTTCAAAAAACATGGGCTATAACCCATCGTTTTTGTCATTTCGTCATTTTTTTCAAATCCTTAAAAATGATGAAAAACGGCACGCTATAGTATGCCGTACGATATGGGCTATAGCCCATGGTCCAAAATGATGAGAAACGAGGATAACTTTTTTTTCCAAAATTTCAAAAAACATGGGCTATAACCCATCGTTTTTGTCATTTCGTCATTTTTTTCAAATCTTCAAAAATGATGAAAAACGGCGCGCTATAGTATGCCGTACGATATGGGCTATAGCCCACGGTCCAAAATGATGAGAAACGAGGCTAACTTTTTTTTTCAAAATTTCAAAAAACATGGGCTATAACCCATCGTTTTTGTCATTTCGTCATTTTTTTCAAATCTTCAAAAATGATGAAAAACGGCACGCTATAGTATGCCGTACGATATGGGCTATAGCCCATGGTCCAAAATGATGAGAAACGAGGATAACTTTTTTTTTCAAAATTTCAAAAAACATGGGCTATAACCCATCTTTTTTGTCATTTCGTCATTTTTTTCAAATCCTTAAAAATGATGAAAAACGGCACGCTATAGTATGCCGTACGATATGGGCTATAGCCCATGGTCCAAAATGATGAGAAACGAGGATAACTTTTTTTTTCAAAATTTCAAAAAACATGGGCTATAACCCATCGTTTTTGTCATTTCGTCATTTTTTTCAAATCTTCAAAAATGATGAAAAACGGCGCGCTATAGTATGCCGTACGATATGGGCTATAGCCCACGGTCCAAAATGATGAGAAACGAGGCTAACTTTTTTTTTCAAAATTTCAAAAAACATGGGCTATAACCCATCGTTTTTGTCATTTCGTCATTTTTTTCAAATCCTTAAAAATGATGAAAAACGGCACGCTATAGTATGCCGTACGATATGGGCTATAGCCCAAGGTCCAAAATGATGAGAAACGAGGATAACTTTTTTTTTCAAAATTTCAAAAAACATGGGCTATAACCCATCGTTTTTGTCATTTCGTCATTTTTTTCAAATCCTTAAAAATTATGAAAAACGGCACGCTATAGTATGCCGTACGATATGGGCTATAGCCCATGGTCCAAAATGATGAGAAACGAGGATAACTTTTTTTTTTCAAAATTTCAAAAAACATGGGCTATAACCCATCGTTTTTGTCATTTCGTCATTTTTTTCAAATCTTCAAAAATGATGAAAAACGGCGCGCTATAGTATGCCGTACGATATGGGCTATAGCCCACGGTCCAAAATGATGAGAAACGAGGCTAACTTTTTTTTTCAAAATTTCAAAAACCATGGGCTATAACCCATCGTTTTTGTCATTTCGTCATTTTTTTCAAATCCTTAAAAATGATGAAAAACGGCACGCTATAGTATGCCGTACGATATGGGCTATAGCCCATGGTCCAAAATGATGAGAAACGAGGATAACTTTTTTTTTCAAAATTTCAAAAAACATGGGCTATAACCCATCGTTTTTGTCATTTCGTCATTTTTTTCAAATCCTTAAAAATGATGAAAAACGGCACGCTATAGTATGCCGTACGATATGGGCTATAGCCCATGGTCCAAAATGATGAGAAACGAGGATAACTTTTTTTTTCAAAATTTCAAAAAACATGGGCTATAACCCATCGTTTTTGTCATTTCGTCATTTTTTTCAAATCTTCAAAAATGATGAAAACGGCGTGCTATAGTATGCCGTACGATATGGGCTATAGCCCACGGTCCAAAATGATGAGAAACGAGGCTAACTTTTTTTTTCAAAATTTCAAAAAACATGGGCTATAACCCATCGTTTTTGTCATTTCGTCATTTTTTTTCAAATCCTTAAAAATGATGAAAAACGGCACGCTATAGTATGCCGTACGATATGGGCTATAGCCCATGGTCCAAAATGATGAGAAACGAGGATAACTTTTTTTTTTTTAATTTAAAAAAACATGGGCTATAACCCATCGTTTTTGTCATTTCGTCATTTTTTTCAAATCTTCAAAAATGATGAAAAACGGCGCGCTATAGTATGCCGTACGATATGGGCTATAGCCCATGGTCCAAAATGATGAGAAACGAGGATAACTTTTTTTTTCAAAATTTCAAAAAACATGGGCTATAACCCATCGTTTTTGTCATTTCGTCATTTTTTTCAAATCCTTAAAAATTATGAAAAACGGCACTCTATAGTATGCCGTACGATATGGGCTATAGCCCATGGTCCAAAATGATGAGAAACGAGGATAACTTTTTTTTTTTTAATTTCAAAAAACATGGGCTATAACCCATCGTTTTTGTCATTTCGTCATTTTTTTCAAATCTTCAAAAATGATGAAAAACGGCGCGCTATATTATGCCGTACGATATGGGCTATAGCCCATGGTCCAAAATGATGAGAAACGAGGATAACTTTTTTTTTCAAAATTTCAAAAAACATGGGCTATAACCCATCGTTTTTGTCATTTCGTCATTTTTTTCAAATCCTTAAAAATGATGAAAAACGGCACGCTATAGTATGCCGTACGATATGGGCTATAGCCCATGGTCCAAAATGATGAGAAACGAGGATAACTTTTTTTTTCAAAATTTCAAAAAACATGGGCTATAACCCATCGTTTTTGTCATTTTGTCATTTTTTTCAAATCTTCAAAAATGATGAAAAACGGCGCGCTATAGTATGCCGTACGATATGGGCTATAGCCCACGGTCCAAAATGATGAGAAACGAGGCTAACTTTTTTTTTCAAAATTTCAAAAAACATGGGCTATAACCCATCGTTTTTGTCATTTCGTCATTTTTTTCAAATCCTTAAAAATGATGAAAAACGGCACGCTATAGTATGCCGTACGATATGGGCTATAGCCCATGGTCCAAAATGATGAGAAACGAGGATAACTTTTTTTTTTTTAATTTAAAAAAACATGGGCTATAACCCATCGTTTTTGTCATTTCGTCATTTTTTTCAAATCTTCAAAAATGATGAAAAACGGCGCGCTATAGTATGCCGTACGATATGGGCTATAGCCCATGGTCCAAAATGATGAGAAACGAGGATAACTTTTTTTTTCAAAATTTCAAAAAACATGGGCTATAACCCATCGTTTTTGTCATTTCGTCATTTTTTTCAAATCCTTAAAAATTATGAAAAACGGCACGCTATAGTATGCCGTACGATATGGGCTATAGCCCATGGTCCAAAATGATGAGAAACGAGGATAACTTTTTTTTTTTCAAAATTTCAAAAAACATGGGCTATAACCCATCGTTTTTGTCATTTCGTCATTTTTTTCAAATCTTCAAAAATGATGAAAAACGGCGCGCTATAGTATGCCGTACGATATGGGCTATAGCCCATGGTCCAAAATGATGAGAAACGAGGATAACTTCTTTTTTTTCAAAATTTCAAAAAACATGGGCTATAACCCATCGTTTTTGTCATTTCGTCATTTTTTTCAAATCCTTAAAAATGATGAAAAACGGCACGCTATAGTATGCCGTACGATATGGGCTATAGCCCATGGTCCAAAATGATGAGAAACGAGGATAACTTTTTTTTTCAAAATTTCAAAAAACATGGGCTATAACCCATCGTTTTTGTCATTTCGTCATTTTTTTCAAATCCTTAAAAATGATGAAAAACGGCGTGCTATAGTATGCCGTACGATATGGGCTATAGCCCATGGTCCAAAATGATGAGAAACGAGGATAACTTCTTTTTTCAAAATTTCTAAAAACATGGGCTATAACCCATCGTTTTTGTCATTTCGTCATTTTTTTCAAATCTTCAAAAATGATGAAAAACTGCGCGCTATAGTATGCCGTACGATATGGGCTATAGCCCACGGTCCAAAATGATGAGAAACGAGGATAACTTTTTTTTTCAAAATTTCAAAAAACATGGGCTATAACCCATCGTTTTTGTCATTTCGTCATTTTTTTCAAATCTTCAAAAATGATGAAAAACGGCGCGCTATAGTATGCCGTACGATATGGGCTATAGCCCACGGTCCAAAATGATGAGAAACGAGGCTAACTTTTTTTTTCAAAATTTCAAAAAACATGGGCTATAACCCATCGTTTTTGTCATTTCGTCATTTTTTTCAAATCCTTAAAAATGATGAAAAACGGCGCGCTATAGTATGCCGTACGATATGGGCTATAGCCCATGGTCCAAAATGATGAGAAACGAGGATAACTTTTTTTTTCAAAATTTCAAAAAACATGGGCTATAACCCATCGTTTTTGTCATTTCGTCATTTTTTTCAAATCTTCAAAAATGATGAAAAACTGCGCGCTATAGTATGCCGTACGATATGGGCTATAGCCCACAGTCCAAAATGATAAGAAACGAGGATAACTTTTTTTTTCAAAATTTCAAAAACATGGGCTATAACCCATCGTTTTTGTCATTTCGTCATTTTTTTCAAATCTTAAAAAATGATGAAAAACGGCGCGCTATAGTATGCCGTACGATATGGGCTATAGCCCACGGTCCAAAATGATCAGAAACGAGGCTAATTTTTTTTTCAAAATTTCAAAAAACATGGGCTATAACCCATCGTTTATGTCATTTCGTCTTTTTTTTCAAATCCTTAAAAATGATGAAAAACGGCACGCTATAGTATGCCGTACGATATGGGCTATAGCCCATGGTCCAAAATGATGAGAAACGAGGATAACTTTTTTTTTCAAAATTTCAAAAAACATGGGCTATAACCCATCGTTTTTGTCATTTTGTCATTTTTTTCAAATCTTCAAAAATGATGAAAAACAGCGCGCTATAGTATGCCGTACGATATGGGCTATAGCCCATGGTCCAAAATGATGAGAAACGAGGCTAACTTTTTTTTTTTCAAAATTTCAAAAAACATGGGCTATAACCCATCGTTTTTGTCATTTCGTCATTTTTTTCAAATCCTTAAAAATGATGAAAAACGGCACGCTATAGTATGCCGTACGATATGGGCTATAGCCCATGGTCCAAAATGATGAGAAACGAGGATAACTTTTTTTTTCAAAATTTCAAAAAACATGGGCTATAACCCATCGTTTTTGTCATTTCGTCATTTTTTTCAAATCCTTAAAAATGATGAAAAACGGCACGCTATAGTATGCCGTACGATATGGGCTATAGCCCATGGTCCAAAATGATGAGAAACGAGGATAACTTGTTTTTTCAAAATTTCAAAAAACATGGGCTATAACCCATCGTTTTTGTCATTTCGTCATTTTTTTCAAATCTTCAAAAATGATGAAAAACGGCGCGCTATAGTATGCCGTACGATATGGGCTATAGCCCATGGTCCAAAATGATGAGAAACGAGGATAACTTTTTTTTTCAAAATTTCAAAAAACATGGGCTATAACCCATCGTTTTTGTCATTTCGTCATTTTTTTCAAATCCTTAAAAATGATGAAAAACGGCACGCTATAGTATGCCGTACGATATGGGCTATAGCCCATGGTCCAAAATGATGAGAAACGAGGATAACTTTTTTTTTCAAAATTTCAAAAAACATGGGCTATAACCCATCGTTTTTGTCATTTTGTCATTTTTTTCAAATCTTCAAAAATGATGAAAAACAGCGCGCTATAGTATGCCGTACGATATGGGCTATAGCCCATGGTCCAAAATGATGAGAAACGAGGCTAACTTTTTTTTTTCAAAATTTCAAAAAACATGGGCTATAACCCATCGTTTTTGTCATTTCGTCATTTTTTTCAAATCCTTAAAAATGATGAAAAACGGCACGCTATAGTATGCCGTACGATATGGGCTATAGCCCATGGTCCAAAATGATGAGAAACGAGGATAACTTTTTTTTTCAAAATTTCAAAAAACATGGGCTATAACCCATCGTTTTTGTCATTTCGTCATTTTTTTCAAATCCTTAAAAATGATGAAAAACGGCACGCTATAGTATGCCGTACGATATGGGCTATAGCCCATGGTCCAAAATGATGAGAAACGAGGATAACTTGTTTTTTCAAAATTTCAAAAAACATGGGCTATAACCCATCGTTTTTGTCATTTCGTCATTTTTTTCAAATCTTAAAAAATGATGAAAAACGGCGCGCTATAGTATGCCGTACGATATGGGCTATAGCCCACGGTCCAAAATGATCAGAAACGAGGCTAATTTTTTTTTCAAAATTTCAAAAAACATGGGCTATAACCCATCGTTTATGTCATTTCGTCTTTTTTTTCAAATCCTTAAAAATGATGAAAAACGGCACGCTATAGTATGCCGTACGATATGGGCTATAGCCCATGGTCCAAAATGATGAGAAACGAGGATAACTTTTTTTTTCAAAATTTCAAAAAACATGGGCTATAACCCATCGTTTTTGTCATTTTGTCATTTTTTTCAAATCTTCAAAAATGATGAAAAACAGCGCGCTATAGTATGCCGTACGATATGGGCTATAGCCCATGGTCCAAAATGATGAGAAACGAGGCTAACTTTTTTTTTTTCAAAATTTCAAAAAACATGGGCTATAACCCATCGTTTTTGTCATTTCGTCATTTTTTTCAAATCCTTAAAAATGATGAAAAACGGCACGCTATAGTATGCCGTACGATATGGGCTATAGCCCATGGTCCAAAATGATGAGAAACGAGGATAACTTTTTTTTTCAAAATTTCAAAAAACATGGGCTATAACCCATCGTTTTTGTCATTTCGTCATTTTTTTCAAATCCTTAAAAATGATGAAAAACGGCACGCTATAGTATGCCGTACGATATGGGCTATAGCCCATGGTCCAAAATGATGAGAAACGAGGATAACTTGTTTTTTCAAAATTTCAAAAAACATGGGCTATAACCCATCGTTTTTGTCATTTCGTCATTTTTTTCAAATCTTCAAAAATGATGAAAAACGGCGCGCTATAGTATGCCGTACGATATGGGCTATAGCCCATGGTCCAAAATGATGAGAAACGAGGATAACTTTTTTTTTCAAAATTTCAAAAAACATGGGCTATAACCCATCGTTTTTGTCATTTCGTCATTTTTTTCAAATCCTTAAAAATGATGAAAAACGGCACGCTATAGTATGCCGTACGATATGGGCTATAGCCCATGGTCCAAAATGATGAGAAACGAGGATAACTTTTTTTTTCAAAATTTCAAAAAACATGGGCTATAACCCATCGTTTTTGTCATTTTGTCATTTTTTTCAAATCTTCAAAAATGATGAAAAACAGCGCGCTATAGTATGCCGTACGATATGGGCTATAGCCCATGGTCCAAAATGATGAGAAACGAGGCTAACTTTTTTTTTTCAAAATTTCAAAAAACATGGGCTATAACCCATCGTTTTTGTCATTTCGTCATTTTTTTCAAATCCTTAAAAATGATGAAAAACGGCACGCTATAGTATGCCGTACGATATGGGCTATAGCCCATGGTCCAAAATGATGAGAAACGAGGATAACTTTTTTTTTCAAAATTTCAAAAAACATGGGCTATAACCCATCGTTTTTGTCATTTCGTCATTTTTTTCAAATCCTTAAAAATGATGAAAAACGGCACGCTATAGTATGCCGTACGATATGGGCTATAGCCCATGGTCCAAAATGATGAGAAACGAGGATAACTTGTTTTTTCAAAATTTCAAAAAACATGGGCTATAACCCATCGTTTTTGTCATTTCGTCATTTTTTTCAAATCTTCAAAAATGATGAAAAACGGCGCGCTATAGTATGCCGTACGATATGGGCTATAGCCCATGGTCCAAAATGATGAGAAACGAGGATAACTTTTTTTTTCAAAATTTCAAAAAACATGGGCTATAACCCATCGTTTTTGTCATTTCGTCATTTTTTTCAAATCCTTAAAAATGATGAAAAACGGCGCGCTATAGTATGCCGTACGATATGGGCTATAGCCCATGGTCCAAAATGATGAGAAACGAGGATAACTTTTTTTTTCAAAATTTCAAAAAACATGGGCTATAACCCATCGTTTTTGTCATTTCGTCATTTTTTTCAAATCTTCAAAAATGATGAAAAACGGCGCGCTATAGTATGCCGTACGATATGGGCTATAGCCCATGGTCCAAAATGATGAGAAACGAGGATAACTTTTTTTTTCAAAATTTCAAAAAACATGGGCTATAACCCATCGTTTTTGTCATTTCGTCATTTTTTTCAAATCCTTAAAAATGATGAAAAACGGCACGCTATAGTATGCCGTACGATATGGGCTATAGCCCATGGTCCAAAATGATGAGAAACGAGGTTAACTTTTTTTTCCAAAATTTCAAAAAACATGGGCTATAACCCATCGTTTTTGTCATTTCGTCATTTTTTTCAAATCTTCAAAAATGATGAAAAACGGCGCGCTATAGTATGCCGTACGATATGGGCTATAGCCCACGGTCCAAAATGATGAGAAACGAGGCTAACTTTTTTTTTCAAAATTTCAAAAAACATGGGCTATAACCCATCGTTTTTGTCATTTCGTCATTTTTTTCAAATCCTTAAAAATGATGAAAAACGGCACGCTATAGTATGCCGTACGATATGGGCTATAGCCCATGGTCCAAAATGATGAGAAACGAGGATAACTTTTTTTTTTTTAATTTCAAAAAACATGGGCTATAACCCATCGTTTTTGTCATTTCGTCATTTTTTTCAAATCTTCAAAAATGATGAAAAACGGCGCGCTATAGTATGCCGTACGATATGGGCTATAGCCCATGGTCCAAAATGATGAGAAACGAGGATAACTTTTTTTTTCAAAATTTCAAAAAACATGGGCTATAACCCATCGTTTTTGTCATTTCGTCATTTTTTTCAAATCCTTAAAAATTATGAAAAACGGCACGCTATAGTATGCCGTACGATATGGGCTATAGCCCATGGTCCAAAATGATGAGAAACGAGGATAACTTTTTTTTTTTTAATTTAAAAAAACATGGGCTATAAGCCTATAACCCATCGTTTTTGTCATTTCGTCATTTTTTTCAAATCTTCAAAAATGATGAAAAACGGCACGCTATAGTATGCCGTACGATATGGGCTATAGCCCATGGTCCAAAATGATGAGAAACGAGGATAACTTTTTTTTTCAAAATTTCAAAAAACATGGGCTATAACCCATCTTTTTTGTCATTTCGTCATTTTTTTCAAATCCTTAAAAATGATGAAAAACGGCACGCTATAGTATGCCGTACGATATGGGCTATAGCCCATGGTCCAAAATGATGAGAAACGAGGATAACTTTTTTTTTCAAAATTTCAAAAAACATGGGCTATAACCCATCGTTTTTGTCATTTCGTCATTTTTTTCAAATCTTCAAAAATGATGAAAAACGGCGCGCTATAGTATGCCGTACGATATGGGCTATAGCCCACGGTCCAAAATGATGAGAAACGAGGCTAACTTTTTTTTTCAAAATTTCAAAAAACATGGGCTATAACCCATCGTTTTTGTCATTTCGTCATTTTTTTCAAATCCTTAAAAATGATGAAAAACGGCACGCTATAGTATGCCGTACGATATGGGCTATAGCCCAAGGTCCAAAATGATGAGAAACGAGGATAACTTTTTTTTTCAAAATTTCAAAAAACATGGGCTATAACCCATCGTTTTTGTCATTTCGTCATTTTTTTCAAATCCTTAAAAATTATGAAAAACGGCACGCTATAGTATGCCGTACGATATGGGCTATAGCCCATGGTCCAAAATGATGAGAAACGAGGATAACTTTTTTTTTTCAAAATTTCAAAAAACATGGGCTATAACCCATCGTTTTTGTCATTTCGTCATTTTTTTCAAATCTTCAAAAATGATGAAAAACGGCGCGCTATAGTATGCCGTACGATATGGGCTATAGCCCACGGTCCAAAATGATGAGAAACGAGGCTAACTTTTTTTTTCAAAATTTCAAAAACCATGGGCTATAACCCATCGTTTTTGTCATTTCGTCATTTTTTTCAAATCCTTAAAAATGATGAAAAACGGCACGCTATAGTATGCCGTACGATATGGGCTATAGCCCATGGTCCAAAATGATGAGAAACGAGGATAACTTTTTTTTTCAAAATTTCAAAAAACATGGGCTATAACCCATCGTTTTTGTCATTTCGTCATTTTTTTCAAATCCTTAAAAATGATGAAAAACGGCACGCTATAGTATGCCGTACGATATGGGCTATAGCCCATGGTCCAAAATGATGAGAAACGAGGATAACTTTTTTTTTCAAAATTTCAAAAAACATGGGCTATAACCCATCGTTTTTGTCATTTCGTCATTTTTTTCAAATCTTCAAAAATGATGAAAACGGCGTGCTATAGTATGCCGTACGATATGGGCTATAGCCCACGGTCCAAAATGATGAGAAACGAGGCTAACTTTTTTTTTCAAAATTTCAAAAAACATGGGCTATAACCCATCGTTTTTGTCATTTCGTCATTTTTTTCAAATCCTCAAAAATGATGAAAAACTGCGCGCTATAGTATGCCGTACGATATGGGCTATAGCCCATGGTCCAAAATGATGAGAAACGAGGCTAACTTTTTTTTTCAAAATTTCAAAAAACATGGGCTATAACCCATCGTTTTTGTCATTTCGTCATTTTTTTCAAATCCTCAAAAATGATGAAAAACTGCGTGCTATAGTATGCCGTACGATATGGGCTATAGCCCACGGTCCAAAATGATGAGAAACGAGGCTAACTTTTTTTTTTTCAAAATTTCAAAAAACATGGGCTATAACCCATCGTTTTTGTCATTTCGTCATTTTTTTCAAATCCTTAAAAATGATGAAAAACGTCACGCTATAGTATGCCGTACGATATGGGCTATAGCCCATGGTCCAAAATGATGAGAAACGAGGATAACTTTTTTTTTCAAAATTTCAAAAAACATGGGCTATAACCCATCGTTTTTGTCATTTCGTCATTTTTTTCAAATCTTCAAAAATTATGAAAAACTGCGCGCTATAGTATGCCGTACGATATGGGCTATAGCCCACGGTCCAAAATGATGAGAAACGAGGATAACTTTTTTTTTCAAAATTTCAAAAAACATGGGCTATAACCCATCGTTTTTGTCATTTCGTCATTTTTTTCAAATCCTTCAAAATGATGAAAAACGGCACGCTATAGTATGCCGTACGATATGGGCTATAGCCCATGGTCCAAAATGATGAGAAACGAGGCTAACTTTTTTTTTCAAAATTTCAAAAAACATGGGCTATAACCCATCGTTTTTGTCATTTCGTCATTTTTTTCAAATCCTTAAAAATGATGAAAAACGGCACGCTATAGTATGCCGTACGATATGGGCTATAGCCCATGGTCCAAAATGATGAGAAACGAGGATAACTTCTTTTTTTTTAATTTAAAAAAACATGGGCTATAACCCATCGTTTTTGTCATTTCGTAATTTTTTTCAAATCTTCAAAAATGATGAAAAACGGCGCGCTATAGTATGCCGTACGATATGGGCTATAGCCTATGGTCTAAAATGATGAGAAACGAGGATAACTTTTTTTTTCAAAATTTCAAAAAACATGGGCTATAACCCATCGTTTTTGTCATTTCGTCATTTTTTTCAAATCCTTAAAAATGATGAAAAACGGCACGCTATAGTATGCCGTAAGATATGGGCTATAGCCCATGGTCCAAAATGATGAGAAACGAGGATAACTTTTTTTTTTTTAATTTAAAAAAACATGGGCTATAACCCATCGTTTTTGTCATTTCGTCATTTTTTTCAAATCTTCAAAAATGATGAAAAACGGCGCGCTATAGTATGCCGTACGATATGGGCTATAGCCCATGGTCCAAAATGATGAGAAACGAGGATAACTTTTTTTTTCAAAATTTCAAAAAACATGGGCTATAACCCATCGTTTTTGTCATTTCGTCATTTTTTTCAAATCCTTAAAAATGATGAAAAACGGCACGCTATAGTATGCCGTACGATATGGGCTATAGCCCATGGTCCAAAATGATGAGAAACGAGGATAACTTTTTTTTTTTCAAAATTTCAAAAAACATGGGCTATAACCCATCGTTTTTGTCATTTCGTAATTTTTTTCAAATCCTTAAAAATGATGAAAAACGGCACGCTATAGTATGCCGTACGATATGGGCTATAGCCCATGGTCCAAAATGATGAGAAACGAGGATAACTTTTTTTTTCAAAATTTCAAAAAACATGGGCTATAACCCATCGTTTTTGTCATTTCGTCATTTTTTTCAAATCTTCAAAAATGATGAAAAACGGCGCGCTATAGTATGCCGTACGATATGGGCTATAGCCCACGGTCCAAAATGATGAGAAACGAGGATAACTTTTTTTTCAAAATTTCAAAAAACATGGGCTATAACCCATCGTTTTTTTCATTTTTGTCAAATCATCAAAAATGATGAAAAATGGCGCGCTATAGTATGCCGTACGATATAGGCTATAGCCCATGGTCCAAAATGATGAGAAACGAGGATAACTTTTTTTTCAAAATTTCAAAAAACATGGGCTATAACCCATCGTTTTTTTCATTTTTTCATTTTTGTCAAATCATCAAAAATGATGAAAAATGGCGCGCTATAGTATGCCGTACGATATAGGCTATAGCCCATGGTCCAAAATGATGAGAAACGAGGCTAACTTTTTTTTTCAAAATTTCAAAAAACATGGGCTATAACCCATCGTTTTTTTCATTTTTTCATTTTTGTCAAATCATCAAAAATGATGAAAAATGGCGCGCTATAGTATGCCGTACGATATAGGCTATAGCCCATGGTCCAAAATGATGAGAAACGAGGATAACTTTTTTTTCAAAATTTCAAAAAACATGGGCTATAACCCATCGTTTTTTTTATTTTTGTCAAATCATCAAAAATGATGAAAAACGGCGCGCTATAGTATGCCGTACGATATAGGCTATAGCCCATGGTCCAAAATGATGAGAAACGAGGCTAACTTTTTTTTTCAAAATTTCAAAAAACATGGGCTATAACCCATCGTTTTTTAAATTTTTTAATATTTTTCAAATCATCAAAAATGATGAAAAACGGCGCGCTATAGTATGCCGTACGATATAGGCTATAGCCCATGGTCCAAAATGATGAGAAACGAGGATAACTTTTTTTTCAAAATTTCAAAAAACATGGGCTATAACCCATCGTTTTTTTCATTTTTTCATTTTTGTCAAATCATCAAAAATGATGAAAAATGGCGCGCTATAGTATGCCGTACGATATAGGCTATAGCCCATGGTCCAAAATGATGAGAAACGAGGCTAACTTTTTTTTTCAAAATTTCAAAAAACATGGGCTATAACCCATCGTTTTTTTCATTTTTTCATTTTTGTCAAATCATCAAAAAATGATGAAAAATGGCGCGCTATAGTATGCCGTACGATATAGGCTATAGCCCATGGTCCAAAATGATGAGAAACGAGGATAACTTTTTTTTCAAAATTTCAAAAAACATGGGCTATAACCCATCGTTTTTTTTATTTTTGTCAAATCATCAAAAATGATGAAAAACGGCGCGCTCTAGTATGCCGTACGATATAGGCTATAGCCCATGGTCCAAAATGATGAGAAACGAGGCTAACTTTTTTTTTCAAAATTTCAAAAAACATGGGCTATAACCCATCGTTTTTTAAATTTTTTAATATTTTTCAAATCATCAAAAATGATGAAAAACGGCGCGCTATAGTATGCCGTACGATATGGGCTATAGCCCACGGTCCAAAATGATGAGAAACGAGGATAACTTTTTTTTCAAAATTTCAAAAAACATGGGCTATAACCCATCGTTTTTTTCATTTTTGTCAAATCATCAAAAATGATGAAAAATGGCGCGCTATAGTATGCCGTACGATATAGGCTATAGCCCATGGTCCAAAATGATGAGAAACGAGGATAACTTTTTTTTCAAAATTTCAAAAAACATGGGCTATAACCCATCGTTTTTTTCATTTTTTCATTTTTGTCAAATCATCAAAAATGATGAAAAATGGCGCGCTATAGTATGCCGTACGATATAGGCTATAGCCCATGGTCCAAAATGATGAGAAACGAGGCTAACTTTTTTTTTCAAAATTTCAAAAAACATGGGCTATAACCCATCGTTTTTTTCATTTTTTCATTTTTGTCAAATCATCAAAAATGATGAAAAATGGCGCGCTATAGTATGCCGTACGATATAGGCTATAGCCCATGGTCCAAAATGATGAGAAACGAGGATAACTTTTTTTTCAAAATTTCAAAAAACATGGGCTATAACCCATCGTTTTTTTTATTTTTGTCAAATCATCAAAAATGATGAAAAACGGCGCGCTATAGTATGCCGTACGATATAGGCTATAGCCCATGGTCCAAAATGATGAGAAACGAGGCTAACTTTTTTTTTCAAAATTTCAAAAAACATGGGCTATAACCCATCGTTTTTTAAATGTTTTAATATTTTTCAAATCATCAAAAATGATGAAAAACGGCGCGCTATAGTATGCCGTACGATATAGGCTATAGCCCATGGTCCAAAATGATGAGAAAGGAGGATAACTTTTTTTTCAAATTTTCAAAAAACATGGGCTATAACCCATCGTTTTTTACATTTTTTAATTTTTGTCAAATCATCAAAAATGATGAAAAACGGCGCGTTATAGTATGCCGTCCGATATAGGCTATAGCCCATGGTCCAAAATGATGAGAAACGAGGATAACTTTTTTTTCAAAATTTCAAAAAACATGGGCTATAACCCATCGTTTTTTTCATTTTTTCATTTTTGTCAAATCATCAAAAATGATGAAAAATGGCGCGCTATAGTATGCCGTACGATATAGGCTATAGCCCATGGTCCAAAATGATGAGAAACGAGGATAACTTTTTTTTCAAAATTTCAAAAAACATGGGCTATAACCCATCGTTTTTGTCATTTCATCATTTTTGAGGATTTGAAAAAAATGACGAAATGACAAAAACGATGGGTTATAGCCCATGTTTTTTGAAATTTTGAAAAAAATAAGTTAGCCTCGTTTCTCATCATTTTGGACCGTGGGCTATAGCCCATATCGTACGGCATACTATAGCGCGCCGTTTTTCATCATTTTTGAAGATTTGAAAAAAATGACAAAATGACAAAAACGATGGGTTATAGCCCATGTTTTTTGAAATTTTGAAAAAAAAAGTTAGCCTCGTTTCTCATCATTTTGGACCGTGGGCTATAGCCCATATCGTACGGCATACTATAGCGCGCCGTTTTTCATCATTTTTGAGGATTTGAAAAAAATGACGAAATGACAAAAACGATGGGTTATAGCCCATGTTTTTTTAAATTTTGAAAAAAAAAGTTAGCCTCGTTTCTCATCATTTTGGACCGTGGGCTATAGCCCATATCGTACGGCATACTATAGCGCGCCGTTTTTCATCATTTTTGAGGATTTGAAAAAAATTACGAAATGACAAAAACGATGGGTTATAGCCCATGTTTTTTGAAATTTTGAAAAAAAAAGTTAGCCTCGTTTCTCATCATTTTGGACCGTGGGCTATAGCCCATAATCGTACGGCATACTATAGCGCGCCGTTTTTCATCATTTTTGAGGATTTGAAAAAAATGACGAAATGACAAAAACGATGGGTTATAGCCCATGTTTTTTGAAATTTTGGAAAAAAAAGTTAGCCTCGTTTCTCATCATTTTGGACCGTGGGCTATAGCCCATATCGTACGGCATACTATAGCGCGCCGTTTTTCATCATTTTTGAGGATTTGAAAAAAATGACGAAATGAAAAAAACGATGGGTTATAGCCCATGTTTTTTGAAATTTTGAAAAAAAAAGTTAGCCTCGTTTCTCATCATTTTGGACCGTGGGCTATAGCCCATATCGTACGGCATACTATAGCGCGCCGTTTTTCATCATTTTTGAGGATTTGAAAAAAATGACAAAAACGATGGGTTATAGCCCATGTTTTTTGAAATTTTGAAAAAAAAAGTTAGCCTCGTTTTTCATCATTTTGGACCGTGGGCTATAGCCCATATCGTACGGCATACTATAGCGCGCCGTTTTTCATCATTTTTGAGGATTTGAAAAAAATGACGAAATGACAAAAACTATGGGTTATAGCCCACTAGTCCATACCCGGGGTTATGCACACTCAAAGTATTTGCAGACTTTGGGTTATGTGCTGTGTATACTGTATGCATAATGTTTGAGAACCACTGCTCTGAAAGAACATTGGACAATGATGTTTGACAGTCAGCTATATTGTTGCTTATTGTAGAAGTGTTGACAGTTTAGCGTGCCTCTCAGACGCGCGCGCACATGTAGTACATAAATCGTCTGGAAACGTCATAAGGATTGGAACCGAGAGGTGCGTTCGTCTGTGGACGTCCTAGCGACGTCCAAACGACACGGGGCGAGATAAGAATATTCAGAATGATTCCTATTTGTTTTTTTGGCATTTCGCTTTTCGCTTGCCGTATGCTAACGCTCTGTGCAACTATTAGCTTGTCATTGACTCCCATGAATGACTCGTATCTCCTCATCCAGGGCGCTCTCCGTGGTGATAAATGGATCGATATGCTGGCACTTCATTTCTGCTCCTCATCCGTCTGTCCCGCAAAATATGAACGCTTTTTGGAGCGTATATAAATATATTAAGATGATCGGAGATTGTGAGGTCACTTTGTGCGCGCGCGCACACACACACACACACACACACACCGCCTCCTGGCACACACACACACACACACACACACTGTGAAGGCCGTAGTACTGTAAATATGACATGAATATGAATGCAAAGTAGCGGTCCATGTGTGGACAGGCTACCTGTCGCCGCGGTGCATGGTGAGATGTGTGCAAACCGTGTAGTTTATCAGGAGAAGACTACCAAACGATGCAACACGCACACACACAGTCAGCGGCGCCAAATTGTATAGGGCACAATTTGTTGTGTTGCAGCGCTAGCTAGAGGAAGCATGCCAGTGGGGTAACGGTGAGAACGGTGGCCTGTGATGCAGGTGTCGCCAAGGGACGCAGGTGTGTGAGGGTGCGAGGTGAATTCACTAATAAATTAATGTTGCATCCTTTGGTATTCTTCTCCTGATAAACTACACGGTTTGCACACATCTCACCATGCACAACGGCGACAGGTAGCCTGTCCACACATGGACCGCTACTTTGCATTCATATTCATGTCATATTGACAGTACAATACCCATTTGTGCATTTTTTAATCCACTAATAAATTCATTATAAATCATTAATGTGCGAAATTGGAAAAAGGGCTCCATTAAGACCTCCATATAATTATGGTCCATGCCTGTGTGAAAAGTGGGAGTGATTGGGCCATCCAATGTTGAGATAAAGCGCTTATAGCGCTGGCAGGGACATTCAGACAGACATTCAGACATTCGCTGAATTTTAGTATGATGATGATGATGATGATGATGATGATGATGATATGATGTTTTTTGAAATTTTGAAAAAAAAAGTTAGCCTCGTTTCTCATCATTTTGGACCGTGGGCTATAGCCCATATCGTACGGCATACTATAGCGCGCCGTTTTTCATCATTTTTGAGGATTTGAAAAAAATGACGAAATGACAAAAACGATGGGTTAGCCCATGTTTTTTGAAATTTTGGAAAAAAAAGTTAGCCTCGTTTCTCATCATTTTGGACCGTGGGCTATAGCCCATATCGTACGGCATACTATAGCGCGCCGTTTTTCATCATTTTTGAGGATTTAAAAAAAATGACGAAATGACAAAAACGATGGGTTATAGCCCATGTTTTTTGAAATTTTGAAAAAAAAAGTTAGCCTCGTTTCTCATCATTTTGGACCGTGGGCTATAGCCCATATCGTACGGCATACTATAGCGCGCCGTTTTTCATCATTTTTGAGGATTTGAAAAAAATGACGAAATGACAAAAACGATGGGTTATAGCCCATGTTTTTTGAAATTTTGAAAAAAAAAGTTAGCCTCGTTTCTCATCATTTTGGACCGTGGGCTATAGCCCATATCGTTAAAATGTTTGAGAACCACCGACACAGAAACATTTTTTTCAGAAAACTGTCAGGATTTAGAAGACATTTGTAGAATCGTTCTCAGGTCTAAATGAGTTAATGAGACACATGGCGACCGGGGCAACAAGACTTACTTGCTCTGCTACAGAAGTCTCTGCCTCCTCCATTTCCTCCTCCTTCACCTCCACCGTCTCCTCCTCAGCCTCTTTGGACTTCTTTTTCTTCTTCTTCTTCTTGGGAGTTTCTTCCGCTTCTTCTTCTTCTGCGACGACTGAAAGACAAGACGAAGGAAACATGAGACTCATAAATGTCAAGTCATTACATTTTCTTTAACCAGAACCTGAGAAGAAATTCCGTTTCCAAGGGACGTCTGGATGGAGAGCGTAGCATCAAAATACACATCGAGGTGTGCCTTGACATCACAAGTGTAAAATGTATTTAGTAACTAATGCATAGATATTGACTTCCATTTCCTTCCAGTTAAGTTTGTAATCCGACAAAGACATGTTGAAATATTGTGCACTTTATGCTAATGGGAGCACTGGAAGCAGTGTAAAACTCTCAGAAAATATACCACTGACTTACAACAGAAGAAATATATATAATAAAGAATCCCGGATACAAATTTGCATCATTTATTTTGAAACATTAAAAACAGAAAAACAGACACCCAACAAGAAGCATGTTGTCTGCAGGTCTGCCTACCTTCCGTTACTATCTTGGGTTTTTTGGTTTTGGGCACCACTGGCGTGGAGGGCGCCGAGGTGTCCTCAACCTCCTCAATCTTCCTCTTCCTCGAGGTGGAGGGGAGCGTCGAGTCTCCAGATGGATCATACACTTTCACCTCACTGTTTAAAAACAATAAAGAATCAAAGATGTTAACCAAAGTCTGTATAGTAATATACAACTGTGCTTACTCTGCGACAATTGCAACACAGAAAGGGGACATATTACATTAAGAGTGTTGCACTTTGTGTTCCGTGTCTAAATGAGAGCTCAGATGAGGTAGTGACAAAAACCCTCATGATGTTTTCAGGACAGTGACAGTTCGTCAGTATCATCACCGCTCAGTCATTATTAAACCCCCATGGCGTTTTGTGGACTTATATCTTGGCTTCATTCACCTCTTGTGTTGGTATTTGTCTGCTTTTGCCATCGCCTTTCCCGTTCCACTGATTTTCCTGATCTGGAGGCAAAATAAATAAAAGACATGGTCAGACCAACAAAGCACAGATTGTCTGGAAAAGTTGAATAAACGGGATACCTCACTACAACGGGAGAGAACTGGTGAAGGTACCAACTAAAAATACAAGTGGTGGAGAATAATTTCTGAAGGCATCTACTTTATTATCCCAGGTTAGATTGACAGTTTAATAGTTTTACTTACTCCTCTGTCCTCAAGATGTCGCAGGCGAGCTTCCAGCTTGGCACGGTTCTCTATTCCCATTTCTGCATTGGTGTCCTCACCGAGGGCGTCGTAGCGAATAGCTAGGGATGCTTTAGCTGCCAGCATTCTGGAAATCTGCAAAAAGGCACCATGTTAAGCAACAACTCATTATTTGTACAGCTATCACCACAGATGCACAACAATTTAACAAAAAAGCAGTGTTGGTCATCTTCAAATAATCTTATGTGCTGCGTTTATACTTTAAGAAAGTTTAAGGTCTTCTGTAATTACTATAACAGATGTACAGATTTTGTCCGAGGGTGCCATGACACAGGGCAATGGGCATAACTGGTATTTTACACAAACACTAAAATGTAAATAACGACATTACGTTTTCAGACTTATTTTTGTTAAACAAAGTGCAGCATTAATGTGATTTACACCCACATGTACAACAAAGCAGGAAACACACCTTGCCCTTATTCTTGGCTGTAGTTTGGCCAACCAGCGAGGCATGGTAGATGAGACCGTATTTTGGGGTGTCTTTGCGGGTCTTCAGGGCTCTGAACAAGGCCTTCTCCGCTCCGAGGATCTGCACCGTGGAAGCCGGGTGCTTGGCTAGATTCAACAGGGAACCTTGGGAACACAGAAAGGGAACATAATATACATATTAAAGGCTTCCGTTCAGAACAGTCTTTCGTATATCTAGCTACACAGCACTGTGTGTGCGCCACATCAAAATGAGAGCTCAGATGAGGTAGTGACAAAAACCCTCATGATGTTTTCAGGACAGTGACATTAAGTCAGTATCATCACCGCTCAGTCATTATTAACCCCCCTCATGTGTGCCACAGCTCTCTGCGGTTCTTACCAGCGTGAGAGATGAGGCGAGCGCCCACCAGCTCTCCCACCATCACCGTCAGGTTGGGAGCGATGGCCATCATGCGGTTCTTCAGGTAGTCGTACAGCTGAGTGCGGTACTCCGAGATCTCGATCACCTGGAAGGAAAGAACAGATGTGTGAGCGACCCCTCAATCCTCAAGTCTGACTTGCACTTAGTTGTGTGTCTGTGTCACGCTGCAGTGCAGTCTGAACTTGTAGACATGCCACTTTTGGTGCACCACAGTCCACACGCAAGGCTTTTACCGTCAGTTGCTTCCAATGGTGGCCATGCAACAATTGAAGCTTAAGACCATAATCTTTCAATTGTATGTACAGTCACATCAACTGCCTCCCTCTTCAGACAGAGGTAATTGCAACACCTAACTACAATGAAGATGGGGGGGCCTGGGCGGCGCACACATTGCTTGTGGTCTTGTGGAGTAACCGTTTAGTGATCTCATGTAATGCGTGTTTGTTGTGGGAGATGTATTGCATCTGGTCTACCTCAAATAGCTTTATTGGCAGTGCCAACCTCACGTTGAAGATGTTCAATGGCAGAGTAGGGAGACGGCCAGCTGCAAATGTGCTCGTTATATTGCTTTAACAATTTATACATTTGAATACATTCCCGAACAGACTGAGGATTCCACATTTTAGAACAGTAATAGTTTACGTTTATAATTAGTAACTTTGTGAAGCAGTGTGTGTAATTGTGTGTAGGGGGTACTGTGGCCGTTCAGATGAGATAGTGACTTAAAGACCCACATGATTTATTTCAAGAGGAAGACAAACGTCATCATCATCACTACGGCCATTATGAATCCCTCGATACACAACTACAGTGGGAGGTAGCGCTGGGTTTACCTGGTCACACAGGTGCTTTATGTTGCCGATGTCCTCGTCCGACACCTCTGTTCCCGTGGAGATCTCGGCGGCCAGTTTGACCTCTGCCTCGATGTCCTCGGGCAGCATCTCTGACAGGTCAGTGGTGGCCACGTTGGTGCCAACGCCTGGGGACCAAGAAATGCATTCATCATTTACACGACGTGGCAGAGGTCAGCACTCTGAGAGGACAAGGGCTTCAATTTCACAGACGTTCCGAGTCCCGACCTACATCGCTAGCCTGTCTTGCCTTCAGCTTTAAGACTGTCCAAAAGGTTCATTATTCACTATGATATCAATGACATTTCTATAACAAAATAACCCTGGATACATGGATTAACATCCTCCCACCATACAGATTGGACAAAATTACATTTTTTTAACCAAGTTACATAGTGAGGTTTTAAGCTCACAGAAATCTATGGTCAAAGTAAAATGTTATATTGTTGTCACCAAGATCATTTTACCCTGGTTTTGATACCAAGATAATTTAGCCTGGTTTTGCTTTGGGACAGTTCAGTAACAAGCCAGTTATGAGGAGAGCGAGCATGTTGTACAACTGTCCACATATCCGCTATGAGAAAAACGTTATGCACACACCATGTAGAACACTGCTGAAGGGTTGTTGTGAGATTATTTCGAAATTAACAAAATACAGCGGTATGATTATACAATGAGATGCAAAAAAATCTGAAGAAGTCTGTTTCATTATCCACTTTGCATTTTGGACTCATTATATTGGCTACATCTACAAAATCACTACACATTGTGATGCATTGTGAGCTTGACTAATTTTGAATACAATAGGGTTTAGGTTGGTAACTTCACTGCCCAGTATCTCCTTCCACAAGAACGTGTAAGTGTCAAGTGACTATAGTAAACCCTCAAACTGGTGTTTGTGTGGTCAGTGGTGACATCCAGTGTTGTTTTTGGCGGCAAATTTAGATTTTAGTTTGTCATATTTAGTCACCTGGAATGTTTTAGTGTTAGTCGACAATTTTTTGTTGATTTAGTCGAACAAAATGTGTTTTGGCGGAAAAATAATCCGATCAATAAACTTGAAAAATAATCCGATCTACAAAGCTTGTAGATCGGATATTTTCACCATGCAACCAAGTGTAAAAAGACTTTTACTGGATCACTTGTCCACTAGTCCCTTCCTAACACGTCTAGTTTTTATTTGTTGACGAAATTGTCAATATATTTAGTCTTAGTCGTCATAGCTTAGTTTTCATTTAGTTTCCATTCAGTTTGTCAGTGAAAAAAGGTAGTCGACAAACATTTTTCGTCTTAGGCACGATTCATACTCATATTTTATAGCCGAATAAAAGTCGGTTCGGCTCTGTAGAGCCTACAATGTGACGTCATTTGAGGTTCGGGGGGGCGGGTACCGTCCTAAAGTCTTCTCTTCGGTGCTACTGAAATTTTCTGATGAGCCGAAATCATTTCGGCACTACAGTGGTAAAATAGGAGTATGAATCGGCCCTTAATAGACTAAAACACTGGATTCCAACCTGTGCATTTGCTCACCTATATGGCGGACACTTTTGCAGTAGGCCAGGTTGTCTGTGATGATCTTGCTCAGTTCGGGAAAATGCCAACCATACCACTCTCTGCAGCGCATGATGTAGTTGTTCAGCTCTTTGTCCAGATCATCCAACAGAGCTGCAGACAGCAGGGATATGGTTATGGGATATTATAGTTGGAATTTTGAAAAAAAAAGTTAGCCTCGTTTCTCATCATTTTGGACCGTGGGCTATAGCCCATATCGTACGGCATACTATAGCGCGCCGTTTTTCATCATTTTTGAAGATTTGAAAAAAATGACGAAATGACAAAAACGATGGGTTATAGCCCATGTTTTTAGAAAATTTGAAAAAAAAAGTTATCCTTGTTTCTCATCATTTTGGACCGTGGGCTATAGCCCATATCGTACGGCATACTATAGCGCGCCGTTTTTCATCATTTTTGATGATTTGACAAAAATGAAAAAATGAAAAAAACGATGGGTTATAGCCCATGTTTTTTGAATTTTTGAAAAAAAAAGTTATCCTCGTTTCTCATCATTTTGGACCATGGGCTATAGCCCATATCGTACGGCATACTATAGCGCGCCGTTTTTCATCATTTTTGATGATTTGACAAATATGAAAAAAACGATGGGTTATAGCCCATGTTTTTTTAAATTAAAAAAAAAAAAGTTAGCCTCGTTTCTCATCATTTTGGACCGTGGGCTATAGCCCATATCGTACGGCATACTATAGCACGCCGTTTTTCATCATTTTTGATGATTTGAAAAAAATGACGAAATGACAAAAACGATGGGTTATAGCCCATGTTTTTAGAAATTTTGAAAAAAAAAGTTATCCTCGTTTCTCATCATTTTGGACCATGGGCTATAGCCCATATCGTACGGCATACTATAGCGCGTCGTTTTTCATCATTTTTGAAGATTTGAAAAAAATGACGAAATGACAAAAACGATGGGTTATAGCCCATGTTTTTTGAAAATTTGAAAAAAAAAGTTAGCCTCGTTTCTCATCATTTTGGACCGTGGGCTATAGCCCATATCGTACGGCATACTATAGCGCGCCGTTTTTCATCATTTTTGAAGATTTGAAAAAAATGACGAAATGACAAAAACGATGGGTTATAGCCCATGTTTTTAGAAAATTTGAAAAAAAAAGTTATCCTCGTTTCTCATCATTTTGGACCGTGGGCTATAGCCCATATCGTACGGCATACTATAGCGCGCCGTTTTTCATCATTTTTGATGATTTGACAAAAATGAAAAAATGAAAAAAACGATGGGTTATAGCCCATGTTTTTTGAAATTTTGAAAAAAAAAGTTATCCTCGTTTCTCATCATTTTGGACCATGGGCTATAGCCCATATCGTACGGCATACTATAGCGCGCCGTTTTTCATCATTTTTGATGATTTGACAAATATGAAAAAAACGATGGGTTATAGCCATAGACTGTAAAAAATATGGACAAAGCGTTCCCCGGGTCTAACATGAACGTAAAATGAAGCCTGTCAGTCCTTGCAATGGAAGTCGCCATCTTTCTAGATCCGTTTGGGCCCAGCTGGCCATTGGCTGGCCCAGACAACGAGGCGGGACTTCCCCCCTTCTTCTCCGTTGGTTTTTATTTTGACTCGAGTGGGAGGGGAATCCCGTTCATAGACTGTAACGGTAGCCACGCCCCTCAGAACATGCGCGACTTTATGGTATTTTTTTTTAATAAATGAGACCATAATTTTCCAAAAAGAATATTATGACATTAGAAATGAGACTTTAAACTAGTGACTGGAAGCAGAAAGTATTCATGACCATGTTTATTAAGGTAATACAGTCTAGGTGAAGTTGGGCCCAAATACATGGACTTCTATGGGGCTATGGGTTTTTTTGAGCCCAATGACAGCGCCACAACAGGCCATTATATGAACTTTCATTTCCTTAGTGGCTTCACAAAATATCTGTCTGACTGCCCCCTGGTTATAGCCCATGTTTTTTTTAATTAAAAAAAAAAAAGTTAGCCTCGTTTCTCATCATTTTGGACCGTGGGCTATAGCTATATACTATAGCGCGCCGTTTTTCATCATTTTTGAGGATTTGGAAAAAATGACGAAATGAAAAAAACGATGGGTTATAGCCCATGTTTTTTGAAATTTTGAAAAAAAAAGTTATTCTCGTTTCTCATCATTTTGGACCGTGGGCTATAGCCCATATCGTACGGCATACTATAGCACGCCGTTTTTCATCATTTTTGAGGATTTGAAAAAAATGACGAAATGACAAAAACGATGGGTTATAGCCCATGTTTTTTGAAATTTTGAAAAAAACTGTTATCCTCGTTTCTCATCATTTTGGACCATGGGCTATAGCCCATATCGTACGGCATACTATAGCGCGCCGTTTTTCATCATTTTTGAGGATTTGAAAAAAATGAAAAAATGAAAAAAACGATGGGTTATAGCCCATGTTTTTTGAAATTTTGAAAAAAAAAGTTATCCTCGTTTCTCATCATTTTGGACCATGGGCTATAGCCCATATCGTACGGCATACTATAGCACGCCGTTTTTCATCATTTTTGAGGATTTGAAAAAAATTGGTTATATATGGGTTATAGCCCATGTTTTTTGAAATTTTGAAATTCTTTTTTATCATAAATAGCATAAATTTTAAATAAACCATGTAAATACAACAAATCGAGCAGAGCACTGCAGGGACTCGAACCTCGTTCTGGAAAACCAGAAGTACCACACCAGTGCCTTAGTTTTTAAGGGACCAAGAAGACACGCAGTGACTTTGGTCACTTCTTGTATTTGTGTTTTTTTTTCTTCTCCTTCTTCTCCTTCTTCCGCCAAAAATAGCTGTTCTGACTGAACCGTGCAGTCGCTTTTTACGAAACTCGGTAATCTGGTAGAGGGCCATGCCAAACGGTGACCATGTGAAGCCCATGACCATTTGGCCAAATGGTGGCGCTATAGCACTGAAAATGCAAACTTTGAACGTGCATATCTCATGAACCGTTTGACCGTTGGCAATGACACTTTGATACACATATTTGTCTTCTCATGGCGAACAACTTTCGTGTTCTGACTTTTGACCTCTGACCTTTAGATTACCCACCATTTTGAATTATATGAAAACCATTTAAAATCTATCTCCTCCCAGAATCTTTGATCAAAATGTACAAAAACGGCTACACTTGAACTTTGGACTTAAACGAACAAAAAATCGTAACAGATTTCTTTTAAGTGAAAAAATGAAGTTTTTATGAGCCAATGAAAGTTTCTGTTTTGTGAAACCTCTCATGCAACTAATACGTCTTCCAAATACGGTTGGCAGCTAATACCTATACTGCATGATGTTATTGTATAGAATGAGTCAACTGACAGTGTCTGCTTAGCTCAGTCGGTAGAGCTCTCGCCTTTGGACCACAGGGTCACTGGTTCAAATCTGGGTAGCGACAACTCAGCCTGTCATTCTTATTTGTGCATATCTATCTCTCTCTTTCTCTCTCTCTCTCTCTCTCTCTCTCTCTCTCTATCTCCACCCCCCTCTCTCTCTCTCTCCCCCTCTCCAACCCCCCCTCTCTCTCCCCCTCTCTCTCTCTCTCTCTCTTTCTCTCTCCCTCTCCACCCCCTCTCTCTCTCTCTCTCCACCCCCTCTCTCTCTCTCTATCTATCTCTCCACCCGTCTCTCTCTCTCTCTCCACCCCCCCCCCTCTCTCTCTCTCTCTCCACCCCCCTCTCTCTCTCTCTCCACCCCCCCCCCCTCTATTTCTCTCTCTTTCTGTCTCTCTCCACCCCCCACCTCTCTCTCTCTCTCCACCCCCCCCCCCCTCTCTCTTTCTCTCAAATAATCATCATCATCAAATAAGCATCATTCCTGCTAGTATTGGTCCTTTACAGTTTGCTTACTGTTCAAATAGATCTGTGGATAGATCTCTTGCTTTACACACTGGACTGGTACATCTAGAAAATAATAGCTCTTATGTCAGACTACTGTTCATAGACTATAGTTCCGCATTTAACACTATTGTACCATCTAAATTAGTGTTGAAACTCAGTGGCCTTGGTGTGGGCAGCTCCATCTGTAACTGGCTATTTGATTTTCTGACAGGCAGGCCCCAGTGTGTACGCATAGGAGAAAGATGCGCATCCACAATTCTCACCAGAACCGGTGCACCCCAAGTCTGCTGCCTCATTCCTCTGTTGTACAGCTTGTTTACGTTTGATTGTGTCGCCAGATATGAGAATAACATCATAATTAAATTTGCGGATGATACCACAGTGATCGGACTAATAACCGACGGTGATGAGAGGGCCTATAGAGGATCTAACTCTATGGTGCAATAACAACAACCTCTCACTTAACACCAATAAGACCAAAGAAATCATTGTCGACTTTAGGAAGTCCAAAGGTATCCACACACCCATTTCCATTAAAGGGTCATCTGTCGACATAGTTGATAACTTTAAATTCCTGGGCATACACATCACAGACACATTCACATGGTCACTCAATAGGTTGCAGAGGACCATTAAAACAGCAGCTAAAATCATCTGCAGCACAGAATTACCCAGTCTCCATAACATCTACACCACTCGCTGTATGAAAAAAGCAAAAAAACATGGATGTAAATCAACTACATCTTGAAATGATCTGATGAAACTGTATAGTCCGCTTGATGAGGGGTGTTGAATGTCCTGTGGGCTATATCAGTGAGATCAATAACTTCAAAGACTGGTGTATACAAAGCCGATCTGTGATGTGACATGCTATGAACATGTAGATCTGCTAATTGTTTGAGTACTTATGCTTTGGTGCTCAAAGTATATGTTGATGCTCAAATCTACATTTCAATCACCATAACAGCTGCTCCCATCATCTGATGAACAAGAGGGAAGTCTACATCCACAGACTTTTTACAATGTTATTTTTTGGCTTGAAACAAGCTCACATTATTTCTTTATGAACATTGAAAAATGAGCTTCCACATTAACGTGGTGATGTGGTGATCAGGAATTGACCCTTTGTATATCCAGGTGGCCCCTCTATCCATTAAGCTATGACAATTCTGCTCATCTACAGAGGTAAGCATAGTTTCACACTACAAGTGATGTGATTTATACCAGCCACTAGATGGCAATGATGATGAATATGCCACTATATCCTAGACCACAAACATTTCCAAGAATTAGATTTATGACCTAGATGCTGCCAAATCTACCAGTCCAAATAAAGTGACATTGCAAGAACCCAAGTTTCTTCATTAATAGATGAACATTACAATATTTTTTTACTGACACTAACTTAAGTTACTCTTTTTTGGATACCATTCACATCAGCAGCATACAGCATGAATTGTTCATTCTGTTCAGGCATTGCTAAGGGTAGCTACATGGGTCTTTCATGGGTCTTTCACAAATAGCCATTTAGCTTACAGTGAAGGCACCACAACAGCAGGGGTATTCATTGCATGAATAGGTAAGTTTGCTGAATTTTTGGTTCCTACTAACAATATAGTGATATGTTTGGTAGAAACAAATGTGTGTAAACTATCACCTATGAATTATGGAATTAACTACTTTCAAGCTATAATGTAAAATGTGTTTTGTCGTGTCTTGTTGATAGCCACCCCAATGCTTTTCCAATGGAAGTCACATGGCTTTACCAAACATTTTTGTTTTGCTTGATGGCTGTGTCCTGCCCCCCCTCCCCCCATCAAACAAATGTTTGGTCAAACCACACCTTCCTTTGAAATAAATTAATGTGGCCATCAAACAGCCTGAGTGCAGCCTGAAGTTGGTAATTGTATGAATCACTTAGTAACAGTAATTGTAACATTGATGTGTGCCCACACATCAATGTTACAATTACTGTTACTAAGTGATTACTTGTTTTGAAGCATTGAAATTGCCATAATGTGTCCTATATTTGAATTTTGAAGATGGAATTGATCATATTTGGATAAAAGGGTGGTTCAGTCTCAGAAGCTGCTTGTATTTAATGAAAGATGAGATACACTGAGTATAGACCGATTCACAGAGGGGTGCCCTGGGCGTGGCCATTACTGAGGTGTAATCCATGGAGCAGGTGCTCTGTAGGCCAGGTGTAGCTAATCAGTGCTGTTGTGCTTAATGGTACACCTCAGTAATGGCCGCACCCAGGAAACCCTCTGTGAATCGGTCAATAGACAAATTCACAGAGGGGTGCCATGGGCGCGGCCATTACTGTGGTCAGGTGTAGCTAATCAGTGCTGCTGCACTCAATGGTACACCTCAAAATGGCTGCACCCAGACAAGCCTCTGTGAATTTGTATATACACAGAAGGCATGCTTAGTGGGTCAGTTTTGGCACAAATTCTACCCATCAGGCACTAGGACATGACATCACAAAAATAGAGATGGTAGTAACTGTAATAGTGAAATAGTGTAATGAGACTAATAATGTAATAGTGCAATAGTGTAATAAGTGTAATACGTGTATGTAGTGTAATAAGTGTAATAGTGTAATAGTGTAATAGTAGTGTAATAAGTGTAATAGTGTAATACGTGACTGTATGTAGTGTAATAAGTGTAATAGTGTAATAGTGTAATAGTAGTGAAATAGTGTAATAGTGTAATACGTGACTGTATGTAGTGTAATAGTGTAATAGTGTAATAGTGTAATAGTGTAATACGTGACTGTATGTAGTGTAATAAGTGTAATAGTGTAATAGTGTAATAGTGTAATAAGTGTAATAGTTTAATAGTAGTGTAATAAGTGTAATAGTGTAATAGTAGTGAAATAGTGTAATAAGTGTAATAGTGTAATAAGTGTAATAGTTTAATAGTAGTGTAATAGTGTAATAAGTGTATTTAGTGTAATAGTGTAATAAGTGTAATCCTGTAATAAGTGTAATTTTGTAATCCTGTAATTAGTGTAATAGTGTAATAGTAGTGTAATAGTGGAATACATGTAAGTGTAATAGTGTAATAGTGTAATTGTATTTAGTATAATAGTGTAATAGTGTATTGAGTTTAATTTTGTAATTGTGTAATAAGTGTATGTAGTGTAATAGTAGTGTAATAGTGTAATAAGTCTAATTGTGTAATAGTGTAATAGTGTATTAGTAGTGTAATCATGTAATTATTGTATTTAATATAGTAGTGTAATAGTGTATTAAGTTTAATTTTGTAATCATGTAATAGTGTAATGTTGTAATAGTAATGTATTAGTGTAATAAGTGTATTTAGTGTAATAATAGTAATAAGTGTAGTAGTGTAATAGTATATTAAGTCTAATTTTGTAATGTATTTAGTGTAATAGTAGTGTGCTAGTGAAATTACAAATTGGAAGTTATATTCAGTATGATGCATTTAGGTAATTGATAAAATAACAATCTATATTTGTGTTTTTCAGACAACTGAGAGTGAGAGAGAGATGCCTAAAAAAAAAGGTAAGTGGCGGTATGCTGCCATAAAGAAGGGGGCCAACTGCCCATTGACTGAGGATGCTGTGAATAATGAGGTTCATCCTCGTGACCATATTCACGAGGTTGTGCATCCTTGTCCAATTCCAGCATTGCGTAATCTTGCTTCTTTTGACACTGACCTGGACACTGACTTACTGACTAAAGATGCTGCAATTAATGAGGTTCCATCTTCTGATAAAGTTGATTTGCATCCTCACAAAATTGAAACATCGAAGACTACCGACTATAACATGACTGAGGTTGAACTTCCTCAAAAAGTTCACGAGGTTAAGAGCAACCCCGTAAAAAAAAACGCAATCTACCTGGCTATGTCTGAAAAGACAATATGTAAAAGAACATATAACTTGGCTGAAAAAGGCTATACAAACTTTGTGAAAAACTATGATGAAAACTTTGTGAAAAACTCTGATGAAAACTTTGGAAAGAAATCTAATGAAAACTCTCAAGTAAGTAATCCTCAAGTAAGTAATCCTCAAGTAAGTAATCAAGTAAGTAATCCTCAAGTACCTTATGTTCATGGTTCATTCCATCAAGGTCATCAACAATTTGGTCAATATGCTGGCAAGCAATGTGTCCCAAACAGTCTGACTGCAATAATCATGAGTAAAATTACAGATATCTTTACGTGGAAACCAAAAGACCTTGATGACATTCTACGTCATGGGAATGCACTGTATGATTCAATGAGTCGAGCATGTAGAATTTCATCTGAAAGTGGATATGTTGCAATTGATGAATTGCCTAAGAAACATGTACTGTGGAATATGCCCATATCAATAGAGTATGGTAATGTCTTTGGTGGTTGTGTTGGTATTGACCAATATGATAAAGAATGGCAGGACATGATGGTTCCATTGGATGAGGGAATACAAAGAGTTCTTTTAGATTTTGATGCATGTTTATTAACCTTGAATGGCTCTACTTGTGCAATTGTCAGAAAGAATGGCTGGTATGCTGTAATTGACTCCCATGCACGTAGTTCTGAAGGACTTGTTGACGGAAATGGAAAAAGTGTTTTAGTATATCATTCTAACATTCGAGAATTGATTGGAAACATCTTTAAAGTTGCACAATCCTTAAAAGCATATCATGAGCCATTTGAAGTGACTGGAGTCAAAGTAATTGTGATGCAGGACGACAGAGAACAAGCAATTGTGATACATGACGACACAGAACAATACTTTGAACAGGAGCCGTTTCTGAACACATGTGTCTCTACTACTCAACCACTCTACAGTACTGTATTGAAAAGTACACGTACAACAGTTAATACCCCAAAGCCTCGTTTGATAATTGAGCCATCTACTAGTACAATGTATGATGCCAGTTGTGAAATAACAGATGATGTTATAATTACTGCTACCATAACACCTACGTTGTCTTTTAAACCACTTAGGTCTGTGCATCAGGACATCTTGTGTTCTCAATTCAATATCAGTAATGAAAGTCTTAAAACTGTAGAACAAAGCATAGACTTCACACCAATGGGTGATCCTTGTAAGAATTTACAAATCAAAGGTGATGGAAACTGCTTCTTCAGAGCATTGTCCTTTGCGATCTGCGGTAATGAGAATAAACATTTAAAAATACGTCGTGCTATATTTCAACATCTTTCCAAAAATCCATCAACATTTCAACAGTATCTGAGAGAAGGTTATGAATCTATGCAGCAATACCTGACAAAAACACGAATGAATTATTCAGGAACATGGGTTACCGAACTTGAAATCTTTGCAGCTGCAGACTTCTTGCAAACAACTATTATGACATTTAATAATGGTATATGGAATATTTTCCCCAGTTGTCGTGCAAGAAATGTGATACTTTCTCACAATTGTCAAGCAATATATTTAAACAACACTAATGGAAATCATTATGATGTTGTAACATGTGTTAAAAGAAAAGACAATCAAAGTTGTTGTGCAGGTTTATGTACAAATGCAGAATAAAAAAGTACAATGCATCTAAGAAAAAGACCACATGACACAAGTTTCAAGAAATCAAAATCTGAGAAAGAAAGAGACAGATATGAAAAGGATCAAGTGTTCAAAAAAGCAAAACTAGACTATGAACAACACAGATATGAAACGGATCAAGTGCATAAAAAAGCTAAAATAGACTTTGAACAACACAGATATGACACAGATGAAGTGCATAAACAAAGAATTCTAGACTCTAAACAACACAGATATGACACAGATCAAGTGCATAAAAAATCTAAAATAGACAACGAACAACACAGATATGACACAGATGAAGTGCATAAAAAAGCAAAAATAGACTATGAACAACACCGATATGACACAGATGAAGTGCATAAACAAAGAATTCTTGACCATAAACGACACAGATATGAAACGGATGACGTGCATAAAAAAGCAAAAATTGATGATGATCATTTCCGATACCACAATGATGAAGTCTATTGTACTAACAAAATTAAAAACATAAAATTAAAATATTCTACTGAACCAGAGTTCAAAGCAGATGTAAATATGAGAGCACACAAGAACTATATAAAAAATACTTTAAAGCAAACTGACATTGATGTTGCTATTACAACATTCCACAAAAACATTCGTACAGGCCCTCAATTTGTTTGCTCTGTTTGCCACCGTCAACTTTTCCGAAAGCAGGTCATTGAGTGTAAGAAATCTTCTTACATTAATTAATTATTAGCAGACGAATGCATTACTCACACATATTTGCATGAATGCAATAGTAGCTGTTTACCTAATTGTGTAATGTCACAAGGATCAGCTGCTAAACTATGGATTTGTCATACATGCAATAGAAAGATATTAAAGGGTAAAATGCCTGAACAAAGTGTATTAAACAATCTACATCTAGAACCAATAGCACCAGAACTAAAATGTCTTAATAGTTTGGAAACTCATCTGACAGCTAAACATATTCCATTTCTCAAAGTAGTTGCATTGCCCAAAGGAGGTCAAAACGGATGTCACGGACCAGTCGTTTGTGTACCTTCTAACTTGAGCCATGTGACAAATGTTCTACCAAGAAACGATTGTGATGACATGATGATACGAGTAAAACTGAAACGCAAAATTACATATAAAGGACATTATAATTATGAATATGTTCATACAGATCATGTCAAAAATGCCTTGCGATACCTGATTAAACACAATCCCTTCTATGCTGACACAGAAATCAATACCGATTGGATAAACCCTTTAAGTCAAAGTAACGACACTGATGTTGAGGAAGTAGAACAAACAATTGAAAATGCAGATGACGCAAACGATGAAGATGAAATGGAACATGATGAAGATTTAACCTATACAGAACAACAGAATGGAGCGTGTTTTGATACTTGTCTTCAGCCTGTGGATTTGGCACAAGATATTCTAGATCAGCACTTTGACAGTGTAATATCTGTGGCTCCTGCAGAAGGCAACAATCCCGTCAGACTATTGATGGATAAAACAAACGAAGCTAAATGTTTTCCAGTTTTGTTTCCAAAAGGTGGTCCTACATTTCATGATGACAGACTAATGAGAATAACACTTTCAAAGTACTTAAACAACAGACTGTTAAATGCTGATGGAAGATTTGCAAATAGTATAGATTATATATTTTACGCACAATACATATCAGAACTTGAACAAGTTGTGTCTAGTGTATCTATAGCTATGAGAAAGGGAGATGGCAAAAACGTCCCAGCGCACATCACAGCTGATATGTTAAAAGATACTGAATCATTAAGGAGAATCTTACATCACGATGAAGGGTACAAGTATCTCCGGAATATTCGTGGAAGTCCTCCATTTTGGCAGTGTGTACAAAAAGATCTTTTTGCAATGCTAAGACAGCTTGGTCTTCCTACCTGGTTTTGCTCGTTTAGTTCTGCAGATATGAGATGGCCAGAAATGTTGAAATCACTTATGCTTCAAGAAGGAAACCAGATTGATGTGGAACAACTTAATTGGTTAGAAAGATGTGGCTTACTAAAACGTAACCCAGTCACAGCAGCAAGAATGTTTGACCATCGATGGCACGAGTATTTAAAGAATGTTTTATTGTCTGAGGCTGCACCTATTGGACATGTAACAGATCATTTTTATCGTGTGGAATTCCAACAAAGGGGAAGCGCACACGTGCATGGTTTGTTGTGGGTTAAAGATGCTCCACAAATAGATAAAGATTCAGACGAAGACGTTGTTAAATTTGTGGACAAATATGTAACATGTGAGATGCCAGACGAGAGTGATGAAAAATTGTATGAGGTTGTTAACAGTGTTCAAAAGCATAGCACTAGACATTCAAAGACGTGCAGAAAAAATAAAACTACATGCCGATTTAATTTTCCTAGGCCAATTTCTTGTCAAACCTTCATTAGCCGACCAAAGAAAAATAAAAGTGACGACAAGGATGTTCAAAAAGACGTTGATAATGATCCACAAACAAAAGATGAGGAGTTTGTCTTGAAAAAAGACGAGGCTTTAAATATTCTTGAAAAGGTGAAAACGGCATTATCAAATCCTGACATGACGTATGAATCGACAGAAGAGTTATTTGATGACGTTGGTATAAATCAAGAAACATTTGAATTGGCATACAATAGAGTTTCTCACAAGACGAGTGTTGTTTTGAAACGTTCACCTAATGGAACTTGGATAAATCAATACAACAGAGACTTGTTATCTAGCTGGAACGCTAATATGGACATTCAATTCATTACTGATGCATACGCAGTTGTTGTATACATAATCGCCTACATATCAAAATCTGAACGTACCATGGGAATGTTACTTGATAAAACACAAAAAGAAAGTCTGGATGGAAATGTCAATGCTAAAGAGGCTTTTCAAAAACTTGGAGCTGTTTATCTTCACAATAGAGAAGTTAGTGCCCAAGAGGCTGTGTATAGACTAACAAACATGCATTTGAAGGAATGTTCTCGTAAAGTTCAATTTATTCCTGTTGGAGATACAGTTAGAATGACTAAACCTTTGAAAGTATTGCAGAACCAAATATCAAACGACGCCAATGATGACTCAAGCATATGGATGATTAGTCTTGCAGACAGATATAAAAGCAGACCAGAAACTCAAGATTTTGAACATTTATGTATTGCCACATTTACTTCAGAATACAGAGTGCTGGCCAAATCAGAGAATTCTACATCTACAATTGAACTAAACAACAATTTGGGACATGTGAAAAAACGGATCCAAACAAAACCCGCAGTGGTGAGGTATCCAAGATTCTCTCCGACAAAAGATCCAGAAAAATACTACAAATCTCTTCTGCAACTCTTCTTGCCATATCGTCAAGATTCGCAGTTAAAACCTCCACCTTTTGAATCATTTGAAGATTTTTATAATCTCGGTTCAGTAAGAAATGCTGAGGGTGATTTAGCGATGGTAAAATCAATTGTTGAGACAAACAGATGTCTATATGAAAAAGAAAGTGACCAGATTGATGGAGCACAAGAGCTTTTGGAGCAAGTGGGTGATTTGGAAGATGCTTGGGCTCAATTGTGTCCTGAATCTGAAAGGGAACGGTTGGAATGTCTCGATCTAAGGAAAGATGAAGTTAATGCTGATGATGAAAATTATGTCGAAAATATCCCCGATTTAAATACACACACCATTTGCACAATTGACCCGCATAATGCTCATTTGCGCAGAGAAGATGCATTAAATCTAATGAGATCTTTAAATGAAGAACAATCGGATATCTTTTACAAAATACGTAACTGGTGCTTACAGAAGATCCATGGGGAAAATCCAGAACCGTTTAATGTATTTGTGACTGGAGGTGCAGGCACAGGGAAGACACATTTACTCAAAGCTATACATTATGAATGTAGCAGACTCTTGTCTCAAACTTCTATACATCCTGATGATGTCACGGTTCTGTTGACGGCTCCAACTGGTGTGGCTGCATACAACATTGGTTCTTCAACCATACACAACACGTTTTCTATTGGTATCAATACCACATTACCATATGTACCTCTTGGTGATGAGAAAATCAATTCCCTACGCTCCAAACTGGGTAATGTACAAATATTAATCGTTGACGAAATATCTATGGTGGACCATCGTCTTCTGGCCTACATACATGGGAGATTAAGACAAATCAAACAGACTGGTGACTATTCCCTCTTTGGAAAAGTGAACATAATTGCAATTGGGGATTTTTATCAGTTGGCTCCTGTGAAAGGCATGGCTTTATATGCAGAAGGAACAGGAGTTAATTTGTGGAATACTTTTACAATAGCAAAGCTAACTAAGATTGAGAGACAAAAAGATCCAATATTTGCTGAAACACTAAATCGCTTCAGAATACATCAAAAGAAAGAACCATTAAATGACAGAGATCTGCTTTTGATAAAACAATGTGAAACTGGCGAGCAATCTAATGCAATCCACATATTTGCTACCAATAACGAAGTTGACACATTCAACGTTGAAATGTTGGTTGAAAATTGTCCAGATACAATCGCTATAGAGGCTGAGGATTTTGAAAGAAACCCAAAAACTGGAAGGATGGAAAAGAAAAACGGTCACCATAAAAAAATATTTAATTCTTGTTTGTCACAAGTTGTAAATATTGGTATAGGTGCTAGAGTTATGCTCAAGAAGAATATTGATGTTTCAGACGGTCTTGTAAATGGAGCTTTCGGAACAGTCGTCCATATCACACTCTCACCTGATACTTCATTTCCTTCTGACATTCATCTTGCATTTGATGATGCAAAAGTCGGAAAAATTCAAAGATCAAAGACTCGACAAAATGTAACGATAATTAAACCACAAGAAGACCAAGTGACAAATTGTGGTGGCGTAAGACGGCAATTTCCTCTGAGATTAGCGTGGGCATGCACAGTCCATAAAGTACAAGGTTTGACAGTTGATAATGCTGTGGTGTCATTGAAAAATATATTTGCACCGGGACAAGCATATGTTGCCTTAAGTCGTGTAAGAACTCTCAGTGGCCTCATTATTGAAGATTTCAAGGATTCAGCCATATATTGCAATGACAAAATTGACACGGCAATTAAAAACATGCTGGACTTCATTCTTCCCAAAGAAAACCCTACAAACGCGTTCACAATGGTTCTGCACAATGTTCAGGGACTAAAAGCACATTTTCCAGATGTTCAAGCACATCATATGCTAAAAAAAGCCAATTGCATTTGTTTGACAGAAACATGGTTAACTTCTGATGACACAGACAATAATCTTGATTTACCAGGTTTTACCTTTCAACACAATCCGAGATCAAATTGCTACGATGACAGTGATCCAATGTTTACGGATTTAAAACGTCAGATAAGAGGTGGAGTGGGAATATATCATTGCATTAATGACACAATTCATATAATCATTCCACAAAGCTCAAACTTGGAGTGTTTGATGTTTAATGTTCCACGGGTTAACCTGACAGCTGCTATTTTGTATAGACCAAATTCATATAAAATAGACTTCTTTCGTACAAATTTGGTGAAACTTGTTCAAGAATTGAATTCATACTCTGGAGGGAAAGCAATAATGGGAGATTTCAATGAAGATATATTTAAATCTTCTACCATTGTCAATTTGATGAATCAACATGGATACAGACAATGTGTAAAAAGTTCAACAACAGAAAATGGTACTTTGATTGACCATGTATATGTTAAAGATATTGAGAATGAATCTGTTCAAATAATACCAGCCTACTACAGTGTTCACGAAGCCATTAGTATTTCGATAATTTAACTACTAAACAAAGTTATTATTAAAGGACCACTTTTCAAATCTTGAAACTCGGTCATGTCTCATAGGAGGGCTGTGGGCAGTTCAGAATCTGTCTTCCAGTGACATCATCGATGGGGAATACAAGCTAATATATACTGCAAGCTTTCTAGTCCTGAAAAGTTGCAATACAAAAATGGAAGCCATCATTCTCACGATAATGAAAATCTAAACATCATCGATGGGGAATACAAGCTAATATAAACTGCAGGCTTTCTAGTCCTGAAAAGTTGCAATACGAAAATGGAAGCCATCGTTCTCACGATAATGAAAATCTAAACATTTTTATAAAAAATCTTGTTTAAAAAAAAATCTGCCTAATGATGATGTCACTGGAAGACGGTTTCTGAACTGCCCATAGCCCTCCTATGAGACAGACTGAGTAGCTATTTAAAACTGTTTACACAACAAACTGAAAATATAAATAAATGCTTAGTTTTAACTTGTCTTATTGATTGTACAACAATAACTGAATATATGTTTTTAAATTATATATTGAGTTTACTTTTTAAACTAACACTATAAATACATGTTTTAATATTTTTAATATGGCACTCAATTTTAATACACTACACTTTAGCCTTTTATACAAAACAAGAACAGGGAACAGGCACCATAGACTACATGCCAAGGACTACACATCACTCCAAAACCTCGTAAGTCCTAAAAGTGATCAAAACAGCAAACGAAACATGTAAAACAAAAGATGGGTTTAGCATGTTGCGCAAGAAAAATGTTAATATACATGACTGTTACATTTGCAAATACTTTAAATGTGCTATATAAATAAGTATGGTATGGTATGGTATCGTATGGTATATGTGAAAACATGCAAAATGGCAAAATGAACCGTAAAATGATCCTTGAACTAATAAAAACAATGCATCACAGGAAAAAAAATACTCTGACTGACTCTGACTGACTACAAATACTAACAATGATTTCGACCCGTAGGTACAGTAGAAGCTGTTCTACCAAGGGTCGGCCTAGGGGCCAACAGTGCATGTGTAAGTACAAGGACAATATTAACAGATTTGGGAGTGGAAACAAATATTTGGAGCTATTAAAATACCTACTGTGATGAAGCTTTCTACCATTTTAGCTACATTTTAATGTGGGGAGACACTGGGTGGGATAGGAAAAATTAAGAACGGAGGTCATTTATGAAACGATTCAGAGCAAACGTGTATGTTGGAACAAGATTATAGGCTGATGTGTTTTGGTGTGGATTTCTCCTTCTGACTACAGAAACGTCTCTGAAAAATCTCTTTCTGGAGTTCTGCCTCAAATCGGACTAGAGACCGGGGCATAACTAGGGACGCATGCATGGTAAGCAGGAACTGGGGATGGCAATGAAGGACCGGAAAGTCTGATGTGGCATTGTGAAATTCATGATCTCAGCAGTGGTTGAAAAATGATGACTAACAATTATTTCAAACCATAGGTGGCCCTTTTCTTGCTAGCCTCACTCACACATGTTTCATGTTTAGGTGAGTTTATATGTTAATTACAGACCTCTAGTCAATGGGTAATATACTGACTGCAGTTTATTAGTTTACTATTTTATTGACATTTGCTTTGCTCTCCAGGCAAAAATTGAGCATCAGCAGCAAAAACAACCCATTGCAGAATCCTTGCCAACCCAATAACTCCACCCGGATAGCTAGCCAAACATGGCTCAAGTCGGAGGACATCCTGGGGTTTCACCTGGAATCCTATTATGAAGTAAGTTCTACCTTCTGCCTCTTCCTCTGTCACAGTAGGTGGCCCAATAGAACCTGCACTTCTCACAATGACAAAGTTGGATTGGATAACCTATTAAAAACAGCACCAGTTCTGTAAACCTGAGACAACCCAAAGCTACTAACCCGTCCTTAATTCATTCAATCATCCAAATTAATATATTATTGGTGATCCATAATGGTTGTAAATATGGTCAGCGTGTTTGCTACATTCTGATGTTGCAGTTCACAAGTGTCTGAACAAGGGATTTAAAAGCCTATCACGTTAAGTGTGTTTCTTCTTCTCCATGTATTCTCATCAAATGGCACACAGTGAGAATGTTCAAGCCACCTGTTGTGTAAGCCTTAGGCTATTATAGTTCACATATAATAAGAGACAGAGAGAGCTGTTGTAGTTTACTGTTTACTTCAGGTTGGGCGGAAGCAGAGTAAGGTGTTACATACATTCGGGTCCGTCTAGCAACACTAACCATGTCACTCAATCCCTTGGCACTGTCTAGTGAGCTAATCTTACAGGACACCACCATTCCAAAACTTGCTGAGAAATTAACCCTTGAGCTGGTAAACCATATCAAAGTGCATTGTTCATTGTCCTTTATTTTAAATATTTCAATAAGTACTGAACATGCCATGGAAATTGTGCTGCAACATAACTCGAGTAATGTTATTGTGCTCATTCCCATTACAGAAATACTCAAACACAATGCAAGATACACAGATTGAGGTGGAAGTAGGCCACATCCAGCTGATACAGCAGAGAGACTGCACTGCCTCTTTGACGTGAGTATCTGCAGTAGGTTTAACCCTAACCCACATAATTGAAGCAATCTTATTTTGATCATTCTCATTTTCAGAGATCCTTGCCCGCATTGGACAAAAGATCACAAACACAACTCGATATAGACATATGTGAAAGTGGGCCACCCTCTGATACAGCAGAGAGACTGCATTTCCTCTTTGATGTGAGTATCCCTATTCTTACTCTCATGACCATATCTTTGTGGTAACACTGAACCCACTAACCACATCAATGTAACACAAATTAAAAATACGTGTGGGCAAGACTGAACCTGAACAGACATCAGTGATTGTTCATAATACAACATAAATTAAAATAAAAGACAAACTGATCCTATTTACTTGCCCCTTCTATGTTTTACAGTAATGACATTACTATAAATGACATTAGCCTGAGTAAAGGAGAGGAAGTACAATGTGGAGACCATCTCAATGTTCCACCAATCTGGAATAAAGTAAGTACATTTATTCCCATTATAAGATCTAGTGAATCTCTTCACTAGATCACTCATAACCTACATAGTTTGTGCTCTGATCCCATATTGCAGTCAACAGAAAGATGAGAAGCAGTACCTGGTAAAATAATTTCCTGGGTTCATCTACTACAATACCTCTGTGACCATGGTACAGGAACAAAGCTTCTGGAGGAGCCTGCTGTCCAGAAACTCGGAGACATCACAGGTAACACCATTCGTAATCTTAATTTAACAAAGGATTGAATATCTTCCATATTCAGTTTATTTATTGCCGTTGCATTTTCTTTTTGCTTTATAGATTGTGAAGAAAGTGTTGAGTCAGCTTACTCAGTTGAGCTTTATTGGATTTCCTAATCATCAAAGTTGCAAAGGTATCTGTCGCTAATTCATATGTACTATTGTGATTATAAAATGCAGTGTATTATTACTTGACTTTTATTGCCATTTGCTTTGCTATCCACTGTATCCAGGCAAATACTGAAGACTTCAAACGGCATGAATTCTGCAATGGGGTTTTTTCTGCCGAGGACCCAGTAATCATTTGGGACAACCCATAGACCCAGTGCAAAAGAGCCACATGTGTGAGAACCACCCTGCTCCAAACAGCTGGAGTAGCAGGCCTCTACTACTACTACTCTATTCAAGGACCATGGCCTGGTTCCACTGGCCATATTCTATAATGACACCTGTCAACAAGATCCAGAATTGAATGAATATGCTAAAGACACTACTTTTGCAGTTTTACAGTTGGATAATGGGAGTATTACCAGACTGGTATTGATTTTACTTACATGGATAGTTGGGATGATACCTCACCTTTTATTTTTGATTATATTTTATTATCTTCTCTTTCTCTACTCTTTCTTTTACGTATGCAATCACTGGCCTTGTGTGTTCGCCCAAATTTGGTTGGATTGGTTGGGAGGGGGACTCGGTTGCAATTTTCCTAATGAAATTGATATCTAGGTTTTTCGGCACCGATGGTGTTTGCATACATTTTCCACATTGTATCAATTATGTTATTTTAGAAAAAAAATAAGGCATTGTACTTTCTAGAGGTCCTGCAAATGTTACAGGACAAGGACAATACAGAAAAGGACCCTGGCATCTAATAAATACATTGATTATTGAAACTTGTAATAATTTATTTTTGAGGGGGTTTAATGTTTTTTAGTTCACTGTGTTTGTGACTTACTTCTCTGCCTTTGATTTTCTATACTAATATTTACAATTGTTAGTTATGATTGAATTGATGAATTTGGATACATTCTTTCCATCTAGATGACCAATTGGGGTTCCAGGGGGTCCCCAGCTAAATGATAGTTGGTAACCAGATGGACCCCTATGGTTCTGTAACTCAGAGTGTACAAAGGGAACCAAATGGACCTGGTCCACAGGTTACTTGCTGTCAATTTGGGGGTCCTTGACATGAACAGTTTTGGAACCACTGTTCTAGATATAGCAGTAATATAGTCATCGTTGCCATCTACTGGCTGTTGAAATGACAACCACATACTTTTAAACATTTCCGATGAACTGAAATTACACCACTCTTAATACAAAGAAAGAGAAATAGTATGAGAAAATGGATAAAATGGCAAAAACTGTAGGATACAATATATAGTGCAAATGTAGCAGCAGTGCAGCTTTCTTAAATAAACTGGTTTATTCCTCAGTTCATGGAATAATTCAGAGTAGAAAAGAGTCATGCTAGTGACCAGAAAAAACCCTCCCCCTGGCCTATTCCATGTGGACCCACCCACCTCACTTGCTGTCACTCCCTCTCAATCAGTAATCTCACCTGCTCCCACTCACACCTCAATCAATGGCCAGCTATACTGCCTGAGTGCCTGTCCATGCAGTCAATGTTTGGCGGCAGCAGCAGCAGCAACAACTCTACCACCACCACCACCACCTGAGACAGCCCTCCGTCCTGGAGCCTCAGACCTTGGTTATGCGTCATTGAAAGTGAGTTCAGTTTGTTCATGTTCATTGTATATTGCATTTTATTGGTTATTTGTGTTAAATGTAATCTTTATCTTAAAGTTAATAGGCATATTCATTGTTATTTGGACTGCAGTCTTGGCCAACTTTTTGTTTGGTGTTTATGTGTGAGGCCTCAGGCTGTTGACGAATTTGGAGTGATCTGAGTACAATGAACTAGATTCAAACTTTAAATTCTACCCAATATGAATCTAATCTTGCAAATCATGGCAATTGTCTGGTGTAGTGGTGCAGTTGATCTCCACCCAACCACCCCTCCCCCCCCCACTTCTCAAGGCTAAAAACACATCTAAAAGTATCTAGACACACCTGCTGAATTCTGATTGTCTGTACCTTTGTTAAATTGACGCAGAATGATCAACATTTGCCCTACTCTATGCTGAATTGAAGTGGACTCTGTCCAATAGTTTTTTTTTTTCCACCCTTCCTGATAATAAAAATGTTTGGGTTTCCAAGGCTATACAACACTGACAATCGTCTATCAAAAGTATAACTGAATAATATACTAATGTATTTTCTTTTCTCATCAGATTGGACAGATCACCGTCACTGTAATGAAAATTCACCCCTGCACACCCAGACTCACACGCACAAACGGACCCATGAACTTACAACTGGTTGACATCGCAGGCCAGGTGTGACTGCTTAAATCAGTCATCCTCCATCTCACAGTTCTACTATAAATAACACACCAACTAAGGAACCAACGCAGCAAGGGCAACGGCATCAAAAAAGTACAAAGAATCAGGCACTACAAACCGGACCGGATCACTACATTGACTGCTGCTCTTTCTCCATATCTCAACATGGAGACAGGACAAAACACCAACAAAACTAACTCAAATTGAAAAGTCTATCAACACTGGTAAGTTAAATTGCCTACATTCACTCATTTAACATTTGCTATTTTATATGCCTATAGACTTACAGTAAAATAACTACAATGTGTGCATTTTGTCTTACAGTCACAAATAAAGTCAACATACTACTCTTCAGCAGCAGAAACATAGAGTTCACATTGGCCCCCATCTTCTCAAGAAAGTCCTCATCACAACTCCAGGCAGTGTGACTGCTTAAATCAGTCATCCTTCATCTCACTGTTCCACTATAAATCAACTTCACAATACAGACCGGACTAGATGAGTACACTGACTGCTGCAGCTTCTCCATGTCCCACCATGCAATAATATTACAACTGGACCAGGACAAAACACCAACAAAATTGAAAAGTTGATCAACAACGGTAAGTTGAATTGCCTACATTCACTCATTTAACATTTGCTATTTGATATGCCTATAGACTTACAGTAAAATAACTACCAAATATTACCATAATAAATACAATGTGTGCATTTTGTCTTACAGTCCCTGGAAAAGAAATGTTTGGGTTTCCAAGGCTATACAACATTGACAATCATCTATCAAAAGTTTAACTAAATAATATACTAATGTCTTTTCTTTTCTCATCAGATTGGACCTGCACAGTCATCAAAATACATCCCTGCGCACCCGGATTCACGCGCACAAATGGACCCATGGACCTACAACTCATTGACATTGCAGACACCACACTCAAACTGACTATTACATCCATCACACACTCCCAAACACCCCCAGAGCACAAGAGCCCCAGCAACAGCCCCAGCAACAGCCCCAGCAACTCCAACAAATCATCTTTTTCAACGTATTGAACTTTTTTTATTTTTTTTATTTTATGGTTTAAAAACTGTTTATAAAAATATATATATATATATAATAAATACAATCTTTTTGTTAATATGTTGTCTTATGTTTTCTTCAAAGTTATGTTCACTTTAGCACTTTTTGCGTTTTGCAGTCAAATAGTAATACACAGTTATTGCAGCAAACAACTTGTTCAGGTCTTAATTCCCCAAAATAATCATTCTTAAACACTGACAAGCACTTGTAAAACCTCAAATGTAAAAATCCAAACCACCAGCACCAGTAGGTAGTCCTTGTGACAAACCATTTTCCTGGTAAGATCAATGCAATTCATTGCATTGCTGTGGTTTATCTTAAACAGATCGCATCCCAACCCTTTGGTGTGGTTTGGGCTTATAAATTGATACAAAGTTTAATTTGACTAATTTCCTCTTACTTCAAATAACATAGCATTTAACAACATCTACAATTAATCATGAATCTCAGTACTTGTCTTTTTCTATACTGCTTATATTTACTGTACTGTTAGTACTTATGATTGAATTTGGATAAAATCTTTCCATGAAAAAATGAAGTTATGAGCCAATGAATATTGCTGTTTTGTGAAACTTCTCATGCACCTTATACCTATATGAATACTGCATGATGTTACTGTTTGGAATGAATCAACTGATAGTGTCTGCTTAGCTCAGTCAGTAGAGCTCTTGCCTTTGGACCACAAGGTTGTGTGTTCAAATCCGGGTAATGACAACAGGTGGATGTCTCTTTCTCTCCACCCCCCCCCCCCCTCTCTCTCAAATAATCAAATAGACCATGTGGTACATTTTTTTTAATTGAAAAAATGAAGTTTTTATGAGCCAATGAATATTGCTGTTTTGTAAAAATGCTGCACCTAATACCTATATGAATACTGTATGATGTTACTGTTTAGAATGAGTCAACTGACAGTGTCTGCTTAGCTCAGTCGGTAGAGCTCTAGCCTTTGGACCACAGGTTCATAGGTTCAAATCCAGGTAGCGGCAACTCAGCCTGTGATTCTTATTTGTGCATATTGCATATTGTTCTCTCTCTCTCCACCCCCTCTCTCTCTCTCCACCCCCCTCTCTCTCTCTCTCCCTCACCACCCCCCTCTCTCTCTCTCTCTCTCTCTCGCCACCCCTCTCTCTCTCTCTCTCTCTACCCCCTCTCTCTCTATCTATCTCTCCACCCCTCCTCTCTCTCTCTCTCTCTCTCTCGCCCCCCCTCTCTCCACCCCCCCCCCTCTCTCTCTCTCTCTCTGTGTCTCTCTCTTTCTCTCTCTCTCTCGCCACCCCTCTTTCCACCCCCCCCCTCTCTCTCTCTCTCTATTTCTCTCTCTCTGTCTCTCTCCACCCCCTCTCTCTCTATATATCTCCATCCCTCTCTCTCTCTCTCTCTCTCTCCCTCTCTCTCTATCTCTCTCCACCCCCCTCTCTCTCTCTCTTTCTCTCTCTCTCTATCTCTCTCTCTCTCCATCCCCCCTCTCTCTCTCTCTGTCTCTTTCTCTCTCTCCACCCTCCTCTCTCTCTCTCCCTCTCCTTGGTCCCGCCTTATCGCTGCTCGCAGCTATATTTTTTGTTGTAATTTACAGGTCCATTATTTTCATCTTGTTCTCAAATCCTGCCAAATCATGAAAAACATCATGCAGTCTGAAACCATGGACTATAGTTTTTCGTGATTAATCTTTTTCTCAAATCCTCCAAAATAATCATGCATAGTATGCCGTCCGTCAGTTTTTTCAATGCTATTAAATCATGAGCTTGTAGATCAGATTGTTTTGCTAATGTTCCCTTCAGAATAGTGATTCTAGGGTTCATGTCATTAATGTAATAAATACATAAATGAAAATGTATTGATTTATTGATTACTTTAACGATATGAACGAATGAATATTAAATGAAACAAGTTGCAATCAAAGATTTGGAACTCCTCTGTAGTAACGAGGAACCCCTATATTAGGGGTCCGAGAACCATGTGATCAGAACCATCACTGGCCTCTCTACACTGGCTCCCGTTTAAATACAGAACATAGTTCTAAATCCTCCTCACCTATAAAGCTCTCAATGGTCAGGCACCACAATATCTCAGAGAACTCATCGATCCCTACAATAAATGGTGCGTTCATAGTATACAGAAATGCTTACAGTCCCCGAAATATCAAAAGTTACAATAGGAGGCAGGGCGTTTAAGTCCCAGGAACCTTCTCCCGGCTTCGGTCCGTGGGGCTGACACGCTCTGCACAGTCGAGACTAAAAACCTCTACGACAAAGACTATAGCTAGTCTTCAGTACAGTCACCCGACAAAGTAAAAAGGGTGAGAACTGAGTAAGGGGACCCCTCCACCCAACATGGTCACACTGCCAGGGTGAGTTAATTACACAACCAAACGCTGTTGTATATTGTGTACACTCAATATAGGCTAGTATTTTATAGAGAAAAGTTTTATGTGAAGGGAGTTTAATTGAGTTTTGCATATTAAATGTATTGTAGTAGTATCACCGTTTTGCCTCATTCTATAACCCACTGAGTATTTACTTTAAGATTGCTCCATTATATATTTAAAAACCTTGTCTGTGATCCTTCCAGGTTCTGACATGACTACAGTAATTACATGTAAACCCACAAATAGTCATTTTTTTGTGACTTGAAAAGAAAATTACCTTTTTTTCCAAAGTTAGTGTAGAAATGTTTGGGCATTTTGAGCAAATATCCCGGGAGGAGCGAGATACAATTCAAAATGGCAGGTGATCTAAAAGTCAGAGGTCAAAAGTCAGAACATGAAAGTGAGGCAAGAGGAGACAAATCAAAGTTTTATTGCGGTTCATGAGCTATGCCCATTTAAAGTTTCAGTTGAGTGCTATAGAGAGGGTATGCACAAAGTGAATGAATTGATGATGTCATGTGCATACCCTCGATCGCGCCACCCATTGGCCAATGGTTGTGGGCTTTGCGTCCTCACGGTTTGGCATTGCCCGCTGATCGGAAATCAGGGCCAATTGTCATTTACAAATGATTGGAATCGGATTGGCAGCAAAAAGAAAATTAAAGGGCTACCATATTGCCAAGTTTCGAGAACCCAACCAGCCAGAACTGCCGTTTTTGGTGGAAGGAGATGAGAAAAATAAGGGACCAAGCTCTCCTTCCACCAAAAACCCAACTGTAGGGATTACAAACACAGTAAAGAACTTGGGGGGGTTATCTATGAAAAGGCAACACAATGAGCAGAAAATGAACCATGTAAATACAACAAATTGAGGGCACCGCAGGGAGTTGAACCCCGTTCTGGTAAACCAGTAGTACCACACCAGTGCCACCAGTTTGTGTTATAATTTACAGGTCCAAATCAGCAATTAGTTTCAAATTTGCTAAATATTTTTTAAACTTACTCTTGCTGACCTCCTGCGGCAAGATAATGAGAAAAAAAGTCCTTAATAGCCTACAAACTCAATTTGAATCATGACTATGTCTTTATACAATTGAAAACCGGAAGAAGACTCACTCCACAATTAACTTAAGGAAAACTCTTCAGACATAAACTAAGATAATCTTTTATTTTCTCATGCTAATAAAGTGCTGCAAAGTGCTAAAAGTGAAAAGTGCGCAGCAGAAAACGTTTGAGTCATAGGCCCATCGTCAATGCCTCGCCTACTGACCGGCATGTATGAAGTTTTAGCTGCAAATGGCAGCATAAATAAATCACATAAATACACCACATAATGTGATGTTAACTGACACGATGAAGCTTCACTCATTCGCACATTATAAAAGACATACCTCACATCAACCAACATCACATACCTAACCCTATGTTAATTATGTGATGTGGGATGGCGTGATGAAGCCTTACTCACAAATGTGAAATGAGACATAAACACACATCACATACCGGGCCTGTGTTCATAGGTGATGTGGGCTTACGTAATGAAGCTTTTTTTTTTTGGCTGTTGAACAACAGCTCCTAAAACATTATTTGACACTTTTGGTTGTTGAGAAACAGCTGCTAAAATATTATTTGACACTTTTGGCTGTTGAAAAACAGCTCCTAAAACATTATTTGACACTTTTGGCTGTTGAAAAAAAGCTTCTAACCATTATTTGACACTTTTGGTTGTTGAGAAACAGCTCCTAAAACATTATTTGACACTTTTGGTTGTTGAAAAACAGCTTCTAACCATTATTTGACACTTTGGTTGTTGAGAAACAGCTCCTAAAACATTATTTGACACTTTTGGTTGTTGAGAAACAGCTCCTAAAACATTATTTGACACTTTTGGTTGTTGAAAAACACCTTCTAACCATTATTTGACACGTTGGTTGTTGAGAAACAGCTCCTAAAACATTATTTTACACTTTTGGTTGTTGAGAAACAGCTCCTAAAACATTATTTGACACTTTTGGTTGTTGAGAAACAGCTCCTAAAACATTATTTTACCCCTTTGGTTATTGAGAAACAGCTCCTAAAACATTATTTGACACTTTTGGTTGTTGAAAAACAGCTTCTAACCATTATTTGACACTTTGGTTGTTGAGAAACAGCTCCTAAAACATTATTTTACACTTTTGGTTGTTGAAAAACAGCTTCTAACCATTATTTGACACGTTGGTTGTTGAGAAACGGCTCCTAAAACATTATTTTACACTTTTGGTTGTTGAGAAACAGCTCCTAAAACATTATTTGACACTTTTAGTTGTTGAAAAACAGCTTCTAACCATTATTTGACACTTTGGTTGTTGAGAAACAGCTCCTAAAACATTATTTTACACTTTTGGTTATTGAGAAACAGCTCCTAAAACATTATTTGACACTTTTGGTTGTTGAAAAACAGCTTCTAACCATTATTTGACACTTTGGTTGTTGAGAAACAGCTCCTAAAACATTATTTTACACTTTTGGTTATTGAGAAACAGCTCCTAAAACATTATTTTACACTTTTGGTTGTTGAAAAACAGCTCCTAACCATTATTTGACACTTTGGTTGTTGAGAAACAGCTCCTAAAACATTATTTTACACTTTTGGTTATTGAGAAACAGCTCCTAAAACATTATTTTACACTTTTGGTTGTTGAAAAACAGCTTCTAACCATTATTTGACACTTTGGTTGTTGAGAAACAGCTCCTAAAACATTATTTTACACTTTTGGTTATTGAGAAACAGCTCCTAAAACATTATTTGACACTTTTGGTTGTTGAAAAACAGCTTCTAACCATTATTTGACACTTTGGTTGTTGAGAAACAGCTCCTAAAACATTATTTTACACTTTTGGTTATTGAGAAACAGCTCCTAAAACATTTGACACTTTTGGTTGTTGAAAAACAGCTTCTAACCATTATTTGACACTTTGGTTGTTGAGAAACAGCTCCTAAAACATTATTTTACACTTTTGGTTATTGAGAAACAGCTCCTAAAACATTGACACTTTTGGTTGTTGAAAAACAGCTTCTAACCATTATTTGACACTTTGGTTGTTGAGAAACAGCTCCTAAAACATTCTTTTACACTTTTGGTTGTTGAGAAACAGCTCCTAAAACATTATTTGACACTTTTGGTTGTTGAAAAACAGCTTCTAACCATTATTTGACACTTTGGTTGTTGAGAAACAGCTCCTAAAACATTATTTTACACTTTTGGTTATTGAGAAACAGCTCCTAAAACATTATTTGACACTTTTGGTTGTTGAAAAACAGCTTCTAACCATTATTTGACACTTTGGTTGTTGAGAAACAGCTCCTAAAACATTATTTTACACTTTTGGTTGTTGAGAAACCGCTCCTAAAACATTATTTGACACTTTTGGTTGTTGAAAAACAGCTTCTAACCATTATTTGACAATTTGGTTGTTGAGAAACAGCTCCTAAAACATTATTTTACACTTTGTTATTATTATTGGTGATTATTATTATTTTGGGAGGCAAATTATTTTGGCAAATTATTTTGGGAGGCAAATTATTTTGGCAAATTATTTTGGGAGGCAAATTATTTTGGCAAATTATTTTGGGAGGCAAATTATTTTGGGAGGCAAATTATTTTGGCAAATTATTTTGGGAGGCAAATTATTTTGGCAAATTATTTTGGGAGGCAAATTATTTTGGGAGGCAAATTATTTTGGGAGGCAAATTATTTTGGCAGGCAAATTATTTTGGGAGGCAAATTATTTTGGGAGGCAAATTATTTTGGCAAATTATTTTGGGAGGCAAATTATTTTTGGGAGGCAAATTATTTTGGGAGGCAAATTATTTTGGCAAATTATTTTGGGATGCAAATTATTTTGGGAGGCAAATTATTTTGGCAAATTATTTTGGGAGGCAAATTATTTTGGCAAATTATTTTGGGAGGCAAATTATTTTGGCAAATTATTTTGGGAGGCAAATTATTTTGGGAGGCAAATTATTTTGGCAGGCAAATTATTTTGGCAAATTATTTTGGCAAATTATTTTGGGAGGCAAATTATTTTGGGATGCAAATTATTTTGGGAGGCAAATTATTTTGGGAGGCAAATTATTTTGGGAGGCAAATTATTTTGGGAGGCAAATTATTTTGGCAAATTATTTTGGGAGGCAAATTATTTTGGCAAATTATTTTACACTTTTGGTTGTTGAGAAACAGCTCCTAAAACATTATTTGACACTTTTGGTTGTTGAAAAACAGCTTCTAACCATTATTTGACACTTTGGTTGTTGAGAAACAGCTCCTAAAACATTATTTTACACTTTTGGTTATTGAGAAACAGCTCCTAAAACATTATTTGACACTTTTGGTTGTTGAAAAACAGCTTCTAACCATTATTTGACACTTTGGTTGTTGAGAAACAGCTCCTAAAACATTATTTTACACTTTTGGTTATTGAGAAACAGCTCCTAAAACATTATTTGACACTTTTGGTTGTTGAAAAACAGCTTCTAACCATTGACACTTTGGTTGTTGAGAAACAGCTCCTAAAACATTATTTTACACTTTTGGTTGTTGAGAAACCGCTCCTAAAACATTATTTGACACTTTTGGTTGTTGAAAAACAGCTTCTAACCATTATTTGACAATTTGGTTGTTGAGAAACAGCTCCTAAAACATTATTTTACACTTTGTTATTATTATTGGTGATTATTATTATTTTGGGAGGCAAATTATTTTGGGAGGCAAATTATTTTGGGAGGCAAATTATTTTGGGAGGCAAATTATTTTGGGAGGCAAATTATTTTGGGAGGCAAATTATTTTGGCAAATTATTTTGGGAGGCAAATTATTTTGGCAAATTATTTTGGGAGGCAAATTATTTTGGCAAATTATTTTGGGAGGCAAATTATTTTGGCAAATTATTTTGGGAGGCAAATTATTTTGGCAAATTATTTTGGGAGGCAAATTATTTTGGCAAATTATTTTGGGAGGCAAATTATTTTGGGAGGCAAATTATTTTGGCAGGCAAATTATTTTGGCAAATTATTTTGGGAGGCAAATTATTTTGGGAGACAAAATATTTTGGCAAATTATTTTGGGAGGCAAATTATTTTGGCAAATTATTTTGGGAGGCAAATTATTTTTGGGAGGCAAATTATTTTGGGAGGCAAATTATTTTGGCAAATTATTTTGGGATGCAAATTATTTTGGGAGGCAAATTATTTTGGCAAATTATTTTGGCAAATTATTTTGGGAGGCAAATTATTTTGGCAAATTATTTTGGGAGGCAAATTATTTTGGGAGGCAAATTATTTTGGGAGGCAAATTATTTTGGCAGGCAAATTATTTTGGGAGGCAAATTATTTTGGCAAATTATTTTGGGAGGCAAATTATTTTGGGATGCAAATTATTTTGGGAGGCAAATTATTTTGGGAGGCAAATTATTTTGGGAGGCAAATTATTTTGGGAGGCAAATTATTTTGGGAGGCAAATTATTTTGGCAAATTATTTTGGGAGGCAAATTATTTTGGCAAATTATTTTGGGAGGCAAATTATTTTGGCAAATTATTTTACACTTTTGGTTATTGAGAAACAGCTCCTAAAACATTATTTGACACTTTTGGTTGTTGAAAAACAGCTTCTAACCATTATTTGACACTTTGGTTGTTGAGAAACAGCTCCTAAAACATTATTTTACACTTTTGGTTATTGAGAAACAGCTCCTAAAACATTATTTGACACTTTTGGTTGTTGAAAAACAGCTTCTAACCATTATTTGACACTTTGGTTGTTGAGAAACAGCTCCTAAAACATTATTTTACCCCTTTGGTTATTGAGAAACAGCTCCTAAAACATTATTTGACACTTTTGGTTGTTGAAAAACAGCTTCTAACCATTATTTGACACTTTGGTTGTTGAGAAACAGCTCCTAAAACATTATTTGACACTTTTGGTTGTTGAAAAACAGCTTCTAACCATTATTTGACACTTTGGTTGTTGAGAAACAGCTCCTAAAACATTATTTTACACTTTTGGTTGTTGAAAAACAGCTTCTAACCATTATTTGACACTTTGGTTGTTGAGAAACAGCTCCTAAAACATTATTTTACACTTTTGGTTATTGAGAAACAGCTCCTAAAACATTATTTGACACTTTTGGTTGTTGAAAAACAGCTTCTAACCATTATTTGACACTTTGGTTGTTGAGAAACAGCTCCTAAAACATTATTTTACACTTTTGGTTATTGAGAAACAGCTCCTAAAACATTATTTGACACTTTTGGTTGTTGAAAAACAGCTTCTAACCATTATTTGACACTTTGGTTGTTGAGAAACAGCTCCTAAAACATTATTTTACACTTTTGGTTATTGAGAAACAGCTCCTAAAACATTATTTGACACTTTTGGTTGTTGAAAAACAGCTTCTAACCATTATTTGACACGTTGGTTGTTGAGAAACAGCTCCTAAAACATTATTTTACACTTTTGGTTGTTGAAAAACAGCTTCTAACCATTATTTGACAATTTGGTTGTTGAGAAACAGCTCCTAAAACATTATTTTACACTTTTGGTTATTATTATTGGTGATTATTATTATTTTGGGAGGCAAATTATTTTGGCAAATTATTTTGGCAAATTATTTTGGGAGGCAAATTATTTTGGGAGGCAAATTATTTTGGGAGGCAAATTATTTTGGGAGGCAAATTATTTTGGCAGGCAAATTATTTTGGGAGGCAAATTATTTTGGGAGGCAAATTATTTTGGCAAATTATTTTGGGAGACAAATTATTTTGGCAAATTATTTTGGGAGGCAAATTATTTTGGCAAATTATTTTGGGAGGCAAATTATTTTGGCAAATTATTTTGGGAGGCAAATTATTTTGGCAAATTATTTTTGGGAGGCAAATTATTTTGGCAAATTATTTTGGGATGCAAATTATTTTGGGATGCAAATTATTTTGGGAGGCAAATTATTTTGGGAGGCAAATTATTTTGGGAGGCAAATTATTTTGGGAGGCAAATTATTTTGGGAGGCAAATTATTTTGGGAGGCAAATTATTTTGGGAGGCAAATTATTTTGGGAGGCAAATTATTTTGGCAATTATTTTGGGAGGCAAATTATTTTGGCAAATTATTTTGGGAGGCAAATTATTTTGGCAAATTATTTTGGGAGGCAAATTATTTTGGCAAATTATTTTGGGAGGCAAAATATTTTGGCAAATTATTTTGGGAGGCAAATTATTTTGGCAAATTATTTTACACTTTTGGTTGTTGAGAAACAGCTCCTAAAACATTATTTGACACTTTTGGTTGTTGAAAAACAGCTTCTAACCATTATTTGACACTTTGGTTGTTGAGAAACAGCTCCTAAAACATTATTTTACACTTTTGGTTATTGAGAAACAGCTCCTAAAACATTATTTGACACTTTTGGTTGTTGAAAAACAGCTTCTAACCATTATTTGACACTTTGGTTGTTGAGAAACAGCTCCTAAAACATTATTTTACACTTTTGGTTATTGAGAAACAGCTCCTAAAACATTATTTGACACTTTTGGTTGTTGAAAAACAGCTTCTAACCATTATTTGACACTTTGGTTGTTGAGAAACAGCTCCTAAAACATTATTTTACACTTTTGGTTATTGAGAAACAGCTCCTAAAACATTATTTGACACTTTTGGTTGTTGAAAAACAGCTTCTAACCATTATTTGACACTTTGGTTGTTGAGAAACAGCTCCTAAAACATTATTTTACACTTTTGGTTATTGAGAAACAGCTCCTAAAACATTTGACACTTTTGGTTGTTGAAAAACAGCTTCTAACCATTATTTGACACTTTGGTTGTTGAGAAACAGCTCCTAAAACATTATTTTACACTTTTGGTTATTGAGAAACAGCTCCTAAAACATTATTTGACACTTTTGGTTGTTGAAAAACAGCTTCTAACCATTATTTGACACTTTGGTTGTTGAGAAACAGCTCCTAAAACATTCTTTTACACTTTTGGTTGTTGAGAAACAGCTCCTAAAACATTATTTGACACTTTTGGTTGTTGAAAAACAGCTTCTAACCATTATTTGACACTTTGGTTGTTGAGAAACAGCTCCTAAAACATTATTTTACACTTTTGGTTATTGAGAAACAGCTCCTAAAACATTATTTGACACTTTTGGTTGTTGAAAAACAGCTTCTAACCATTATTTGACACTTTGGTTGTTGAGAAACAGCTCCTAAAACATTATTTTACACTTTTGGTTGTTGAGAAACCGCTCCTAAAACATTATTTGACACTTTTGGTTGTTGAAAAACAGCTTCTAACCATTATTTGACAATTTGGTTGTTGAGAAACAGCTCCTAAAACATTATTTTACACTTTGTTATTATTATTGGTGATTATTATTATTTTGGGAGGCAAATTATTTTGGCAAATTATTTTGGGAGGCAAATTATTTTGGCAAATTATTTTGGGAGGCAAATTATTTTGGCAAATTATTTTGGGAGGCAAATTATTTTGGGAGGCAAATTATTTTGGCAAATTATTTTGGGAGGCAAATTATTTTGGCAAATTATTTTGGGAGGCAAATTATTTTGGGAGGCAAATTATTTTGGGAGGCAAATTATTTTGGGAGGCAAATTATTTTGGCAAATTATTTTGGGAGGCAAATTATTTTTGGGAGGCAAATTATTTTGGGAGGCAAATTATTTTGGCAAATTATTTTGGGATGCAAATTATTTTGGGAGGCAAATTATTTTGGCAAATTATTTTGGGAGGCAAATTATTTTGGCAAATTATTTTGGGAGGCAAATTATTTTGGCAAATTATTTTGGGAGGCAAATTATTTTGGGAGGCAAATTATTTTGGCAGGCAAATTATTTTGGCAAATTATTTTGGCAAATTATTTTGGGAGGCAAATTATTTTGGGATGCAAATTATTTTGGGAGGCAAATTATTTTGGGAGGCAAATTATTTTGGGAGGCAAATTATTTTGGGAGGCAAATTATTTTGGCAAATTATTTTGGGAGGCAAATTATTTTGGCAAATTATTTTACACTTTTGGTTGTTGAGAAACAGCTCCTAAAACATTATTTGACACTTTTGGTTGTTGAAAAACAGCTTCTAACCATTATTTGACACTTTGGTTGTTGAGAAACAGCTCCTAAAACATTATTTTACACTTTTGGTTATTGAGAAACAGCTCCTAAAACATTATTTGACACTTTTGGTTGTTGAAAAACAGCTTCTAACCATTATTTGACACTTTGGTTGTTGAGAAACAGCTCCTAAAACATTATTTTACACTTTTGGTTATTGAGAAACAGCTCCTAAAACATTATTTGACACTTTTGGTTGTTGAAAAACAGCTTCTAACCATTATTTGACACTTTGGTTGTTGAGAAACAGCTCCTAAAACATTATTTTACACTTTTGGTTGTTGAGAAACCGCTCCTAAAACATTATTTGACACTTTTGGTTGTTGAAAAACAGCTTCTAACCATTATTTGACAATTTGGTTGTTGAGAAACAGCTCCTAAAACATTATTTTACACTTTGTTATTATTATTGGTGATTATTATTATTTTGGGAGGCAAAGTATTTTGGCAAATTATTTTGGGAGGCAAATTATTTTGGGAGGCAAATTATTTTGGGAGGCAAATTATTTTGGCAAATTATTTTGGGAGGCAAATTATTTTGGCAAATTATTTTGGGAGGCAAATTATTTTGGCAAATTATTTTGGGAGGCAAATTATTTTGGCAAATTATTTTGGGAGGCAAATTATTTTGGCAAATTATTTTGGGAGGCAAATTATTTTGGGAGGCAAATTATTTTGGCAGGCAAATTATTTTGGCAAATTATTTTGGGAGGCAAATTATTTTGGGAGACAAAATATTTTGGCAAATTATTTTGGGAGGCAAATTATTTTGGCAAATTATTTTGGGAGGCAAATTATTTTGGGAGGCAAATTATTTTGGCAAATTATTTTGGGATGCAAATTATTTTGGGAGGCAAATTATTTTGGCAAATTATTTTGGCAAATTATTTTGGGAGGCAAATTATTTTGGCAAATTATTTTGGGAGGCAAATTATTTTGGGAGGCAAATTATTTTGGGAGGCAAATTATTTTGGGAGGCAAATTATTTTGGCAGGCAAATTATTTTGGGAGGCAAATTATTTTGGCAAATTATTTTGGGAGGCAAATTATTTTGGGATGCAAATTATTTTGGGAGGCAAATTATTTTGGGAGGCAAATTATTTTGGGAGGCAAATTATTTTGGGAGGCAAATTATTTTGGGAGGCAAATTATTTTGGCAAATTACTTTGGGAGGCAAATTATTTTGGCAAATTATTTTACACTTTTGGTTATTGAGAAACAGCTCCTAAAACATTATTTGACACTTTTGGTTGTTGAAAAACAGCTTCTAACCATTATTTGACACTTTGGTTGTTGAGAAACAGCTCCTAAAACATTATTTTACACTTTTGGTTATTGAGAAACAGCTCCTAAAACATTATTTGACACTTTTGGTTGTTGAAAAACAGCTTCTAACCATTATTTGACACTTTGGTTGTTGAGAAACAGCTCCTAAAACATTATTTTACCCCTTTGGTTATTGAGAAACAGCTCCTAAAACATTATTTGACACTTTTGGTTGTTGAAAAACAGCTTCTAACCATTATTTGACACTTTGGTTGTTGAGAAACAGCTCCTAAAACATTATTTGACACTTTTGGTTGTTGAAAAACAGCTTCTAACCATTATTTGACACTTTGGTTGTTGAGAAACAGCTCCTAAAACATTATTTTACACTTTTGGTTGTTGAAAAACAGCTTCTAACCATTATTTGACACTTTGGTTGTTGAGAAACAGCTCCTAAAACATTATTTTACACTTTTGGTTATTGAGAAACAGCTCCTAAAACATTATTTGACACTTTTGGTTGTTGAAAAACAGCTTCTAACCATTATTTGACACTTTGGTTGTTGAGAAACAGCTCCTAAAACATTATTTTACACTTTTGGTTATTGAGAAACAGCTCCTAAAACATTATTTGACACTTTTGGTTGTTGAAAAACAGCTTCTAACCATTATTTGACACTTTGGTTGTTGAGAAACAGCTCCTAAAACATTATTTTACACTTTTGGTTATTGAGAAACAGCTCCTAAAACATTATTTGACACTTTTGGTTGTTGAAAAACAGCTTCTAACCATTATTTGACACGTTGGTTGTTGAGAAACAGCTCCTAAAACATTATTTTACACTTTTGGTTGTTGAAAAACAGCTTCTAACCATTATTTGACAATTTGGTTGTTGAGAAACAGCTCCTAAAACATTATTTTACACTTTTGGTTATTATTATTGGTGATTATTATTATTTTGGGAGGCAAATTATTTTGGCAAATTATTTTGGGAGGCAAATTATTTTGGGAGGCAAATTATTTTGGGAGGCAAATTATTTTGGGAGGCAAATTATTTTGGCAGGCAAATTATTTTGGGAGGCAAATTATTTTGGGAGGCAAATTATTTTGGCAAATTATTTTGGGAGACAAATTATTTTGGCAAATTATTTTGGGAGGCAAATTATTTTGGCAAATTATTTTGGGAGGCAAATTATTTTGGCAAATTATTTTGGGAGGCAAATTATTTTGGCAAATTATTTTTGGGAGGCAAATTATTTTGGCAAATTATTTTGGGATGCAAATTATTTTGGGATGCAAATTATTTTGGGAGGCAAATTATTTTGGGAGGCAAATTATTTTGGCAAATTATTTTGGGAGGCAAATTATTTTGGGAGGCAAATTATTTTGGGAGGCAAATTATTTTGGCAAATTATTTTGGGAGGCAAATTATTTTGGCAATTATTTTGGGAGGCAAATTATTTTGGCAAATTATTTTGGGAGGCAAATTATTTGGGCAAATTATTTTGGGAGGCAAATTATTTTGGCAAATTATTTTGGGAGGCAAATTATTTTGGCAAATTATTTTGGGAGGCAAATTATTTTGGCAAATTATTTTACACTTTTGGTTGTTGAGAAACAGCTCCTAAAACATTATTTGACACTTTTGGTTGTTGAAAAACAGCTTCTAACCATTATTTGACACTTTGGTTGTTGAGAAACAGCTCCTAAAACATTATTTTACACTTTTGGTTATTGAGAAACAGCTCCTAAAACATTATTTGACACTTTTGGTTGTTGAAAAACAGCTTCTAACCATTATTTGACACTTTGGTTGTTGAGAAACAGCTCCTAAAACATTATTTTACACTTTTGGTTATTGAGAAACAGCTCCTAAAACATTATTTGACACTTTTGGTAGCTTCTAACCATTATTTGACACTTTGGTTGTTGAGAAACAGCTCCTAAAACATTATTTTACACTTTTGGTTGTTGAAAAACAGCTTCTAACCATTATTTGACACTTTGGTTGTTGAGAAACAGCTCCTAAAACATTATTTTACACTTTTGGTTATTGAGAAACAGCTCCTAAAACATTATTTGACACTTTTGGTTGTTGAAAAACAGCTTCTAACCATTATTTGACACTTTGGTTGTTGAGAAACAGCTCCTAAAACATTATTTTACACTTTTGGTTATTGAGAAACAGCTCCTAAAACATTATTTGACACTTTTGGTTGTTGAAAAACAGCTTCTAACCATTATTTGACACTTTGGTTGTTGAGAAACAGCTCCTAAAACATTATTTTACACTTTTGGTTGTTGAGAAACAGCTCCTAAAACATTATTTGACACTTTTGGTTGTTGAAAAACAGCTTCTAACCATTATTTGACACTTTGGTTGTTGAGAAACAGCTCCTAAAACATTATTTTACACTTTTGGTTATTGAGAAACAGCTCCTAAAACATTATTTGACACTTTTGGTTGTTGAAAAACAGCTTCTAACCATTATTTGACACTTTGGTTGTTGAGAAACAGCTCCTAAAACATTATTTTACACTTTTGGTTGTTGAGAAACCGCTCCTAAAACATTATTTGACAATTTGGTTGTTGAGAAACAGCTCCTAAAACATTATTTTACACTTTGTTATTATTATTGGTGATTATTATTATTTTGGGAGGCAAATTATTTTGGCAAATTATTTTGGGAGGCAAATTATTTTGGCAAATTATTTTGGGAGGCAAATTATTTTGGCAAATTATTTTGGGAGGCAAATTATTTTGGCAAATTATTTTGGGAGGCAAATTATTTTGGGAGGCAAATTATTTTGGGAGGCAAATTATTTTGGCAAATTATTTTGGGAGGCAAATTATTTTGGGAGGCAAATTATTTTGGCAGGCAAATTATTTTGGCAAATTATTTTGGGAGGCAAATTATTTTGGGAGGCAAATTATTTTGGCAAATTATTTTGGGAGGCAAATTATTTTTGGGAGGCAAATTATTTTGGGAGGCAAATTATTTTGGCAAATTATTTTGGGATGCAAATTATTTTGGGAGGCAAATTATTTTGGCAAATTATTTTGGGAGGCAAATTATTTTGGCAAATTATTTTGGGAGGCAAATTATTTTGGCAAATTATTTTGGGAGGCAAATTATTTTGGGAGGCAAATTATTTTGGCAGGCAAATTATTTTGGCAAATTATTTTGGCAAATTATTTTGGGAGGCAAATTATTTTGGGATGCAAATTATTTTGGGAGGCAAATTATTTTGGGAGGCAAATTATTTTGGGAGGCAAATTATTTTGGGAGGCAAATTATTTTGGCAAATTATTTTGGGAGGCAAATTATTTTGGCAAATTATTTTACACTTTTGGTTGTTGAGAAACAGCTCCTAAAACATTATTTGACACTTTTGGTTGTTGAAAAACAGCTTCTAACCATTATTTGACACTTTGGTTGTTGAGAAACAGCTCCTAAAACATTATTTTACACTTTTGGTTATTGAGAAACAGCTCCTAAAACATTATTTGACACTTTTGGTTGTTGAAAAACAGCTTCTAACCATTATTTGACACTTTGGTTGTTGAGAAACAGCTCCTAAAACATTATTTTACACTTTTGGTTGTTGAGAAACCGCTCCTAAAACATTATTTGACACTTTTGGTTGTTGAAAAACAGCTTCTAACCATTATTTGACAATTTGGTTGTTGAGAAACAGCTCCTAAAACATTATTTTACACTTTGTTATTATTATTGGTGATTATTATTATTTTGGGAGGCAAAGTATTTTGGCAAATTATTTTGGGAGGCAAATTATTTTGGGAGGCAAATTATTTTGGGAGGCAAATTATTTTGGGAGGCAAATTATTTTGGGAGGCAAATTATTTTGGGAGGCAAATTATTTTGGGAGGCAAATTATTTTGGGAGGCAAATTATTTTGGCAAATTATTTTGGGAGGCAAATTATTTTGGCAAATTATTTTGGGAGGCAAATTATTTTGGCAAATTATTTTGGGAGGCAAATTATTTTGGCAAATTATTTTGGGAGGCAAATTATTTTGGGAGGCAAATTATTTTGGCAGGCAAATTATTTTGGCAAATTATTTTGGGAGGCAAATTATTTTGGGAGACAAAATATTTTGGCAAATTATTTTGGGAGGCAAATTATTTTGGCAAATTATTTTGGGAGGCAAATTATTTTTGGGAGGCAAATTATTTTGGGAGGCAAATTATTTTGGCAAATTATTTTGGGATGCAAATTATTTTGGGAGGCAAATTATTTTGGCAAATTATTTTGGCAAATTATTTTGGGAGGCAAATTATTTTGGCAAATTATTTTGGGAGGCAAATTATTTTGGGAGGCAAATTATTTTGGGAGGCAAATTATTTTGGGAGGCAAATTATTTTGGCAGGCAAATTATTTTGGGAGGCAAATTATTTTGGCAAATTATTTTGGGAGGCAAATTATTTTGGGATGCAAATTATTTTGGGAGGCAAATTATTTTGGGAGGCAAATTATTTTGGGAGGCAAATTATTTTGGGAGGCAAATTATTTTGGCAAATTATTTTGGGAGGCAAATTATTTTGGCAAATTATTTTGGGAGGCAAATTATTTTGGCAAATTATTTTACACTTTTGGTTATTGAGAAACAGCTCCTAAAACATTATTTGACACTTTTGGTTGTTGAAAAACAGCTTCTAACCATTATTTGACACTTTGGTTGTTGAGAAACAGCTCCTAAAACATTATTTTACACTTTTGGTTATTGAGAAACAGCTCCTAAAACATTATTTGACACTTTTGGTTGTTGAAAAACAGCTTCTAACCATTATTTGACACTTTGGTTGTTGAGAAACAGCTCCTAAAACATTATTTTACCCCTTTGGTTATTGAGAAACAGCTCCTAAAACATTATTTGACACTTTTGGTTGTTGAAAAACAGCTTCTAACCATTATTTGACACTTTGGTTGTTGAGAAACAGCTCCTAAAACATTATTTGACACTTTTGGTTGTTGAAAAACAGCTTCTAACCATTATTTGACACTTTGGTTGTTGAGAAACAGCTCCTAAAACATTATTTTACACTTTTGGTTGTTGAAAAACAGCTTCTAACCATTATTTGACACTTTGGTTGTTGAGAAACAGCTCCTAAAACATTATTTTACACTTTTGGTTATTGAGAAACAGCTCCTAAAACATTATTTGACACTTTTGGTTGTTGAAAAACAGCTTCTAACCATTATTTGACACTTTGGTTGTTGAGAAACAGCTCCTAAAACATTATTTTACACTTTTGGTTATTGAGAAACAGCTCCTAAAACATTATTTGACACTTTTGGTTGTTGAAAAACAGCTTCTAACCATTATTTGACACTTTGGTTGTTGAGAAACAGCTCCTAAAACATTATTTTACACTTTTGGTTATTGAGAAACAGCTCCTAAAACATTATTTGACACTTTTGGTTGTTGAAAAACAGCTTCTAACCATTATTTGACACGTTGGTTGTTGAGAAACAGCTCCTAAAACATTATTTTACACTTTTGGTTGTTGAAAAACAGCTTCTAACCATTATTTGACAATTTGGTTGTTGAGAAACAGCTCCTAAAACATTATTTTACACTTTTGGTTATTATTATTGGTGATTATTATTATTTTGGGAGGCAAATTATTTTGGCAAATTATTTTGGGAGGCAAATTATTTTGGGAGGCAAATTATTTTGGGAGGCAAATTATTTTGGGAGGCAAATTATTTTGGCAGGCAAATTATTTTGGGAGGCAAATTATTTTGGGAGGCAAATTATTTTGGCAAATTATTTTGGGAGACAAATTATTTTGGCAAATTATTTTGGGAGGCAAATTATTTTGGCAAATTATTTTGGGAGGCAAATTATTTTGGCAAATTATTTTGGGAGGCAAATTATTTTGGCAAATTATTTTTGGGAGGCAAATTATTTTGGCAAATTATTTTGGGATGCAAATTATTTTGGGATGCAAATTATTTTGGGAGGCAAATTATTTTGGGAGGCAAATTATTTTGGCAAATTATTTTGGGAGGCAAATTATTTTGGGAGGCAAATTATTTTGGGAGGCAAATTATTTTGGGAGGCAAATTATTTTGGGAGGCAAATTATTTTGGGAAATTATTTTGGGAGGCAAATTATTTTGGCAATTATTTTGGGAGGCAAATTATTTTGGCAAATTATTTTGGGAGGCAAATTATTTGGGCAAATTATTTTGGGAGGCAAATTATTTTGGCAAATTATTTTGGGAGGCAAATTATTTTGGCAAATTATTTTGGGAGGCAAATTATTTTGGCAAATTATTTTACACTTTTGGTTGTTGAGAAACAGCTCCTAAAACATTATTTGACACTTTTGGTTGTTGAAAAACAGCTTCTAACCATTATTTGACACTTTGGTTGTTGAGAAACAGCTCCTAAAACATTATTTTACACTTTTGGTTATTGAGAAACAGCTCCTAAAACATTATTTGACACTTTTGGTTGTTGAAAAACAGCTTCTAACCATTATTTGACACTTTGGTTGTTGAGAAACAGCTCCTAAAACATTATTTTACACTTTTGGTTATTGAGAAACAGCTCCTAAAACATTATTTGACACTTTTGGTAGCTTCTAACCATTATTTGACACTTTGGTTGTTGAGAAACAGCTCCTAAAACATTATTTTACACTTTTGGTTGTTGAAAAACAGCTTCTAACCATTATTTGACACTTTGGTTGTTGAGAAACAGCTCCTAAAACATTATTTTACACTTTTGGTTATTGAGAAACAGCTCCTAAAACATTATTTGACACTTTTGGTTGTTGAAAAACAGCTTCTAACCATTATTTGACACTTTGGTTGTTGAGAAACAGCTCCTAAAACATTATTTTACACTTTTGGTTATTGAGAAACAGCTCCTAAAACATTATTTGACACTTTTGGTTGTTGAAAAACAGCTTCTAACCATTATTTGACACTTTGGTTGTTGAGAAACAGCTCCTAAAACATTATTTTACACTTTTGGTTGTTGAGAAACAGCTCCTAAAACATTATTTGACACTTTTGGTTGTTGAAAAACAGCTTCTAACCATTATTTGACACTTTGGTTGTTGAGAAACAGCTCCTAAAACATTATTTTACACTTTTGGTTATTGAGAAACAGCTCCTAAAACATTATTTGACACTTTTGGTTGTTGAAAAACAGCTTCTAACCATTATTTGACACTTTGGTTGTTGAGAAACAGCTCCTAAAACATTATTTTACACTTTTGGTTGTTGAGAAACCGCTCCTAAAACATTATTTGACACTTTTGGTTGTTGAAAAACAGCTTCTAACCATTATTTGACAATTTGGTTGTTGAGAAACAGCTCCTAAAACATTATTTTACACTTTGTTATTATTATTGGTGATTATTATTATTTTGGGAGGCAAATTATTTTGGCAAATTATTTTGGGAGGCAAATTATTTTGGCAAATTATTTTGGGAGGCAAATTATTTTGGCAAATTATTTTGGGAGGCAAATTATTTTGGGAGGCAAATTATTTTGGCAAATTATTTTGGGAGGCAAATTATTTTGGCAAATTATTTTGGGAGGCAAATTATTTTGGGAGGCAAATTATTTTGGCAGGCAAATTATTTTGGCAAATTATTTTGGGAGGCAAATTATTTTGGGAGGCAAATTATTTTGGCAAATTATTTTGGGAGGCAAATTATTTTTGGGAGGCAAATTATTTTGGGAGGCAAATTATTTTGGCAAATTATTTTGGGATGCAAATTATTTTGGGAGGCAAATTATTTTGGCAAATTATTTTGGGAGGCAAATTATTTTGGCAAATTATTTTGGCAAATTATTTTGGGAGGCAAATTATTTTGGCAAATTATTTTGGGAGGCAAATTATTTTGGGAGGCAAATTATTTTGGCAGGCAAATTATTTTGGCAAATTATTTTGGCAAATTATTTTGGGAGGCAAATTATTTTGGGATGCAAATTATTTTGGGAGGCAAATTATTTTGGGAGGCAAATTATTTTGGGAGGCAAATTATTTTGGGAGGCAAATTATTTTGGCAAATTATTTTGGGAGGCAAATTATTTTGGCAAATTATTTTACACTTTTGGTTGTTGAGAAACAGCTCCTAAAACATTATTTGACACTTTTGGTTGTTGAAAAACAGCTTCTAACCATTATTTGACACTTTGGTTGTTGAGAAACAGCTCCTAAAACATTATTTTACACTTTTGGTTATTGAGAAACAGCTCCTAAAACATTATTTGACACTTTTGGTTGTTGAAAAACAGCTTCTAACCATTATTTGACACTTTGGTTGTTGAGAAACAGCTCCTAAAACATTATTTTACACTTTTGGTTATTGAGAAACAGCTCCTAAAACATTATTTGACACTTTTGGTTGTTGAAAAACAGCTTCTAACCATTATTTGACACTTTGGTTGTTGAGAAACAGCTCCTAAAACATTATTTTACACTTTTGGTTGTTGAGAAACCGCTCCTAAAACATTATTTGACACTTTTGGTTGTTGAAAAACAGCTTCTAACCATTATTTGACAATTTGGTTGTTGAGAAACAGCTCCTAAAACATTATTTTACACTTTGTTATTATTATTGGTGATTATTATTATTTTGGGAGGCAAAGTATTTTGGCAAATTATTTTGGGAGGCAAATTATTTTGGGAGGCAAATTATTTTGGGAGGCAAATTATTTTGGGAGGCAAATTATTTTGGGAGGCAAATTATTTTGGGAGGCAAATTATTTTGGCAAATTATTTTGGGAGGCAAATTATTTTGGCAAATTATTTTGGGAGGCAAATTATTTTGGCAAATTATTTTGGGAGGCAAATTATTTTGGCAAATTATTTTGGGAGGCAAATTATTTTGGGAGGCAAATTATTTTGGCAGGCAAATTATTTTGGCAAATTATTTTGGGAGGCAAATTATTTTGGGAGGCAAATTATTTTGGGAGACAAAATATTTTGGCAAATTATTTTGGGAGGCAAATTATTTTGGCAAATTATTTTGGGAGGCAAATTATTTTTGGGAGGCAAATTATTTTGGGAGGCAAATTATTTTGGCAAATTATTTTGGGATGCAAATTATTTTGGGAGGCAAATTATTTTGGCAAATTATTTTGGCAAATTATTTTGGGAGGCAAATTATTTTGGCAAATTATTTTGGGAGGCAAATTATTTTGGGAGGCAAATTATTTTGGGAGGCAAATTATTTTGGGAGGCAAATTATTTTGGCAGACAAATTATTTTGGGAGGCAAATTATTTTGGCAAATTATTTTGGGAGGCAAATTATTTTGGGATGCAAATTATTTTGGGAGGCAAATTATTTTGGGAGGCAAATTATTTTGGGAGGCAAATTATTTTGGGAGGCAAATTATTTTGGCAAATTATTTTGGGAGGCAAATTATTTTGGCAAATTATTTTACACTTTTGGTTATTGAGAAACAGCTCCTAAAACATTATTTGACACTTTTGGTTGTTGAAAAACAGCTTCTAACCATTATTTGACACTTTGGTTGTTGAGAAACAGCTCCTAAAACATTATTTTACACTTTTGGTTATTGAGAAACAGCTCCTAAAACATTATTTGACACTTTTGGTTGTTGAAAAACAGCTTCTAACCATTATTTGACACTTTGGTTGTTGAGAAACAGCTCCTAAAACATTATTTTACCCCTTTGGTTATTGAGAAACAGCTCCTAAAACATTATTTGACACTTTTGGTTGTTGAAAAACAGCTTCTAACCATTATTTGACACTTTGGTTGTTGAGAAACAGCTCCTAAAACATTATTTGACACTTTTGGTTGTTGAAAAACAGCTTCTAACCATTATTTGACACTTTGGTTGTTGAGAAACAGCTCCTAAAACATTATTTGACACTTTTGGTTGTTGAAAAACAGCTTCTAACCATTATTTGACACTTTGGTTGTTGAGAAACAGCTCCTAAAACATTATTTTACACTTTTGGTTATTGAGAAACAGCTCCTAAAACATTATTTGACACTTTTGGTTGTTGAAAAACAGCTTCTAACCATTATTTGACACTTTGGTTGTTGAGAAACAGCTCCTAAAACATTATTTTACACTTTTGGTTATTGAGAAACAGCTCCTAAAACATTATTTGACACTTTTGGTTGTTGAAAAACAGCTTCTAACCATTATTTGACACTTTGGTTGTTGAGAAACAGCTCCTAAAACATTATTTTACACTTTTGGTTATTGAGAAACAGCTCCTAAAACATTATTTGACACTTTTGGTTGTTGAAAAACAGCTTCTAACCATTATTTGACACGTTGGTTGTTGAGAAACAGCTCCTAAAACATTATTTTACACTTTTGGTTGTTGAAAAACAGCTTCTAACCATTATTTGACAATTTGGTTGTTGAGAAACAGCTCCTAAAACATTATTTTACACTTTTGGTGATTATTATTATTTTGGGAGGCAAATTATTTTGGCAAATTATTTTGGCAAATTATTTTGGGAGGCAAATTATTTTGGCAGGCAAATTATTTTGGGAGGCAAATTATTTTGGGAGGCAAATTATTTTGGGAGGCAAATTATTTTGGGAGGCAAATTATTTTGGCAAATTATTTTGGGAGACAAATTATTTTGGCAAATTATTTTGGGAGGCAAATTATTTTGGCAAATTATTTTGGGAGGCAAATTATTTTGGCAAATTATTTTGGGAGGCAAATTATTTTGGCAAATTATTTTTGGGAGGCAAATTATTTTGGCAAATTATTTTGGGATGCAAATTATTTTGGGATGCAAATTATTTTGGGAGGCAAATTATTTTGGGAGGCAAATTATTTTGGGAGGCAAATTATTTTGGGAGGCAAATTATTTTGGGAGGCAAATTATTTTGGGAGGCAAATTATTTTGGGAGGCAAATTATTTTGGCAATTATTTTGGGAGGCAAATTATTTTGGCAAATTATTTTGGGAGGCAAATTATTTTGGCAAATTATTTTGGGAGGCAAATTATTTTGGCAAATTATTTTGGGAGGCAAATTATTTTGGCAAATTATTTTGGGAGGCAAATTATTTTGGCAAATTATTTTACACTTTTGGTTGTTGAGAAACAGCTCCTAAAACATTATTTGACACTTTTGGTTGTTGAAAAACAGCTTCTAACCATTATTTGACACTTTGGTTGTTGAGAAACAGCTCCTAAAACATTATTTTACACTTTTGGTTATTGAGAAACAGCTCCTAAAACATTATTTGACACTTTTGGTTGTTGAAAAACAGCTTCTAACCATTATTTGACACTTTGGTTGTTGAGAAACAGCTCCTAAAACATTATTTTACACTTTTGGTTATTGAGAAACAGCTCCTAAAACATTATTTGACACTTTTGGTTGTTGAAAAACAGCTTCTAACCATTATTTGACACTTTGGTTGTTGAGAAACAGCTCCTAAAACATTATTTTACACTTTTGGTTGTTGAAAAACAGCTTCTAACCATTATTTGACACTTTGGTTGTTGAGAAACAGCTCCTAAAACATTATTTTACACTTTTGGTTATTGAGAAACAGCTCCTAAAACATTATTTGACACTTTTGGTTGTTGAAAAACAGCTTCTAACCATTATTTGACACTTTGGTTGTTGAGAAACAGCTCCTAAAACATTATTTTACACTTTTGGTTATTGAGAAACAGCTCCTAAAACATTATTTGACACTTTTGGTTGTTGAAAAACAGCTTCTAACCATTATTTGACACTTTGGTTGTTGAGAAACAGCTCCTAAAACATTATTTTACACTTTTGGTTATTGAGAAACAGCTCCTAAAACATTATTTGACACTTTTGGTTGTTGAAAAACAGCTTCTAACCATTCTTTGACACTTTGGTTGTTGAGAAACAGCTCCTAAAACATTATTTTACACTTTTGGTTATTGAGAAACAGCTCCTAAAACATTATTTGACACTTTTGGTTGTTGAAAAACAGCTTCTAACCATTATTTGACACTTTGGTTGTTGAGAAACAGCTCCTAAAACATTATTTTACACTTTTGGTTATTGAGAAACAGCTCCTAAAACATTATTTGACACTTTTGGTTGTTGAAAAACAGCTTCTAACCATTATTTGACACTTTGGTTGTTGAGAAACAGCTCCTAAAACATTATTTTACACTTTTGGTTATTGAGAAACAGCTCCTAAAACATTATTTGACACTTTTGGTTGTTGAAAAACAGCTTCTAACCATTATTTGACAATTTGGTTGTTGAGAAACAGCTCCTAAAACATTATTTTACACTTTTGGTTATTATTATTGGTGATTATTATTATTTTGGGAGGCAAATTATTTTGGCAAATTATTTTGGCAAATTATTTTGGGAGGCAAATTATTTTGGCAAATTATTTTGGGAGGCAAATTATTTTGGGAGGCAAATTATTTTGGGAGGCAAATTATTTTGTGAGGCAAATTATTTTGGGAGGCAAATTATTTTGGGAGGCAAATTATTTTGGCAAATTATTTTGGGAGACAAATTATTTTGGCAAATTATTTTGGGAGGCAAATTATTTTGGCAAATTATTTTGGGAGGCAAATTATTTTGGCAAATTATTTTGGGAGGCAAATTATTTTGGCAAATTATTTTTGGGAGGCAAATTATTTTGGCAAATTATTTTGGGAGGCAAATTATTTGGCAAATTATTTTGGGATGCAAATTATTTTGGGAGGCAAATTATTTTGGGAGGCAAATTATTTTGGCAAATTATTTTGGGAGGCAAATTATTTTGGCAAATTATTTTGGGAGGCAAATTATTTTGGGAGGCAAATTATTTTGGCAGGCAAATTATTTTGGCAAATTATTTTGGCAAATTATTTTGGGAGGCAAATTATTTTGGCAATTATTTTGGGAGGCAAATTATTTTGGCAAATTATTTTGGGAGGCAAATTATTTTGGCAAATTATTTTGGCAAATTATTTTGGGAGGCAAATTATTTTGGCAAATTATTTTGGGAGGCAAATTATTTTGGCAAATTATTTTACACTTTTGGTTGTTGAGAAACAGCTCCTAAAACATTATTTGACACTTTTGGTTGTTGAAAAACAGCTTCTAACCATTATTTGACACTTTGGTTGTTGAGAAACAGCTCCTAAAACATTATTTTACACTTTTGGTTATTGAGAAACAGCTCCTAAAACATTATTTGACACTTTTGGTTGTTGAAAAACAGCTTCTAACCATTATTTGACACTTTGGTTGTTGAGAAACAGCTCCTAAAACATTATTTTACACTTTTGGTTATTGAGAAACAGCTCCTAAAACATTATTTGACACTTTTGGTTGTTGAAAAACAGCTTCTAACCATTATTTGACACTTTGGTTGTTGAGAAACAGCTCCTAAAACATTATTTTACACTTTTGGTTGTTGAAAAACAGCTTCTAACCATTATTTGACACTTTGGTTGTTGAGAAACAGCTCCTAAAACATTATTTTACACTTTTGGTTATTGAGAAACAGCTCCTAAAACATTATTTGACACTTTTGGTTGTTGAAAAACAGCTTCTAACCATTATTTGACACTTTGGTTGTTGAGAAACAGCTCCTAAAACATTATTTTACACTTTTGGTTATTGAGAAACAGCTCCTAAAACATTATTTGACACTTTTGGTTGTTGAAAAACAGCTTCTAACCATTATTTGACACTTTGGTTGTTGAGAAACAGCTCCTAAAACATTATTTTACACTTTTGGTTATTGAGAAACAGCTCCTAAAACATTATTTGACACTTTTGGTTGTTGAAAAACAGCTTCTAACCATTATTTGACACTTTGGTTGTTGAGAAACAGCTCCTAAAACATTATTTTACACTTTTGGTTTTGAGAAACAGCTCCTAAAACATTATTTGACACTTTTGGTTGTTGAGAAACAGCTTCTAACCATTATTTGACACTTTGGTTGTTGAGAAACAGCTCCTAAAACATTATTTTACACTTTTGGTTGTTGAGAAACAGCTCCTAAAACATTATTTGACACTTTTGGTTGTTGAAAAACAGCTTCTAACCATTATTTGACACTTTGGTTGTTGAGAAACAGCTCCTAAAACATTATTTTACACTTTTGGTTATTGAGAAACAGCTCCTAAAACATTATTTGACACTTTTGGTTGTTGAAAAACAGCTTCTAACCATTATTTGACACTTTGGTTGTTGAGAAACAGCTCCTAAAACATTATTTGACACTTTTGGTTGTTGAAAAACAGCTTCTAACCATTATTTGACAATTTGGTTGTTGAGAAACAGCTCCTAAAACATTATTTTACACTTTTGGTTATTATTATTGGTGATTATTATTATTTTGGGAGGCAAATTATTTTGGGAGGCAAATTATTATGGCAAATTATTTTGGGAGGCAAATTATTTTGGGAGGCAAATTATTTTGGCAAATTATTTTGGGAGGCAAATTATTTTGGGAGGCAAATTATTTTGGGAGGCAAATTATTTTGGCAGGCAAATTATTTTGGCAAATTATTTTGGGAGGCAAATTATTTTGGCAAATTATTTTGGGAGGCAAATTATTTTGGGTGGCAAATTATTTTGGCAAATTATTTTGTGAGGCAAATTATTTTGGCAAATTATTTTGGGAGGCAAATTATTTTGGCAAATTATTTTGGGAGGCAAATTATTTTGGCAAATTATTTTTGGGAGGCAAATTATTTTGGGAGGCAAATTATTTTGGGAGGCAAATTATTTTGGGAGGCAAATTATTTTGGGAGGCAAATTATTTTGGCAGGCAAATTATTTTGGGAGGCAAATTATTTTGGGAGGCAAATTATTTTGGCAAATTATTTTGGGAGGCAAATTATTTTGGCAAATTATTTTACACTTTTGGTTGTTGAGAAACAGCTCCTAAAACATTATTTGACACTTTTGGTTGTTGAAAAACAGCTTCTAACCATTATTTGACACTTTGGTTGTTGAGAAACAGCTCCTGAAACAGCTCCTAAAACATTATTTTACACTTTTGGTTATTGAGAAACAGCTCCTAAAACATTATTTGACACTTTTGGTTGTTGAAAAACAGCTTCTAACCATTATTTGACAATTTGGTTGTTGAGAAACAGCTCCTAAAACATTATTTTACACTTTGTTATTATTATTGGTGATTATTATTATTTTGGGAGGCAAATTATTTTGGCAAATTATTTTGGGAGGCAAATTATTTTGGCAAATTATTTTGGGAGGCAAATTATTTTGGCAAATTATTTTGGGAGGCAAATTATTTTGGCAAATTATTTTGCGAGGCAAATTATTTTGGCAAATTATTTTGGGAGGCAAATTATTTTGGCAAATTATTTTGGGAGGCAAATTATTATGGCAAATTATTTTGGGAGGCAAATTATTTTGGGAGGCAAATTATTTTGGCAAATTATTTTGGGAGGCAAATTATTTTGGCAAATTATTTTGGGAGGCAAATTATTTTGGCAAATTATTTTGGGAGGCAAATTATTTTGGGAGGCAAATTATTTTGGCAGGCAAATTATTTTGGCAAATTATTTTGGGAGGCAAATTATTTTGGCAAATTATTTTTGGGAGGCAAATTATTTTGGGAGGCAAATTATTTTGGCAAATTATTTTGGGATGCAAATTATTTTGGCAAATTATTTTGGGAGGCAAATTATTTTGGCAAATTATTTTGGGAGGCAAATTATTTTGGCAAATTATTTTGGGAGGCAAATTATTTTGGGAGGCAAATTATTTTGGCAAATTATTTTGGGAGGCAAATTATTTTGGCAAATTATTTTGGGAGGCAAATTATTTTGGCAAATTATTTTGGGAGGCAAATTATTTTGGGAGGCAAATTATTTTGGCAAATTATTTTGGGAGGCAAATTATTTTGGGAGGCAAATTATTTTGGCAGGCAAATTATTTTGGGAGACAAATTATTTTGGCAAATTATTTTGGGAGGCAAATTATTTTGGCAAATTATTTTGGGAGGCAAATTATTTTGGGAGGCAAATTATTTTGGCAAATTATTTTGGGAGGCAAATTATTTTGGGAGGCAAATTATTTTGGGAGGCAAATTATTTTGGCAGGCAAATTATTTTGGCAAATTATTTTGGGAGGCAAATTATTTTGGGAGGCAAATTATTTTGGCAAATTATTTTGGGATGCAAATTATTTTGGGAGGCAAATTATTTTGGGAGGCAAATTATTTTGGGAGGCAAATTATTTTGGGAGGCAAATTATTTTGGCAAATTATTTTGGGAGGCAAATTATTTTGGCAAATTATTTTGGGAGGCAAATTATTTTGGCAAATTATTTTACACTTTTGGTTATTGAGAAACAGCTCCTAAAACATTATTTGACACTTTTGGTTGTTGAAAAACAGCTTCTAACCATTATTTGACACTTTGGTTGTTGAGAAACAGCTCCTAAAACATTATTTTACACTTTTGGTTATTGAGAAACAGCTCCTAAAACATTATTTGACACTTTTGGTTGTTGAAAAACAGCTTCTAACCATTATTTGACACTTTGGTTGTTGAGAAACAGCTCCTAAAACATTATTTTACACTTCTGGTTATTGAGAAACAGCTCCTAAAACATTATTTGACACTTTTGGTTGTTGAAAAACAGCTTCTAACCATTATTTGACACTTTGGTTGTTGAGAAACAGCTCCTAAAACATTATTTTACACTTTTGGTTATTGAGAAACAGCTCCTAAAACATTATTTGACACTTTTGGTTGTTGAAAAACAGCTTCTAACCATTATTTGACACGTTGGTTGTTGAGAAACAGCTCCTAAAACATTATTTTACACTTTTGGTTGTTGAAAAACAGCTTCTAACCATTATTTGACAATTTGGTTGTTGAGAAACAGCTCCTAAAACATTATTTTACACTTTTGGTTATTATTATTGGTGATTATTATTATTTTGGGAGGCAAATTATTTTGGCAAATTATTTTGGCAAATTATTTTGGGAGGCAAATTATTTTGGCAAATTATTTTACACTTTTGGTTATTGAGAAACAGCTCCTAAAACATTATTTGACACTTTTGGTTGTTGAAAAACAGCTTCTAACCATTATTTGACACTTTGGTTGTTGAGAAACAGCTCCTAAAACATTATTTTACACTTTTGGTTGTTGAAAAACAGCTTCTAACCATTATTTGACACTTTGGTTGTTGAGAAACAGCTCCTAAAACATTATTTTACCCCTTTGGTTATTGAGAAACAGCTCCTAAAACATTATTTGACACTTTTGGTTGTTGAAAAACAGCTTCTAACCATTATTTGACACTTTGGTTGTTGAGAAACAGCTCCTAAAACATTATTTGACACTTTTGGTTGTTGAAAAACAGCTTCTAACCATTATTTGACACTTTGGTTGTTGAGAAACAGCTCCTAAAACATTATTTTACACTTTTGGTTGTTGAAAAACAGCTTCTAACCATTATTTGACACTTTGGTTGTTGAGAAACAGCTCCTAAAACATTATTTTACACTTTTGGTTATTGAGAAACAGCTCCTAAAACATTATTTGACACTTTTGGTTGTTGAAAAACAGCTTCTAACCATTATTTGACACTTTGGTTGTTGAGAAACAGCTCCTAAAACATTATTTTACACTTCTGGTTATTGAGAAACAGCTCCTAAAACATTATTTGACACTTTTGGTTGTTGAAAAACAGCTTCTAAACATTATTTGACACTTTGGTTGTTGAGAAACAGCTCCTAAAACATTATTTTACACTTTTGGTTATTGAGAAACAGCTCCTAAAACATTATTTGACACTTTTGGTTGTTGAAAAACAGCTTCTAACCATTATTTGACACGTTGGTTGTTGAGAAACAGCTCCTAAAACATTATTTTACACTTTTGGTTGTTGAAAAACAGCTTCTAACCATTATTTGACAATTTGGTTGTTGAGAAACAGCTCCTAAAACATTATTTTACACTTTTGGTTATTATTATTGGTGATTATTATTATTTTGGGAGGCAAATTATTTTGGCAAATTATTTTGGGAGGCAAATTATTTTGGCAAATTATTTTGGGAGGCAAATTATTTTGGGAGGCAAATTATTTTGGGAGGCAAATTATTTTGGGAGGCAAATTATTTTGGCAGGCAAATTATTTTGGGAGGCAAATTATTTTGGCAAATTATTTTGGGAGACAAATTATTTTGGCAAATTATTTTGGGAGGCAAATTATTTTGGCAAATTATTTTGGGAGGCAAATTATTTTGGCAAATTATTTTGGGAGGGAAATTATTTTGGCAAATTATTTTTGGGAGGCAAATTATTTTGGCAAATTATTTTGGGAGGCAAATTATTTTGGGATGCAAATTATTTTGGCAAATTATTTTGGGAGGCAAATTATTTTGGGAGGCAAATTATTTTGGCAAATTATTTTGGGAGGCAAATTATTTTGGGAGGCAAATTATTTTGGGAGGCAAATTATTTTGGCAAATTATTTTGGGAGGCAAATTATTTTGGCAAATTATTTTGGGAGGCAAATTATTTTGGGAGGCAAATTATTTTGGCAAATTATTTTGGGAGGCAAATTATTTTGGCAAATTATTTTGGGAGGCAAATTATTTTGGCAAATTATTTTGGCAAATTATTTTGGGAGGCAAATTATTTTGGGAGGCAAATTATTTTGGGAGGCAAATTATTTTGGGAGGCAAATTATTTTGGGAGGCAAATTATTTTGGCAAATTATTTTGGGAGGCAAATTATTTTGGCAAATTATTTTGGGAGGCAAATTATTTTGGCAAATTATTTTACACTTTTGGTTATTGAGAAACAGCTCCTAAAACATTATTTGACACTTTTGGTTGTTGAAAAACAGCTTCTAACCATTATTTGACACTTTGGTTGTTGAGAAACAGCTCCTAAAACATTATTTTACACTTTTGGTTATTGAGAAACAGCTCCTAAAACATTATTTGACACTTTTGGTTGTTGAAAAACAGCTTCTAACCATTATTTGACACTTTGGTTGTTGAGAAACAGCTCCTAAAACATTATTTTACCCCTTTGGTTATTGAGAAACAGCTCCTAAAACATTATTTGACACTTTTGGTTGTTGAAAAACAGCTTCTAACCATTATTTGACACTTTGGTTGTTGAGAAACAGCTCCTAAAACATTATTTGACACTTTTGGTTGTTGAAAAACAGCTTCTAACCATTATTTGACACTTTGGTTGTTGAGAAACAGCTCCTAAAACATTATTTTACACTTTTGGTTGTTGAAAAACAGCTTCTAACCATTATTTGACACTTTGGTTGTTGAGAAACAGCTCCTAAAACATTATTTTACACTTTTGGTTATTGAGAAACAGCTCCTAAAACATTATTTGACACTTTTGGTTGTTGAAAAACAGCTTCTAACCATTATTTGACACTTTGGTTGTTGAGAAACAGCTCCTAAAACATTATTTTACACTTTTGGTTATTGAGAAACAGCTCCTAAAACATTATTTGACACTTTTGGTTGTTGAAAAACAGCTTCTAACCATTATTTGACACTTTGGTTGTTGAGAAACAGCTCCTAAAACATTATTTTACACTTTTGGTTGTTGAGAAACCGCTCCTAAAACATTATTTGACACTTTTGGTTGTTGAAAAACAGCTTCTAACCATTATTTGACAATTTGGTTGTTGAGAAACAGCTCCTAAAACATTATTTTACACTTTGTTATTATTATTGGTGATTATTATTATTTTGGGAGGCAAATTATTTTGGCAAATTATTTTGGGAGGCAAATTATTTTGGGAGGCAAATTATTTTGGCAAATTATTTTGGGAGGCAAATTATTTTGGGAGGCAAATTATTTTGGCAAATTATTTTGGGAGGCAAATTATTTTGGCAAATTATTTTGGGAGGCAAATTATTTTGGGAGGCAAATTATTTTGGCAGGCAAATTATTTTGGCAAATTATTTTGGGAGGCAAATTATTTTGGGAAATTATTTTGGGAGACAAATTATTTTGGCAAATTATTTTGGGAGGCAAATTATTTTGGCAAATTATTTTGGGAGGCAAATTATTTTGGCAAATTATTTTGGGAGGCAAATTATTTTGGCAAATTATTTTTGGGAGGCAAATTATTTTGGCAAATTATTTTGGGAGGCAAATTATTTTGGGATGCAAATTATTTTGGCAAATTATTTTGGGAGGCAAATTATTTTGGGAGACAAATTATTTTGGCAAATTATTTTGGGAGGCAAATTATTTTGGCAAATTATTTTGGGAGGCAAATTATTTTGGCAAATTATTTTGGGAGGCAAATTATTTTGGCAAATTATTTTTGGGAGGCAAATTATTTTGGCAAATTATTTTGGGAGGCAAATTATTTTGGGATGCAAATTATTTTGGCAAATTATTTTGGGAGGCAAATTATTTTGGCAAATTATTTTGGCAAATTATTTTGGGAGGCAAATTATTTTGGGAGGCAAATTATTTTGGGAGGCAAATTATTTTGGGAGGCAAATTATTTTGGCAGGCAAATTATTTTGGCAAATTATTTTGGGAGGCAAATTATTTTGGCAAATTATTTTGGGAGGCAAATTATTTTGGCAATTATTTTGGGAGGCAAATTATTTTGGCAAATTATTTTGGGAGGCAAATTATTTTGGGAGGCAAATTATTTTGGCAAATTATTTTGGGAGGCAAATTATTTTGGCAAATTATTTTGGGAGGCAAATTATTTTGGCAAATTATTTTACACTTTTGGTTGTTGAGAAACAGCTCCTAAAACATTATTTGACACTTTTGGTTGTTGAAAAACAGCTTCTAACCATTATTTGACACTTTGGTTGTTGAGAAACAGCTCCTAAAACATTATTTTACACTTTTGGTTATTGAGAAACAGCTCCTAAAACATTATTTGACACTTTTGGTTGTTGAAAAACAGCTTCTAACCATTATTTGACACTTTGGTTGTTGAGAAACAGCTCCTAAAACATTATTTTACACTTTTGGTTATTGAGAAACAGCTCCTAAAACATTATTTGACACTTTTGGTTGTTGAAAAACAGCTTCTAACCATTATTTGACACTTTGGTTGTTGAGAAACAGCTCCTAAAACATTATTTTACACTTTTGGTTGTTGAAAAACAGCTTCTAACCATTATTTGACACTTTGGTTGTTGAGAAACAGCTCCTAAAACATTATTTTACACTTTTGGTTATTGAGAAACAGCTCCTAAAACATTATTTGACACTTTTGGTTGTTGAAAAACAGCTTCTAACCATTATTTGACACTTTGGTTGTTGAGAAACAGCTCCTAAAACATTATTTTACACTTTTGGTTATTGAGAAACAGCTCCTAAAACATTATTTGACACTTTTGGTTGTTGAAAAACAGCTTCTAACCATTATTTGACACTTTGGTTGTTGAGAAACAGCTCCTAAAACATTATTTTACACTTTTGGTTATTGAGAAACAGCTCCTAAAACATTATTTGACACTTTTGGTTGTTGAAAAACAGCTTCTAACCATTATTTGACACTTTGGTTGTTGAGAAACAGCTCCTAAAACATTATTTTACACTTTTGGTTATTGAGAAACAGCTCCTAAAACATTATTTGACACTTTTGGTTGTTGAAAAACAGCTTCTAACCATTATTTGACACTTTGGTTGTTGAGAAACAGCTCCTAAAACATTATTTTACACTTTTGGTTGTTGAAAAACAGCTTCTAACCATTATTTGACACTTTGGTTGTTGAGAAACAGCTCCTAAAACATTATTTTACACTTTTGGTTATTGAGAAACAGCTCCTAAAACATTATTTGACACTTTTGGTTGTTGAAAAACAGCTTCTAACCATTATTTGACACTTTGGTTGTTGAGAAACAGCTCCTAAAACATTATTTTACACTTTTGGTTATTGAGAAACAGCTCCTAAAACATTATTTGACACTTTTGGTTGTTGAAAAACAGCTTCTAACCATTATTTGACACTTTGGTTGTTGAGAAACAGCTCCTAAAACATTATTTTACACTTTTGGTTATTGAGAAACAGCTCCTAAAACATTATTTGACACTTTTGGTTGTTGAAAAACAGCTTCTAACCATTCTTTGACACTTTGGTTGTTGAGAAACAGCTCCTAAAACATTATTTTACACTTTTGGTTATTGAGAAACAGCTCCTAAAACATTATTTGACACTTTTGGTTGTTGAAAAACAGCTTCTAACCATTATTTGACACGTTGGTTGTTGAGAAACAGCTCCTAAAACATTATTTTACACTTTTGGTTGTTGAGAAACAGCTCCTAAAACATTATTTGACACTTTTGGTTGTTGAAAAACAGCTTCTAACCATTATTTGACACTTTGGTTGTTGAGAAACAGCTCCTAAAACATTATTTTACACTTTTGGTTATTGAGAAACAGCTCCTAAAACATTATTTGACACTTTTGGTTGTTGAAAAACAGCTTCTAACCATTATTTGACACTTTGGTTGTTGAGAAACAGCTCCTAAAACATTATTTTACACTTTTGGTTATTGAGAAACAGCTCCTAAAACATTATTTGACACTTTTGGTTGTTGAAAAACAGCTTCTAACCATTATTTGACACTTTGGTTGTTGAGAAACAGCTCCTAAAACATTATTTTACACTTTTGGTTTTTGAGAAACAGCTCCTAAAACATTATTTGACACTTTTGGTTGTTGAAAAACAGCTTCTAACCATTATTTGACACTTTGGTTGTTGAGAAACAGCTCCTAAAACATTATTTTACACTTTTGGTTATTGAGAAAAAGCTCCTAAAACATTATTTGACACTTTTGGTTGTTGAAAAACAGCTTCTAACCATTATTTGACACTTTGGTTGTTGAGAAACAGCTCCTAAAACATTATTTTACACTTTTGGTTATTGAGAAACAGCTCCTAAAACATTATTTGACACTTTTGGTTGTTGAAAAACAGCTTCTAACCATTATTTGACACTTTGGTTGTTGAGAAACAGCTCCTAAAACATTATTTTACACTTTTGGTTTTGAGAAACAGCTCCTAAAACATTATTTGACACTTTTGGTTGTTGAGAAACAGCTTCTAACCATTATTTGACACTTTGGTTGTTGAGAAACAGCTCCTAAAACATTATTTTACACTTTTGGTTGTTGAGAAACAGCTCCTAAAACATTATTTGACACTTTTGGTTGTTGAAAAACAGCTTCTAACCCTTATTTGACACTTTGGTTGTTGAGAAACAGCTCCTAAAACATTATTTTACACTTTTGGTTATTGAGAAACAGCTCCTAAAACATTATTTGACACTTTTGGTTGTTGAAAGACAGCTTCTAACCATTATTTGACACTTTGGTTGTTGAGAAACAGCTCCTAAAACATTATTTTACACTTTTGGTTGTTGAAAAACAGCTTATAAACATTATTTTACACTTTTGGTTATTGAGAAACAGCTCCTAAAACATTATTTGACACTTTTGGTTGTTGAAAAACAGCTTCTAACCATTATTTGACACTTTGGTTGTTGAGAAACAGCTCCTAAAACATTATTTTACACTTTTGGTTATTGAGAAACAGCTCCTAAAACATTATTTGACACTTTTGGTTGTTGAAAAACAGCTTCTAAACATTATTTGACACTTTGGTTGTTGAGAAACAGCTCCTAAAACATTATTTTACACTTTTGGTTGTTGAAAAACAGCTTCTAACCATTATTTGACACTTTGGTTGTTGAGAAACAGCTCCTAAAACATTATTTTACACTTTTGGTTATTGAGAAACAGCTCCTAAAACATTATTTGACACTTTTGGTTGTTGAAAAACAGCTTCTAACCATTATTTGACACTTTGGTTGTTGAGAAACAGCTCCTAAAACATTATTTTACACTTTTGGTTGTTGAGAAACAGCTCCTAAAACATTATTTGACACTTTTGGTTGTTGAAAAACAGCTTCTAACCATTATTTGACACTTTGGTTGTTGAGAAACAGCTCCTAAAACATTATTTTACACTTTTGGTTATTGAGAAACAGCTCCTAAAACATTATTTGACACTTTTGGTTGTTGAAAAACAGCTTCTAACCATTCTTTGACACTTTGGTTGTTGAGAAACAGCTCCTAAAACATTATTTTACACTTTTGGTTATTGAGAAACAGCTCCTAAAACATTATTTGACACTTTTGGTTGTTGAAAAACAGCTTCTAACCATTATTTGACACGTTGGTTGTTGAGAAACAGCTCCTAAAACATTATTTTACACTTTTGGTTGTTGAGAAACAGCTCCTAAAACATTATTTGACACTTTTGGTTGTTGAAAAACAGCTTCTAACCATTATTTGACACTTTGGTTGTTGAGAAACAGCTCCTAAAACATTATTTTACACTTTTGGTTATTGAGAAACAGCTCCTAAAACATAATTTGACACTTTTGGTTGTTGAAAAACAGCTTCTAACCATTATTTGACACTTTGGTTGTTGAGAAACAGCTCCTAAAACATTATTTTACACTTTTGGTTATTGAGAAACAGCTCCTAAAACATTATTTGACACTTTTGGTTGTTGAAAAACAGCTTCTAACCATTATTTGACACTTTGGTTGTTGAGAAACAGCTCCTAAAACATTATTTTACACTTTTGGTTGTTGAAAAACAGCTTCTAACCATTATTTGACACTTTGGTTGTTGAGAAACAGCTCCTAAAACATTATTTTACACTTTTGGTTATTGAGAAACAGCTCCTAAACATTATTTGACACTTTTGGTTGTTGAAAAACAGCTTCTAACCATTATTTGACACTTTGGTTGTTGAGAAACAGCTCCTAAAACATTATTTTACACTTTTGGTTGTTGAGAAACAGCTCCTAAAACATTATTTGACACTTTTGGTTGTTGAGAAACAGCTCCTAAAACATTATTTTACACTTTTGGTTATTGAGAAACAGCTCCTAAAACATTATTTGACACTTTTGGTTGTTGAAAAACAGCTTCTAACCATTCTTTGACACTTTGGTTGTTGAGAAACAGCTCCTAAAACATTATTTTACACTTTTGGTTATTGAGAAACAGCTCCTAAAACATTATTTGACACTTTTGGTTGTTGAAAAACAGCTTCTAACCATTATTTGACACTTTGGTTGTTGAGAAACAGCTCCTAAAACATTATTTTACACTTTTGGTTATTGAGAAACAGCTCCTAAAACATTATTTGACACTTTTGGTTGTTGAAAAACAGCTTCTAACCATTATTTGACACTTTGGTTGTTGAGAAACAGCTCCTAAAACATTATTTTACACTTTTGGTTGTTGAGAAACAGCTCCTAAAACATTATTTGACACTTTTGGTTGTTGAAAAACAGCTTCTAACCATTATTTGACACTTTGGTTGTTGAGAAACAGCTCCTAAAACATTATTTTACACTTTTGGTTATTGAGAAACAGCTCCTAAAACATTATTTGACACTTTTGGTTGTTGAAAAACAGCTTCTAACCATTCTTTGACACTTTGGTTGTTGAGAAACAGCTCCTAAAAGATTATTTTACACTTTTGGTTATTGAGAAACAGCTCCTAAAACATTATTTGACACTTTTGGTTGTTGAAAAACAGCTTCTAACCATTATTTGACACTTTGGTTGTTGAGAAACAGCTCCTAAAACATTATTTTACACTTTTGGTTGTTGAGAAACAGCTCCTAAAACATTATTTGACACTTTTGGTTGTTGAAAAACAGCTTCTAACCATTATTTGACACTTTGGTTGTTGAGAAACAGCTCATAAAACATTATTTTACACTTTTGGTTGTTGAGAAACAGCTCCTAAAACATTATTTGACACTTTTGGTTGTTGAAAAACAGCTTCTAACCATTATTTGACACTTTGGTTGTTGAGAAACAGCTCCTAAAACATTATTTTACACTTTTGGTTGTTGAGAAACAGCTCCTAAAACATTATTTGACACTTTTGGTTGTTGAAAAACAGCTTCTAACCATTATTTGACACTTTGGTTGTTGAGAAACAGCTCCTAAAACATTATTTTACACTTTTGGTTATTGAGAAACAGCTCCTAAAACATTATTTGACACTTTTGGTTGTTGAAAAACAGCTTCTAACCATTATTTGACACTTTGGTTGTTGAGAAACAGCTCCTAATACATTATTTTACACTTTTGGTTGTTGAGAAACAGCTCCTAAAACATTATTTGACACTTTTGGTTGTTGAAAAACAGCTTCTAACCATTATTTGACACTTTGGTTGTTGAGAAACAGCTCCTAAAACATTATTTTACACTTTTGGTTATTATTATTGGTGATTATTATTATTTTGGGAGGCAAATTATTTTGGCAAATTATTTTGGGAGGCAAATTATTTTGGCAAATTATTTTGGGAGGCAAATTATTTTGGGAGGCAAATTATTTTGGGAGGCAAATTATTTTGGCAAATTATTTTGGGAGGCAAATTATTTTGGCAAATTATTTTGGGAGGCAAATTATTTTGGCAGGCAAATTATTTTGGGAGGCAAATTATTTTGGGAGGCAAATTATTTTGGGAGGCAAATTATTTTGGGAGGCAAATTATTTTGGCAGGCAAATTATTTTGGCAAATTATTTTGGGAGGCAAATTATTTTGGGAGGCAAATTATTTTGGCAGGCAAATTATTTTGGGAGGCAAATTATTTTGGGAGGCAAATTATTTTGGGAGGCAAATTATTTTGGGAGGCAAATTATTTTGGCAAATTATTTTGGGAGGCAAATTATTTTGGGAGGCAAATTATTTTGGGAGGCAAATTATTTTGGGAGGCAAATTATTTTGGCAAATTATTTTGGGAGGCAAATTATTTTGGCAGGCAAATTATTTTGGCAAATTATTTTGGGAGGCAAATTATTTTGGGAGGCAAATTATTTTGGCAGGCAAATTATTTTGGCAAATTATTTTGGGAGGCAAATTATTTTGGCAAATTATTTTGGGAGGCAAATTATTTTGGCAAATTATTTTGGGAGGCAAATTATTTTGGCAAATTATTTTGGGAGGCAAATTATTTTGGCAAATTATTTTGGGAGGCAAATTATTTTGGCAGGCAAATTATTTTGGCAAATTATTTTGGGAGGCAAATTATTTTGGCAAATTATTTTGGGAGGCAAATTATTTTGGCAATTATTTTGGGAGGCAAATTATTTTGGCAAATTATTTTGGGAGGCAAATTATTTTGGCAAATTATTTTGGGAGGCAAATTATTTTGGCAAATTATTTTGGGAGGCAAATTATTTTGGCAAATTATTTTGGGAGGCAAATTATTTTGGCAAATTATTTTACACTTTTGGTTGTTGAGAAACAGCTCCTAAAACATTATTTGACACTTTTGGTTGTTGAAAAACAGCTTCTAACCATTATTTGACACTTTGGTTGTTGAGAAACAGCTCCTAAAACATTATTTTACACTTTTGGTTATTGAGAAACAGCTCCTAAAACATTATTTGACACTTTTGGTTGTTGAAAAACAGCTTATAAACATTATTTTACACTTTTGGTTATTGAGAAACAGCTCCTAAAACATTATTTGACACTTTTGGTTGTTGAAAAACAGCTTCTAACCATTATTTGACACTTTGGTTATTGAGAAACAGCTCCTTAAACATTATTTTACACTTTTGGTTGTTGAAAAACAGCTTCTAACCATTATTTGACACTTTGGTTGTTGAGAAACAGCTCCTAAAACATTATTTTACACTTTTGGTTATTGAGAAACAGCTCCTAAAACATTATTTGACACTTTTGGTTGTTGAAAAACAGCTTCTAACCATTATTTGACACTTTGGTTGTTGAGAAACAGCTCCTAAAACATTATTTTACACTTCTGGTTATTGAGAAACAGCTCCTAAAACATTATTTGACACTTTTGGTTGTTGAAAAACAGCTTCTAACCATTATTTGACACTTTGGTTGTTGAGAAACAGCTCCTAAAACATTATTTTACACTTTTGGTTATTGAGAAACAGCTCCTAAAACATTATTTGACACTTTTGGTTGTTGAAAAACAGCTTCTAACCATTATTTGACACGTTGGTTGTTGAGAAACAGCTCCTAAAACATTATTTTACACTTTTGGTTGTTGAAAAACAGCTTCTAACCATTATTTGACAATTTGGTTGTTGAGAAACAGCTCCTAAAACATTATTTTACACTTTTGGTTATTATTATTGGTGATTATTATTATTTTGGGAGGCAAATTATTTTGGCAAATTATTTTGGCAAATTATTTTGGGAGGCAAATTATTTTGGCAAATTATTTTGGGAGGCAAATTATTTTGGCAAATTATTTTGGGAGGCAAATTATTTTGGCAGGCAAATTATTTTGGCAAATTATTTTGGGAGGCAAATTATTTTGGCAAATTATTTTGGGAGGCAAATTATTTTGGCAATTATTTTGGGAGGCAAATTATTTTGGCAAATTATTTTGGGAGGCAAATTATTTTGGCAAATTATTTTGGGAGGCAAATTATTTTGGCAAATTATTTTGGGAGGCAAATTATTTTGGCAAATTATTTTGGGAGGCAAATTATTTTGGCAAATTATTTTACACTTTTGGTTGTTGAGAAACAGCTCCTAAAACATTATTTGACACTTTTGGTTGTTGAAAAACAGCTTCTAACCATTATTTAACACTTTGGTTGTTGAGAAACAGCTCCTAAAACATTATTTTACACTTTTGGTTATTATTATTGGTGATTATTATTATTTTGGGAGGCAAATTATTTTGGCAAATTATTTTGGGAGGCAAATTATTTTGGCAAATTATTTTGGGAGGCAAATTATTTTGGGAGGCAAATTATTTTGGGAGGCAAATTATTTTGGGAGGCAAATTATTTTGGCAAATTATTTTGGGAGGCAAATTATTTTGGGAGGCAAATTATTTTGGGAGGCAAATTATTTTGGCAGGCAAATTATTTTGGGAGGCAAATTATTTTGGGAGGCAAATTATTTTGGGAGGCAAATTATTTTGGCAAATTATTTTGGGAGGCAAATTATTTTGGGAGGCAAATTATTTTGGGAGGCAAATTATTTTGGGAGGCAAACTATTTTGGCAAATTATTTTGGGAGGCAAATTATTTTGGGAGGCAAATTATTTTGGCAAATTATTTTGGGAGGCAAATTATTTTGGCAGGCAAATTATTTTGGGAGGCAAATTATTTTGGGAGGCAAATTATTTTGGCAGGCAAATTATTTTGGCAAATTATTTTGGGAGGCAAATTATTTTGGGAGGCAAATTATTTTGGGAGGCAAATTATTTTGGCAAATTATTTTGGGAGGCAAATTATTTTGGGAGGCAAATTATTTTGGCAAATTATTTTGGGAGGCAAATTATTTTGGAAATTTATTTTGGGAGGCAAATTATTTTGGCAAATTATTTTGGGAGGCAAATTATTTTGGGAGGCAAATTATTTTGGCAAATTATTTTGGGAGGCAAATTATTTTGGCAGGCAAATTATTTTGGCAAATTATTTTGGGAGGCAAATTATTTTGGGAGGCAAATTATTTTGGGAGGCAAATTATTTTGGCAAATTATTTTGGGAGGCAAATTATTTTGGCAAATTATTTTGGGAGGCAAAATTATTTTGGCAAATTATTTTGGGAGGCAAATTATTTTGGCAAATTATTTTGGGAGGCAAATTATTTTGGGAGGCAAATTATTTTGGGAGGCAAATTATTTTGGCAGGCAAATTATTTTGGCAAATTATTTTGGGAGGCAAATTATTTTGGCAAATTATTTTGGGAGGCAAATTATTTTGGCAAATTATTTTGGGAGGCAAATTATTTTGGCAAATTATTTTGGGAGGCAAATTATTTTGGCAGGCAAATTATTTTGGCAAATTATTTTGGGAGGCAAATTATTTTGGCAAATTATTTTGGGAGGCAAATTATTTTGGCAATTATTTTGGGAGGCAAATTATTTTGGCAAATTATTTTGGGAGGCAAATTATTTTGGCAAATTATTTTGGGAGGCAAATTATTTTGGCAAATTATTTTGGGAGGCAAATTATTTTGGCAAATTATTTTGGGAGGCAAATTATTTTGGCAAATTATTTTACACTTTTGGTTGTTGAGAAACAGCTCCTAAAACATTATTTGACACTTTTGGTTGTTGAAAAACAGCTCCTAAAACATTATTTTACACTTTTGGTTATTGAGAAACAGCTCCTAAAACATTATTTGACACTTTTGGTTGTTGAAAAACAGCTTATAAACATTATTTTACACTTTTGGTTATTGAGAAACAGCTCCTAAAACATTATTTGACACTTTTGGTTGTTGAAAAACAGCTTCTAACCATTATTTGACACTTTGGTTGTTGAGAAACAGCTCCTAAAACATTATTTTACACTTTTGGTTATTGAGAAACAGCTCCTAAAACATTATTTGACACTTTTGGTTGTTGAAAAACAGCTTCTAAACATTATTTGACACTTTGGTTGTTGAGAAACAGCTCCTAAAACATTATTTTACACTTTTGGTTGTTGAAAAACAGCTTCTAACCATTATTTGACACTTTGGTTGTTGAGAAACAGCTCCTAAAACATTATTTTACACTTTTGGTTATTGAGAAACAGCTCCTAAAACATTATTTGACACTTTTGGTTGTTGAAAAACAGCTTCTAACCATTATTTGACACTTTGGTTGTTGAGAAACAGCTCCTAAAACATTATTTTACACTTTTGGTTGTTGAGAAACAGCTCCTAAAACATTATTTGACACTTTTAGTTGTTGAAAAACAGCTTCTAACCATTATTTGACACTTTGGTTGTTGAGAAACAGCTCCTAAAACATTATTTTACACTTTTGGTTATTGAGAAACAGCTCCTAAAACATTATTTGACACTTTTGGTTGTTGAAAAACAGCTTCTAACCATTCTTTGACACTTTGGTTGTTGAGAAACAGCTCCTAAAACATTATTTTACACTTTTGGTTATTGAGAAACAGCTCCTAAAACATTATTTGACACTTTTGGTTGTTGAAAAACAGCTTCTAACCATTATTTGACACGTTGGTTGTTGCGAAACAGCTCCTAAAACATTATTTTACACTTTTGGTTGTTGAGAAACAGCTCCTAAAACATTATTTTACACTTTTGGTTGTTGAAAAACAGCTTCTAACCATTATTTGACACTTTGGTTGTTGAGAAACAGCTCCTAAAACATTATTTTACACTTTTGGTTATTGAGAAACAGCTCCTAAAACATTATTTGACACTTTTGGTTGTTGAAAAACAGCTTCTAACCATTATTTGACACTTTGGTTGTTGAGAAACAGCTCCTAAAACATTATTTTACACTTTTGGTTATTGAGAAACAGCTCCTAAAACATTATTTGACACTTTTGGTTGTTGAAAAACAGCTTCTAACCATTATTTGACACTTTGGTTGTTGAGAAACAGCTTCTAACCATTATTTGACACTTTGGTTGTTGAGAAACAGCTCCTAAAACATTATTTTACACTTTTGGTTATTGAGAAACAGCTCCTAAAACATTATTTGACACTTTTGGTTGTTGAAAAACAGCTTCTAAACATTATTTGACACTTTGGTTGTTGAGAAACAGCTCCTAAAACATTATTTTACACTTTTGGTTGTTGAAAAACAGCTTCTAACCATTATTTGACACTTTGGTTGTTGAGAAACAGCTCCTAAAACATTATTTTACACTTTTGGTTATTGAGAAACAGCTCCTAAAACATTATTTGACACTTTTGGTTGTTGAAAAACAGCTTCTAACCATTATTTGACACTTTGGTTGTTGAGAAACAGCTCCTAAAACATTATTTTACACTTTTGGTTGTTGAGAAACAGCTCCTAAAACATTATTTGACACTTTTGGTTGTTGAAAAACAGCTTCTAACCATTATTTGACACTTTGGTTGTTGAGAAACAGCTCCTAAAACATTATTTTACACTTTTGGTTATTGAGAAACAGCTCCTAAAACATTATTTGACACTTTTGGTTGTTGAAAAACAGCTTCTAACCATTCTTTGACACTTTGGTTGTTGAGAAACAGCTCCTAAAACATTATTTTACACTTTTGGTTATTGAGAAACAGCTCCTAAAACATTATTTGACACTTTTGGTTGTTGAAAAACAGCTTCTAACCATTATTTGACACGTTGGTTGTTGAGAAACAGCTCCTAAAACATTATTTTACACTTTTGGTTGTTGAGAAACAGCTCCTAAAACATTATGTGACACTTTTGGTTGTTGAAAAACAGCTTCTAACCATTATTTGACACTTTGGTTGTTGAGAAACAGCTCCTAAAACATTATTTTACACTTTTGGTTATTGAGAAACAGCTCCTAAAACATAATTTGACACTTTAGGTTGTTGAAAAACAGCTTCTAACCATTATTTGACACTTTGGTTGTTGAGAAACAGCTCCTAAAACATTATTTTACACTTTTGGTTATTGAGAAACAGCTCCTAAAACATTATTTGACACTTTTGGTTGTTGAAAAACAGCTTCTAAACATTATTTGACACTTTGGTTGTTGAGAAACAGCTCCTAAAACATTATTTTACACTTTTGGTTGTTGAAAAACAGCTTCTAACCATTATTTGACACTTTGGTTGTTGAGAAACAGCTCCTAAAACATTATTTTACACTTTTGGTTATTGAGAAACAGCTCCTAAAACATTATTTGACACTTTTGGTTGTTGAAAAACAGCTTCTAACCATTATTTGACACTTTGGTTGTTGAGAAACAGCTCCTAAAACATTATTTTACACTTTTGGTTGTTGAGAAACAGCTCCTAAAACATTATTTGACACTTTTGGTTGTTGAAAAACAGCTTCTAACCATTATTTGACACTTTGGTTGTTGAGAAACAGCTCCTAAAACATTATTTTACACTTTTGGTTATTGAGAAACAGCTCCTAAAACATTATTTGACACTTTTGGTTGTTGAAAAACAGCTTCTAACCATTCTTTGACACTTTGGTTGTTGAGAAACAGCTCCTAAAACATTATTTTACACTTTTGGTTATTGAGAAACAGCTCCTAAAACATTATTTGACACTTTTGGTTGTTGAAAAACAGCTTCTAACCATTATTTGACACGTTGGTTGTTGCGAAACAGCTCCTAAAACATTATTTTACACTTTTGGTTGTTGAGAAACAGCTCCTAAAACATTATTTTACACTTTTGGTTGTTGAAAAACAGCTTCTAACCATTATTTGACACTTTGGTTGTTGAGAAACAGCTCCTAAAACATTATTTTACACTTTTGGTTATTGAGAAACAGCTCCTAAAACATTATTTGACACTTTTGGTTGTTGAAAAACAGCTTCTAACCATTATTTGACACTTTGGTTGTTGAGAAACAGCTCCTAAAACATTATTTTACACTTTTGGTTATTGAGAAACAGCTCCTAAAACATTATTTGACACTTTTGGTTGTTGAAAAACAGCTTCTAACCATTATTTGACACTTTGGTTGTTGAGAAACAGCTTCTAACCATTATTTGACACTTTGGTTGTTGAGAAACAGCTCCTAAAACATTATTTTACACTTTTGGTTATTGAGAAACAGCTCCTAAAACATTATTTGACACTTTTGGTTGTTGAAAAACAGCTTCTAAACATTATTTGACACTTTGGTTGTTGAGAAACAGCTCCTAAAACATTATTTTACACTTTTGGTTGTTGAAAAACAGCTTCTAACCATTATTTGACACTTTGGTTGTTGAGAAACAGCTCCTAAAACATTATTTTACACTTTTGGTTATTGAGAAACAGCTCCTAAAACATTATTTGACACTTTTGGTTGTTGAAAAACAGCTTCTAACCATTATTTGACACTTTGGTTGTTGAGAAACAGCTCCTAAAACATTATTTTACACTTTTGGTTGTTGAGAAACAGCTCCTAAAACATTATTTGACACTTTTGGTTGTTGAAAAACAGCTTCTAACCATTATTTGACACTTTGGTTGTTGAGAAACAGCTCCTAAAACATTATTTTACACTTTTGGTTATTGAGAAACAGCTCCTAAAACATTATTTGACACTTTTGGTTGTTGAAAAACAGCTTCTAACCATTCTTTGACACTTTGGTTGTTGAGAAACAGCTCCTAAAACATTATTTTACACTTTTGGTTATTGAGAAACAGCTCCTAAAACATTATTTGACACTTTTGGTTGTTGAAAAACAGCTTCTAACCATTATTTGACACGTTGGTTGTTGAGAAACAGCTCCTAAAACATTATTTTACACTTTTGGTTGTTGAGAAACAGCTCCTAAAACATTATGTGACACTTTTGGTTGTTGAAAAACAGCTTCTAACCATTATTTGACACTTTGGTTGTTGAGAAACAGCTCCTAAAACATTATTTTACACTTTTGGTTATTGAGAAACAGCTCCTAAAACATAATTTGACACTTTAGGTTGTTGAAAAACAGCTTCTAACCATTATTTGACACTTTGGTTGTTGAGAAACAGCTCCTAAAACATTATTTTACACTTTTGGTTATTGAGAAACAGCTCCTAAAACATTATTTGACACTTTTGGTTGTTGAAAAACAGCTTCTAACCATTATTTGACACTTTGGTTGTTGAGAAACAGCTCCTAAAACATTATTTTACACTTTTGGTTATTGAGAAACAGCTCCTAAAACATTATTTGACACTTTTGGTTGTTGAAAAACAGCTTCTAACCATTATTTGACACTTTGGTTGTTGAGAAACAGCTCCTAAAACATTATTTTACACTTTTGGTTATTGAGAAACAGCTCCTAAAACATTATTTGACACTTTTGGTTGTTGAAAAACAGCTTCTAACCATTATTTGACACTTTGGTTGTTGAGAAACAGCTCCTAAAACATTATTTTACACTTTTGGTTATTGAGAAACAGCTCCTAAAACATTATTTGACACTTTTGGTTGTTGAAAAACAGCTTCTAACCATTATTTGACACTTTGGTTGTTGAGAAACAGCTCCTAAAACATTATTTTACACTTTTGGTTATTGAGAAACAGCTCCTAAAACATTATTTCACACTTTTGGTTGTTGAAAAACAGCTTCTAACCATTATTTGACACTTTGGTTGTTGAGAAACAGCTCCTAAAACATTATTTTACACTTTTGGTTATTGAGAAACAGCTCCTAAAACCTTATTTGACACTTTTGGTTGTTGAAAAACAGCTTCTAACCATTATTTGACACTTTGGTTGTTGAGAAACAGCTCCTAAAACATTATTTTACACTTTTGGTTATTGAGAAACAGCTCCTAAAACATTATTTGACACTTTTGGTTGTTGAAAAACAGCTTCTAACCATTATTTGACACTTTGGTTGTTGAGAAACAGCTCCTAAAACATTATTTTACACTTTTGGTTATTGAGAAACAGCTCCTAAAACATTATTTGACACTTTTGGTTGTTGAAAAACAGCTTCTAACCATTATTTGACACTTTGGTTGTTGAGAAACAGCTCCTAAAACATTATTTTACACTTTTGGTTATTGAGAAACAGCTCCTAAAACATTATTTGACACTTTTGGTTGTTGAAAAACAGCTTCTAACCATTATTTGACACTTTGGTTGTTGAGAAACAGCTCCTAAAACATTATTTTACACTTTTGGTTGTTGAGAAACAGCTCCTAAAACATTATTTGACACTTTTGGTTGTTGAAAAACAGCTTCTAACCATTATTTGACACTTTGGTTGTTGAGAAACAGCTCCTAAAACATTATTTTACACTTTTGGTTGTTGAGAAACAGCTCCTAAAAAATTATTTGACACTTTTGGTTGTTGAAAAACAGCTTCTAACCATTATTTGACACTTTGGTTGTTGAGAAACAGCTCCTAAAACATTATTTTACACTTTTGGTTATTGAGAAACAGCTCCTAAAACATTATTTGACACTTTTGGTTGTTGAAAAACAGCTTCTAACCATTATTTGACACTTTGGTTGTTGAGAAACAGCTCCTAATACATTATTTTACACTTTTGGTTGTTGAGAAACAGCTCCTAAAACATTATTTGACACTTTTGGTTGTTGAAAAACAGCTTCTAACCATTATTTGACACTTTGGTTGTTGAGAAACAGCTCCTAAAACATTATTTTACACTTTTGGTTATTATTATTGGTGATTATTATTATTTTGGGAGGCAAATTATTTTGGCAAATTATTTTGGGAGGCAAATTATTTTGGCAAATTATTTTGGGAGGCAAATTATTTTGGCAAATTATTTTGGGAGGCAAATTATTTTGGCAAATTATTTTGGCAAATTATTTTGGCAAATTATTTTGGGAGGCAAATTATTTTGGCAGGCAAATTATTTTGGGAGGCAAATTATTTTGGGAGGCAAATTATTTTGGGAGGCAAATTATTTTGGGAGGCAAATTATTTTGGCAAATTATTTTGGGAGGCAAATTATTTTGGCAAATTATTTTGGGAGGCAAAATTATTTTGGCAAATTATTTTGGGAGGCAAATTATTTTGGGAGGCAAATTATTTTGGGAGGCAAATTATTTTGGGAGGCAAATTATTTTGGCAGGCAAATTATTTTGGCAAATTATTTTGGGAGGCAAATTATTTTGGCAAATTATTTTGGGAGGCAAATTATTTTGGCAAATTATTTTGGGAGGCAAATTATTTTGGCAAATTATTTTGGGAGGCAAATTATTTTGGCAGGCAAATTATTTTGGCAAATTATTTTGGGAGGCAAATTATTTTGGCAAATTATTTTGGGAGGCAAATTATTTTGGCAATTATTTTGGGAGGCAAATTATTTTGGCAAATTATTTTGGGAGGCAAATTATTTTGGCAAATTATTTTGGGAGGCAAATTATTTTGGCAAATTATTTTACACTTTTGGTTGTTGAGAAACAGCTCCTAAAACATTATTTGACACTTTTGGTTGTTGAAAAACAGCTCCTAAAACATTATTTTACACTTTTGGTTATTGAGAAACAGCTCCTAAAACATTATTTGACACTTTTGGTTGTTGAAAAACAGCTTATAAACATTATTTTACACTTTTGGTTATTGAGAAACAGCTCCTAAAACATTATTTGACACTTTTGGTTGTTGAAAAACAGCTTCTAACCATTATTTGACACTTTGGTTGTTGAGAAACAGCTCCTAAAACATTATTTTACACTTTTGGTTATTGAGAAACAGCTCCTAAAACATTATTTGACACTTTTGGTTGTTGAAAAACAGCTTCTAAACATTATTTGACACTTTGGTTGTTGAGAAACAGCTCCTAAAACATTATTTTACACTTTTGGTTGTTGAAAAACAGCTTCTAACCATTATTTGACACTTTGGTTGTTGAGAAACAGCTCCTAAAACATTATTTTACACTTTTGGTTATTGAGAAACAGCTCCTAAAACATTATTTGACACTTTTGGTTGTTGAAAAACAGCTTCTAACCATTATTTGACACTTTGGTTGTTGAGAAACAGCTCCTAAAACATTATTTTACACTTTTGGTTGTTGAGAAACAGCTCCTAAAACATTATTTGACACTTTTGGTTGTTGAAAAACAGCTTCTAACCATTATTTGACACTTTGGTTGTTGAGAAACAGCTCCTAAAACATTATTTTACACTTTTGGTTATTGAGAAACAGCTCCTAAAACATTATTTGACACTTTTGGTTGTTGAAAAACAGCTTCTAACCATTCTTTGACACTTTGGTTGTTGAGAAACAGCTCCTAAAACATTATTTTACACTTTTGGTTATTGAGAAACAGCTCCTAAAACATTATTTGACACTTTTGGTTGTTGAAAAACAGCTTCTAACCATTATTTGACACGTTGGTTGTTGAGAAACAGCTCCTAAAACATTATTTTACACTTTTGGTTGTTGAGAAACAGCTCCTAAAACATTATGTGACACTTTTGGTTGTTGAAAAACAGCTTCTAACCATTATTTGACACTTTGGTTGTTGAGAAACAGCTCCTAAAACATTATTTTACACTTTTGGTTATTGAGAAACAGCTCCTAAAACATAATTTGACACTTTAGGTTGTTGAAAAACAGCTTCTAACCATTATTTGACACTTTGGTTGTTGAGAAACAGCTCCTAAAACATTATTTTACACTTTTGGTTATTGAGAAACAGCTCCTAAAACATTATTTGACACTTTTGGTTGTTGAAAAACAGCTTCTAACCATTATTTGACACTTTGGTTGTTGAGAAACAGCTCCTAAAACATTATTTTACACTTTTGGTTATTGAGAAACAGCTCCTAAAACATTATTTGACACTTTTGGTTGTTGAAAAACAGCTTCTAACCATTATTTGACACTTTGGTTGTTGAGAAACAGCTCCTAAAACATTATTTTACACTTTTGGTTATTGAGAAACAGCTCCTAAAACATTATTTGACACTTTTGGTTGTTGAAAAACAGCTTCTAACCATTATTTGACACTTTGGTTGTTGAGAAACAGCTCCTAAAACATTATTTTACACTTTTGGTTATTGAGAAACAGCTCCTAAAACATTATTTGACACTTTTGGTTGTTGAAAAACAGCTTCTAACCATTATTTGACACTTTGGTTGTTGAGAAACAGCTCCTAAAACATTATTTTACACTTTTGGTTATTGAGAAACAGCTCCTAAAACATTATTTGACACTTTTGGTTGTTGAAAAACAGCTTCTAACCATTATTTGACACTTTGGTTGTTGAGAAACAGCTCCTAAAACATTATTTTACACTTTTGGTTATTGAGAAACAGCTCCTAAAACCTTATTTGACACTTTTGGTTGTTGAAAAACAGCTTCTAACCATTATTTGACACTTTGGTTGTTGAGAAACAGCTCCTAAAACATTATTTTACACTTTTGGTTATTGAGAAACAGCTCCTAAAACATTATTTGACACTTTTGGTTGTTGAAAAACAGCTTCTAACCATTATTTGACACTTTGGTTGTTGAGAAACAGCTCCTAAAACATTATTTTACACTTTTGGTTATTGAGAAACAGCTCCTAAAACATTATTTGACACTTTTGGTTGTTGAAAAACAGCTTCTAACCATTATTTGACACTTTGGTTGTTGAGAAACAGCTCCTAAAACATTATTTTACACTTTTGGTTATTGAGAAACAGCTCCTAAAACATTATTTGACACTTTTGGTTGTTGAAAAACAGCTTCTAACCATTATTTGACACTTTGGTTGTTGAGAAACAGCTCCTAAAACATTATTTTACACTTTTGGTTGTTGAGAAACAGCTCCTAAAACATTATTTGACACTTTTGGTTGTTGAAAAACAGCTTCTAACCATTATTTGACACTTTGGTTGTTGAGAAACAGCTCCTAAAACATTATTTTACACTTTTGGTTGTTGAGAAACAGCTCCTAAAAAATTATTTGACACTTTTGGTTGTTGAAAAACAGCTTCTAACCATTATTTGACACTTTGGTTGTTGAGAAACAGCTCCTAAAACATTATTTTACACTTTTGGTTATTGAGAAACAGCTCCTAAAACATTATTTGACACTTTTGGTTGTTGAAAAACAGCTTCTAACCATTATTTGACACTTTGGTTGTTGAGAAACAGCTCCTAATACATTATTTTACACTTTTGGTTGTTGAGAAACAGCTCCTAAAACATTATTTGACACTTTTGGTTGTTGAAAAACAGCTTCTAACCATTATTTGACACTTTGGTTGTTGAGAAACAGCTCCTAAAACATTATTTTACACTTTTGGTTATTATTATTGGTGATTATTATTATTTTGGGAGGCAAATTATTTTGGCAAATTATTTTGGGAGGCAAATTATTTTGGCAAATTATTTTGGGAGGCAAATTATTTTGGCAAATTATTTTGGGAGGCAAATTATTTTGGGAGGCAAATTATTTTGGGAGGCAAATTATTTTGGCAAATTATTTTGGCAAATTATTTTGGGAGGCAAATTATTTTGGCAGGCAAATTATTTTGGGAGGCAAATTATTTTGGGAGGCAAATTATTTTGGGAGGCAAATTATTTTGGGAGGCAAATTATTTTGGCAAATTATTTTGGGAGGCAAATTATTTTGGCAAATTATTTTGGGAGGCAAATTATTTTGGCAAATTATTTTGGGAGGCAAATTATTTTGGGAGGCAAATTATTTTGGCAAATTATTTTGGGAGGCAAATTATTTTGGCAGGCAAATTATTTTGGCAAATTATTTTGGGAGGCAAATTATTTTGGGAGGCAAATTATTTTGGGAGGCAAATTATTTTGGGAGGCAAATTATTTTGGCAAATTATTTTGGGAGGCAAATTATTTTGGCAAATTATTTTGGGAGGCAAATTATTTTGGCAAATTATTTTGGGAGGCAAATTATTTTGGCAAATTATTTTGGGAGGCAAATTATTTTGGGAGGCAAATTATTTTGGCAGGCAAATTATTTTGGGAGGCAAATTATTTTGGGAGGCAAATTATTTTGGGAGGCAAATTATTTTGGCAAATTATTTTGGGAGGCAAATTATTTTGGCAAATTATTTTGGGAGGCAAATTATTTTGGGAGGCAAATTATTTTGGGAGGCAAATTATTTTGGCAAATTATTTTGGGAGGCAAATTATTTTGGGAGGCAAATTATTTTGGCAGGCAAATTATTTTGGCAAATTATTTTGAGAGGCAAATTATTTTGGGAGGCAAATTATTTTGGCAGGCAAATTATTTTGGCAAATTATTTTGGGAGGCAAATTATTTTGGCAAATTATTTTGGGAGGCAAATTATTTTGGCAAATTATTTTGGCAAATTATTTTGGGAGGCAAATTATTTTGGCAGGCAAATTATTTTGGCAAATTATTTTGGGAGGCAAATTATTTTGGCAAATTATTTTGGGAGGCAAATTATTTTGGCAATTATTTTGGGAGGCAAATTATTTTGGCAAATTATTTTGGGAGGCAAATTATTTTGGCAAATTATTTTGGGAGGCAAATTATTTTGGCAAATTATTTTGGGAGGCAAATTATTTTGGCAAATTATTTTGGGAGGCAAATTATTTTGGCAAATTATTTTACACTTTTGGTTGTTGAGAAACAGCTCCTAAAACATTATTTGACACTTTTGGTTGTTGAAAAACAGCTTCTAACCATTATTTGACACTTTGGTTGTTGAGAAACAGCTCCTAAAACATTATTTTACACTTTTGGTTATTGAGAAACAGCTCCTAAAACATTTGACACTTTTGGTTGTTGAAAAACAGCTTATAAACATTATTTTACACTTTTGGTTATTGAGAAACAGCTCCTAAAACATTATTTGACACTTTTGGTTGTTGAAAAACAGCTTCTAACCATTATTTGACACTTTGGTTGTTGAGAAACAGCTCCTAAAACATTATTTTACACTTTTGGTTATTGAGAAACAGCTCCTAAAACATTATTTGACACTTTTGGTTGTTGAAAAACAGCTTCTAAACATTATTTGACACTTTGGTTGTTGAGAAACAGCTCCTAAAACATTATTTGAAAATTTGGTTGTTGAGAAACAGCTCCTAAAACATTATTTTACACTTTTGGTTATTATTATTGGTGATTATTATTATTTTGGGAGGCAAATTATTTTGGCAAATTATTTTGGGAGGCAAATTATTTTGGGAGGCAAATTATTATGGCAAATTATTTTGGGAGGCAAATTATTTTGGCAAATTATTTTGGGAGGCAAATTATTTTGGCAAATTATTTTGGGAGGCAAATTATTTTGGCAAATTATTTTGGGAGGCAAATTATTTTGGCAAATTATTTTGGGAGGCAAATTATTTTGGCAAATTATTTTGGGAGGCAAATTATTTTGGCAAATTATTTTACACTTTTGGTTGTTGAGAAACAGCTCCTAAAACATTATTTGACACTTTTGGTTGTTGAAAAACAGCTTCTAACCATTATTTGACACTTTGGTTGTTGAGAAACAGCTCCTAAAACATTATTTTACACTTTTGGTTATTGAGAAACAGCTCCTAAAACATTATTTGACACTTTTGGTTGTTGAAAAACAGCTTATAAACATTATTTTACACTTTTGGTTATTGAGAAACAGCTCCTAAAACATTATTTGACACTTTTGGTTGTTGAAAAACAGCTTCTAACCATTATTTGACACTTTGGTTGTTGAGAAACAGCTCCTAAAACATTATTTTACACTTTTGGTTATTGAGAAACAGCTCCTAAAACATTATTTGACACTTTTGGTTGTTGAAAAACAGCTTCTAAACATTATTTGACACTTTGGTTGTTGAGAAACAGCTCCTAAAACATTATTTGAAAATTTGGTTGTTGAGAAACAGCTCCTAAAACATTATTTTACACTTTTGGTTATTATTATTGGTGATTATTATTATTTTGGGAGGCAAATTATTTTGGCAAATTATTTTGGGAGGCAAATTATTTTGGCAAATTATTTTGGGAGGCAAATTATTATGGCAAATTATTTTGGGAGGCAAATTATTTTGGCAAATTATTTTGGGAGGCAAATTATTTTGGCAAATTATTTTGGGAGGCAAATTATTTTGGCAACTATTTTGGGAGGCAAATTATTTTGGGAGGCAAATTATTTTGGGAGGCAAATTATTTTGGCAGGCAAATTATTTTGGCAAATTATTTTGGGAGGCAAATTATTTTGGGAGGCAAATTATTTTGGGAGGCAAATTTTTTTGGGAGGCAAATTATTTTGGGAGGCAAATTATTTTGGCAAATTATTTTGGGAGGCAAATTATTTTGGCAAATTATTTTGGGAGGCAAATTATTTTGGCAAATTATTTTGGGAGGCAAATTATTTTGGCAAATTATTTTACACTTTTGGTTGTTGAGAAACAGCTCCTAAAACATTATTTGACACTTTTGGTTGTTGAAAAACAGCTTCTAACCATTATTTGACACTTTGGTTGTTGAGAAACAGCTCCTAAAACATTATTTTACACTTTTGGTTATTGAGAAACAGCTCCTAAAACATTATTTGACACTTTTGGTTGTTGAAAAACAGCTTCTAACCATTATTTGACACTTTGGTTGTTGAGAAACAGCTCCTAAAACATTATTTTACCCCTTTGGTTATTGAGTAACAGCTCCTAAAACATTATTTGACACTTTTGGTTGTTGAAAAACAGCTTCTAACCATTCTTTGACACTTTGGTTGTTGAGAAACAGCTCCTAAAACATTATTTTACACTTTTGGTTATTGAGAAACAGCTCCTAAAACATTATTTGACACTTTTGGTTGTTGAAAAACAGCTTCTAACCATTATTTGACACGTTGGTTGTTGAGAAACAGCTCCTAAAACATTATTTTACACTTTTGGTTGTTGAGAAACAGCTCCTAAAACATTATTTGACACTTTTGGTTGTTGAAAAACAGCTTCTAACCATTATTTGACACTTTGGTTGTTGAGAAACAGCTCCTAAAACATTATTTTACACTTTTGGTTATTGAGAAACAGCTCCTAAAACATTATTTGACACTTTTGGTTGTTGAAAAACAGCTTCTAACCATTATTTGACACTTTGGTTGTTGAGAAACAGCTCCTAAAACATTATTTTACACTTTTGGTTATTGAGAAACAGCTCCTAAAACATTATTTGACACTTTTGGTTGTTGAAAAACAGCTTCTAACCATTATTTGACACTTTGGTTGTTGAGAAACAGCTCCTAAAACATTATTTTACACTTTTGGTTGTTGAGAAACAGCTCCTAAAACATTATTTGACACTTTTGGTTGTTGAAAAACAGCTTCTAACCATTATTTGACACTTTGGTTGTTGAGAAACAGCTCCTAAAACATTATTTTACACTTTTGGTTATTGAGAAACAGCTCCTAAAACATTATTTGACACTTTTGGTTGTTGAAAAACAGCTTCTAACCATTATTTGACACTTTGGTTGTTGAGAAACAGCTCCTAAAACATTATTTTACACTTTTGGTTGTTGAGAAACAGCTCCTAAAACATTATTTGACACTTTTGGTTGTTGAAAAACAGCTTCTAACCATTATTTGACACTTTGGTTGTTGAGAAACAGCTCCTAAAACATTATTTTACACTTTTGGTTATTGAGAAACAGCTCCTAAAACATTATTTGACACTTTTGGTTGTTGAAAAACAGCTTCTAACCATTATTTGACACTTTGGTTGTTGAGAAACAGCTCCTAAAACATTATTTTACCCCTTTGGTTATTGAGAAACAGCTCCTAAAACATTATTTGACACTTTTGGTTGTTGAAAAACAGCTTCTAACCATTATTTGACACTTTGGTTGTTGAGAAACAGCTCCTAAAACATTATTTTACACTTTTGGTTATTGAGAAACAGCTCCTAAAACATTATTTGACACTTTTGGTTGTTGAAAAACAGCTTCTAACAATTCTTTGACACTTTGGTTGTTGAGAAACAGCTCCTAAAACATTATTTTACACTTTTGGTTATTGAGAAACAGCTCCTAAAACATTATTTGACACTTTTGGTTGTTGAAAAACAGCTTCTAACCATTATTTGACACGTTGGTTGTTGAGAAACAGCTCCTAAAACATTATTTTACACTTTTGGTTGTTGAGAAACAGCTCCTAAAACATTATTTGACACTTTTGGTTGTTGAAAAACAGCTTCTAACCATTATTTGACACTTTGGTTGTTGAGAAACAGCTCCTAAAACATTATTTTACACTTTTGGTTATTATTATTGGTGATTATTATTATTTTGGGAGGCAAATTATTTTGGCAAATTATTTTGGGAGGCAAATTATTATGGCAAATTATTTTGGGAGGCAAATTATTTTGGCAAATTATTTTGGGAGGCAAATTATTTTGGCAAATTATTTTGGGAGGCAAATTATTTTGGCAACTATTTTGGGAGGCAAATTATTTTGGGAGGCAAATTATTTTGGGAGGCAAATTATTTTGGCAGGCAAATTATTTTGGGAGGCAAATTATTTTGGGAGGCAAATTATTTTGGGAGGCAAATTATTTTGGGAGGCAAATTATTTTGGGAGGCAAATTATTTTGGCAAATTATTTTGGGAGGCAAATTATTTTGGCAAATTATTTTGGGAGGCAAATTATTTTGGCAAATTATTTTGGGAGGCAAATTATTTTGGCAAATTATTTTACACTTTTGGTTGTTGAGAAACAGCTCCTAAAACATTATTTGACACTTTTGGTTGTTGAAAAACAGCTTCTAACCATTATTTGACACTTTGGTTGTTGAGAAACAGCTCCTAAAACATTATTTTACACTTTTGGTTGTTGAGAAACAGCTCCTAAAACATTATTTGACACTTTTGGTTGTTGAAAAACAGCTTCTAACCATTATTTGACACTTTGGTTGTTGAGAAACAGCTCCTAAAACATTATTTTACACTTTTGGTTATTGAGAAACAGCTCCTAAAACATTATTTGACACTTTTGGTTGTTGAAAAACAGCTTCTAACCATTATTTGAAAATGTGGTTGTTGAGAAACAGCTCCTAAAACATTATTTTACACTTTTGGTTATTATTATTGGTGATTATTATTATTTTGGGAGGCAAATTATTTTGGCAAATTATTTTGGGAGGCAAATTATTATGGCAAATTATTTTGGGAGGCAAATTATTTTGGCAAATTATTTTGGGAGGCAAATTATTTTGGCAAATTATTTTGGGAGGCAAATTATTTTGGCAACTATTTTGGGAGGCAAATTATTTTGGGAGGCAAATTATTTTGGGAGGCAAATTATTTTGGCAGGCAAATTATTTTGGGAGGCAAATTATTTTGGGAGGCAAATTATTTTGGGAGGCAAATTTTTTTGGGAGGCAAATTATTTTGGGAGGCAAATTTTTTTGGGAGGCAAATTATTTTGGCAAATTATTTTGGGAGGCAAAATTATTTTGGCAAATTATTTTGGGAGGCAAATTATTTTGGGAGGCAAATTATTTTGGGAGGCAAATTATTTTGGGAGGCAAATTATTTTGGCAGGCAAATTATTTTGGCAAATTATTTTGGGAGGCAAATTATTTTGGCAAATTATTTTGGGAGGCAAATTATTTTGGCAAATTATTTTGGGAGGCAAATTATTTTGGCAAATTATTTTGGGAGGCAAATTATTTTGGCAGGCAAATTATTTTGGCAAATTATTTTGGGAGGCAAATTATTTTGGCAAATTATTTTGGGAGGCAAATTATTTTGGCAATTATTTTGGGAGGCAAATTATTTTGGCAAATTATTTTGGGAGGCAAATTATTTTGGCAAATTATTTTGGGAGGCAAATTATTTTGGCAAATTATTTTACACTTTTGGTTGTTGAGAAACAGCTCCTAAAACATTATTTGACACTTTTGGTTGTTGAAAAACAGCTCCTAAAACATTATTTTACACTTTTGGTTATTGAGAAACAGCTCCTAAAACATTATTTGACACTTTTGGTTGTTGAAAAACAGCTTATAAACATTATTTTACACTTTTGGTTATTGAGAAACAGCTCCTAAAACATTATTTGACACTTTTGGTTGTTGAAAAACAGCTTCTAACCATTATTTGACACTTTGGTTGTTGAGAAACAGCTCCTAAAACATTATTTTACACTTTTGGTTATTGAGAAACAGCTCCTAAAACATTATTTGACACTTTTGGTTGTTGAAAAACAGCTTCTAAACATTATTTGACACTTTGGTTGTTGAGAAACAGCTCCTAAAACATTATTTTACACTTTTGGTTGTTGAAAAACAGCTTCTAACCATTATTTGACACTTTGGTTGTTGAGAAACAGCTCCTAAAACATTATTTTACACTTTTGGTTATTGAGAAACAGCTCCTAAAACATTATTTGACACTTTTGGTTGTTGAAAAACAGCTTCTAACCATTATTTGACACTTTGGTTGTTGAGAAACAGCTCCTAAAACATTATTTTACACTTTTGGTTGTTGAGAAACAGCTCCTAAAACATTATTTGACACTTTTGGTTGTTGAAAAACAGCTTCTAACCATTATTTGACACTTTGGTTGTTGAGAAACAGCTCCTAAAACATTATTTTACACTTTTGGTTATTGAGAAACAGCTCCTAAAACATTATTTGACACTTTTGGTTGTTGAAAAACAGCTTCTAACCATTCTTTGACACTTTGGTTGTTGAGAAACAGCTCCTAAAACATTATTTTACACTTTTGGTTATTGAGAAACAGCTCCTAAAACATTATTTGACACTTTTGGTTGTTGAAAAACAGCTTCTAACCATTATTTGACACGTTGGTTGTTGAGAAACAGCTCCTAAAACATTATTTTACACTTTTGGTTGTTGAGAAACAGCTCCTAAAACATTATGTGACACTTTTGGTTGTTGAAAAACAGCTTCTAACCATTATTTGACACTTTGGTTGTTGAGAAACAGCTCCTAAAACATTATTTTACACTTTTGGTTATTGAGAAACAGCTCCTAAAACATAATTTGACACTTTAGGTTGTTGAAAAACAGCTTCTAACCATTATTTGACACTTTGGTTGTTGAGAAACAGCTCCTAAAACATTATTTTACACTTTTGGTTATTGAGAAACAGCTCCTAAAACATTATTTGACACTTTTGGTTGTTGAAAAACAGCTTCTAACCATTATTTGACACTTTGGTTGTTGAGAAACAGCTCCTAAAACATTATTTTACACTTTTGGTTATTGAGAAACAGCTCCTAAAACATTATTTGACACTTTTGGTTGTTGAAAAACAGCTTCTAACCATTATTTGACACTTTGGTTGTTGAGAAACAGCTCCTAAAACATTATTTTACACTTTTGGTTATTGAGAAACAGCTCCTAAAACATTATTTGACACTTTTGGTTGTTGAAAAACAGCTTCTAACCATTATTTGACACTTTGGTTGTTGAGAAACAGCTCCTAAAACATTATTTTACACTTTTGGTTATTGAGAAACAGCTCCTAAAACATTATTTGACACTTTTGGTTGTTGAAAAACAGCTTCTAACCATTATTTGACACTTTGGTTGTTGAGAAACAGCTCCTAAAACATTATTTTACACTTTTGGTTATTGAGAAACAGCTCCTAAAACATTATTTGACACTTTTGGTTGTTGAAAAACAGCTTCTAACCATTATTTGACACTTTGGTTGTTGAGAAACAGCTCCTAAAACATTATTTTACACTTTTGGTTATTGAGAAACAGCTCCTAAAACCTTATTTGACACTTTTGGTTGTTGAAAAACAGCTTCTAACCATTATTTGACACTTTGGTTGTTGAGAAACAGCTCCTAAAACATTATTTTACACTTTTGGTTATTGAGAAACAGCTCCTAAAACATTATTTGACACTTTTGGTTGTTGAAAAACAGCTTCTAACCATTATTTGACACTTTGGTTGTTGAGAAACAGCTCCTAAAACATTATTTTACACTTTTGGTTATTGAGAAACAGCTCCTAAAACATTATTTGACACTTTTGGTTGTTGAAAAACAGCTTCTAACCATTATTTGACACTTTGGTTGTTGAGAAACAGCTCCTAAAACATTATTTTACACTTTTGGTTATTGAGAAACAGCTCCTAAAACATTATTTGACACTTTTGGTTGTTGAAAAACAGCTTCTAACCATTATTTGACACTTTGGTTGTTGAGAAACAGCTCCTAAAACATTATTTTACACTTTTGGTTGTTGAGAAACAGCTCCTAAAACATTATTTGACACTTTTGGTTGTTGAAAAACAGCTTCTAACCATTATTTGACACTTTGGTTGTTGAGAAACAGCTCCTAAAACATTATTTTACACTTTTGGTTGTTGAGAAACAGCTCCTAAAAAATTATTTGACACTTTTGGTTGTTGAAAAACAGCTTCTAACCATTATTTGACACTTTGGTTGTTGAGAAACAGCTCCTAAAACATTATTTTACACTTTTGGTTATTGAGAAACAGCTCCTAAAACATTATTTGACACTTTTGGTTGTTGAAAAACAGCTTCTAACCATTATTTGACACTTTGGTTGTTGAGAAACAGCTCCTAATACATTATTTTACACTTTTGGTTGTTGAGAAACAGCTCCTAAAACATTATTTGACACTTTTGGTTGTTGAAAAACAGCTTCTAACCATTATTTGACACTTTGGTTGTTGAGAAACAGCTCCTAAAACATTATTTGACACTTTTGGTTATTATTATTGGTGATTATTATTATTTTGGGAGGCAAATTATTTTGGCAAATTATTTTGGGAGGCAAATTATTTTGGCAAATTATTTTGGGAGGCAAATTATTTTGGCAAATTATTTTGGGAGGCAAATTATTTTGGGAGGCAAATTATTTTGGGAGGCAAATTATTTTGGCAAATTATTTTGGCAAATTATTTTGGGAGGCAAATTATTTTGGCAGGCAAATTATTTTGGGAGGCAAATTATTTTGGGAGGCAAATTATTTTGGGAGGCAAATTATTTTGGGAGGCAAATTATTTTGGCAAATTATTTTGGGAGGCAAATTATTTTGGCAAATTATTTTGGGAGGCAAATTATTTTGGCAAATTATTTTGGGAGGCAAATTATTTTGGGAGGCAAATTATTTTGGCAAATTATTTTGGGAGGCAAATTATTTTGGCAGGCAAATTATTTTGGCAAATTATTTTGGGAGGCAAATTATTTTGGGAGGCAAATTATTTTGGGAGGCAAATTATTTTGGGAGGCAAATTATTTTGGCAAATTATTTTGGGAGGCAAATTATTTTGGCAAATTATTTTGGGAGGCAAATTATTTTGGCAAATTATTTTGGGAGGCAAATTATTTTGGCAAATTATTTTGGGAGGCAAATTATTTTGGGAGGCAAATTATTTTGGCAGGCAAATTATTTTGGGAGGCAAATTATTTTGGGAGGCAAATTATTTTGGGAGGCAAATTATTTTGGCAAATTATTTTGGGAGGCAAATTATTTTGGCAAATTATTTTGGGAGGCAAATTATTTTGGGAGGCAAATTATTTTGGGAGGCAAATTATTTTGGCAAATTATTTTGGGAGGCAAATTATTTTGGGAGGCAAATTATTTTGGCAGGCAAATTATTTTGGCAAATTATTTTGAGAGGCAAATTATTTTGGGAGGCAAATTATTTTGGCAGGCAAATTATTTTGGCAAATTATTTTGGGAGGCAAATTATTTTGGCAAATTATTTTGGGAGGCAAATTATTTTGGCAAATTATTTTGGCAAATTATTTTGGGAGGCAAATTATTTTGGCAGGCAAATTATTTTGGCAAATTATTTTGGGAGGCAAATTATTTTGGCAAATTATTTTGGGAGGCAAATTATTTTGGCAATTATTTTGGGAGGCAAATTATTTTGGCAAATTATTTTGGGAGGCAAATTATTTTGGCAAATTATTTTGGGAGGCAAATTATTTTGGCAAATTATTTTGGGAGGCAAATTATTTTGGCAAATTATTTTGGGAGGCAAATTATTTTGGGAGGCAAATTATTTTGGCAAATTATTTTACACTTTTGGTTGTTGAGAAACAGCTCCTAAAACATTATTTGACACTTTTGGTTGTTGAAAAACAGCTTCTAACCATTATTTGACACTTTGGTTGTTGAGAAACAGCTCCTAAAACATTATTTTACACTTTTGGTTATTGAGAAACAGCTCCTAAAACATTTGACACTTTTGGTTGTTGAAAAACAGCTTATAAACATTATTTTACACTTTTGGTTATTGAGAAACAGCTCCTAAAACATTATTTGACACTTTTGGTTGTTGAAAAACAGCTTCTAACCATTATTTGACACTTTGGTTGTTGAGAAACAGCTCCTAAAACATTATTTTACACTTTTGGTTATTGAGAAACAGCTCCTAAAACATTATTTGACACTTTTGGTTGTTGAAAAACAGCTTCTAAACATTATTTGACACTTTGGTTGTTGAGAAACAGCTCCTAAAACATTATTTGAAAATTTGGTTGTTGAGAAACAGCTCCTAAAACATTATTTTACACTTTTGGTTATTATTATTGGTGATTATTATTATTTTGGGAGGCAAATTATTTTGGCAAATTATTTTGGGAGGCAAATTATTTTGGGAGGCAAATTATTATGGCAAATTATTTTGGGAGGCAAATTATTTTGGCAAATTATTTTGGGAGGCAAATTATTTTGGCAAATTATTTTGGGAGGCAAATTATTTTGGCAAATTATTTTGGGAGGCAAATTATTTTGGCAAATTATTTTGGGAGGCAAATTATTTTGGCAAATTATTTTGGGAGGCAAATTATTTTGGCAAATTATTTTACACTTTTGGTTGTTGAGAAACAGCTCCTAAAACATTATTTGACACTTTTGGTTGTTGAAAAACAGCTTCTAACCATTATTTGACACTTTGGTTGTTGAGAAACAGCTCCTAAAACATTATTTTACACTTTTGGTTATTGAGAAACAGCTCCTAAAACATTATTTGACACTTTTGGTTGTTGAAAAACAGCTTATAAACATTATTTTACACTTTTGGTTATTGAGAAACAGCTCCTAAAACATTATTTGACACTTTTGGTTGTTGAAAAACAGCTTCTAACCATTATTTGACACTTTGGTTGTTGAGAAACAGCTCCTAAAACATTATTTTACACTTTTGGTTATTGAGAAACAGCTCCTAAAACATTATTTGACACTTTTGGTTGTTGAAAAACAGCTTCTAAACATTATTTGACACTTTGGTTGTTGAGAAACAGCTCCTAAAACATTATTTGAAAATTTGGTTGTTGAGAAACAGCTCCTAAAACATTATTTTACACTTTTGGTTATTATTATTGGTGATTATTATTATTTTGGGAGGCAAATTATTTTGGCAAATTATTTTGGGAGGCAAATTATTTTGGCAAATTATTTTGGGAGGCAAATTATTATGGCAAATTATTTTGGGAGGCAAATTATTTTGGCAAATTATTTTGGGAGGCAAATTATTTTGGCAAATTATTTTGGGAGGCAAATTATTTTGGCAACTATTTTGGGAGGCAAATTATTTTGGGAGGCAAATTATTTTGGGAGGCAAATTATTTTGGCAGGCAAATTATTTTGGCAAATTATTTTGGGAGGCAAATTATTTTGGGAGGCAAATTATTTTGGGAGGCAAATTTTTTTGGGAGGCAAATTATTTTGGGAGGCAAATTATTTTGGCAAATTATTTTGGGAGGCAAATTATTTTGGCAAATTATTTTGGGAGGCAAATTATTTTGGCAAATTATTTTGGGAGGCAAATTATTTTGGCAAATTATTTTACACTTTTGGTTGTTGAGAAACAGCTCCTAAAACATTATTTGACACTTTTGGTTGTTGAAAAACAGCTTCTAACCATTATTTGACACTTTGGTTGTTGAGAAACAGCTCCTAAAACATTATTTTACACTTTTGGTTATTGAGAAACAGCTCCTAAAACATTATTTGACACTTTTGGTTGTTGAAAAACAGCTTCTAACCATTATTTGACACTTTGGTTGTTGAGAAACAGCTCCTAAAACATTATTTTACCCCTTTGGTTATTGAGTAACAGCTCCTAAAACATTATTTGACACTTTTGGTTGTTGAAAAACAGCTTCTAACCATTCTTTGACACTTTGGTTGTTGAGAAACAGCTCCTAAAACATTATTTTACACTTTTGGTTATTGAGAAACAGCTCCTAAAACATTATTTGACACTTTTGGTTGTTGAAAAACAGCTTCTAACCATTATTTGACACGTTGGTTGTTGAGAAACAGCTCCTAAAACATTATTTTACACTTTTGGTTGTTGAGAAACAGCTCCTAAAACATTATTTGACACTTTTGGTTGTTGAAAAACAGCTTCTAACCATTATTTGACACTTTGGTTGTTGAGAAACAGCTCCTAAAACATTATTTTACACTTTTGGTTATTGAGAAACAGCTCCTAAAACATTATTTGACACTTTTGGTTGTTGAAAAACAGCTTCTAACCATTATTTGACACTTTGGTTGTTGAGAAACAGCTCCTAAAACATTATTTTACACTTTTGGTTATTGAGAAACAGCTCCTAAAACATTATTTGACACTTTTGGTTGTTGAAAAACAGCTTCTAACCATTATTTGACACTTTGGTTGTTGAGAAACAGCTCCTAAAACATTATTTTACACTTTTGGTTGTTGAGAAACAGCTCCTAAAACATTATTTGACACTTTTGGTTGTTGAAAAACAGCTTCTAACCATTATTTGACACTTTGGTTGTTGAGAAACAGCTCCTAAAACATTATTTTACACTTTTGGTTATTGAGAAACAGCTCCTAAAACATTATTTGACACTTTTGGTTGTTGAAAAACAGCTTCTAACCATTATTTGACACTTTGGTTGTTGAGAAACAGCTCCTAAAACATTATTTTACACTTTTGGTTGTTGAGAAACAGCTCCTAAAACATTATTTGACACTTTTGGTTGTTGAAAAACAGCTTCTAACCATTATTTGACACTTTGGTTGTTGAGAAACAGCTCCTAAAACATTATTTTACACTTTTGGTTATTGAGAAACAGCTCCTAAAACATTATTTGACACTTTTGGTTGTTGAAAAACAGCTTCTAACCATTATTTGACACTTTGGTTGTTGAGAAACAGCTCCTAAAACATTATTTTACCCCTTTGGTTATTGAGAAACAGCTCCTAAAACATTATTTGACACTTTTGGTTGTTGAAAAACAGCTTCTAACCATTATTTGACACTTTGGTTGTTGAGAAACAGCTCCTAAAACATTATTTTACACTTTTGGTTATTGAGAAACAGCTCCTAAAACATTATTTGACACTTTTGGTTGTTGAAAAACAGCTTCTAACAATTCTTTGACACTTTGGTTGTTGAGAAACAGCTCCTAAAACATTATTTTACACTTTTGGTTATTGAGAAACAGCTCCTAAAACATTATTTGACACTTTTGGTTGTTGAAAAACAGCTTCTAACCATTATTTGACACGTTGGTTGTTGAGAAACAGCTCCTAAAACATTATTTTACACTTTTGGTTGTTGAGAAACAGCTCCTAAAACATTATTTGACACTTTTGGTTGTTGAAAAACAGCTTCTAACCATTATTTGACACTTTGGTTGTTGAGAAACAGCTCCTAAAACATTATTTTACACTTTTGGTTATTATTATTGGTGATTATTATTATTTTGGGAGGCAAATTATTTTGGCAAATTATTTTGGGAGGCAAATTATTATGGCAAATTATTTTGGGAGGCAAATTATTTTGGCAAATTATTTTGGGAGGCAAATTATTTTGGCAAATTATTTTGGGAGGCAAATTATTTTGGCAACTATTTTGGGAGGCAAATTATTTTGGGAGGCAAATTATTTTGGGAGGCAAATTATTTTGGCAGGCAAATTATTTTGGGAGGCAAATTATTTTGGGAGGCAAATTATTTTGGGAGGCAAATTTTTTTGGGAGGCAAATTATTTTGGGAGGCAAATTATTTTGGCAAATTATTTTGGGAGGCAAATTATTTTGGCAAATTATTTTGGGAGGCAAATTATTTTGGCAAATTATTTTGGGAGGCAAATTATTTTGGCAAATTATTTTACACTTTTGGTTGTTGAGAAACAGCTCCTAAAACATTATTTGACACTTTTGGTTGTTGAAAAACAGCTTCTAACCATTATTTGACACTTTGGTTGTTGAGAAACAGCTCCTAAAACATTATTTTACACTTTTGGTTGTTGAGAAACAGCTCCTAAAACATTATTTGACACTTTTGGTTGTTGAAAAACAGCTTCTAACCATTATTTGACACTTTGGTTGTTGAGAAACAGCTCCTAAAACATTATTTTACACTTTTGGTTATTGAGAAACAGCTCCTAAAACATTATTTGACACTTTTGGTTGTTGAAAAACAGCTTCTAACCATTATTTGAAAATGTGGTTGTTGAGAAACAGCTCCTAAAACATTATTTTACACTTTTGGTTATTATTATTGGTGATTATTATTATTTTGGGAGGCAAATTATTTTGGCAAATTATTTTGGGAGGCAAATTATTATGGCAAATTATTTTGGGAGGCAAATTATTTTGGCAAATTATTTTGGGAGGCAAATTATTTTGGCAAATTATTTTGGGAGGCAAATTATTTTGGCAACTATTTTGGGAGGCAAATTATTTTGGGAGGCAAATTATTTTGGGAGGCAAATTATTTTGGCAGGCAAATTATTTTGGGAGGCAAATTATTTTGGGAGGCAAATTATTTTGGGAGGCAAATTTTTTTGGGAGGCAAATTATTTTGGGAGGCAAATTATTCTGGCAAATTATTTTGGGAGGCAAATTATTTTGGCAAATTATTTTGGGAGGCAAATTATTTTGGCAAATTATTTTGGGAGGCAAATTATTTTGGCAAATTATTTTACACTTTTGGTTGTTGAGAAACAGCTCCTAAAACATTATTTGACACTTTTGGTTGTTGAAAAACAGCTTCTAACCATTATTTGACACTTTGGTTGTTGAGAAACAGCTCCTAAAACATTATTTTACACTTTTGGTTATTGAGAAACAGCTCCTAAAACATTATTTGACACTTTTGGTTGTTGAAAAACAGCTTCTAACCATTATTTGACACTTTGGTTGTTGAGAAACAGCTCCTAAAACATTATTTGACACTTTTGGTTGTTGAAAAACAGCTTCTAACCATTATTTGACACTTTGGTTGTTGAGAAACAGCTCCTAAAACATTATTTTACACTTTTGGTTATTGAGAAACAGCTCCTAAAACATTATTTGACACTTTTGGTTGTTGAAAAACAGCTTCTAACCATTCTTTGACACTTTGGTTGTTGAGAAACAGCTCCTAAAACATTATTTTACACTTTTGGTTATTGAGAAACAGCTCCTAAAACATTATTTGACACTTTTGGTTGTTGAAAAACAGCTTCTAACCATTATTTGACACGTTGGTTGTTGGGAAACAGCTCCTAAAACATTATTTTACACTTTTGGTTGTTGAGAAACAGCTCCTAAAACATTATTTGACACTTTTGGTTGTTGAAAAACAGCTTCTAACCATTATTTGACACTTTGGTTGTTGAGAAACAGCTCCTAAAACATTATTTTACACTTTTGGTTATTGAGAAACAGCTCCTAAAACATTATTTGACACTTTTGGTTGTTGAAAAACAGCTTCTAACCATTATTTGACACTTTGGTTGTTGAGAAACAGCTCCTAAAACATTATTTTACACTTTTGGTTATTGAGAAACAGCTCCTAAAACATTATTTGACACTTTTGGTTGTTGAAAAACAGCTTCTAACCATTATTTGACACTTTGGTTGTTGAGAAACAGCTCCTAAAACATTATTTTACACTTTGGTTATTGAGAAACAGCTCCTAAAACATTATTTGACACTTTTGGTTGTTGAAAAACAGCTTCTAACCATTATTTGACACTTTGGTTGTTGAGAAACAGCTCCTAAAACATTATTTTACACTTTTGGTTATTGAGAAACAGCTCCTAAAACATTATTTGACACTTTTGGTTGTTGAAAAACAGCTTCTAACCATTATTTGACACTTTGGTTGTTGAGAAACAGCTCCTAAAACATTATTTTACACTTTTGGTTATTGAGAAACAGCTCCTAAAACATTATTTGACACTTTTGGTTGTTGAAAAACAGCTTCTAACCATTATTTGACACTTTGGTTGTTGAGAAACAGCTCCTAAAACATTATTTTACACTTTTGGTTATTGAGAAACAGCTCCTAAAACATTATTTGACACTTTTGGTTGTTGAAAAACAGCTTCTAACCATTATTTGACACTTTGGTTGTTGAGAAACAGCTCCTAAAACATTATTTTACACTTTTGGTTATTGAGAAACAGCTCCTAAAACATTATTTGACACTTTTGGTTGTTGAAAAACAGCTTCTAACCATTATTTGACACTTTGGTTGTTGAGAAACAGCTCCTAAAACATTATTTTACACTTTTGGTTGTTGAGAAACAGCTCCTAAAACATTATTTGACACTTTTGGTTGTTGAAAAACAGCTTCTAACCATTATTTGACACTTTGGTTGTTGAGAAACAGCTCCTAAAACATTATTTTACACTTTTGGTTATTGAGAAACAGCTCCTAAAACATTATTTGACACTTTTGGTTGTTGAAAAACAGCTTCTAACCATTATTTGACACTTTGGTTGTTGAGAAACAGCTCCTAAAACATTATTTTACACTTTTGGTTGTTGAGAAACAGCTCCTAAAACATTATTTGACACTTTTGGTTGTTGAACAACAGCTTCTAACCATTATTTGACACTTTGGTTGTTGAGAAACAGCTCCTAAAACATTATTTTACACTTTTGGTTATTGAGAAACAGCTCCTAAAACATTATTTGACACTTTTGGTTGTTGAAAAACAGCTTCTAACCATTATTTGACACTTTGGTTGTTGAGAAACAGCTCCTAAAACATTATTTTACACTTTTGGTTGTTGAGAAACAGCTCCTAAAACATTATTTGACACTTTTGGTTGTTGAAAAACAGCTTCTAACCATTATTTGACACTTTGGTTGTTGAGAAACAGCTCCTAAAACATTATTTTACACTTTTGGTTATTATTATTGGTGATTATTATTATTTTGGGAGGCAAATTATTTTGGCAAATTATTTTGGGAGGCAAATTATTATGGCAAATTATTTTGGGAGGCAAATTATTTTGGCAAATTATTTTGGGAGGCAAATTATTTTGGGAGGCAAATTATTTTGGCAAATTATTTTGGGAGGCAAATTATTTTGGCAAATTATTTTGGGATGCAAATTATTTTGGCAAATTATTTTGGGATGCAAATTATTTTGGGAGGCAAATTATTTTGGCAAATTATTTTGGGAGGCAAATTATTTTGGCAAATTATTTTGGGAGGCAAATTATTTTGGCAAATTATTTTGGGAGGCAAATTATTTTGGGAGGCAAATTATTTTGGCAAATTATTTTGGGAGGCAAATTATTTTGGGAGGCAAATTATTTTGGCAGGCAAATTATTTTGGCAAATTATTCTACACTTTTGGTTGTTGAGAAACAGCTCCTAAAACATTATTTGACACTTTTGGTTGTTGAAAAACAGCTTCTAACCATTATTTGACACTTTGGTTGTTGAGAAACAGCTCCTAAAACATTATTTTACACTTTTGGTTGTTGAGAAACAGCTCCTAAAACATTATTTGACACTTTTGGTTGTTGAAAAACAGCTTCTAACCATTATTTGACACTTTGGTTGTTGAGAAACAGCTCCTAAAACATTATTTTACACTTTTGGTTATTGAGAAACAGCTCCTAAAACATTATTTGACACTTTTGGTTGTTGAAAAACAGCTTCTAACCATTATTTGACACTTTGGTTGTTGAGAAACAGCTCCTAAAACATTATTTTACACTTTTGGTTGTTGAGAAACAGCTCCTAAAACATTATTTGACACTTTTGGTTGTTGAACAACAGCTTCTAACCATTATTTGACACTTTGGTTGTTGAGAAACAGCTCCTAAAACATTATTTTACAATTTTGGTTATTGAGAAACAGCTCCTAAAACATTATTTGACACTTTTGGTTGTTTAAAAACAGCTTCTAACCATTATTTGACACTTTGGTTGTTGAGAAACAGCTCCTAAAACATTATTTTACACTTTTGGTTGTTGAGAAACAGCTCCTAAAACATTATTTGACACTTTTGGTTGTTGAAAAACAGCTTCTAACCATTATTTGACACTTTGGTTGTTGAGAAACAGCTCCTAAAACATTATTTTACACTTTTGGTTATTATTATTGGTGATTATTATTATTTTGGGAGGCAAATTATTTTGGCAAATTATTTTGGGAGGCAAATTATTATGGCAAATTATTTTGGGAGGCAAATTATTTTGGCAAATTATTTTGGGAGGCAAATTATTTTGGCAAATTATTTTGGGAGGCAAATTATTTTGGCAAATTATTTTGGGAGGCAAATTATTTTGGCAAATTATTTTTGGGATGCAAATTATTTTGGCAAATTATTTTGGGATGCAAATTATTTTGGGAGGCAAATTATTTTGGCAAATTATTTTGGGAGGCAAATTATTTTGGCAAATTATTTTGGGAGGCAAATTATTTTGGCAAATTATTTTGGCAAATTATTTTGGGAGGCAAATTATTTTGGGAGGCAAATAATTTTGGCAAATTATTTTGGGAGGCAAATTATTTTGGCAAATTATTTTGGGAGGCAAATTATTTTGGCAAATTATTTTGGGAGGCAAATTATTTTGGCAAATTATTTTGGGAGGCAAATTATTTTGGCAGGCAAATTATTTTGGCAAATTATTTTGGGAGGCAAATTATTTTGGCAAATTATTTTGGGAGGCAAATTATTTTGGCAAATTATTTTGGGAGGCAAATTATTTTGGCAAATTATTTTGGGAGGCAAATTATTTTGGCAAATTATTTTACACTTTTGGTTGTTGAGAAACAGCTCCTAAAACATTATTTGACACTTTTGGTTGTTGAAAAACAGCTTCTAACCATTATTTGACACTTTGGTTGTTGAGAAACAGCTCCTAAAACATTATTTTACACTTTTGGTTATTGAGAAACAGCTCCTAAAACATTATTTGACACTTTTGGTTGTTGAAAAACAGCTTCTAACCATTATTTGACACTTTGGTTGTTGAGAAACAGCTCCTAAAACATTATTTTACACTTTTGGTTATTGAGAAACAGCTCCTAAAACATTATTTGACACTTTTGGTTGTTGAAAAACAGCTTCTAACCATTATTTGACACTTTGGTTGTTGAGAAACAGCTCCTAAAACATTATTTTACACTTTTGGTTATTGAGAAACAGCTCCCAAAACATTATTTGACACTTTTGGTTGTTGAAAAACAGCTTCTAACCATTATTTGACACTTTGGTTGTTGAGAAACAGCTCCTAAAACATTATTTTACACTTTTGGTTATTGAGAAACAGCTCCTAAAACATTATTTGACACTTTTGGTTGTTGAAAAACAGCTTCTAACCATTATTTGACACTTTGGTTGTTGAGAAACAGCTCCTAAAACATTATTTTACACTTTTGGTTATTGAGAAACAGCTCCTAAAACATTATTTGACACTTTTGGTTGTTGAAAAACAGCTTCTAACCATTATTTGACACTTTGGTTGTTGAGAAACAGCTCCTAAAACATTATTTTACACTTTTGGTTGTTGAGAAACAGCTCCTAAAACATTATTTGACACTTTTGGTTGTTGAAAAACAGCTTCTAACCATTATTTGACACTTTGGTTGTTGAGAAACAGCTCCTAAAACATTATTTTACACTTTTGGTTATTGAGAAACAGCTCCTAAAACATTATTTGACACTTTTGGTTGTTGAAAAACAGCTTCTAACCATTATTTGAAAATTTGGTTGTTGAGAAACAGCTCCTAAAACATTATTTTACACTTTTGGTTATTATTATTGGTGATTATTATTATTTTGGGAGGCAAATTATTTTGGCAAATTATTTTGGGAGGCAAATTATTTTGGCAAATTATTTTGGGAGGCAAATTATTTTGGGAGGCAAATTATTTTGGCAACTATTTTGGGAGGCAAATTATTTTGGGAGGCAAATTTTTTTGGGAGGCAAATTATTTTGGCAGGCAAATTATTTTGGGAGGCAAATTATTTTGGGAGGCAAATTATTTTGGGAGGCAAATTTTTTTGGGAGGCAAATTATTTTGGGAGGCAAATTATTTTGGCAAATTATTTTGGGAGGCAAATTATTTTGGCAAATTATTTTGGGAGGCAAATTATTTTGGCAAATTATTTTGGGAGGCAAATTATTTTGGCAAATTATTTTACACTTTTGGTTGTTGAGAAACAGCTCCTAAAACATTATTTGACACTTTTGGTTGTTGAAAAACAGCTTCTAACCATTATTTGACACTTTGGTTGTTGAGAAACAGCTCCTAAAACATTATTTTACACTTTTGGTTATTGAGAAACAGCTCCTAAAACATTATTTGACACTTTTGGTTGTTGAAAAACAGCTTCTAACCATTCTTTGACACTTTGGTTGTTGAGAAACAGCTCCTAAAACATTATTTTACACTTTTGGTTATTGAGAAACAGCTCCTAAAACATTATTTGACACTTTTGGTTGTTGAAAAACAGCTTCTAACCATTATTTGACACGTTGGTTGTTGAGAAACAGCTCCTAAAACATTATTTTACACTTTTGGTTGTTGAGAAACAGCTCCTAAAACATTATTTGACACTTTTGGTTGTTGAAAAACAGCTTCTAACCATTATTTGACACTTTGGTTGTTGAGAAACAGCTCCTAAAACATTATTTTACACTTTTGGTTATTGAGAAACAGCTCCTAAAACATTATTTGACACTTTTGGTTGTTGAAAAACAGCTTCTAACCATTATTTGACACTTTGGTTGTTGAGAAACAGCTCCTAAAACATTATTTTACACTTTTGGTTATTGAGAAACAGCTCCTAAAACATTATTTGACACTTTTGGTTGTTGAAAAACAGCTTCTAACCATTATTTGACACTTTGGTTGTTGAGAAACAGCTCCTAAAACATTATTTTACACTTTGGTTATTGAGAAACAGCTCCTAAAACATTATTTGACACTTTTGGTTGTTGAAAAACAGCTTCTAACCATTATTTGACACTTTGGTTGTTGAGAAACAGCTCCTAAAACATTATTTTACACTTTTGGTTATTGAGAAACAGCTCCTAAAACATTATTTGACACTTTTGGTTGTTGAAAAACAGCTTCTAACCATTATTTGACACTTTGGTTGTTGAGAAACAGCTCCTAAAACATTATTTTACACTTTTGGTTATTGAGAAACAGCTCCTAAAACATTATTTGACACTTTTGGTTGTTGAAAAACAGCTTCTAACCATTATTTGACACTTTGGTTGTTGAGAAACAGCTCCTAAAACATTATTTTACACTTTTGGTTGTTGAGAAACAGCTCCTAAAACATTATTTGACACTTTTGGTTGTTGAAAAACAGCTTCTAACCATTATTTGACACTTTGGTTGTTGAGAAACAGCTCCTAAAACATTATTTTACACTTTTGGTTATTGAGAAACAGCTCCTAAAACATTATTTGACACTTTTGGTTGTTGAAAAACAGCTTCTAACCATTATTTGACACTTTGGTTGTTGAGAAACAGCTCCTAAAACATTATTTTACACTTTTGGTTGTTGAGAAACAGCTCCTAAAACATTATTTGACACTTTTGGTTGTTGAACAACAGCTTCTAACCATTATTTGACACTTTGGTTGTTGAGAAACAGCTCCTAAAACATTATTTTACACTTTTGGTTATTGAGAAACAGCTCCTAAAACATTATTTGACACTTTTGGTTGTTGAAAAACAGCTTCTAACCATTATTTGACACTTTGGTTGTTGAGAAACAGCTCCTAAAACATTATTTTACACTTTTGGTTGTTGAGAAACAGCTCCTAAAACATTATTTGACACTTTTGGTTGTTGAAAAACAGCTTCTAACCATTATTTGACACTTTGGTTGTTGAGAAACAGCTCCTAAAACATTATTTTACACTTTTGGTTATTGAGAAACAGCTCCTAAAACATTATTTGACACTTTTGGTTGTTGAAAAACAGCTTCTAACCATTATTTGACACTTTGGTTGTTGAGAAACAGCTCCTAAAACATTATTTTACACTTTTGGTTATTGAGAAACAGCTCCTAAAACATTATTTGACACTTTTGGTTGTTGAAAAACAGCTTCTAACCATTATTTGACACTTTGGTTGTTGAGAAACAGCTCCTAAAACATTATTTTACACTTTTGGTTGTTGAGAAACAGCTCCTAAAACATTATTTGACACTTTTGGTTGTTGAAAAACAGCTTCTAACCATTATTTGACACTTTGGTTGTTGAGAAACAGCTCCTAAAACATTATTTTACACTTTTGGTTATTGAGAAACAGCTCCTAAAACAATATTTGACACTTTTGGTTGTTGAAAAACAGCTTCTAACCATTATTTGACAATTTGGTTGTTGAGAAACAGCTCCTAAAACATTATTTTACACTTTTGGTTATTATTATTGGTGATTATTATTATTTTGGGAGGCAAATTATTTTGGCAAATTATTTTGGGAGGCAAATTATTTTGGGAGGCAAATTATTATGGCAAATTATTTTGGGAGGCAAATTATTTTGGCAAATTATTTTGGGAGGCAAATTATTTTGGCAAATTATTTTGGGAGGCAAATTATTTTGGCAAATTATTTTGGCAACTATTTTGGGAGGCAAATTATTTTGGGAGGCAAATTATTTTGGGAGGCAAATTATTTTGGGAGGCAAATTATTTTGGCAGGCAAATTATTTTGGCAAATTATTTTGGGAGGCAAATTTTTTTGGGAGGCAAATTATTTTGGGAGGCAAATTATTTTGGCAAATTATTTTGGGAGGCAAATTATTTTGGCAAATTATTTTTGGGAGGCAAATTATTTTGGCAAATTATTTTGGCAGGCAAATTATTTTGGGATGCAAATTATTTTGGCAAATTATTTTGGGATGCAAATTATTTTGGGATGCAAATTATTTTGGGAGGCAAATTATTTTGGGATGCAAATTATTTTGGGAGGCAAATTATTTTGGCAAATTATTTTGGGAGGCAAATTATTTTGGCAAATTATTTTGGGAGGCAAATTATTTTGGCAAATTATTTTGGGAGGCAAATTATTTTGGCAAATTATTTTGGGAGGCAAATTATTTTGGCAGGCAAATTATTTTGGCAAATTATTTTGGGAGGCAAATTATTTTGGCAAATTATTTTGGGAGGCAAATTATTTTGGCAAATTATTTTACACTTTTGGTTGTTGAGAAACAGCTCCTAAAACATTATTTGACACTTTTGGTTGTTGAAAAACAGCTTCTAACCATTATTTGACACTTTGGTTGTTGAGAAACAGCTCCTAAAACATTATTTTACACTTTTGGTTATTGAGAAACAGCTCCTAAAACATTATTTGACACTTTTGGTTGTTGAAAAACAGCTTCTAACCATTATTTGACACTTTGGTTGTTGAGAAACAGCTCCTAAAACATTATTTTACACTTTTGGTTGTTGAGAAACAGCTCCTAAAACATTATTTGACACTTTTGGTTGTTGAACAACAGCTTCTAACCATTATTTGACACTTTGGTTGTTGAGAAACAGCTCCTAAAACATTATTTTACACTTTTGGTTGTTGAGAAACAGCTCCTAAAACATTATTTGACACTTTTGGTTGTTGAAAAACAGCTTCTAACCATTATTTGACACTTTGGTTGTTGAGAAACAGCTCCTAAAACATTATTTTACACTTTTGGTTATTATTATTGGTGATTATTATTATTTTGGGAGGCAAATTATTTTGGCAAATTATTTTGGGAGGCAAATTATTATGGCAAATTATTTTGGGAGGCAAATTATTTTGGCAAATTATTTTGGGAGGCAAATTATTTTGGCAAATTATTTTGGGAGGCAAATTATTTTGGGAGGCAAATTATTTTGGGAGGCAAATTATTTTGGCAAATTATTTTTGGGATGCAAATTATTTTGGCAAATTATTTTGGGATGCAAATTATTTTGGGAGGCAAATTATTTTGGCAAATTATTTTGGGAGGCAAATTATTTTGGCAAATTATTTTGGGAGGCAAATTATTTTGGGAGGCAAATTATTTTGGCAAATTATTTTGGGAGGCAAATTATTTTGGGAGGCAAATTATTTTGGGAGGCAAATTATTTTGGCAAATTATTTTGGGAGGCAAATTATTTTGGCAAATTATTTTGGGAGGCAAATTATTTTGGCAAATTATTTTGGGAGGCAAATTATTTTGGGAGGCAAATTATTTTGGCAAATTATTTTGGGAGGCAAATTATTTTGGGAGGCAAATTATTTTGGCAAATTATTTTGGGAGGCAAATTATTTTGGCAAATTATTTTGGGAGGCAAATTATTTTGGCAGGCAAATTATTTTGGCAAATTATTTTGGGAGGCAAATTATTTTGGCAAATTATTTTGGGAGGCAAATTATTTTGGCAAATTATTTTGGGAGGCAAATTATTTTGGCAAATTATTTTGGGAGGCAAATTATTTTGGCAAATTATTTTACACTTTTGGTTGTTGAGAAACAGCTCCTAAAACATTATTTGACACTTTTGGTTGTTGAAAAACAGCTTCTAACCATTATTTGACACTTTGGTTGTTGAGAAACAGCTCCTAAAACATTATTTTACACTTTTGGTTATTGAGAAACAGCTCCTAAAACATTATTTGACACTTTTGGTTGTTGAAAAACAGCTTCTAACCATTATTTGACACTTTGGTTGTTGAGAAACAGCTCCTAAAACATTATTTTACACTTTTGGTTATTGAGAAACAGCTCCTAAAACATTATTTGACACTTTTGGTTGTTGAAAAACAGCTTCTAACCATTATTTGACACTTTGGTTGTTGAGAAACAGCTCCTAAAACATTATTTTACACTTTTGGTTATTGAGAAACAGCTCCCAAAACATTATTTGACACTTTTGGTTGTTGAAAAACAGCTTCTAACCATTATTTGACACTTTGGTTGTTGAGAAACAGCTCCTAAAACATTATTTTACACTTTTGGTTATTGAGAAACAGCTCCTAAAACATTATTTGACACTTTTGGTTGTTGAAAAACAGCTTCTAACCATTATTTGACACTTTGGTTGTTGAGAAACAGCTCCTAAAACATTATTTTACACTTTTGGTTATTGAGAAACAGCTCCTAAAACATTATTTGACACTTTTGGTTGTTGAAAAACAGCTTCTAACCATTATTTGACACTTTGGTTATTGAGAAACAGCTCCTAAAACATTATTTTACACTTTTGGTTATTGAGAAACAGCTCCTAAAACATTATTTGACACTTTTGGTTGTTGAAAAACAGCTTCTAACCATTATTTGACACTTTGGTTGTTGAGAAACAGCTCCTAAAACATTATTTTACACTTTTGGTTATTGAGAAACAGCTCCTAAAACATTATTTGACACTTTTGGTTGTTGAAAAACAGCTTCTAACCATTATTTGACACTTTGGTTGTTGAGAAACAGCTCCTAAAACATTATTTTACACTTTTGGTTATTATTATTGGTGATTATTATTATTTTGGGAGGCAAATTATTTTGGCAAATTATTTTGGGAGGCAAATTATTTTGGGAGGCAAATTATTATGGCAAATTATTTTGGGAGGCAAATTATTTTGGCAAATTATTTTGGGAGGCAAATTATTTTGGCAAATTATTTTGGCAACTATTTTGGGAGGCAAATTATTTTGGGAGGCAAATTATTTTGGGAGGCAAATTATTTTGGGAGGCAAATTATTTTGGCAGGCAAATTATTTTGGCAAATTATTTTGGGAGGCAAATTATTTTGGCAAATTATTTTGGGAGGCAAATTATTTTGGCAAATTATTTTGGGAGGCAAATTATTTTGGCAAATTATTTTGGGAGGCAAATTATTTTGGCAAATTATTTTACACTTTTGGTTGTTGAGAAACAGCTCCTAAAACATTATTTGACACTTTTGGTTGTTGAAAAACAGCTTCTAACCATTATTTGACACTTTGGTTGTTGAGAAACAGCTCCTAAAACATTATTTTACACTTTTGGTTATTGAGAAACAGCTCCTAAAACATTATTTGACACTTTTGGTTGTTGAAAAACAGCTTCTAACCATTATTTGACACTTTGGTTGTTGAGAAACAGCTCCTAAAACATTATTTTACACTTTTGGTTATTGAGAAACAGCTCCTAAAACATTATTTGACACTTTTGGTTGTTGAAAAACAGCTTCTAACCATTATTTGACACTTTGGTTGTTGAGAAACAGCTCCTAAAACATTATTTTACACTTTTGGTTATTGAGAAACAGCTCCCAAAACATTATTTGACACTTTTGGTTGTTGAAAAACAGCTTCTAACCATTATTTGACACTTTGGTTGTTGAGAAACAGCTCCTAAAACATTATTTTACACTTTTGGTTATTGAGAAACAGCTCCTAAAACATTATTTGACACTTTTGGTTGTTGAAAAACAGCTTCTAACCATTATTTGACACTTTGGTTGTTGAGAAACAGCTCCTAAAACATTATTTTACACTTTTGGTTATTGAGAAACAGCTCCTAAAACATTATTTGACACTTTTGGTTGTTGAAAAACAGCTTCTAACCATTATTTGACACTTTGGTTATTGAGAAACAGCTCCTAAAACATTATTTTACACTTTTGGTTATTGAGAAACAGCTCCTAAAACATTATTTGACACTTTTGGTTGTTGAAAAACAGCTTCTAACCATTATTTGACACTTTGGTTGTTGAGAAACAGCTCCTAAAACATTATTTTACACTTTTGGTTATTGAGAAACAGCTCCTAAAACATTATTTGACACTTTTGGTTGTTGAAAAACAGCTTCTAACCATTATTTGACACTTTGGTTGTTGAGAAACAGCTCCTAAAACATTATTTTACACTTTTGGTTATTATTATTGGTGATTATTATTATTTTGGGAGGCAAATTATTTTGGCAAATTATTTTGGGAGGCAAATTATTTTGGGAGGCAAATTATTATGGCAAATTATTTTGGGAGGCAAATTATTTTGGCAAATTATTTTGGGAGGCAAATTATTTTGGCAAATTATTTTGGCAACTATTTTGGGAGGCAAATTATTTTGGGAGGCAAATTATTTTGGGAGGCAAATTATTTTGGGAGGCAAATTATTTTGGCAGGCAAATTATTTTGGCAAAATATTTTGGGAGGCAAATTTTTTTGGGAGGCAAATTATTTTGGGAGGCAAATTATTTTGGCAAATTATTTTGGGAGGCAAATTATTTTGGCAAATTATTTTTGGGAGGCAAATTATTTTGGCAAATTATTTTGGCAGGCAAATTATTTTGGGATGCAAATTATTTTGGGATGCAAATTATTTTGGGATGCAAATTATTTTGGGATGCAAATTATTTTGGGAGGCAAATTATTTTGGGATGCAAATTATTTTGGGAGGCAAATTATTTTGGCAAATTATTTTGGGAGGCAAATTATTTTGGCAAATTATTTTGGGAGGCAAATTATTTTGGCAAATTATTTTGGGAGGCAAATTATTTTGGCAAATTATTTTGGGAGGCAAATTATTTTGGCAGGCAAATTATTTTGGCAAATTATTTTGGGAGGCAAATTATTTTGGCAAATTATTTTGGGAGGCAAATTATTTTGGCAAATTATTTTACACTTTTGGTTGTTGAGAAACAGCTCCTAAAACATTATTTGACACTTTTGGTTGTTGAAAAACAGCTTCTAACCATTATTTGACACTTTGGTTGTTGAGAAACAGCTCCTAAAACATTATTTTACACTTTTGGTTATTGAGAAACAGCTCCTAAAACATTATTTGACACTTTTGGTTGTTGAAAAACAGCTTCTAACCATTATTTGACACTTTGGTTGTTGAGAAACAGCTCCTAAAACATTATTTTACACTTTTGGTTATTGAGAAACAGCTCCTAAAACATTATTTGACACTTTTGGTTGTTGAAAAACAGCTTCTAACCATTCTTTGACACTTTGGTTGTTGAGAAACAGCTCCTAAAACATTATTTTACACTTTTGGTTATTGAGAAACAGCTCCTAAAACATTATTTGACACTTTTGGTTGTTGAAAAACAGCTTCTAACCATTATTTGACACTTTGGTTGTTGAGAAACAGCTCCTAAAACATTATTTTACACTTTTGGTTATTATTATTGGTGATTATTATTATTTTGGGAGGCAAATTATTTTGGCAAATTATTTTGGGAGGCAAATTATTATGGCAAATTATTTTGGGAGGCAAATTATTTTGGCAAATTATTTTGGGAGGCAAATTATTTTGGGAGGCAAATTATTTTGGCAAATTATTTTGGGAGGCAAATTATTTTGGCAAATTATTTTGGGAGGCAAATTATTTTGGCAAATTATTTTTGGGAGGCAAATTATTTTGGGATGCAAATTATTTTGGCAAATTATTTTGGGATGCAAATTATTTTGGGAGGCAAATTATTTTGGCAAATTATTTTGGGAGGCAAATTATTTTGGCAAATTATTTTGGGAGGCAAATTATTTTGGCAAATTATTTTGGGAGGCAAATTATTTTGGCAAATTATTTTGGGAGGCAAATTATTTTGGGAGGCAAATTATTTTGGCAAATTATTTTGGGAGGCAAATTATTTTGGGAGGCAAATTATTTTGGCAGGCAAATTATTTTGGCAAATTATTCTACACTTTTGGTTGTTGAGAAACAGCTCCTAAAACATTATTTGACACTTTTGGTTGTTGAAAAACAGCTTCTAACCATTATTTGACACTTTGGTTGTTGAGAAACAGCTCCTAAAACATTATTTTACACTTTTGGTTGTTGAGAAACAGCTCCTAAAACATTATTTGACACTTTTGGTTGTTGAAAAACAGCTTCTAACCATTATTTGACACTTTGGTTGTTGAGAAACAGCTCCTAAAACATTATTTTACACTTTTGGTTATTGAGAAACAGCTCCTAAAACATTATTTGACACTTTTGGTTGTTGAAAAACAGCTTCTAACCATTATTTGACACTTTGGTTGTTGAGAAACGGCTCCTAAAACATTATTTTACACTTTTGGTTGTTGAGAAACAGCTCCTAAAACATTATTTGACACTTTTGGTTGTTGAACAACAGCTTCTAACCATTATTTGACACTTTGGTTGTTGAGAAACGGCTCCTAAAACATTATTTTACAATTTTGGTTGTTGAGAAACAGCTCCTAAAACATTATTTGACACTTTTGGTTGTTTAAAAACAGCTTCTAACCATTATTTGACACTTTGGTTGTTGAGAAACAGCTCCTAAAACATTATTTTACACTTTTGGTTGTTGAGAAACAGCTCCTAAAACATTATTTGACACTTTTGGTTGTTGAAAAACAGCTTCTAACCATTATTTGACACTTTGGTTGTTGAGAAACAGCTCCTAAAACATTATTTTACACTTTTGGTTATTATTATTGGTGATTATTATTATTTTGGGAGGCAAATTATTTTGGCAAATTATTTTGGGAGGCAAATTATTTTGGCAAATTATTTTGGGAGGCAAATTATTTTGGCAAATTATTTTTGGGATGCAAATTATTTTGGCAAATTATTTTGGGATGCAAATTATTTTGGGAGGCAAATTATTTTGGCAAATTATTTTGGGAGGCAAATTATTTTGGCAAATTATTTTGGGAGGCAAATTATTTTGGGAGGCAAATTATTTTGGGAGGCAAATTATTTTGGGAGGCAAATTATTTTGGCAAATTATTTTGGGAGGCAAATTATTTTGGCAAATTATTTTGGGAGGCAAATTATTTTGGCAAATTATTTTGGGAGGCAAATTATTTTGGCAAATTATTTTGGGAGGCAAATTATTTTGGGAGGCAAATTATTTTGGCAAATTATTTTGGGAGGCAAATTATTTTGGCAAATTATTTTGGGAGGCAAATTATTTTGGCAAATTATTTTGGCAGGCAAATTATTTTGGCAGGCAAATTATTTTGGTAAATTATTTTGGCAAATTATTTTGGGAGGCAAATTATTTTGGCAAATTATTTTGGGAGGCAAATTATTTTGGCAAATTATTTTGGGAGGCAAATTATTTTGGCAAATTATTTTGGGAGGCAAATTATTTTGGCAAATTATTTTACACTTTTGGTTGTTGAGAAACAGCTCCTAAAACATTATTTGACACTTTTGGTTGTTGAAAAACAGCTTCTAACCATTATTTGACACTTTGGTTGTTGAGAAACAGCTCCTAAAACATTATTTTACACTTTTGGTTATTGAGAAACAGCTCCTAAAACATTATTTGACACTTTTGGTTGTTGAAAAACAGCTTCTAACCATTATTTGACACTTTGGTTGTTGAGAAACAGCTCCTAAAACATTATTTTACACTTTTGGTTATTGAGAAACAGCTCCTAAAACATTATTTGACACTTTTGGTTGTTGAAAAACAGCTTCTAACCATTATTTGACACTTTGGTTGTTGAGAAACAGCTCCTAAAACATTATTTTACACTTTTGGTTATTGAGAAACAGCTCCCAAAACATTATTTGACACTTTTGGTTGTTGAAAAACAGCTTCTAACCATTATTTGACACTTTGGTTGTTGAGAAACAGCTCCTAAAACATTATTTTACACTTTTGGTTATTGAGAAACAGCTCCTAAAACATTATTTGACACTTTTGGTTGTTGAAAAACAGCTTCTAACCATTATTTGACACTTTGGTTGTTGAGAAACAGCTCCTAAAACATTATTTTACACTTTTGGTTATTGAGAAACAGCTCCTAAAACATTATTTGACACTTTTGGTTGTTGAAAAACAGCTTCTAACCATTATTTGACACTTTGGTTGTTGAGAAACAGCTCCTAAAACATTATTTTACACTTTTGGTTATTGAGAAACAGCTCCTAAAACATTATTTGACACTTTTGGTTGTTGAAAAACAGCTTCTAACCATTATTTGACACTTTGGTTGTTGAGAAACAGCTCCTAAAACATTATTTTACACTTTTGGTTATTGAGAAACAGCTCCTAAAACATTATTTGACACTTTTGGTTGTTGAAAAACAGCTTCTAACCATTATTTGACACTTTGGTTGTTGAGAAACAGCTCCTAAAACATTATTTTACACTTTTGGTTATTGAGAAACAGCTCCTAAAACATTATTTGACACTTTTGGTTGTTGAAAAACAGCTTCTAACCATTATTTGACACTTTGGTTGTTGAGAAACAGCTCCTAAAACATTATTTTACACTTTTGGTTGTTGAGAAACAGCTCCTAAAACATTATTTGACACTTTTGGTTGTTGAAAAACAGCTTCTAACCATTATTTGACACTTTGGTTGTTGAGAAACAGCTCCTAAAACATTATTTTACACTTTTGGTTATTGAGAAACAGCTCCTAAAACATTATTTGACACTTTTGGTTGTTGAAAAACAGCTTCTAACCATTATTTGACAATTTGGTTGTTGAGAAACAGCTCCTAAAACATTATTTTACACTTTTGGTTATTATTATTGGTGATTATTATTATTTTGGGAGGCAAATTATTTTGGCAAATTATTTTGGGAGGCAAATTATTTTGGCAAATTATTTTGGGAGGCAAATTATTATGGCAAATTATTTTGGGAGGCAAATTATTTTGGCAAATTATTTTGGGAGGCAAATTATTTTGGCAAATTATTTTGGCAACTATTTTGGGAGGCAAATTATTTTGGGAGGCAAATTATTTTGGCAGGCAAATTATTTTGGGAGGCAAATTATTTTGGGAGGCAAATTTTTTTGGGAGGCAAATTATTTTGGGAGGCAAATTATTTTGGCAAATTATTTTGGGAGGCAAATTATTTTGGCAAATTATTTTTGGGAGGCAAATTATTTTGGCAAATTATTTTGGCAGGCAAATTATTTTGGGATGCAAATTATTTTGGCAAATTATTTTGGGATGCAAATTATTTTGGGATGCAAATTATTTTGGGAGGCAAATTATTTTGGGATGCAAATTATTTTGGGAGGCAAATTATTTTGGCAAATTATTTTGGGAGGCAAATTATTTTGGCAAATTATTTTACACTTTTGGTTGTTGAGAAACAGCTCCTAAAACATTATTTGACACTTTTGGTTGTTGAAAAACAGCTTCTAACCATTATTTGACACTTTGGTTGTTGAGAAACAGCTCCTAAAACATTATTTTACACTTTTGGTTATTGAGAAACAGCTCCTAAAACATTATTTGACACTTTTGGTTGTTGAAAAACAGCTTCTAACCATTATTTGACACGTTGGTTGTTGAGAAACAGCTCCTAAAACATTATTTTACACTTTTGGTTGTTGAGAAACAGCTCCTAAAACATTATTTGACACTTTTGGTTGTTGAAAAACAGCTTCTAACCATTATTTGACACTTTGGTTGTTGAGAAACAGCTCCTAAAACATTATTTTACACTTTTGGTTATTGAGAAACAGCTCCTAAAACATTATTTGACACTTTTGGTTGTTGAAAAACAGCTTCTAACCATTATTTGACACTTTGGTTGTTGAGAAACAGCTCCTAAAACATTATTTTACACTTTTGATTATTGAGAAACAGCTCCTAAAACATTATTTGACACTTTTGGTTGTTGAAAAACAGCTTCTAACCATTATTTGACACTTTGGTTGTTGAGAAACAGCTCCTAAAACATTATTTTACACTTTGGTTATTGAGAAACAGCTCCTAAAACATTATTTGACACTTTTGGTTGTTGAAAAACAGCTTCTAACCATTATTTGACACTTTGGTTGTTGAGAAACAGCTCCTAAAACATTATTTTACACTTTTGGTTATTGAGAAACAGCTCCTAAAACATTATTTGACACTTTTGGTTGTTGAAAAACAGCTTCTAACCATTATTTGACACTTTGGTTGTTGAGAAACAGCTCCTAAAACATTATTTTACACTTTTGGTTATTGAGAAACAGCTCCTAAAACATTATTTGACACTTTTGGTTGTTGAAAAACAGCTTCTAACCATTATTTGACACTTTGGTTGTTGAGAAACAGCTCCTAAAACATTATTTTACACTTTTGGTTATTGAGAAACAGCTCCTAAAACATTATTTGACACTTTTGGTTGTTGAAAAACAGCTTCTAACCATTATTTGACACTTTGGTTGTTGAGAAACAGCTCCTAAAACATTATTTTACACTTTTGGTTATTGAGAAACAGCTCCTAAAACATTATTTGACACTTTTGGTTGTTGAAAAACAGCTTCTAACCATTATTTGACACTTTGGTTGTTGAGAAACAGCTCCTAAAACATTATTTTACACTTTTGGTTGTTGAGAAACAGCTCCTAAAACATTATTTGACACTTTTGGTTGTTGAAAAACAGCTTCTAACCATTATTTGACACTTTGGTTGTTGAGAAACAGCTCCTAAAACATTATTTTACACTTTTGGTTATTGAGAAACAGCTCCTAAAACATTATTTGACACTTTTGGTTGTTGAAAAACAGCTTCTAACCATTATTTGACACTTTGGTTGTTGAGAAACAGCTCCTAAAACATTATTTTACACTTTTGGTTGTTGAGAAACAGCTCCTAAAACATTATTTGACACTTTTGGTTGTTGAACAACAGCTTCTAACCATTATTTGACACTTTGGTTGTTGAGAAACAGCTCCTAAAACATTATTTTACACTTTTGGTTATTGAGAAACAGCTCCTAAAACATTATTTGACACTTTTGGTTGTTGAAAAACAGCTTCTAACCATTATTTGACACTTTGGTTGTTGAGAAACAGCTCCTAAAACATTATTTTACACTTTTGGTTGTTGAGAAACAGCTCCTAAAACATTATTTGACACTTTTGGTTGTTGAAAAACAGCTTCTAACCATTATTTGACACTTTGGTTGTTGAGAAACAGCTCCTAAAACATTATTTTACACTTTTGGTTATTATTATTGGTGATTATTATTATTTTGGGAGGCAAATTATTTTGGCAAATTATTTTGGGAGGCAAATTATTATGGCAAATTATTTTGGGAGGCAAATTATTTTGGCAAATTATTTTGGGAGGCAAATTATTTTGGCAAATTATTTTGGGAGGCAAATTATTTTGGCAAATTATTTTTGGGAGGCAAATTATTTTGGGATGCAAATTATTTTGGCAAATTATTTTGGGAGGCAAATTATTTTGGCAAATTATTTTGGGAGGCAAATTATTTTGGCAAATTATTTTGGGAGGCAAATTATTTTGGCAAATTATTTTGGGAGGCAAATTATTTTGGGAGGCAAATTATTTTGGGAGGCAAATTATTTTGGGAGGCAAATTATTTTGGCAGGCAAATTATTTTGGCAAATTATTCTACACTTTTGGTTGTTGAGAAACAGCTCCTAAAACATTATTTGACACTTTTGGTTTGTTGAAAAACAGCTTCTAACCATTATTTGACACTTTGGTTGTTGAGAAACAGCTCCTAAAACATTATTTTACACTTTTGGTTATTGAGAAACAGCTCCTAAAACATTATTTGACACTTTTGGTTGTTGAAAAACAGCTTCTAACCATTATTTGACACTTTGGTTGTTGAGAAACAGCTCCTAAAACATTATTTTACACTTTTGGTTGTTGAGAAACAGCTCCTAAAACATTATTTGACACTTTTGGTTGTTGAACAACAGCTTCTAACCATTATTTGACACTTTGGTTGTTGAGAAACAGCTCCTAAAACATTATTTTACAATTTTGGTTATTGAGAAACAGCTCCTAAAACATTATTTGACACTTTTGGTTGTTTAAAAACAGCTTCTAACCATTATTTGACACTTTGGTTGTTGAGAAACAGCTCCTAAAACATTATTTTACACTTTTGGTTGTTGAGAAACAGCTCCTAAAACATTATTTGACACTTTTGGTTATTATTATTGGTGATTATTATTATTTTGGGAGGCAAATTATTTTGGCAAATTATTTTGGGAGGCAAATTATTATGGCAAATTATTTTGGGAGGCAAATTATTTTGGCAAATTATTTTGGGAGGCAAATTATTTTGGCAAATTATTTTGGGAGGCAAATTATTTTGGCAAATTATTTTGGGAGGCAAATTATTTTGGCAAATTATTTTTGGGATGCAAATTATTTTGGCAAATTATTTTGGGATGCAAATTATTTTGGGAGGCAAATTATTTTGGCAAATTATTTTGGGAGGCAAATTATTTTGGCAAATTATTTTGGGAGGCAAATTATTTTGGGAGGCAAATTATTTTGGCAAATTATTTTGGGAGGCAAATTATTTTGGGAGGCAAATTATTTTGGGAGGCAAATTATTTTGGGAGGCAAATTATTTTGGGAGGCAAATTATTTTGGCAAATTATTTTGGGAGGCAAATTATTTTGGCAAATTATTTTGGGAGGCAAATTATTTTGGGAGGCAAATTATTTTGGGAGGCAAATTATTTTGGCAAATTATTTTGGGAGGCAAATTATTTTGGGAGGCAAATTATTTTGGCAAATTATTTTGGGAGGCAAATTATTTTGGCAGGCAAATTATTTTGGCAAATTATTTTGGGAGGCAAATTATTTTGGCAAATTATTTTGGCAAATTATTTTGGCAAATTATTTTGGCAAATTATTTTGGGAGGCAAATTATTTTGGCAAATTATTTTGGGAGGCAAATTATTTTGGCAAATTATTTTACACTTTTGGTTGTTGAGAAACAGCTCCTAAAACATTATTTGACACTTTTGGTTGTTGAAAAACAGCTTCTAACCATTATTTGACACTTTGGTTGTTGAGAAACAGCTCCTAAAACATTATTTTACACTTTTGGTTATTGAGAAACAGCTCCTAAAACATTATTTGACACTTTTGGTTGTTGAAAAACAGCTTCTAACCATTATTTGACACTTTGGTTGTTGAGAAACAGCTCCTAAAACATTATTTTACACTTTTGGTTATTGAGAAACAGCTCCTAAAACATTATTTGACACTTTTGGTTGTTGAAAAACAGCTTCTAACCATTATTTGACACTTTGGTTGTTGAGAAACAGCTCCTAAAACATTATTTTACACTTTTGGTTATTGAGAAACAGCTCCCAAAACATTATTTGACACTTTTGGTTGTTGAAAAACAGCTTCTAACCATTATTTGACACTTTGGTTGTTGAGAAACAGCTCCTAAAACATTATTTTACACTTTTGGTTATTGAGAAACAGCTCCTAAAACATTATTTGACACTTTTGGTTGTTGAAAAACAGCTTCTAACCATTATTTGACACTTTGGTTGTTGAGAAACAGCTCCTAAAACATTATTTTACACTTTTGGTTATTGAGAAACAGCTCCTAAAACATTATTTGACACTTTTGGTTGTTGAAAAACAGCTTCTAACCATTATTTGACACTTTGGTTATTGAGAAACAGCTCCTAAAACATTGTTTTACACTTTTGGTTATTGAGAAACAGCTCCTAAAACATTATTTGACACTTTTGGTTGTTGAAAAACAGCTTCTAACCATTATTTGACACTTTGGTTGTTGAGAAACAGCTCCTAAAACATTATTTTACACTTTTGGTTATTGAGAAACAGCTCCTAAAACATTATTTGACACTTTTGGTTGTTGAAAAACAGCTTCTAACCATTATTTGACACTTTGGTTGTTGAGAAACAGCTCCTAAAACATTATTTTACACTTTTGGTTATTGAGAAACAGCTCCTAAAACATTATTTGACACTTTTGGTTGTTGAAAAACAGCTTCTAACCATTATTTGACACTTTGGTTGTTGAGAAACAGCTCCTAAAACATTATTTTACACTTTTGGTTGTTGAGAAACAGCTCCTAAAACATTATTTGACACTTTTGGTTGTTGAAAAACAGCTTCTAACCATTATTTGACACTTTGGTTGTTGAGAAACAGCTCCTAAAACATTATTTTACACTTTTGGTTATTGAGAAACAGCTCCTAAAACATTATATGACACTTTTGGTTGTTGAAAAACAGCTTCTAACCATTATTTGACAATTTGGTTGTTGAGAAACAGCTCCTAAAACATTATTTTACACTTTTGGTTATTATTATTGGTGATTATTATTATTTTGGGAGGCAAATTATTTTGGCAAATTATTTTGGGAGGCAAATTATATTGGCAAATTATTTTGGGAGGCAAATTATTTTGGCAAATTATTTTGGGAGGCAAATTATTTTGGCAAATTATTTTGGGAGGCAAATTATTTTGGCAAATTATTTTGGGAGGCAAATTATTTTGGCAATTTATTTTGGCAACTATTTTGGGAGGCAAATTATTTTGGGAGGCAAATTATTTTGGGAGGCAAATTATTTTGGGAGGCAAATTATTTTGGCAGGCAAATTATTTTGGCAAATTATTTTGGGAGGCAAATTTTTTTGGGAGGCAAATTTTTTTGGGAGGCAAATTATTTTGGCAAATTATTTTGGGAGGCAAATTATTTTGGCAAATTATTTTTGGGAGGCAAATTATTTTGGCAAATTATTTTGGCAGGCAAATTATTTTGGGATGCAAATTATTTTGGCAAATTATTTTGGGATGCAAATTATTTTGGGATGCAAATTATTTTGGGAGGCAAATTATTTTGGGATGCAAATTATTTTGGGAGGCAAATTATTTTGGCAAATTATTTTGGGAGGCAAATTATTTTGGCAAATTATTTTGGGAGGCAAATTATTTTGGCAAATTATTTTGGGAGGCAAATTATTTTGGCAAATTATTTTGGGAGGCAAATTATTTTGGGAGGCAAATTATTTTGGAAGGCAAATTATTTTGGCAAATTATTTTGGGAGGCAAATTATTTTGGGAGGCAAATTATTTTGGCAAATTATTTTGGGAGGCAAATTATTTTGGCAAATTATTTTACACTTTTGGTTGTTGAGAAACAGCTCCTAAAACATTATTTGACACTTTTGGTTGTTGAAAAACAGCTTCTAACCATTATTTGACACTTTGGTTGTTGAGAAACAGCTCCTAAAACATTATTTTACACTTTTGGTTATTGAGAAACAGCTCCTAAAACATTATTTGACACTTTTGGTTGTTGAAAAACAGCTTCTAACCATTATTTGACACTTTGGTTGTTGAGAAACAGCTCCTAAAACATTATTTTACACTTTTGGTTATTGAGAAACAGCTCCTAAAACATTATTTGACACTTTTGGTTGTTGAAAAACAGCTTCTAACAATTCTTTGACACTTTGGTTGTTGAGAAACAGCTCCTAAAACATTATTTTACACTTTTGGTTATTGAGAAACAGCTCCTAAAACATTATTTGACACTTTTGGTTGTTGAAAAACAGCTTCTAACCATTATTTGACACTTTGGTTGTTGAGAAACAGCTCCTAAAACATTATTTTACACTTTTGGTTATTATTATTGGTGATTATTATTATTTTGGGAGGCAAATTATTTTGGCAAATTATTTTGGGAGGCAAATTATTATGGCAAATTATTTTGGGAGGCAAATTATTTTGGCAAATTATTTTGGGAGGCAAATTATTTTGGGAGGCAAATTATTTTGGGAGGCAAATTATTTTGGCAAATTATTTTGGGAGGCAAATTATTTTGGCAAATTATTTTTGGGAGGCAAATTATTTTGGGATGCAAATTATTTTGGCAAATTATTTTGGGATGCAAATTATTTTGGGAGGCAAATTATTTTGGCAAATTATTTTGGGAGGCAAATTATTTTGGCAAATTATTTTGGGAGGCAAATTATTTTGGCAAATTATTTTGGGAGGCAAATTATTTTGGGAGGCAAATTATTTTGGGAGGCAAATTATTTTGGGAGGCAAATTATTTTGGCAGGCAAATTATTTTGGCAAATTATTCTACACTTTTGGTTGTTGAGAAACAGCTCCTAAAACATTATTTGACACTTTTGGTTGTTGAAAAACAGCTTCTAACCATTATTTGACACTTTGGTTGTTGAGAAACAGCTCCTAAAACATTATTTTACACTTTTGGTTGTTGAGAAACAGCTCCTAAAACATTATTTGACACTTTTGGTTGTTGAAAAACAGCTTCTAACCATTATTTGACACTTTGGTTGTTGAGAAACAGCTCCTAAAACATTATTTTACACTTTTGGTTATTGAGAAACAGCTCCTAAAACATTATTTGACACTTTTGGTTGTTGAAAAACAGCTTCTAACCATTATTTGACACTTTGGTTGTTGAGAAACAGCTCCTAAAACATTATTTTACACTTTTGGTTGTTGAGAAACAGCTCCTAAAACATTATTTGACACTTTTGGTTGTTGAACAACAGCTTCTAACCATTATTTGACACTTTGGTTGTTGAGAAACAGCTCCTAAAACATTATTTTACAATTTTGGTTATTGAGAAACAGCTCCTAAAACATTGACACTTTTGGTTGTTTAAAAACAGCTTCTAACCATTATTTGACACTTTGGTTGTTGAGAAACAGCTCCTAAAACATTATTTTACACTTTTGGTTGTTGAGAAACAGCTCCTAAAACATTATTTGACACTTTTGGTTGTTGAAAAACAGCTTCTAACCATTATTTGACACTTTGGTTGTTGAGAAACAGCTCCTAAAACATTATTTTACACTTTTGGTTATTATTATTGGTGATTATTATTATTTTGGGAGGCAAATTATTTTGGCAAATTATTTTGGGAGGCAAATTATTTTGGCAAATTATTTTGGGAGGCAAATTATTTTGGCAAATTATTTTGGGAGGCAAATTATTTTGGCAAATTATTTTGGGAGGCAAATTATTTTGGCAAATTATTTTTGGGATGCAAATTATTTTGGCAAATTATTTTGGGATGCAAATTATTTTGGGAGGCAAATTATTTTGGCAAATTATTTTGGGAGGCAAATTATTTTGGGAGGCAAATTATTTTGGGAGGCAAATTATTTTGGGAGGCAAATTATTTTGGCAGGCAAATTATTTTGGCAAATTATTTTGGGAGGCAAATTTTTTTGGGAGGCAAATTTTTTTGGGAGGCAAATTATTTTGGCAAATTATTTTGGGAGGCAAATTATTTTGGGATGCAAATTATTTTGGCAAATTATTTTGGGATGCAAATTATTTTGGGATGCAAATTATTTTGGGAGGCAAATTATTTTGGGAGGCAAATTATTTTGGCAAATTATTTTGGGAGGCAAATTATTTTGGCAAATTATTTTGGGAGGCAAATTATTTTGGCAAATTATTTTGGGAGGCAAATTATTTTGGCAAATTATTTTGGGAGGCAAATTATTTTGGCAAATTATTTTGGGAGGCAAATTATTTTGGCAAATTATTTTGGGAGGCAAATTATTTTGGCAGGCAAATTATTTTGGCAAATTATTTTGGGAGGCAAATTATTTTGGCAAATTATTTTGGGAGGCAAATTATTTTGGCAAATTATTTTACACTTTTGGTTGTTGAGAAACAGCTCCTAAAACATTATTTGACACTTTTGGTTGTTGAAAAACAGCTTCTAACCATTATTTGACACTTTGGTTGTTGAGAAACAGCTCCTAAAACATTATTTTACACTTTTGGTTATTGAGAAACAGCTCCTAAAACATTATTTGACACTTTTGGTTGTTGAAAAACAGCTTCTAACCATTATTTGACACTTTGGTTGTTGAGAAACAGCTCCTAAAACATTATTTTACACTTTTGGTTATTGAGAAACAGCTCCTAAAACATTATTTGACACTTTTGGTTGTTGAAAAACAGCTTCTAACCATTCTTTGACACTTTGGTTGTTGAGAAACAGCTCCTAAAACATTATTTTACACTTTTGGTTATTGAGAAACAGCTCCTAAAACATTATTTGACACTTTTGGTTGTTGAAAAACAGCTTCTAACCATTATTTGACACTTTGGTTGTTGAGAAACAGCTCCTAAAACATTATTTTACACTTTTGGTTATTATTATTGGTGATTATTATTATTTTGGGAGGCAAATTATTTTGGCAAATTATTTTGGGAGGCAAATTATTATGGCAAATTATTTTGGGAGGCAAATTATTTTGGCAAATTATTTTGGGAGGCAAATTATTTTGGGAGGCAAATTATTTTGGCAAATTATTTTGGGAGGCAAATTATTTTGGCAAATTATTTTGGGAGGCAAATTATTTTGGCAAATTATTTTTGGGAGGCAAATTATTTTGGGATGCAAATTATTTTGGCAAATTATTTTGGGATGCAAATTATTTTGGGAGGCAAATTATTTTGGCAAATTATTTTGGGAGGCAAATTATTTTGGCAAATTATTTTGGGAGGCAAATTATTTTGGCAAATTATTTTGGGAGGCAAATTATTTTGGCAAATTATTTTGGGAGGCAAATTATTTTGGGAGGCAAATTATTTTGGCAAATTATTTTGGGAGGCAAATTATTTTGGGAGGCAAATTATTTTGGCAGGCAAATTATTTTGGCAAATTATTCTACACTTTTGGTTGTTGAGAAACAGCTCCTAAAACATTATTTGACACTTTTGGTTGTTGAAAAACAGCTTCTAACCATTATTTGACACTTTGGTTGTTGAGAAACAGCTCCTAAAACATTATTTTACACTTTTGGTTGTTGAGAAACAGCTCCTAAAACATTATTTGACACTTTTGGTTGTTGAAAAACAGCTTCTAACCATTATTTGACACTTTGGTTGTTGAGAAACAGCTCCTAAAACATTATTTTACACTTTTGGTTATTGAGAAACAGCTCCTAAAACATTATTTGACACTTTTGGTTGTTGAAAAACAGCTTCTAACCATTATTTGACACTTTGGTTGTTGAGAAACGGCTCCTAAAACATTATTTTACACTTTTGGTTGTTGAGAAACAGCTCCTAAAACATTATTTGACACTTTTGGTTGTTGAACAACAGCTTCTAACCATTATTTGACACTTTGGTTGTTGAGAAACGGCTCCTAAAACATTATTTTACAATTTTGGTTATTGAGAAACAGCTCCTAAAACATTATTTGACACTTTTGGTTGTTTAAAAACAGCTTCTAACCATTATTTGACACTTTGGTTGTTGAGAAACAGCTCCTAAAACATTATTTTACACTTTTGGTTGTTGAGAAACAGCTCCTAAAACATTATTTGACACTTTTGGTTGTTGAAAAACAGCTTCTAACCATTATTTGACACTTTGGTTGTTGAGAAACAGCTCCTAAAACATTATTTTACACTTTTGGTTATTATTATTGGTGATTATTATTATTTTGGGAGGCAAATTATTTTGGCAAATTATTTTGGGAGGCAAATTATTATGGCAAATTATTTTGGGAGGCAAATTATTTTGGGAGGCAAATTATTTTGGGAGGCAAATTATTTTGGCAAATTATTTTGGGAGGCAAATTATTTTGGCAAATTATTTTTGGGATGCAAATTATTTTGGGATGCAAATTATTTTGGGAGGCAAATTATTTTGGCAAATTATTTTGGGAGGCAAATTATTTTGGCAAATTATTTTGGGAGGCAAATTATTTTGGGAGGCAAATTATTTTGGGAGGCAAATTATTTTGGCAAATTATTTTGGGAGGCAAATTATTTTGGCAAATTATTTTGGGAGGCAAATTATTTTGGCAAATTATTTTGGGAGGCAAATTATTTTGGCAAATTATTTTGGGAGGCAAATTATTTTGGGAGGCAAATTATTTTGGCAAATTATTTTGGGAGGCAAATTATTTTGGCAAATTATTTTGGGAGGCAAATTATTTTGGCAAATTATTTTGGCAGGCAAATTATTTTGGCAGGCAAATTATTTTGGTAAATTATTTTGGCAAATTATTTTGGGAGGCAAATTATTTTGGCAAATTATTTTGGGAGGCAAATTATTTTGGCAAATTATTTTACACTTTTGGTTGTTGAGAAACAGCTCCTAAAACATTATTTGACACTTTTGGTTGTTGAAAAACAGCTTCTAACCATTATTTGACACTTTGGTTGTTGAGAAACAGCTCCTAAAACATTATTTTACACTTTTGGTTATTGAGAAACAGCTCCTAAAACATTATTTGACACTTTTGGTTGTTGAAAAACAGCTTCTAACCATTATTTGACACTTTGGTTGTTGAGAAACAGCTCCTAAAACATTATTTTACACTTTTGGTTATTGAGAAACAGCTCCTAAAACATTATTTGACACTTTTGGTTGTTGAAAAACAGCTTCTAACCATTATTTGACACTTTGGTTGTTGAGAAACAGCTCCTAAAACATTATTTTACACTTTTGGTTATTGAGAAACAGCTCCCAAAACATTATTTGACACTTTTGGTTGTTGAAAAACAGCTTCTAACCATTATTTGACACTTTGGTTGTTGAGAAACAGCTCCTAGAACATTATTTTACACTTTTGGTTATTGAGAAACAGCTCCTAAAACATTATTTGACACTTTTGGTTGTTGAAAAACAGCTTCTAACCATTATTTGACACTTTGGTTGTTGAGAAACAGCTCCTAAAACATTATTTTACACTTTTGGTTATTGAGAAACAGCTCCTAAAACATTATTTGACACTTTTGGTTGTTGAAAAACAGCTTCTAACCATTATTTGACACTTTGGTTGTTGAGAAACAGCTCCTAAAACATTATTTTACACTTTTGGTTATTGAGAAACAGCTCCTAAAACATTATTTGACACTTTTGGTTGTTGAAAAACAGCTTCTAACCATTATTTGACACTTTGGTTGTTGAGAAACAGCTCCTAAAACATTATTTTACACTTTTGGTTATTGAGAAACAGCTCCTAAAACATTATTTGACACTTTTGGTTGTTGAAAAACAGCTTCTAACCATTATTTGACACTTTGGTTGTTGAGAAACAGCTCCTAAAACATTATTTTACACTTTTGGTTATTGAGAAACAGCTCCTAAAACATTATTTGACACTTTTGGTTGTTGAAAAACAGCTTCTAACCATTATTTGACACTTTGGTTGTTGAGAAACAGCTCCTAAAACATTATTTTACACTTTTGGTTGTTGAGAAACAGCTCCTAAAACATTATTTGACACTTTTGGTTGTTGAAAAACAGCTTCTAACCATTATTTGACACTTTGGTTGTTGAGAAACAGCTCCTAAAACATTATTTTACACTTTTGGTTATTGAGAAACAGCTCCTAAAACATTATTTGACACTTTTGGTTGTTGAAAAACAGCTTCTAACCATTATTTGACAATTTGGTTGTTGAGAAACAGCTCCTAAAACATTATTTTACACTTTTGGTTATTATTATTGGTGATTATTATTATTTTGGGAGGCAAATTATTTTGGCAAATTATTTTGGGAGGCAAATTATTTTGGCAAATTATTTTGGGAGGCAAATTATTATGGCAAATTATTTTGGGAGGCAAATTATTTTGGCAAATTATTTTGGGAGGCAAATTATTTTGGCAAATTATTTTGGCAACTATTTTGGGAGGCAAATTATTTTGGGAGGCAAATTATTTTGGCAGGCAAATTATTTTGGGAGGCAAATTATTTTGGGAGGCAAATTTTTTTGGGAGGCAAATTATTTTGGGAGGCAAATTATTTTGGCAAATTATTTTGGGAGGCAAATTATTTTGGCAAATTATTTTTGGGAGGAAAATTATTTTGGCAAATTATTTTGGCAGGCAAATTATTTTGGGATGCAAATTATTTTGGCAAATTATTTTGGGATGCAAATTATTTTGGGATGCAAATTATTTTGGGAGGCAAATTATTTTGGGATGCAAATTATTTTGGGAGGCAAATTATTTTGGCAAATTATTTTGGGAGGCAAATTATTTTGGCAAATTATTTTGGGAGGCAAATTATTTTGGCAAATTATTTTACACTTTTGGTTGTTGAGAAACAGCTCCTAAAACATTATTTGACACTTTTGGTTGTTGAAAAACAGCTTCTAACCATTATTTGACACTTTGGTTGTTGAGAAACAGCTCCTAAAACATTATTTTACACTTTTGGTTATTATTATTGGTGATTATTATTATTTTGGGAGGCAAATTATTTTGGCAAATTATTTTGGGAGGCAAATTATTATGGCAAATTATTTTGGGAGGCAAATTATTTTGGCAAATTATTTTGGGAGGCAAATTATTTTGGGAGGCAAATTATTTTGGCAAATTATTTTGGGAGGCAAATTATTTTGGCAAATTATTTTGGGAGGCAAATTATTTTGGCAAATTATTTTTGGGAGGCAAATTATTTTGGGATGCAAATTATTTTGGCAAATTATTTTGGGATGCAAATTATTTTGGGAGGCAAATTATTTTGGCAAATTATTTTGGGAGGCAAATTATTTTGGCAAATTATTTTGGGAGGCAAATTATTTTGGCAAATTATTTTGGGAGGCAAATTATTTTGGCAAATTATTTTGGGAGGCAAATTATTTTGGGAGGCAAATTATTTTGGCAAATTATTTTGGGAGGCAAATTATTTTGGGAGGCAAATTATTTTGGCAGGCAAATTATTTTGGCAAATTATTCTACACTTTTGGTTGTTGAGAAACAGCTCCTAAAACATTATTTGACACTTTTGGTTGTTGAAAAACAGCTTCTAACCATTATTTGACACTTTGGTTGTTGAGAAACAGCTCCTAAAACATTATTTTACACTTTTGGTTGTTGAGAAACAGCTCCTAAAACATTATTTGACACTTTTGGTTGTTGAAAAACAGCTTCTAACCATTATTTGACACTTTGGTTGTTGAGAAACAGCTCCTAAAACATTATTTTACACTTTTGGTTATTGAGAAACAGCTCCTAAAACATTATTTGACACTTTTGGTTGTTGAAAAACAGCTTCTAACCATTATTTGACACTTTGGTTGTTGAGAAACGGCTCCTAAAACATTATTTTACACTTTTGGTTGTTGAGAAACAGCTCCTAAAACATTATTTGACACTTTTGGTTGTTGAACAACAGCTTCTAACCATTATTTGACACTTTGGTTGTTGAGAAACGGCTCCTAAAACATTATTTTACAATTTTGGTTATTGAGAAACAGCTCCTAAAACATTATTTGACACTTTTGGTTGTTTAAAAACAGCTTCTAACCATTATTTGACACTTTGGTTGTTGAGAAACAGCTCCTAAAACATTATTTTACACTTTTGGTTGTTGAGAAACAGCTCCTAAAACATTATTTGACACTTTTGGTTGTTGAAAAACAGCTTCTAACCATTATTTGACCCTTTGGTTGTTGAGAAACAGCTCCTAAAACATTATTTTACACTTTTGGTTATTATTATTGGTGATTATTATTATTTTGGGAGGCAAATTATTTTGGCAAATTATTTTGGGAGGCAAATTATTATGGCAAATTATTTTGGGAGGCAAATTATTTTGGGAGGCAAATTATTTTGGCAAATTATTTTGGGAGGCAAATTATTTTGGCAAATTATTTTGGGAGGCAAATTATTTTGGCAAATTATTTTTGGGATGCAAATTATTTTGGGATGCAAATTATTTTGGGAGGCAAATTATTTTGGCAAATTATTTTGGGAGGCAAATTATTTTGGCAAATTATTTTGGGAGGCAAATTATTTTGGGAGGCAAATTATTTTGGGAGGCAAATTATTTTGGGAGGCAAATTATTTTGGCAAATTATTTTGGGAGGCAAATTATTTTGGCAAATTATTTTGGGAGGCAAATTATTTTGGCAAATTATTTTGGGAGGCAAATTATTTTGGCAAATTATTTTGGGAGGCAAATTATTTTGGGAGGCAAATTATTTTGGCAAATTATTTTGGGAGGCAAATTATTTTGGCAAATTATTTTGGGAGGCAAATTATTTTGGCAAATTATTTTGGCAGGCAAATTATTTTGGCAGGCAAATTATTTTGGTAAATTATTTTGGCAAATTATTTTGGGAGGCAAATTATTTTGGCAAATTATTTTGGGAGGCAAATTATTTTGGGAGGCAAATTATTTTGGCAAATTATTTTGGGAGGCAAATTATTTTGGCAAATTATTTTACACTTTTGGTTGTTGAGAAACAGCTCCTAAAACATTATTTGACACTTTTGGTTGTTGAAAAACAGCTTCTAACCATTATTTGACACTTTGGTTGTTGAGAAACAGCTCCTAAAACATTATTTTACACTTTTGGTTATTGAGAAACAGCTCCTAAAACATTATTTGACACTTTTGGTTGTTGAAAAACAGCTTCTAACCATTATTTGACACTTTGGTTGTTGAGAAACAGCTCCTAAAACATTATTTTACACTTTTGGTTATTGAGAAACAGCTCCTAAAACATTATTTGACACTTTTGGTTGTTGAAAAACAGCTTCTAACCATTATTTGACACTTTGGTTGTTGAGAAACAGCTCCTAAAACATTATTTTACACTTTTGGTTATTGAGAAACAGCTCCCAAAACATTATTTGACACTTTTGGTTGTTGAAAAACAGCTTCTAACCATTATTTGACACTTTGGTTGTTGAGAAACAGCTCCTAGAACATTATTTTACACTTTTGGTTATTGAGAAACAGCTCCTAAAACATTATTTGACACTTTTGGTTGTTGAAAAACAGCTTCTAACCATTATTTGACACTTTGGTTGTTGAGAAACAGCTCCTAAAACATTATTTTACACTTTTGGTTATTGAGAAACAGCTCCTAAAACATTATTTGACACTTTTGGTTGTTGAAAAACAGCTTCTAACCATTATTTGACACTTTGGTTGTTGAGAAACAGCTCCTAAAACATTATTTTACACTTTTGGTTATTGAGAAACAGCTCCTAAAACATTATTTGACACTTTTGGTTGTTGAAAAACAGCTTCTAACCATTATTTGACACTTTGGTTGTTGAGAAACAGCTCCTAAAACATTATTTTACACTTTTGGTTATTGAGAAACAGCTCCTAAAACATTATTTGACACTTTTGGTTGTTGAAAAACAGCTTCTAACCATTATTTGACACTTTGGTTGTTGAGAAACAGCTCCTAAAACATTATTTTACACTTTTGGTTATTGAGAAACAGCTCCTAAAACATTATTTGACACTTTTGGTTGTTGAAAAACAGCTTCTAACCATTATTTGACACTTTGGTTGTTGAGAAACAGCTCCTAAAACATTATTTTACACTTTTGGTTGTTGAGAAACAGCTCCTAAAACATTATTTGACACTTTTGGTTGTTGAAAAACAGCTTCTAACCATTATTTGACACTTTGGTTGTTGAGAAACAGCTCCTAAAACATTATTTTACACTTTTGGTTATTGAGAAACAGCTCCTAAAACATTATTTGACACTTTTGGTTGTTGAAAAACAGCTTCTAACCATTATTTGACAATTTGGTTGTTGAGAAACAGCTCCTAAAACATTATTTTACACTTTTGGTTATTATTATTGGTGATTATTATTATTTTGGGAGGCAAATTATTTTGGGAGGCAAATTATTTTGGCAAATTATTTTGGGAGGCAAATTATTATGGCAAATTATTTTGGGAGGCAAATTATTTTGGCAAATTATTTTGGGAGGCAAATTATTTTGGCAAATTATTTTGGCAACTATTTTGGGAGGCAAATTATTTTGGGAGGCAAATTATTTTGGCAGGCAAATTATTTTGGGAGGCAAATTATTTTGGGAGGCAAATTTTTTTGGGAGGCAAATTATTTTGGGAGGCAAATTATTTTGGCAAATTATTTTGGGAGGCAAATTATTTTGGCAAATTATTTTTGGGAGGCAAATTATTTTGGCAAATTATTTTGGCAGGCAAATTATTTTGGGATGCAAATTATTTTGGCAAATTATTTTGGGATGCAAATTATTTTGGGATGCAAATTATTTTGGGAGGCAAATTATTTTGGGATGCAAATTATTTTGGGAGGCAAATTATTTTGGCAAATTATTTTGGGAGGCAAATTATTTTGGCAAATTATTTTGGGAGGCAAATTATTTTGGCAAATTATTTTACACTTTTGGTTGTTGAGAAACAGCTCCTAAAACATTATTTGACACTTTTGGTTGTTGAAAAACAGCTTCTAACCATTATTTGACACTTTGGTTGTTGAGAAACAGCTCCTAAAACATTATTTTACACTTTTGGTTATTGAGAAACAGCTCCTAAAACATTATTTGACACTTTTGGTTGTTGAAAAACAGCTTCTAACCATTATTTGACACTTTGGTTGATGAGAAACAGCTCCTAAAACATTATTTTACCCCTTTGGTTATTGAGAAACAGCTCCTAAAACATTATTTGACACTTTTGGTTGTTGAAAAACAGCTTCTAACCATTATTTGACACTTTGGTTGTTGAGAAACAGCTCCTAAAACATTATTTTACACTTTTGGTTATTGAGAAACAGCTCCTAAAACATTATTTGACACTTTTGGTTGTTGAAAAACAGCTTCTAACCATTCTTTGACACTTTGGTTGTTGAGAAACAGCTCCTAAAACATTATTTTACACTTTTGGTTATTGAGAAACAGCTCCTAAAACATTATTTGACACTTTTGGTTGTTGAAAAACAGCTTCTAACCATTATTTGACACGTTGGTTGTTGAGAAACAGCTCCTAAAACATTATTTTACACTTTTGGTTGTTGAGAAACAGCTCCTAAAACATTATTTGACACTTTTGGTTGTTGAAAAACAGCTTCTAACCATTATTTGACACTTTGGTTGTTGAGAAACAGCTCCTAAAACATTATTTTACACTTTTGGTTATTGAGAAACAGCTCCTAAAACATTATTTGACACTTTTGGTTGTTGAAAAACAGCTTCTAACCATTATTTGACACTTTGGTTGTTGAGAAACAGCTCCTAAAACATTATTTTACACTTTTGATTATTGAGAAACAGCTCCTAAAACATTATTTGACACTTTTGGTTGTTGAAAAACAGCTTCTAACCATTATTTGACACTTTGGTTGTTGAGAAACAGCTCCTAAAACATTATTTTACACTTTTGGTTATTGAGAAACAGCTCCTAAAACATTATTTGACACTTTTGGTTGTTGAAAAACAGCTTCTAACCATTATTTGACACGTTGGTTGTTGAGAAACAGCTCCTAAAACATTATTTTACACTTTTGGTTGTTGAGAAACAGCTCCTAAAACATTATTTGACACTTTTGGTTGTTGAAAAACAGCTTCTAACCATTATTTGACACTTTGGTTGTTGAGAAACAGCTCCTAAAACATTATTTTACACTTTTGGTTATTGAGAAACAGCTCCTAAAACATTATTTGACACTTTTGGTTGTTGAAAAACAGCTTCTAACCATTATTTGACACTTTGGTTGTTGAGAAACAGCTCCTAAAACATTATTTTACACTTTTGATTATTGAGAAACAGCTCCTAAAACATTATTTGACACTTTTGGTTGTTGAAAAACAGCTTCTAACCATTATTTGACACTTTGGTTGTTGAGAAACAGCTCCTAAAACATTATTTTACACTTTGGTTATTGAGAAACAGCTCCTAAAACATTATTTGACACTTTTGGTTGTTGAAAAACAGCTTCTAACCATTATTTGACACTTTGGTTGTTGAGAAACAGCTCCTAAAACATTATTTTACACTTTTGGTTATTGAGAAACAGCTCCTAAAACATTATTTGACACTTTTGGTTGTTGAAAAACAGCTTCTAACCATTATTTGACACTTTGGTTGTTGAGAAACAGCTCCTAAAACATTATTTTACACTTTTGGTTATTGAGAAACAGCTCCTAAAACATTATTTGACACTTTTGGTTGTTGAAAAACAGCTTCTAACCATTATTTGACACTTTGGTTGTTGAGAAACAGCTCCTAAAACATTATTTTACACTTTTGGTTATTGAGAAACAGCTCCTAAAACATTATTTGACACTTTTGGTTGTTGAAAAACAGCTTCTAACCATTATTTGACACTTTGGTTGTTGAGAAACAGCTCCTAAAACATTATTTTACACTTTTGGTTATTGAGAAACAGCTCCTAAAACATTATTTGACACTTTTGGTTGTTGAAAAACAGCTTCTAACCATTATTTGACACTTTGGTTGTTGAGAAACAGCTCCTAAAACATTATTTTACACTTTTGGTTGTTGAGAAACAGCTCCTAAAACATTATTTGACACTTTTGGTTGTTGAAAAACAGCTTCTAACCATTATTTGACACTTTGGTTGTTGAGAAACAGCTCCTAAAACATTATTTTACACTTTTGGTTATTGAGAAACAGCTCCTAAAACATTATTTGACACTTTTGGTTGTTGAAAAACAGCTTCTAACCATTATTTGACACTTTGGTTGTTGAGAAACAGCTCCTAAAACATTATTTTACACTTTTGGTTGTTGAGAAACAGCTCCTAAAACATTATTTGACACTTTTGGTTGTTGAACAACAGCTTTTAACCATTATTTGACACTTTGGTTGTTGAGAAACAGCTCCTAAAACATTATTTTACACTTTTGGTTATTGAGAAACAGCTCCTAAAACATTATTTGACACTTTTGGTTGTTGAAAAACAGCTTCTAACCATTATTTGACACTTTGGTTGTTGAGAAACAGCTCCTAAAACATTATTTTACACTTTTGGTTGTTGAGAAACAGCTCCTAAAACATTATTTGACACTTTTGGTTGTTGAAAAACAGCTTCTAACCATTATTTGACACTTTGGTTGTTGAGAAACAGCTCCTAAAACATTATTTTACACTTTTGGTTATTATTATTGGTGATTATTATTATTTTGGGAGGCAAATTATTTTGGCAAATTATTTTGGGAGGCAAATTATTATGGCAAATTATTTTGGGAGGCAAATTATTTTGGCAAATTATTTTGGGAGGCAAATTATTTTGGGAGGCAAATTATTTTGGCAAATTATTTTGGGAGGCAAATTATTTTGGCAAATTATTTTTGGGAGGCAAATTATTTTGGGATGCAAATTATTTTGGCAAATTATTTTGGGAGGCAAATTATTTTGGCAAATTATTTTGGGAGGCAAATTATTTTGGCAAATTATTTTGGGAGGCAAATTATTTTGGCAAATTATTTTGGGAGGCAAATTATTTTGGGAGGCAAATTATTTTGGCAAATTATTTTGGGAGGCAAATTATTTTGGGAGGCAAATTATTTTGGCAGGCAAATTATTTTGGCAAATTATTCTACACTTTTGGTTGTTGAGAAACAGCTCCTAAAACATTATTTGACACTTTTGGTTGTTGAAAAACAGCTTCTAACCATTATTTGACACTTTGGTTGTTGAGAAACAGCTCCTAAAACATTATTTTACACTTTTGGTTGTTGAGAAACAGCTCCTAAAACATTATTTGACACTTTTGGTTGTTGAAAAACAGCTTCTAACCATTATTTGACACTTTGGTTGTTGAGAAACAGCTCCTAAAACATTATTTTACACTTTTGGTTATTGAGAAACAGCTCCTAAAACATTATTTGACACTTTTGGTTGTTGAAAAACAGCTTCTAACCATTATTTGACACTTTGGTTGTTGAGAAACAGCTCCTAAAACATTATTTTACACTTTTGGTTGTTGAGAAACAGCTCCTAAAACATTATTTGACACTTTTGGTTGTTGAACAACAGCTTCTAACCATTATTTGACACTTTGGTTGTTGAGAAACAGCTCCTAAAACATTATTTTACAATTTTGGTTATTGAGAAACAGCTCCTAAAACATTATTTGACACTTTTGGTTGTTTAAAAACAGCTTCTAACCATTATTTGACACTTTGGTTGTTGAGAAACAGCTCCTAAAACATTATTTTACACTTTTGGTTGTTGAGAAACAGCTCCTAAAACATTATTTGACACTTTTGGTTGTTGAAAAACAGCTTCTAACCATTATTTGACACTTTGGTTGTTGAGAAACAGCTCCTAAAACATTATTTTACACTTTTGGTGATTATTATTATTTTGGGAGGCAAATTATTTTGGCAAATTATTTTGGGAGGCAAATTATTATGGCAAATTATTTTGGGAGGCAAATTATTTTGGCAAATTATTTTGGGAGGCAAATTATTTTGGCAAATTATTTTGGGAGGCAAATTATTTTGGCAAATTATTTTGGGAGGCAAATTATTTTTGGGATGCAAATTATTTTGGCAAATTATTTTGGGATGCAAATTATTTTGGGAGGCAAATTATTTTGGCAAATTATTTTGGGAGGCAAATTATTTTGGCAAATTATTTTGGGAGGCAAATTATTTTGGGAGGCAAATTATTTTGGAAAATTATTTTGGGAGGCAAATTATTTTGGGAGGCAAATTATTTTGGGAGGCAAATTATTTTGGGAGGCAAATTATTTTGGGAGGCAAATTATTTTGGCAAATTATTTTGGGAGGCAAATTATTTTGGCAAATTATTTTGGGAGGCAAATTATTTTGGGAGGCAAATTATTTTGGGAGGCAAATTATTTTGGCAAATTATTTTGGGAGGCAAATTATTTTGGCAAATTATTTTGGGAGGCAAATTATTTTGGCAAATTATTTTGGGAGGCAAATTATTTTGGCAGGCAAATTATTTTGGCAAATTATTTTGGGAGGCAAATTATTTTGGCAAATTATTTTGGCAAATTATTTTGGCAAATTATTTTGGGAGGCAAATTATTTTGGCAAATTATTTTGGGAGGCAAATTATTTTGGCAAATTATTTTACACTTTTGGTTGTTGAGAAACAGCTCCTAAAACATTATTTGACACTTTTGGTTGTTGAAAAACAGCTTCTAACCATTATTTGACACTTTGGTTGTTGAGAAACAGCTCCTAAAACATTATTTTACACTTTTGGTTATTGAGAAACAGCTCCTAAAACATTATTTGACACTTTTGGTTGTTGAAAAACAGCTTCTAACCATTATTTGACACTTTGGTTGTTGAGAAACAGCTCCTAAAACATTATTTTACACTTTTGGTTATTGAGAAACAGCTCCTAAAACATTATTTGACACTTTTGGTTGTTGAAAAACAGCTTCTAACCATTATTTGACACTTTGGTTGTTGAGAAACAGCTCCTAAAACATTATTTTACACTTTTGGTTATTGAGAAACAGCTCCCAAAACATTATTTGACACTTTTGGTTGTTGAAAAACAGCTTCTAACCATTATTTGACACTTTGGTTGTTGAGAAACAGCTCCTAAAACATTATTTTACACTTTTGGTTATTGAGAAACAGCTCCTAAAACATTATTTGACACTTTTGGTTGTTGAAAAACAGCTTCTAACCATTATTTGACACTTTGGTTGTTGAGAAACAGCTCCTAAAACATTATTTTACACTTTTGGTTATTGAGAAACAGCTCCTAAAACATTATTTGACACTTTTGGTTGTTGAAAAACAGCTTCTAACCATTATTTGACACTTTGGTTATTGAGAAACAGCTCCTAAAACATTATTTTACACTTTTGGTTATTGAGAAACAGCTCCTAAAACATTATTTGACACTTTTGGTTGTTGAAAAACAGCTTCTAACCATTATTTGACACTTTGGTTGTTGAGAAACAGCTCCTAAAACATTATTTTACACTTTTGGTTATTGAGAAACAGCTCCTAAAACATTATTTGACACTTTTGGTTGTTGAAAAACAGCTTCTAACCATTATTTGACACTTTGGTTGTTGAGAAACAGCTCCTAAAACATTATTTTACACTTTTGGTTATTGAGAAACAGCTCCTAAAACATTATTTGACACTTTTGGTTGTTGAAAAACAGCTTCTAACCATTATTTGACACTTTGGTTGTTGAGAAACAGCTCCTAAAACATTATTTTACACTTTTGGTTGTTGAGAAACAGCTCCTAAAACATTATTTGACACTTTTGGTTGTTGAAAAACAGCTTCTAACCATTATTTGACACTTTGGTTGTTGAGAAACAGCTCCTAAAACATTATTTTACACTTTTGGTTATTGAGAAACAGCTCCTAAAACATTATTTGACACTTTTGGTTGTTGAAAAACAGCTTCTAACCATTATTTGACAATTTGGTTGTTGAGAAACAGCTCCTAAAACATTATTTTACACTTTTGGTTATTATTATTGGTGATTATTATTATTTTGGGAGGCAAATTATTTTGGCAAATTATTTTGGGAGGCAAATTATTTTGGCAAATTATTTTGGGAGGCAAATTATTTTGGCAAATTATTTTGGGAGGCAAATTATTTTGGCAAATTATTTTGGGAGGCAAATTATTTTGGCAATTTATTTTGGCAACTATTTTGGGAGGCAAATTATTTTGGGAGGCAAATTATTTTGGGAGGCAAATTATTTTGGGAGGCAAATTATTTTGGCAGGCAAATTATTTTGGCAAATTATTTTGGGAGGCAAATTTTTTTGGGAGGCAAATTATTTTGGGAGGCAAATTATTTTGGCAAATTATTTTGGGAGGCAAATTATTTTGGCAAATTATTTTTGGGAGGCAAATTATTTTGGCAAATTATTTTGGCAGGCAAATTATTTTGGGATGCAAATTATTTTGGCAAATTATTTTGGGATGCAAATTATTTTGGGATGCAAATTATTTTGGGAGGCAAATTATTTTGGGATGCAAATTATTTTGGGAGGCAAATTATTTTGGGATGCAAATTATTTTGGGAGGCAAATTATTTTGGCAAATTATTTTGGGAGGCAAATTATTTTGGCAAATTATTTTGGGAGGCAAATTATTTTGGCAAATTATTTTGGGAGGCAAATTATTTTGGGAGGCAAATTATTTTGGAAGGCAAATTATTTTGGCAAATTATTTTGGGAGGCAAATTATTTTGGCAAATTATTTTGGGAGGCAAATTATTTTGGCAAATTATTTTACACTTTTGGTTGTTGAGAAACAGCTCCTAAAACATTATTTGACACTTTTGGTTGTTGAAAAACAGCTTCTAACCATTATTTGACACTTTGGTTGTTGAGAAACAGCTCCTAAAACATTATTTTACACTTTTGGTTATTGAGAAACAGCTCCTAAAACATTATTTGACACTTTTGGTTGTTGAAAAACAGCTTCTAACCATTATTTGACACTTTGGTTGTTGAGAAACAGCTCCTAAAACATTATTTTACACTTTTGGTTATTGAGAAACAGCTCCTAAAACATTATTTGACACTTTTGGTTGTTGAAAAACAGCTTCTAACAATTCTTTGACACTTTGGTTGTTGAGAAACAGCTCCTAAAACATTATTTTACACTTTTGGTTATTGAGAAACAGCTCCTAAAACATTATTTGACACTTTTGGTTGTTGAAAAACAGCTTCTAACCATTATTTGACACTTTGGTTGTTGAGAAACAGCTCCTAAAACATTATTTTACACTTTTGGTTATTATTATTGGTGATTATTATTATTTTGGGAGGCAAATTATTTTGGCAAATTATTTTGGGAGGCAAATTATTATGGCAAATTATTTTGGGAGGCAAATTATTTTGGCAAATTATTTTGGGAGGCAAATTATTTTGGGAGGCAAATTATTTTGGCAAATTATTTTGGGAGGCAAATTATTTTGGCAAATTATTTTGGGAGGCAAATTATTTTGGCAAATTATTTTTGGGAGGCAAATTATTTTGGGATGCAAATTATTTTGGCAAATTATTTTGGGATGCAAATTATTTTGGGAGGCAAATTATTTTGGCAAATTATTTTGGGAGGCAAATTATTTTGGCAAATTATTTTGGGAGGCAAATTATTTTGGCAAATTATTTTGGGAGGCAAATTATTTTGGCAAATTATTTTGGGAGGCAAATTATTTTGGGAGGCAAATTATTTTGGCAAATTATTTTGGGAGGCAAATTATTTTGGGAGGCAAATTATTTTGGCAGGCAAATTATTTTGGCAAATTATTCTACACTTTTGGTTGTTGAGAAACAGCTCCTAAAACATTATTTGACACTTTTGGTTGTTGAAAAACAGCTTCTAACCATTATTTGACACTTTGGTTGTTGAGAAACAGCTCCTAAAACATTATTTTACACTTTTGGTTGTTGAGAAACAGCTCCTAAAACATTATTTGACACTTTTGGTTGTTGAAAAACAGCTTCTAACCATTATTTGACACTTTGGTTGTTGAGAAACAGCTCCTAAAACATTATTTTACACTTTTGGTTATTGAGAAACAGCTCCTAAAACATTATTTGACACTTTTGGTTGTTGAAAAACAGCTTCTAACCATTATTTGACACTTTGGTTGTTGAGAAACAGCTCCTAAAACATTATTTTACACTTTTGGTTGTTGAGAAACAGCTCCTAAAACATTATTTGACACTTTTGGTTGTTGAACAACAGCTTCTAACCATTATTTGACACTTTGGTTGTTGAGAAACAGCTCCTAAAACATTATTTTACAATTTTGGTTATTGAGAAACAGCTCCTAAAACATTGACACTTTTGGTTGTTTAAAAACAGCTTCTAACCATTATTTGACACTTTGGTTGTTGAGAAACAGCTCCTAAAACATTATTTTACACTTTTGGTTGTTGAGAAACAGCTCCTAAAACATTATTTGACACTTTTGGTTGTTGAAAAACAGCTTCTAACCATTATTTGACACTTTGGTTGTTGAGAAACAGCTCCTAAAACATTATTTTACACTTTTGGTTATTATTATTGGTGATTATTATTATTTTGGGAGGCAAATTATTTTGGCAAATTATTTTGGGAGGCAAATTATTATGGCAAATTATTTTGGGAGGCAAATTATTTTGGCAAATTATTTTGGGAGGCAAATTATTTTGGCAAATTATTTTGGGAGGCAAATTATTTTGGCAAATTATTTTGGGAGGCAAATTATTTTGGCAAATTATTTTGGGAGGCAAATTATTTTGGCAAATTATTTTTGGGATGCAAATTATTTTGGCAAATTATTTTGGGATGCAAATTATTTTGGGAGGCAAATTATTTTGGCAAATTATTTTGGGAGGCAAATTATTTTGGCAAATTATTTTGGGAGGCAAATTATTTTGGGAGGCAAATTATTTTGGGAGGCAAATTATTTTGGGAGGCAAATTATTTTGGGAGGCAAATTATTTTGGCAAATTATTTTGGGAGGCAAATTATTTTGGCAAATTATTTTGGGAGGCAAATTATTTTGGCAAATTATTTTGGGAGGCAAATTATTTTGGCAAATTATTTTGGGAGGCAAATTATTTTGGGAGGCAAATTATTTTGGCAAATTATTTTGGGAGGCAAATTATTTTGGCAAATTATTTTGGGAGGCAAATTATTTTGGCAAATTATTTTGGCAGGCAAATTATTTTGGCAGGCAAATTATTTTGGCAAATTATTTTGGGAGGCAAATTATTTTGGCAAATTATTTTGGGAGGCAAATTATTTTGGCAAATTATTTTGGGAGGCAAATTATTTTGGCAAATTATTTTGGGAGGCAAATTATTTTGGCAAATTATTTTGGGAGGCAAATTATTTTGGCAAATTATTTTACACTTTTGGTTGTTGAGAAACAGCTCCTAAAACATTATTTGACACTTTTGGTTGTTGAAAAACAGCTTCTAACCATTATTTGACACTTTGGTTGTTGAGAAACAGCTCCTAAAACATTATTTTACACTTTTGGTTATTGAGAAACAGCTCCTAAAACATTATTTGACACTTTTGGTTGTTGAAAAACAGCTTCTAACCATTATTTGACACTTTGGTTGTTGAGAAACAGCTCCTAAAACATTATTTTACACTTTTGGTTATTGAGAAACAGCTCCTAAAACATTATTTGACACTTTTGGTTGTTGAAAAACAGCTTCTAACCATTATTTGACACTTTGGTTGTTGAGAAACAGCTCCTAAAACATTATTTTACACTTTTGGTTATTGAGAAACAGCTCCCAAAACATTATTTGACACTTTTGGTTGTTGAAAAACAGCTTCTAACCATTATTTGACACTTTGGTTGTTGAGAAACAGCTCCTAAAACATTATTTTACACTTTTGGTTATTGAGAAACAGCTCCTAAAACATTATTTGACACTTTTGGTTGTTGAAAAACAGCTTCTAACCATTATTTGACACTTTGGTTGTTGAGAAACAGCTCCTAAAACATTATTTTACACTTTTGGTTATTGAGAAACAGCTCCTAAAACATTATTTGACACTTTTGGTTGTTGAAAAACAGCTTCTAACCATTATTTGACACTTTGGTTGTTGAGAAACAGCTCCTAAAACATTATTTTACACTTTTGGTTATTGAGAAACAGCTCCTAAAACATTATTTGACACTTTTGGTTGTTGAAAAACAGCTTCTAACCATTATTTGACACTTTGGTTGTTGAGAAACAGCTCCTAAAACATTATTTTACACTTTTGGTTATTGAGAAACAGCTCCTAAAACATTATTTGACACTTTTGGTTGTTGAAAAACAGCTTCTAACCATTATTTGACACTTTGGTTGTTGAGAAACAGCTCCTAAAACATTATTTTACACTTTTGGTTATTGAGAAACAGCTCCTAAAACATTATTTGACACTTTTGGTTGTTGAAAAACAGCTTCTAACCATTATTTGACACTTTGGTTGTTGAGAAACAGCTCCTAAAACATTATTTTACACTTTTGGTTGTTGAGAAACAGCTCCTAAAACATTATTTGACACTTTTGGTTGTTGAAAAACAGCTTCTAACCATTATTTGACACTTTGGTTGTTGAGAAACAGCTCCTAAAACATTATTTTACACTTTTGGTTATTGAGAAACAGCTCCTAAAACATTATTTGACACTTTTGGTTGTTGAAAAACAGCTTCTAACCATTATTTGACACTTTGGTTGTTGAGAAACAGCTCCTAAAACATTATTTTACACTTTTGGTTGTTGAGAAACAGCTCCTAAAACATTATTTGACACTTTTGGTTGTTGAACAACAGCTTCTAACCATTATTTGACACTTTGGTTGTTGAGAAACAGCTCCTAAAACATTATTTTACAATTTTGGTTATTGAGAAACAGCTCCTAAAACATTATTTGACACTTTTGGTTGTTTAAAAACAGCTTCTAACCATTATTTGACACTTTGGTTGTTGAGAAACAGCTCCTAAAACATTATTTTACACTTTTGGTTGTTGAGAAACAGCTCCTAAAACATTATTTGACACTTTTGGTTGTTGAAAAACAGCTTCCAACCATTATTTGACACTTTGGTTGTTGAGAAACAGCTCCTAAAACATTATTTTACACTTTTGGTTATTATTATTGGTGATTATTATTATTTTGGGAGGCAAATTATTTTGGCAAATTATTTTGGGAGGCAAATTATTATGGCAAATTATTTTGGGAGGCAAATTATTTTGGCAAATTATTTTGGGAGGCAAATTATTTTGGGAGGCAAATTATTTTGGCAAATTATTTTGGGAGGCAAATTATTTTGGCAAATTATTTTTGGGATGCAAATTATTTTGGCAAATTATTTTGGGATGCAAATTATTTTGGGAGGCAAATTATTTTGGCAAATTATTTTGGGAGGCAAATTATTTTGGCAAATTATTTTGGGAGGCAAATTATTTTGGGAGGCAAATTATTTTGGCAAATTATTTTGGGAGGCAAATTATTTTGGGAGGCAAATTATTTTGGGAGGCAAATTATTTTGGCAAATTATTTTGGGAGGCAAATTATTTTGGCAAATTATTTTGGGAGGCAAATTATTTTGGCAAATTATTTTGGGAGGCAAATTATTTTGGGAGGCAAATTATTTTGGGAGGCAAATTATTTTGGCAAATTATTTTGGGAGGCAAATTATTTTGGCAAATTATTTTGGGAGGCAAATTATTTTGGCAAATTATTTTGGGAGGCAAATTATTTTGGCAGGCAAATTATTTTGGCAAATTATTTTGGGAGGCAAATTATTTTGGCAAATTATTTTGGCAAATTATTTTGGCAAATTATTTTGGGAGGCAAATTATTTTGGCAAATTATTTTGGGAGGCAAATTATTTTGGCAAATTATTTTACACTTTTGGTTGTTGAGAAACAGCTCCTAAAACATTATTTGACACTTTTGGTTGTTGAAAAACAGCTTCTAACCATTATTTGACACTTTGGTTGTTGAGAAACAGCTCCTAAAACATTATTTTACACTTTTGGTTATTGAGAAACAGCTCCTAAAACATTATTTGACACTTTTGGTTGTTGAAAAACAGCTTCTAACCATTATTTGACACTTTGGTTGTTGAGAAACAGCTCCTAAAACATTATTTTACACTTTTGGTTATTGAGAAACAGCTCCTAAAACATTATTTGACACTTTTGGTTGTTGAAAAACAGCTTCTAACCATTATTTGACACTTTGGTTGTTGAGAAACAGCTCCTAAAACATTATTTTACACTTTTGGTTATTGAGAAACAGCTCCCAAAACATTATTTGACACTTTTGGTTGTTGAAAAACAGCTTCTAACCATTATTTGACACTTTGGTTGTTGAGAAACAGCTCCTAAAACATTATTTTACACTTTTGGTTATTGAGAAACAGCTCCTAAAACATTATTTGACACTTTTGGTTGTTGAAAAACAGCTTCTAACCATTATTTGACACTTTGGTTGTTGAGAAACAGCTCCTAAAACATTATTTTACACTTTTGGTTATTGAGAAACAGCTCCTAAAACATTATTTGACACTTTTGGTTGTTGAAAAACAGCTTCTAACCATTATTTGACACTTTGGTTATTGAGAAACAGCTCCTAAAACATTATTTTACACTTTTGGTTATTGAGAAACAGCTCCTAAAACATTATTTGACACTTTTGGTTGTTGAAAAACAGCTTCTAACCATTATTTGACACTTTGGTTGTTGAGAAACAGCTCCTAAAACATTATTTTACACTTTTGGTTATTGAGAAACAGCTCCTAAAACATTATTTGACACTTTTGGTTGTTGAAAAACAGCTTCTAACCATTATTTGACACTTTGGTTGTTGAGAAACAGCTCCTAAAACATTATTTTACACTTTTGGTTATTGAGAAACAGCTCCTAAAACATTATTTGACACTTTTGGTTGTTGAAAAACAGCTTCTAACCATTATTTGACACTTTGGTTGTTGAGAAACAGCTCCTAAAACATTATTTTACACTTTTGGTTGTTGAGAAACAGCTCCTAAAACATTATTTGACACTTTTGGTTGTTGAAAAACAGCTTCTAACCATTATTTGACACTTTGGTTGTTGAGAAACAGCTCCTAAAACATTATTTTACACTTTTGGTTATTGAGAAACAGCTCCTAAAACATTATTTGACACTTTTGGTTGTTGAAAAACAGCTTCTAACCATTATTTGACAATTTGGTTGTTGAGAAACAGCTCCTAAAACATTATTTTACACTTTTGGTTATTATTATTGGTGATTATTATTATTTTGGGAGGCAAATTATTTTGGCAAATTATTTTGGGAGGCAAATTATTTTGGCAAATTATTTTGGGAGGCAAATTATTATGGCAAATTATTTTGGGAGGCAAATTATTTTGGCAAATTATTTTGGGAGGCAAATTATTTTGGCAAATTATTTTGGGAGGCAAATTATTTTGGCAAATTATTTTGGCAACTATTTTGGGAGGCAAATTATTTTGGGAGGCAAATTATTTTGGGAGGCAAATTATTTTGGCAGGCAAATTATTTTGGCAAATTATTTTGGGAGGCAAATTTTTTTGGGAGGCAAATTATTTTGGGAGGCAAATTATTTTGGCAAATTATTTTGGGAGGCAAATTATTTTGGCAAATTATTTTTGGGAGGCAAATTATTTTGGCAAATTATTTTGGCAGGCAAATTATTTTGGGATGCAAATTATTTTGGGATGCAAATTATTTTGGGATGCAAATTATTTTGGGATGCAAATTATTTTGGGAGGCAAATTATTTTGGGATGCAAATTATTTTGGGAGGCAAATTATTTTGGCAAATTATTTTGGGAGGCAAATTATTTTGGCAAATTATTTTGGGAGGCAAATTATTTTGGCAAATTATTTTGGGAGGCAAATTATTTTGGCAAATTATTTTGGGAGGCAAATTATTTTGGGAGGCAAATTATTTTGGAAGGCAAATTATTTTGGCAAATTATTTTGGGAGGCAAATTATTTTGGCAAATTATTTTGGGAGGCAAATTATTTTGGCAAATTATTTTACACTTTTGGTTGTTGAGAAACAGCTCCTAAAACATTATTTGACACTTTTGGTTGTTGAAAAACAGCTTCTAACCATTATTTGACACTTTGGTTGTTGAGAAACAGCTCCTAAAACATTATTTTACACTTTTGGTTATTGAGAAACAGCTCCTAAAACATTATTTGACACTTTTGGTTGTTGAAAAACAGCTTCTAACCATTATTTGACACTTTGGTTGTTGAGAAACAGCTCCTAAAACATTATTTTACACTTTTGGTTATTGAGAAACAGCTCCTAAAACATTATTTGACACTTTTGGTTGTTGAAAAACAGCTTCTAACCATTCTTTGACACTTTGGTTGTTGAGAAACAGCTCCTAAAACATTATTTTACACTTTTGGTTATTGAGAAACAGCTCCTAAAACATTATTTGACACTTTTGGTTGTTGAAAAACAGCTTCTAACCATTATTTGACACTTTGGTTGTTGAGAAACAGCTCCTAAAACATTATTTTACACTTTTGGTTATTATTATTGGTGATTATTATTATTTTGGGAGGCAAATTATTTTGGCAAATTATTTTGGGAGGCAAATTATTATGGCAAATTATTTTGGGAGGCAAATTATTTTGGCAAATTATTTTGGGAGGCAAATTATTTTGGGAGGCAAATTATTTTGGCAAATTATTTTGGGAGGCAAATTATTTTGGCAAATTATTTTGGGAGGCAAATTATTTTGGCAAATTATTTTTGGGAGGCAAATTATTTTGGGATGCAAATTATTTTGGCAAATTATTTTGGGATGCAAATTATTTTGGGAGGCAAATTATTTTGGGAGGCAAATTATTTTGGCAAATTATTTTGGGAGGCAAATTATTTTGGCAAATTATTTTGGGAGGCAAATTATTTTGGCAAATTATTTTGGGAGGCAAATTATTTTGGGAGGCAAATTATTTTGGCAAATTATTTTGGGAGGCAAATTATTTTGGGAGGCAAATTATTTTGGCAGGCAAATTATTTTGGCAAATTATTCTACACTTTTGGTTGTTGAGAAACAGCTCCTAAAACATTATTTGACACTTTTGGTTGTTGAAAAACAGCTTCTAACCATTATTTGACACTTTGGTTGTTGAGAAACAGCTCCTAAAACATTATTTTACACTTTTGGTTGTTGAGAAACAGCTCCTAAAACATTATTTGACACTTTTGGTTGTTGAAAAACAGCTTCTAACCATTATTTGACACTTTGGTTGTTGAGAAACAGCTCCTAAAACATTATTTTACACTTTTGGTTATTGAGAAACAGCTCCTAAAACATTATTTGACACTTTTGGTTGTTGAAAAACAGCTTCTAACCATTCTTTGACACTTTGGTTGTTGAGAAACAGCTCCTAAAACATTATTGTACACTTTTGGTTATTGAGAAACAGCTCCTAAAACATTATTTGACACTTTTGGTTGTTGAAAAACAGCTTCTAACCATTATTTGACACTTTGGTTGTTGAGAAACAGCTCCTAAAACATTATTTTACACTTTTGGTTATTGAGAAACAGCTCCTAAAACATTATTTGACACTTTTGGTTGTTGAAAAACAGCTTCTAACCATTCTTTGACACTTTGGTTGTTGAGAAACAGCTCCTAAAACATTATTTTACACTTTTGGTTATTGAGAAACAGCTCCTAAAACATTATTTGACACTTTTGGTTGTTGAAAAACAGCTTCTAACCATTATTTGACACTTTGGTTGTTGAGAAACAGCTCCTAAAACATTATTTTACACTTTTGGTTATTGAGAAACAGCTCCTAAAACATTATTTGACACTTTTGGTTGTTGAAAAACAGCTTCTAACCATTATTTGACACTTTGGTTGTTGAGAAACAGCTCCTAAAACATTATTTTACACTTTTGGTTGTTGAGAAACAGCTCCTAAAACATTATTTGACACTTTTGGTTGTTGAAAAACAGCTTCTAACCATTATTTGACACTTTGGTTGTTGAGAAACAGCTCCTAAAACATTATTTTACACTTTTGGTTATTGAGAAACAGCTCCTAAAACATTATTTGACACTTTTGGTTGTTGAAAAACAGCTTCTAACCATTATTTGACAATTTGGTTGTTGAGAAACAGCTCCTAAAACATTATTTTACACTTTTGGTTATTATTATTGGTGATTATTATTATTTTGGGAGGCAAATTATTTTGGCAAATTATTTTGGGAGGCAAATTATTTTGGCAAATTATTTTGGGAGGCAAATTATTATGGCAAATTATTTTGGGAGGCAAATTATTTTGGGAGGCAAATTATTTTGGCAAATTATTTTGGGAGGCAAATTATTTTGGGAGGCAAATTATTTTGGGAGGCAAATTATTTTGGGAGGCAAATTATTTTGGGAGGCAAATTATTTTGGCAAATTATTTTGGGAGGCAAATTATTTTGGCAAATTATTTTGGGAGGCAAATTATTTTGGCAAATTATTTTGGGAGGCAAATTATTTTGGCAAATTATTTTGGGAGGCAAATTATTTTGGGAGGCAAATTATTTTGGCAAATTATTTTGGGAGGCAAATTATTTTGGCAAATTATTTTGGGAGGCAAATTATTTTGGCAAATTATTTTGGCAGGCAAATTATTTTGGCAGGCAAATTATTTTGGCAAATTATTTTGGGAGGCAAATTATTTTGGCAAATTATTTTGGGAGGCAAATTATTTTGGCAAATTATTTTGGGAGGCAAATTATTTTGGCAAATTATTTTGGGAGGCAAATTATTTTGGCAAATTATTTTGGGAGGCAAATTATTTTGGCAAATTATTTTACACTTTTGGTTGTTGAGAAACAGCTCCTAAAACATTATTTGACACTTTTGGTTGTTGAAAAACAGCTTCTAACCATTATTTGACACTTTGGTTGTTGAGAAACAGCTCCTAAAACATTATTTTACACTTTTGGTTATTGAGAAACAGCTCCTAAAACATTATTTGACACTTTTGGTTGTTGAAAAACAGCTTCTAACCATTATTTGACACTTTGGTTGTTGAGAAACAGCTCCTAAAACATTATTTTACACTTTTGGTTATTGAGAAACAGCTCCTAAAACATTATTTGACACTTTTGGTTGTTGAAAAACAGCTTCTAACCATTATTTGACACTTTGGTTGTTGAGAAACAGCTCCTAAAACATTATTTTACACTTTTGGTTATTGAGAAACAGCTCCCAAAACATTATTTGACACTTTTGGTTGTTGAAAAACAGCTTCTAACCATTATTTGACACTTTGGTTGTTGAGAAACAGCTCCTAAAACATTATTTTACACTTTTGGTTATTGAGAAACAGCTCCTAAAACATTATTTGACACTTTTGGTTGTTGAAAAACAGCTTCTAACCATTATTTGACACTTTGGTTGTTGAGAAACAGCTCCTAAAACATTATTTTACACTTTTGGTTATTGAGAAACAGCTCCTAAAACATTATTTGACACTTTTGGTTGTTGAAAAACAGCTTCTAACCATTATTTGACACTTTGGTTGTTGAGAAACAGCTCCTAAAACATTATTTTACACTTTTGGTTATTGAGAAACAGCTCCTAAAACATTATTTGACACTTTTGGTTGTTGAAAAACAGCTTCTAACCATTATTTGACACTTTGGTTGTTGAGAAACAGCTCCTAAAACATTATTTTACACTTTTGGTTATTGAGAAACAGCTCCTAAAACATTATTTGACACTTTTGGTTGTTGAAAAACAGCTTCTAACCATTATTTGACACTTTGGTTGTTGAGAAACAGCTCCTAAAACATTATTTTACACTTTTGGTTATTGAGAAACAGCTCCTAAAACATTATTTGACACTTTTGGTTGTTGAAAAACAGCTTCTAACCATTATTTGACACTTTGGTTGTTGAGAAACAGCTCCTAAAACATTATTTTACACTTTTGGTTGTTGAGAAACAGCTCCTAAAACATTATTTGACACTTTTGGTTGTTGAAAAACAGCTTCTAACCATTATTTGACACTTTGGTTGTTGAGAAACAGCTCCTAAAACATTATTTTACACTTTTGGTTATTGAGAAACAGCTCCTAAAACATTATTTGACACTTTTGGTTGTTGAAAAACAGCTTCTAACCATTATTTGACACTTTGGTTGTTGAGAAACAGCTCCTAAAACATTATTTTACACTTTTGGTTGTTGAGAAACAGCTCCTAAAACATTATTTGACACTTTTGGTTGTTGAACAACAGCTTCTAACCATTATTTGACACTTTGGTTGTTGAGAAACAGCTCCTAAAACATTATTTTACAATTTTGGTTATTGAGAAACAGCTCCTAAAACATTATTTGACACTTTTGGTTGTTTAAAAACAGCTTCTAACCATTATTTGACACTTTGGTTGTTGAGAAACAGCTCCTAAAACATTATTTTACACTTTTGGTTGTTGAGAAACAGCTCCTAAAACATTATTTGACACTTTTGGTTGTTGAAAAACAGCTTCCAACCATTATTTGACACTTTGGTTGTTGAGAAACAGCTCCTAAAACATTATTTTACACTTTTGGTTATTATTATTGGTGATTATTATTATTTTGGGAGGCAAATTATTTTGGCAAATTATTTTGGGAGGCAAATTATTATGGCAAATTATTTTGGGAGGCAAATTATTTTGGCAAATTATTTTGGGAGGCAAATTATTTTGGGAGGCAAATTATTTTGGCAAATTATTTTGGGAGGCAAATTATTTTGGCAAATTATTTTTGGGATGCAAATTATTTTGGCAAATTATTTTGGGATGCAAATTATTTTGGGAGGCAAATTATTTTGGGAGGCAAATTATTTTGGGAGGCAAATTATTTTGGGAGGCAAATTATTTTGGCAAATTATTTTGGGAGGCAAATTATTTTGGGAGGCAAATTATTTTGGGAGGCAAATTATTTTGGCAAATTATTTTGGGAGGCAAATTATTTTGGCAAATTATTTTGGGAGGCAAATTATTTTGGCAAATTATTTTGGGAGGCAAATTATTTTGGGAGGCAAATTATTTTGGGAGGCAAATTATTTTGGCAAATTATTTTGGGAGGCAAATTATTTTGGCAAATTATTTTGGGAGGCAAATTATTTTGGCAAATTATTTTGGGAGGCAAATTATTTTGGCAGGCAAATTATTTTGGCAAATTATTTTGGGAGGCAAATTATTTTGGCAAATTATTTTGGCAAATTATTTTGGGAGGCAAATTATTTTGGCAAATTATTTTGGGAGGCAAATTATTTTGGCAAATTATTTTACACTTTTGGTTGTTGAGAAACAGCTCCTAAAACATTATTTGACACTTTTGGTTGTTGAAAAACAGCTTCTAACCATTATTTGACACTTTGGTTGTTGAGAAACAGCTCCTAAAACATTATTTTACACTTTTGGTTATTGAGAAACAGCTCCTAAAACATTATTTGACACTTTTGGTTGTTGAAAAACAGCTTCTAACCATTATTTGACACTTTGGTTGTTGAGAAACAGCTCCTAAAACATTATTTTACACTTTTGGTTATTGAGAAACAGCTCCTAAAACATTATTTGACACTTTTGGTTGTTGAAAAACAGCTTCTAACCATTATTTGACACTTTGGTTGTTGAGAAACAGCTCCTAAAACATTATTTTACACTTTTGGTTATTGAGAAACAGCTCCCAAAACATTATTTGACACTTTTGGTTGTTGAAAAACAGCTTCTAACCATTATTTGACACTTTGGTTGTTGAGAAACAGCTCCTAAAACATTATTTTACACTTTTGGTTATTGAGAAACAGCTCCTAAAACATTATTTGACACTTTTGGTTGTTGAAAAACAGCTTCTAACCATTATTTGACACTTTGGTTGTTGAGAAACAGCTCCTAAAACATTATTTTACACTTTTGGTTATTGAGAAACAGCTCCTAAAACATTATTTGACACTTTTGGTTGTTGAAAAACAGCTTCTAACCATTATTTGACACTTTGGTTATTGAGAAACAGCTCCTAAAACATTATTTTACACTTTTGGTTATTGAGAAACAGCTCCTAAAACATTATTTGACACTTTTGGTTGTTGAAAAACAGCTTCTAACCATTATTTGACACTTTGGTTGTTGAGAAACAGCTCCTAAAACATTATTTTACACTTTTGGTTATTGAGAAACAGCTCCTAAAACATTATTTGACACTTTTGGTTGTTGAAAAACAGCTTCTAACCATTATTTGACACTTTGGTTGTTGAGAAACAGCTCCTAAAACATTATTTTACACTTTTGGTTATTGAGAAACAGCTCCTAAAACATTATTTGACACTTTTGGTTGTTGAAAAACAGCTTCTAACCATTATTTGACACTTTGGTTGTTGAGAAACAGCTCCTAAAACATTATTTTACACTTTTGGTTGTTGAGAAACAGCTCCTAAAACATTATTTGACACTTTTGGTTGTTGAAAAACAGCTTCTAACCATTATTTGACACTTTGGTTGTTGAGAAACAGCTCCTAAAACATTATTTTACACTTTTGGTTATTGAGAAACAGCTCCTAAAACATTATTTGACACTTTTGGTTGTTGAAAAACAGCTTCTAACCATTATTTGACAATTTGGTTGTTGAGAAACAGCTCCTAAAACATTATTTTACACTTTTGGTTATTATTATTGGTGATTATTATTATTTTGGGAGGCAAATTATTTTGGCAAATTATTTTGGGAGGCAAATTATTTTGGCAAATTATTTTGGGAGGCAAATTATTATGGCAAATTATTTTGGGAGGCAAATTATTTTGGCAAATTATTTTGGGAGGCAAATTATTTTGGCAAATTATTTTGGGAGGCAAATTATTTTGGCAAATTATTTTGGCAACTATTTTGGGAGGCAAATTATTTTGGGAGGCAAATTATTTTGGCAGGCAAATTATTTTGGCAAATTATTTTGGGAGGCAAATTTTTTTGGGAGGCAAATTATTTTGGGAGGCAAATTATTTTGGCAAATTATTTTGGGAGGCAAATTATTTTGGCAAATTATTTTTGGGAGGCAAATTATTTTGGCAAATTATTTTGGCAGGCAAATTATTTTGGGATGCAAATTATTTTGGCAAATTATTTTGGGATGCAAATTATTTTGGGATGCAAATTATTTTGGGAGGCAAATTATTTTGGGATGCAAATTATTTTGGGAGGCAAATTATTTTGGCAAATTATTTTGGGAGGCAAATTATTTTGGCAAATTATTTTGGGAGGCAAATTATTTTGGCAAATTATTTTGGGAGGCAAATTATTTTGGCAAATTATTTTGGGAGGCAAATTATTTTGGGAGGCAAATTATTTTGGGAGGCAAATTATTTTGGAAGGCAAATTATTTTGGCAAATTATTTTGGGAGGCAAATTATTTTGGCAAATTATTTTGGGAGGCAAATTATTTTGGCAAATTATTTTACACTTTTGGTTGTTGAGAAACAGCTCCTAAAACATTATTTGACACTTTTGGTTGTTGAAAAACAGCTTCTAACCATTATTTGACACTTTGGTTGTTGAGAAACAGCTCCTAAAACATTATTTTACACTTTTGGTTATTGAGAAACAGCTCCTAAAACATTATTTGACACTTTTGGTTGTTGAAAAACAGCTTCTAACCATTATTTGACACTTTGGTTGTTGAGAAACAGCTCCTAAAACATTATTTTACACTTTTGGTTATTGAGAAACAGCTCCTAAAACATTATTTGACACTTTTGGTTGTTGAAAAACAGCTTCTAACCATTCTTTGACACTTTGGTTGTTGAGAAACAGCTCCTAAAACATTATTTTACACTTTTGGTTATTGAGAAACAGCTCCTAAAACATTATTTGACACTTTTGGTTGTTGAAAAACAGCTTCTAACCATTATTTGACACTTTGGTTGTTGAGAAACAGCTCCTAAAACATTATTTTACACTTTTGGTTATTATTATTGGTGATTATTATTATTTTGGGAGGCAAATTATTTTGGCAAATTATTTTGGGAGGCAAATTATTATGGCAAATTATTTTGGGAGGCAAATTATTTTGGCAAATTATTTTGGGAGGCAAATTATTTTGGGAGGCAAATTATTTTGGCAAATTATTTTGGGAGGCAAATTATTTTGGCAAATTATTTTGGGAGGCAAATTATTTTGGGAGGCAAATTATTTTGGCAAATTATTTTTGGGAGGCAAATTATTTTGGGATGCAAATTATTTTGGCAAATTATTTTGGGATGCAAATTATTTTGGGAGGCAAATTATTTTGGGAGGCAAATTATTTTGGCAAATTATTTTGGGAGGCAAATTATTTTGGCAAATTATTTTGGGAGGCAAATTATTTTGGGAGGCAAATTATTTTGGCAAATTATTTTGGGAGGCAAATTATTTTGGGAGGCAAATTATTTTGGCAGGCAAATTATTTTGGCAAATTATTCTACACTTTTGGTTGTTGAGAAACAGCTCCTAAAACATTATTTGACACTTTTGGTTGTTGAAAAACAGCTTCTAACCATTATTTGACACTTTGGTTGTTGAGAAACAGCTCCTAAAACATTATTTTACACTTTTGGTTGTTGAGAAACAGCTCCTAAAACATTATTTGACACTTTTGGTTGTTGAAAAACAGCTTCTAACCATTATTTGACACTTTGGTTGTTGAGAAACAGCTCCTAAAACATTATTTTACACTTTTGGTTATTGAGAAACAGCTCCTAAAACATTATTTGACACTTTTGGTTGTTGAAAAACAGCTTCTAACCATTCTTTGACACTTTGGTTGTTGAGAAACAGCTCCTAAAACATTATTGTACACTTTTGGTTATTGAGAAACAGCTCCTAAAACATTATTTGACACTTTTGGTTGTTGAAAAACAGCTTCTAACCATTATTTGACACTTTGGTTGTTGAGAAACAGCTCCTAAAACATTATTTTACACTTTTGGTTATTGAGAAACAGCTCCTAAAACATTATTTGACACTTTTGGTTGTTGAAAAACAGCTTCTAACCATTCTTTGACACTTTGGTTGTTGAGAAACAGCTCCTAAAACATTATTTTACACTTTTGGTTATTGAGAAACAGCTCCTAAAACATTATTTGACACTTTTGGTTGTTGAAAAACAGCTTCTAACCATTATTTGACACTTTGGTTGTTGAGAAACAGCTCCTAAAACATTATTTTACACTTTTGGTTATTGAGAAACAGCTCCTAAAACATTATTTGACACTTTTGGTTGTTGAAAAACAGCTTCTAACCATTATTTGACACTTTGGTTGTTGAGAAACAGCTCCTAAAACATTATTTTACACTTTTGGTTGTTGAGAAACAGCTCCTAAAACATTATTTGACACTTTTGGTTGTTGAAAAACAGCTTCTAACCATTATTTGACACTTTGGTTGTTGAGAAACAGCTCCTAAAACATTATTTTACACTTTTGGTTATTGAGAAACAGCTCCTAAAACATTATTTGACACTTTTGGTTGTTGAAAAACAGCTTCTAACCATTATTTGACAATTTGGTTGTTGAGAAACAGCTCCTAAAACATTATTTTACACTTTTGGTTATTATTATTGGTGATTATTATTATTTTGGGAGGCAAATTATTTTGGCAAATTATTTTGGGAGGCAAATTATTTTGGCAAATTATTTTGGGAGGCAAATTATTATGGCAAATTATTTTGGGAGGCAAATTATTTTGGCAAATTATTTTGGGAGGCAAATTATTTTGGGAGGCAAATTATTTTGGCAAATTATTTTGGCAACTATTTTGGGAGGCAAATTATTTTGGGAGGCAAATTATTTTGGGAGGCAAATTATTTTGGGAGGCAAATTATTTTGGCAGGCAAATTATTTTGGCAAATTATTTTGGGAGGCAAATTTTTTTGGGAGGCAAATTATTTTGGGAGGCAAATTATTTTGGCAAATTATTTTGGGAGGCAAATTATTTTGGCAAATTATTTTGGCAAATTATTTTTGGGAGGCAAATTATTTTGGCAAATTATTTTGGCAGGCAAATTATTTTGGGATGCAAATTATTTTGGGATGCAAATTATTTTGGGATGCAAATTATTTTGGGATGCAAATTATTTTGGGAGGCAAATTATTTTGGGATGCAAATTATTTTGGGAGGCAAATTATTTTGGCAAATTATTTTGGGAGGCAAATTATTTTGGCAAATTATTTTGGGAGGCAAATTATTTTGGCAAATTATTTTGGGAGGCAAATTATTTTGGCAAATTATTTTGGGAGGCAAATTATTTTGGGAGGCAAATTATTTTGGAAGGCAAATTATTTTGGCAAATTATTTTGGGAGGCAAATTATTTTGGCAAATTATTTTGGGAGGCAAATTATTTTGGCAAATTATTTTACACTTTTGGTTGTTGAGAAACAGCTCCTAAAACATTATTTGACACTTTTGGTTGTTGAAAAACAGCTTCTAACCATTATTTGACACTTTGGTTGTTGAGAAACAGCTCCTAAAACATTATTTTACACTTTTGGTTATTGAGAAACAGCTCCTAAAACATTATTTGACACTTTTGGTTGTTGAAAAACAGCTTCTAACCATTATTTGACACTTTGGTTGTTGAGAAACAGCTCCTAAAACATTATTTTACACTTTTGGTTATTGAGAAACAGCTCCTAAAACATTATTTGACACTTTTGGTTGTTGAAAAACAGCTTCTAACCATTCTTTGACACTTTGGTTGTTGAGAAACAGCTCCTAAAACATTATTTTACACTTTTGGTTATTGAGAAACAGCTCCTAAAACATTATTTGACACTTTTGGTTGTTGAAAAACAGCTTCTAACCATTATTTGACACTTTGGTTGTTGAGAAACAGCTCCTAAAACATTATTTTACACTTTTGGTTATTATTATTGGTGATTATTATTATTTTGGGAGGCAAATTATTTTGGCAAATTATTTTGGGAGGCAAATTATTATGGCAAATTATTTTGGGAGGCAAATTATTTTGGCAAATTATTTTGGGAGGCAAATTATTTTGGGAGGCAAATTATTTTGGCAAATTATTTTGGGAGGCAAATTATTTTGGCAAATTATTTTGGGAGGCAAATTATTTTGGCAAATTATTTTTGGGAGGCAAATTATTTTGGGATGCAAATTATTTTGGCAAATTATTTTGGGATGCAAATTATTTTGGGAGGCAAATTATTTTGGGAGGCAAATTATTTTGGCAAATTATTTTGGGAGGCAAATTATTTTGGCAAATTATTTTGGGAGGCAAATTATTTTGGCAAATTATTTTGGGAGGCAAATTATTTTGGGAGGCAAATTATTTTGGCAAATTATTTTGGGAGGCAAATTATTTTGGGAGGCAAATTATTTTGGCAGGCAAATTATTTTGGCAAATTATTCTACACTTTTGGTTGTTGAGAAACAGCTCCTAAAACATTATTTGACACTTTTGGTTGTTGAAAAACAGCTTCTAACCATTATTTGACACTTTGGTTGTTGAGAAACAGCTCCTAAAACATTATTTTACACTTTTGGTTGTTGAGAAACAGCTCCTAAAACATTATTTGACACTTTTGGTTGTTGAAAAACAGCTTCTAACCATTATTTGACACTTTGGTTGTTGAGAAACAGCTCCTAAAACATTATTTTACACTTTTGGTTATTGAGAAACAGCTCCTAAAACATTATTTGACACTTTTGGTTGTTGAAAAACAGCTTCTAACCATTCTTTGACACTTTGGTTGTTGAGAAACAGCTCCTAAAACATTATTGTACACTTTTGGTTATTGAGAAACAGCTCCTAAAACATTATTTGACACTTTTGGTTGTTGAAAAACAGCTTCTAACCATTATTTGACACTTTGGTTGTTGAGAAACAGCTCCTAAAACATTATTTTACACTTTTGGTTATTGAGAAACAGCTCCTAAAACATTATTTGACACTTTTGGTTGTTGAAAAACAGCTTCTAACCATTCTTTGACACTTTGGTTGTTGAGAAACAGCTCCTAAAACATTATTTTACACTTTTGGTTATTGAGAAACAGCTCCTAAAACATTATTTGACACTTTTGGTTGTTGAAAAACAGCTTCTAACCATTATTTGACACTTTGGTTGTTGAGAAACAGCTCCTAAAACATTATTTTACACTTTTGGTTATTATTATTGGTGATTATTATTATTTTGGGAGGCAAATTATTTTGGCAAATTATTTTGGGAGGCAAATTATTATGGCAAATTATTTTGGGAGGCAAATTATTTTGGCAAATTATTTTGGGAGGCAAATTATTTTGGGAGGCAAATTATTTTGGCAAATTATTTTGGGAGGCAAATTATTTTGGCAAATTATTTTGGGAGGCAAATTATTTTGGCAAATTATTTTTGGGAGGCAAATTATTTTGGGATGCAAATTATTTTGGCAAATTATTTTGGGATGCAAATTATTTTGGGAGGCAAATTATTTTGGCAAATTATTTTGGGAGGCAAATTATTTTGGCAAATTATTTTGGGAGGCAAATTATTTTGGCAAATTATTTTGGGAGGCAAATTATTTTGGCAAATTATTTTGGGAGGCAAATTATTTTGGGAGGCAAATTATTTTGGCAAATTATTTTGGGAGGCAAATTATTTTGGGAGGCAAATTATTTTGGCAGGCAAATTATTTTGGCAAATTATTCTACACTTTTGGTTGTTGAGAAACAGCTCCTAAAACATTATTTGACACTTTTGGTTGTTGAAAAACAGCTTCTAACCATTATTTGACACTTTGGTTGTTGAGAAACAGCTCCTAAAACATTATTTTACACTTTTGGTTGTTGAGAAACAGCTCCTAAAACATTATTTGACACTTTTGGTTGTTGAAAAACAGCTTCTAACCATTATTTGACACTTTGGTTGTTGAGAAACAGCTCCTAAAACATTATTTTACACTTTTGGTTATTGAGAAACAGCTCCTAAAACATTATTTGACACTTTTGGTTGTTGAAAAACAGCTTCTAACCATTATTTGACACTTTGGTTGTTGAGAAACAGCTCCTAAAACATTATTTTACACTTTTGGTTGTTGAGAAACAGCTCCTAAAACATTATTTGACACTTTTGGTTGTTGAACAACAGCTTCTAACCATTATTTGACACTTTGGTTGTTGAGAAACAGCTCCTAAAACATTATTTTACAATTTTGGTTATTGAGAAACAGCTCCTAAAACATTATTTGACACTTTTGGTTGTTTAAAAACAGCTTCTAACCATTATTTGACACTTTGGTTGTTGAGAAACAGCTCCTAAAACATTATTTTACACTTTTGGTTGTTGAGAAACAGCTCCTAAAACATTATTTGACACTTTTGGTTGTTGAAAAACAGCTTCTAACCATTATTTGACACTTTGGTTGTTGAGAAACAGCTCCTAAAACATTATTTTACACTTTTGGTTATTATTATTGGTGATTATTATTATTTTGGGAGGCAAATTATTTTGGCAAATTATTTTGGGAGGCAAATTATTATGGCAAATTATTTTGGGAGGCAAATTATTTTGGCAAATTATTTTGGGAGGCAAATTATTTTGGCAAATTATTTTGGGAGGCAAATTATTTTGGCAAATTATTTTGGGAGGCAAATTATTTTGGCAAATTATTTTTGGGAGGCAAATTATTTTGGGATGCAAATTATTTTGGCAAATTATTTTGGGATGCAAATTATTTTGGGAGGCAAATTATTTTGGCAAATTATTTTGGGAGGCAAATTATTTTGGCAAATTATTTTGGGAGGCAAATTATTTTGGCAAATTATTTTGGGAGGCAAATTATTTTGGCAAATTATTTTGGGAGGCAAATTATTTTGGGAGGCAAATTATTTTGGCAAATTATTTTGGGAGGCAAATTATTTTGGGAGGCAAATTATTTTGGCAGGCAAATTATTTTGGCAAATTATTCTACACTTTTGGTTGTTGAGAAACAGCTCCTAAAACATTATTTGACACTTTTGGTTGTTGAAAAACAGCTTCTAACCATTATTTGACACTTTGGTTGTTGAGAAACAGCTCCTAAAACATTATTTTACACTTTTGGTTGTTGAGAAACAGCTCCTAAAACATTATTTGACACTTTTGGTTGTTGAAAAACAGCTTCTAACCATTATTTGACACTTTGGTTGTTGAGAAACAGCTCCTAAAACATTATTTTACACTTTTGGTTATTGAGAAACAGCTCCTAAAACATTATTTGACACTTTTGGTTGTTGAAAAACAGCTTCTAACCATTATTTGACACTTTGGTTGTTGAGAAACAGCTCCTAAAACATTATTTTACACTTTTGGTTGTTGAGAAACAGCTCCTAAAACATTATTTGACACTTTTGGTTGTTGAACAACAGCTTCTAACCATTATTTGACACTTTGGTTGTTGAGAAACAGCTCCTAAAACATTATTTTACAATTTTGGTTATTGAGAAACAGCTCCTAAAACATTATTTGACACTTTTGGTTGTTTAAAAACAGCTTCTAACCATTATTTGACACTTTGGTTGTTGAGAAACAGCTCCTAAAACATTATTTTACACTTTTGGTTGTTGAGAAACAGCTCCTAAAACATTATTTGACACTTTTGGTTGTTGAAAAACAGCTTCTAACCATTATTTGACACTTTGGTTGTTGAGAAACAGCTCCTAAAACATTATTTTACACTTTTGGTTATTATTATTGGTGATTATTATTATTTTGGGAGGCAAATTATTTTGGCAAATTATTTTGGGAGGCAAATTATTATGGCAAATTATTTTGGGAGGCAAATTATTTTGGCAAATTATTTTGGGAGGCAAATTATTTTGGCAAATTATTTTGGGAGGCAAATTATTTTGGCAAATTATTTTGGGAGGCAAATTATTTTGGCAAATTATTTTTGGGATGCAAATTATTTTGGCAAATTATTTTGGGATGCAAATTATTTTGGGAGGCAAATTATTTTGGCAAATTATTTTGGGAGGCAAATTATTTTGGCAAATTATTTTGGGAGGCAAATTATTTTGGGAGGCAAATTATTTTGGGAGGCAAATTATTTTGGGAGGCAAATTATTTTGGCAAATTATTTTGGGAGGCAAATTATTTTGGCAAATTATTTTGGGAGGCAAATTATTTTGGCAAATTATTTTGGGAGGCAAATTATTTTGGCAAATTATTTTGGGAGGCAAATTATTTTGGGAGGCAAATTATTTTGGCAAATTATTTTGGCAGGCAAATTATTTTGGCAGGCAAATTATTTTGGCAAATTATTTTGGGAGGCAAATTATTTTGGCAAATTATTTTGGGAGGCAAATTATTTTGGGAGGCAAATTATTTTGGCAAATTATTTTGGGAGGCAAATTATTTTGGCAAATTATTTTGGGAGGCAAATTATTTTGGCAAATTATTTTACACTTTTGGTTGTTGAGAAACAGCTCCTAAAACATTATTTGACACTTTTGGTTGTTGAAAAACAGCTTCTAACCATTATTTGACACTTTGGTTGTTGAGAAACAGCTCCTAAAACATTATTTTACACTTTTGGTTATTGAGAAACAGCTCCTAAAACATTATTTGACACTTTTGGTTGTTGAAAAACAGCTTCTAACCATTATTTGACACTTTGGTTGTTGAGAAACAGCTCCTAAAACATTATTTTACACTTTTGGTTATTGAGAAACAGCTCCTAAAACATTATTTGACACTTTTGGTTGTTGAAAAACAGCTTCTAACCATTATTTGACACTTTGGTTGTTGAGAAACAGCTCCTAAAACATTATTTTACACTTTTGGTTATTGAGAAACAGCTCCCAAAACATTATTTGACACTTTTGGTTGTTGAAAAACAGCTTCTAACCATTATTTGACACTTTGGTTGTTGAGAAACAGCTCCTAAAACATTATTTTACACTTTTGGTTATTGAGAAACAGCTCCTAAAACATTATTTGACACTTTTGGTTGTTGAAAAACAGCTTCTAACCATTATTTGACACTTTGGTTGTTGAGAAACAGCTCCTAAAACATTATTTTACACTTTTGGTTATTGAGAAACAGCTCCTAAAACATTATTTGACACTTTTGGTTGTTGAAAAACAGCTTCTAACCATTATTTGACACTTTGGTTGTTGAGAAACAGCTCCTAAAACATTATTTTACACTTTTGGTTATTGAGAAACAGCTCCTAAAACATTATTTGACACTTTTGGTTGTTGAAAAACAGCTTCTAACCATTATTTGACACTTTGGTTGTTGAGAAACAGCTCCTAAAACATTATTTTACACTTTTGGTTATTGAGAAACAGCTCCTAAAACATTATTTGACACTTTTGGTTGTTGAAAAACAGCTTCTAACCATTATTTGACACTTTGGTTGTTGAGAAACAGCTCCTAAAACATTATTTTACACTTTTGGTTGTTGAGAAACAGCTCCTAAAACATTATTTGACACTTTTGGTTGTTGAAAAACAGCTTCTAACCATTATTTGACACTTTGGTTGTTGAGAAACAGCTCCTAAAACATTATTTTACACTTTTGGTTATTGAGAAACAGCTCCTAAAACATTATTTGACACTTTTGGTTGTTGAAAAACAGCTTCTAACCATTATTTGACAATTTGGTTGTTGAGAAACAGCTCCTAAAACATTATTTTACACTTTTGGTTATTATTATTGGTGATTATTATTATTTTGGGAGGCAAATTATTTTGGCAAATTATTTTGGGAGGCAAATTATTTTGGGAGGCAAATTATTATGGCAAATTATTTTGGGAGGCAAATTATTTTGGCAAATTATTTTGGGAGGCAAATTATTTTGGCAAATTATTTTGGCAACTATTTTGGGAGGCAAATTATTTTGGGAGGCAAATTATTTTGGGAGGCAAATTATTTTGGCAGGCAAATTATTTTGGGAGGCAAATTATTTTGGGAGGCAAATTTTTTTGGGAGGCAAATTATTTTGGGAGGCAAATTATTTTGGCAAATTATTTTGGGAGGCAAATTATTTTGGCAAATTATTTTTGGGAGGCAAATTATTTTGGCAAATTATTTTGGCAGGCAAATTATTTTGGGATGCAAATTATTTTGGCAAATTATTTTGGGATGCAAATTATTTTGGGAGGCAAATTATTTTGGGATGCAAATTATTTTGGGAGGCAAATTATTTTGGCAAATTATTTTGGGAGGCAAATTATTTTGGCAAATTATTTTGGCAAATTATTTTGGGAGGCAAATTATTTTGGCAAATTATTTTGGGAGGCAAATTATTTTGGGAGGCAAATTATTTTGGCAGGCAAATTATTTTGGCAAATTATTTTGGGAGGCAAATTATTTTGGCAAATTATTTTGGGAGGCAAATTATTTTGGCAAATTATTTTGGGAGGCAAATTATTTTGGGAGGCAAATTATTTTGGGAGGCAAATTATTTTGGGAGGCAAATTATTTTGGCAAATTATTTTGGGAGGCAAATTATTTTGGCAAATTATTTTGGGAGGCAAATTATTTTGGCAAATTATTTTGGGAGGCAAATTATTTTGGCAAATTATTTTGGGAGGCAAATTATTTTGGGAGGCAAATTATTTTGGCAAATTATTTTGGCAGGCAAATTATTTTGGCAGGCAAATTATTTTGGCAAATTATTTTGGGAGGCAAATTATTTTGGCAAATTATTTTGGGAGGCAAATTATTTTGGGAGGCAAATTATTTTGGCAAATTATTTTGGGAGGCAAATTATTTTGGCAAATTATTTTGGGAGGCAAATTATTTTGGCAAATTATTTTACACTTTTGGTTGTTGAGAAACAGCTCCTAAAACATTATTTGACACTTTTGGTTGTTGAAAAACAGCTTCTAACCATTATTTGACACTTTGGTTGTTGAGAAACAGCTCCTAAAACATTATTTTACACTTTTGGTTATTGAGAAACAGCTCCTAAAACATTATTTGACACTTTTGGTTGTTGAAAAACAGCTTCTAACCATTATTTGACACTTTGGTTGTTGAGAAACAGCTCCTAAAACATTATTTTACACTTTTGGTTATTGAGAAACAGCTCCTAAAACATTATTTGACACTTTTGGTTGTTGAAAAACAGCTTCTAACCATTATTTGACACTTTGGTTGTTGAGAAACAGCTCCTAAAACATTATTTTACACTTTTGGTTATTGAGAAACAGCTCCCAAAACATTATTTGACACTTTTGGTTGTTGAAAAACAGCTTCTAACCATTATTTGACACTTTGGTTGTTGAGAAACAGCTCCTAAAACATTATTTTACACTTTTGGTTATTGAGAAACAGCTCCTAAAACATTATTTGACACTTTTGGTTGTTGAAAAACAGCTTCTAACCATTATTTGACACTTTGGTTGTTGAGAAACAGCTCCTAAAACATTATTTTACACTTTTGGTTATTGAGAAACAGCTCCTAAAACATTATTTGACACTTTTGGTTGTTGAAAAACAGCTTCTAACCATTATTTGACACTTTGGTTGTTGAGAAACAGCTCCTAAAACATTATTTTACACTTTTGGTTATTGAGAAACAGCTCCTAAAACATTATTTGACACTTTTGGTTGTTGAAAAACAGCTTCTAACCATTATTTGACACTTTGGTTGTTGAGAAACAGCTCCTAAAACATTATTTTACACTTTTGGTTATTGAGAAACAGCTCCTAAAACATTATTTGACACTTTTGGTTGTTGAAAAACAGCTTCTAACCATTATTTGACACTTTGGTTGTTGAGAAACAGCTCCTAAAACATTATTTTACACTTTTGGTTGTTGAGAAACAGCTCCTAAAACATTATTTGACACTTTTGGTTGTTGAAAAACAGCTTCTAACCATTATTTGACACTTTGGTTGTTGAGAAACAGCTCCTAAAACATTATTTTACACTTTTGGTTATTGAGAAACAGCTCCTAAAACATTATTTGACACTTTTGGTTGTTGAAAAACAGCTTCTAACCATTATTTGACAATTTGGTTGTTGAGAAACAGCTCCTAAAACATTATTTTACACTTTTGGTTATTATTATTGGTGATTATTATTATTTTGGGAGGCAAATTATTTTGGCAAATTATTTTGGGAGGCAAATTATTTTGGGAGGCAAATTATTATGGCAAATTATTTTGGGAGGCAAATTATTTTGGCAAATTATTTTGGGAGGCAAATTATTTTGGCAAATTATTTTGGCAACTATTTTGGGAGGCAAATTATTTTGGGAGGCAAATTATTTTGGGAGGCAAATTATTTTGGCAGGCAAATTATTTTGGGAGGCAAATTATTTTGGGAGGCAAATTTTTTTGGGAGGCAAATTATTTTGGGAGGCAAATTATTTTGGCAAATTATTTTGGGAGGCAAATTATTTTGGCAAATTATTTTTGGGAGGCAAATTATTTTGGCAAATTATTTTGGCAGGCAAATTATTTTGGGATGCAAATTATTTTGGCAAATTATTTTGGGATGCAAATTATTTTGGGAGGCAAATTATTTTGGGATGCAAATTATTTTGGGAGGCAAATTATTTTGGCAAATTATTTTGGGAGGCAAATTATTTTGGCAAATTATTTTGGCAAATTATTTTGGGAGGCAAATTATTTTGGCAAATTATTTTGGGAGGCAAATTATTTTGGGAGGCAAATTATTTTGGCAGGCAAATTATTTTGGCAAATTATTTTGGGAGGCAAATTATTTTGGCAAATTATTTTGGGAGGCAAATTATTTTGGCAAATTATTTTACACTTTTGGTTGTTGAGAAACAGCTCCTAAAACATTATTTGACACTTTTGGTTGTTGGAAAACAGCTTCTAACCATTATTTGACACTTTGGTTGTTGAGAAACAGCTCCTAAAACATTATTTTACACTTTTGGTTATTGAGAAACAGCTCCTAAAACATTATTTGACACTTTTGGTTGTTGAAAAACAGCTTCAAACCATTATTTGACACTTTGGTTGTTGAGAAACAGCTCCTAAAACATTATTTTACACTTTTGGTTGTTGAGAAACAGCTCCTAAAACATTATTTGACACTTTTGGTTGTTGAAAAACAGCTTCTAACCATTATTTGACACTTTGGTTGTTGAGAAACAGCTCCTAAAACATTATTTTACACTTTTGGTTATTGAGAAACAGCTCCTAAAACATTATTTGACACTTTTGGTTGTTGAAAACAGCTTCTAACCATTATTTGACACTTTGGTTGTTGAGAAACAGCTCCTAAAACATTATTTTACACTTTTGGTTATTATTATTGGTGATTATTATTATTTTGGGAGGCAAATTATTTTGGCAAATTATTTTGGGAGGCAAATTATTATGGCAAATTATTTTGGGAGGCAAATTATTTTGGGAGGCAAATTATTTTGGGAGGCAAATTATTTTGGGAGGCAAATTATTTTGGCAAATTATTTTGGGAGGCAAATTATTTTGGCAAATTATTTTGGGAGGCAAATTATTTTGGCAAATTATTTTTGGGAGGCAAATTATTTTGGGATGCAAATTATTTTGGCAAATTATTTTGGGATGCAAATTATTTTGGGAGGCAAATTATTTTGGCAAATTATTTTGGGAGGCAAATTATTTTGGCAAATTATTTTGGGAGGCAAATTATTTTGGCAAATTATTTTGGGAGGCAAATTATTTTGGCAAATTATTTTGGGAGGCAAATTATTTTGGGAGGCAAATTATTTTGGCAAATTATTTTGGGAGGCAAATTATTTTGGGAGGCAAATTATTTTGGCAGGCAAATTATTTTGGCAAATTATTCTACACTTTTGGTTGTTGAGAAACAGCTCCTAAAACATTATTTGACACTTTTGGTTGTTGAAAAACAGCTTCTAACCATTATTTGACACTTTGGTTGTTGAGAAACAGCTCCTAAAACATTATTTTACACTTTTGGTTGTTGAGAAACAGCTCCTAAAACATTATTTGACACTTTTGGTTGTTGAAAAACAGCTTCTAACCATTATTTGACACTTTGGTTGTTGAGAAACAGCTCCTAAAACATTATTTTACACTTTTGGTTATTGAGAAACAGCTCCTAAAACATTATTTGACACTTTTGGTTGTTGAAAAACAGCTTCTAACCATTATTTGACACTTTGGTTGTTGAGAAACAGCTCCTAAAACATTATTTTACACTTTTGGTTGTTGAGAAACAGCTCCTAAAACATTATTTGACACTTTTGGTTGTTGAACAACAGCTTCTAACCATTATTTGACACTTTGGTTGTTGAGAAACAGCTCCTAAAACATTATTTTACAATTTTGGTTATTGAGAAACAGCTCCTAAAACATTATTTGACACTTTTGGTTGTTTAAAAACAGCTTCTAACCATTATTTGACACTTTGGTTGTTGAGAAACAGCTCCTAAAACATTATTTTACACTTTTGGTTGTTGAGAAACAGCTCCTAAAACATTATTTGACACTTTTGGTTGTTGAAAAACAGCTTCTAACCATTATTTGACACTTTGGTTGTTGAGAAACAGCTCCTAAAACATTATTTTACACTTTTGGTTATTATTATTGGTGATTATTATTATTTTGGGAGGCAAATTATTTTGGCAAATTATTTTGGGAGGCAAATTATTATGGCAAATTATTTTGGGAGGCAAATTATTTTGGCAAATTATTTTGGGAGGCAAATTATTTTGGCAAATTATTTTGGGAGGCAAATTATTTTGGCAAATTATTTTGGGAGGCAAATTATTTTGGCAAATTATTTTTGGGATGCAAATTATTTTGGCAAATTATTTTGGGATGCAAATTATTTTGGGAGGCAAATTATTTTGGCAAATTATTTTGGGAGGCAAATTATTTTGGCAAATTATTTTGGGAGGCAAATTATTTTGGGAGGCAAATTATTTTGGGAGGCAAATTATTTTGGGAGGCAAATTATTTTGGGAGGCAAATTATTTTGGCAAATTATTTTGGGAGGCAAAATATTTTGGCAAATTATTTTGGGAGGCAAATTATTTTGGCAAATTATTTTGGGAGGCAAATTATTTTGGCAAATTATTTTGGGAGGCAAATTATTTTGGGAGGCAAATTATTTTGGCAAATTATTTTGGGAGGCAAATTATTTTGGCAAATTATTTTGGGAGGCAAATTATTTTGGCAAATTATTTTGGCAGGCAAATTATTTTGGCAGGCAAATTATTTTGGCAAATTATTTTGGGAGGCAAATTATTTTGGCAAATTATTTTGGGAGGCAAATTATTTTGGCAAATTATTTTGGGAGGCAAATTATTTTGGCAAATTATTTTGGGAGGCAAATTATTTTGGCAAATTATTTTGGGAGGCAAATTATTTTGGCAAATTATTTTACACTTTTGGTTGTTGAGAAACAGCTCCTAAAACATTATTTGACACTTTTGGTTGTTGAAAAACAGCTTCTAACCATTATTTGACACTTTGGTTGTTGAGAAACAGCTCCTAAAACATTATTTTACACTTTTGGTTATTGAGAAACAGCTCCTAAAACATTATTTGACACTTTTGGTTGTTGAAAAACAGCTTCTAACCATTATTTGACACTTTGGTTGTTGAGAAACAGCTCCTAAAACATTATTTTACACTTTTGGTTATTGAGAAACAGCTCCTAAAACATTATTTGACACTTTTGGTTGTTGAAAAACAGCTTCTAACCATTATTTGACACTTTGGTTGTTGAGAAACAGCTCCTAAAACATTATTTTACACTTTTGGTTATTGAGAAACAGCTCCCAAAACATTATTTGACACTTTTGGTTGTTGAAAAACAGCTTCTAACCATTATTTGACACTTTGGTTGTTGAGAAACAGCTCCTAAAACATTATTTTACACTTTTGGTTATTGAGAAACAGCTCCTAAAACATTATTTGACACTTTTGGTTGTTGAAAAACAGCTTCTAACCATTATTTGACACTTTGGTTGTTGAGAAACAGCTCCTAAAACATTATTTTACACTTTTGGTTATTGAGAAACAGCTCCTAAAACATTATTTGACACTTTTGGTTGTTGAAAAACAGCTTCTAACCATTATTTGACACTTTGGTTGTTGAGAAACAGCTCCTAAAACATTATTTTACACTTTTGGTTATTGAGAAACAGCTCCTAAAACATTATTTGACACTTTTGGTTGTTGAAAAACAGCTTCTAACCATTATTTGACACTTTGGTTGTTGAGAAACAGCTCCTAAAACATTATTTTACACTTTTGGTTATTGAGAAACAGCTCCTAAAACATTATTTGACACTTTTGGTTGTTGAAAAACAGCTTCTAACCATTATTTGACACTTTGGTTGTTGAGAAACAGCTCCTAAAACATTATTTTACACTTTTGGTTATTGAGAAACAGCTCCTAAAACATTATTTGACACTTTTGGTTGTTGAAAAACAGCTTCTAACCATTATTTGACACTTTGGTTGTTGAGAAACAGCTCCTAAAACATTATTTTACACTTTTGGTTGTTGAGAAACAGCTCCTAAAACATTATTTGACACTTTTGGTTGTTGAAAAACAGCTTCTAACCATTATTTGACACTTTGGTTGTTGAGAAACAGCTCCTAAAACATTATTTTACACTTTTGGTTATTGAGAAACAGCTCCTAAAACATTATTTGACACTTTTGGTTGTTGAAAAACAGCTTCTAACCATTATTTGACAATTTGGTTGTTGAGAAACAGCTCCTAAAACATTATTTTACACTTTTGGTTATTATTATTGGTGATTATTATTATTTTGGGAGGCAAATTATTTTGGCAAATTATTTTGGGAGGCAAATTATTTTGGGAGGCAAATTATTATGGCAAATTATTTTGGGAGGCAAATTATTTTGGCAAATTATTTTGGGAGGCAAATTATTTTGGCAAATTATTTTGGCAACTATTTTGGGAGGCAAATTATTTTGGGAGGCAAATTATTTTGGGAGGCAAATTATTTTGGCAGGCAAATTATTTTGGGAGGCAAATTATTTTGGGAGGCAAATTTTTTTGGGAGGCAAATTATTTTGGGAGGCAAATTATTTTGGCAAATTATTTTGGGAGGCAAATTATTTTGGCAAATTATTTTTGGGAGGCAAATTATTTTGGCAAATTATTTTGGCAGGCAAATTATTTTGGGATGCAAATTATTTTGGCAAATTATTTTGGGATGCAAATTATTTTGGGAGGCAAATTATTTTGGGATGCAAATTATTTTGGGAGGCAAATTATTTTGGCAAATTATTTTGGGAGGCAAATTATTTTGGCAAATTATTTTGGCAAATTATTTTGGGAGGCAAATTATTTTGGCAAATTATTTTGGGAGGCAAATTATTTTGGGAGGCAAATTATTTTGGCAGGCAAATTATTTTGGCAAATTATTTTGGGAGGCAAATTATTTTGGCAAATTATTTTGGGAGGCAAATTATTTTGGCAAATTATTTTACACTTTTGGTTGTTGAGAAACAGCTCCTAAAACATTATTTGACACTTTTGGTTGTTGGAAAACAGCTTCTAACCATTATTTGACACTTTGGTTGTTGAGAAACAGCTCCTAAAACATTATTTTACACTTTTGGTTATTGAGAAACAGCTCCTAAAACATTATTTGACACTTTTGGTTGTTGAAAAACAGCTTCAAACCATTATTTGACACTTTGGTTGTTGAGAAACAGCTCCTAAAACATTATTTTACACTTTTGGTTGTTGAGAAACAGCTCCTAAAACATTATTTGACACTTTTGGTTGTTGAAAAACAGCTTCTAACCATTATTTGACACTTTGGTTGTTGAGAAACAGCTCCTAAAACATTATTTTACACTTTTGGTTATTGAGAAACAGCTCCTAAAACATTATTTGACACTTTTGGTTGTTGAAAAACAGCTTCTAACCATTATTTGACACTTTGGTTGTTGAGAAACAGCTCCTAAAACATTATTTTACACTTTTGGTTATTGAGAAACAGCTCCTAAAACATTATTTGACACTTTTGGTTGTTGAAAAACAGCTTCTAACCATTATTTGACACTTTGGTTGTTGAGAAACAGCTCCTAAAACATTATTTTACACTTTTGGTTATTGAGAAACAGCTCCTAAAACATTATTTGACACTTTTGGTTGTTGAAAAACAGCTTCTAACCATTATTTGACACTTTGGTTGTTGAGAAACAGCTCCTAAAACATTATTTTACACTTTTGGTTGTTGAGAAACAGCTCCTAAAACATTATTTGACACTTTTGGTTGTTGAAAAACAGCTTCTAACCATTATTTGACACTTTGGTTGTTGAGAAACAGCTCCTAAAACATTATTTTACACTTTTGGTTATTGAGAAACAGCTCCTAAAACATTATTTGACACTTTTGGTTGTTGAAAAACAGCTTCTAACCATTCTTTGACACTTTGGTTGTTGAGAAACAGCTCCTAAAACATTATTTTACACTTTTGGTTATTGAGAAACAGCTCCTAAAACATTATTTGACACTTTTGGTTGTTGAAAAACAGCTTCTAACCATTATTTGACACGTTGGTTGTTGAGAAACAGCTCCTAAAACATTATTTTACACTTTTGGTTGTTGAGAAACAGCTCCTAAAACATTATTTGACACTTTTGGTTGTTGAAAAACAGCTTCTAACCATTATTTGACACTTTGGTTGTTGAGAAACAGCTCCTAAAACATTATTTTACACTTTTGGTTATTGAGAAACAGCTCCTAAAACATTATTTGACACTTTTGGTTGTTGAAAAACAGCTTCTAACCATTATTTGACACTTTGGTTGTTGAGAAACAGCTCCTAAAACATTATTTTACACTTTTGGTTATTGAGAAACAGCTCCTAAAACATTATTTGACACTTTTGGTTGTTGAAAAACAGCTTCTAACCATTATTTGACACTTTGGTTGTTGAGAAACAGCTCCTAAAACATTATTTTACACTTTGTGTTATTGAGAAACAGCTCCTAAAACATTATTTGACACTTTTGGTTGTTGAAAAACAGCTTCTAACCATTATTTGACACTTTGGTTGTTGAGAAACAGCTCCTAAAACATTATTTTACACTTTTGGTTATTGAGAAACAGCTCCTAAAACATTATTTGACACTTTTGGTTGTTGAAAAACAGCTTCTAACCATTATTTGACACTTTGGTTGTTGAGAAACAGCTCCTAAAACATTATTTTACACTTTTGGTTATTGAGAAACAGCTCCTAAAACATTATTTGACACTTTTGGTTGTTGAAAAACAGCTTCTAACCATTATTTGACACTTTGGTTGTTGAGAAACAGCTCCTAAAACATTATTTTACACTTTTGGTTATTGAGAAACAGCTCCTAAAACATTATTTGACACTTTTGGTTGTTGAAAAACAGCTTCTAACCATTATTTGACACTTTGGTTGTTGAGAAACAGCTCCTAAAACATTATTTTACACTTTTGGTTATTGAGAAACAGCTCCTAAAACATTATTTGACACTTTTGGTTGTTGAAAAACAGCTTCTAACCATTATTTGACACTTTGGTTGTTGAGAAACAGCTCCTAAAACATTATTTTACACTTTTGGTTGTTGAGAAACAGCTCCTAAAACATTATTTGACACTTTTGGTTGTTGAAAAACAGCTTCTAACCATTATTTGACACTTTGGTTGTTGAGAAACAGCTCCTAAAACATTATTTTACACTTTTGGTTATTGAGAAACAGCTCCTAAAACATTATTTGACACTTTTGGTTGTTGAAAAACAGCTTCTAACCATTCTTTGACACTTTGGTTGTTGAGAAACAGCTCCTAAAACATTATTTTACACTTTTGGTTATTGAGAAACAGCTCCTAAAACATTATTTGACACTTTTGGTTGTTGAAAAACAGCTTCTAACCATTATTTGACACGTTGGTTGTTGAGAAACAGCTCCTAAAACATTATTTTACACTTTTGGTTGTTGAGAAACAGCTCCTAAAACATTATTTGACACTTTTGGTTGTTGAAAAACAGCTTCTAACCATTATTTGACACTTTGGTTGTTGAGAAACAGCTCCTAAAACATTATTTTACACTTTTGGTTATTGAGAAACAGCTCCTAAAACATTATTTGACACTTTTGGTTGTTGAAAAACAGCTTCTAACCATTATTTGACACTTTGGTTGTTGAGAAACAGCTCCTAAAACATTATTTTACACTTTTGGTTATTGAGAAACAGCTCCTAAAACATTATTTGACACTTTTGGTTGTTGAAAAACAGCTTCTAACCATTATTTGACACTTTGGTTGTTGAGAAACAGCTCCTAAAACATTATTTTACACTTTGTGTTATTGAGAAACAGCTCCTAAAACATTATTTGACACTTTTGGTTGTTGAAAAACAGCTTCTAACCATTATTTGACACTTTGGTTGTTGAGAAACAGCTCCTAAAACATTATTTTACACTTTTGGTTATTGAGAAACAGCTCCTAAAACATTATTTGACACTTTTGGTTGTTGAAAAACAGCTTCTAACCATTATTTGACACTTTGGTTGTTGAGAAACAGCTCCTAAAACATTATTTTACACTTTTGGTTATTGAGAAACAGCTCCTAAAACATTATTTGACACTTTTGGTTGTTGAAAAACAGCTTCTAACCATTATTTGACACTTTGGTTGTTGAGAAACAGCTCCTAAAACATTATTTTACACTTTTGGTTATTGAGAAACAGCTCCTAAAACATTATTTGACACTTTTGGTTGTTGAAAAACAGCTTCTAACCATTATTTGACACTTTGGTTGTTGAGAAACAGCTCCTAAAACATTATTTTACACTTTTGGTTATTGAGAAACAGCTCCTAAAACATTATTTGACACTTTTGGTTGTTGAAAAACAGCTTCTAACCATTATTTGACACTTTGGTTGTTGAGAAACAGCTCCTAAAACATTATTTTACACTTTTGGTTGTTGAGAAACAGCTCCTAAAACATTATTTGACACTTTTGGTTGTTGAAAAACAGCTTCTAACCATTATTTGACACTTTGGTTGTTGAGAAACAGCTCCTAAAACATTATTTTACACTTTTGGTTATTGAGAAACAGCTCCTAAAACATTATTTGACACTTTTGGTTGTTGAAAAACAGCTTCTAACCATTATTTGACACTTTGGTTGTTGAGAAACAGCTCCTAAAACATTATTTTACACTTTTGGTTGTTGAGAAACAGCTCCTAAAACATTATTTGACACTTTTGGTTGTTGAACAACAGCTTCTAACCATTATTTGACACTTTGGTTGTTGAGAAACAGCTCCTAAAACATTATTTTACACTTTTGGTTATTGAGAAACAGCTCCTAAAACATTATTTGACACTTTTGGTTGTTGAAAAACAGCTTCTAACCATTATTTGACACTTTGGTTGTTGAGAAACAGCTCCTAAAACATTATTTTACACTTTTGGTTGTTGAGAAACAGCTCCTAAAACATTATTTGACACTTTTGGTTGTTGAAAAACAGCTTCTAACCATTATTTGACACTTTGGTTGTTGAGAAACAGCTCCTAAAACATTATTTTACACTTTTGGTTATTATTATTGGTGATTATTATTATTTTGGGAGGCAAATTATTTTGGCAAATTATTTTGGGAGGCAAATTATTATGGCAAATTATTTTGGGAGGCAAATTATTTTGGCAAATTATTTTGGCAAATTATTTTGGGAGGCAAATTATTTTGGGAGGCAAATTATTTTGGCAAATTATTTTGGGAGGCAAATTATTTTGGCAAATTATTTTTGGGAGGCAAATTATTTTGGGATGCAAATTATTTTGGCAAATTATTTTGGGATGCAAATTATTTTGGGAGGCAAATTATTTTGGGAGGCAAATTATTTTGGCAAATTATTTTGGGAGGCAAATTATTTTGGGAGGCAAATTATTTTGGCAAATTATTTTGGGAGGCAAATTATTTTGGGAGGCAAATTATTTTGGCAGGCAAATTATTTTGGCAAATTATTTTGGGAGGCAAATTATTTTGGCAAATTATTTTGGGAGGCAAATTATTTTGGGATGCAAATTATTTTGGCAAATTATTTTGGGATGCAAATTATTTTGGGAGGCAAATTATTTTGGGAGGCAAATTATTTTGGCAAATTATTTTGGGAGGCAAATTATTTTGGCAAATTATTTTGGGAGGCAAATTATTTTGGCAAATTATTTTGGGAGGCAAATTATTTTGGGAGGCAAATTATTTTGGCAAATTATTTTACACTTTTGGTTGTTGAGAAACAGCTCCTAAAACATTTGACACTTTTGGTTGTTGAAAAACAGCTTCTAACCATTATTTGACACTTTGGTTGTTGAGAAACAGCTCCTAAAACATTATTTTACACTTTTGGTTATTGAGAAACAGCTCCTAAAACATTATTTGACAATTTTGGTTGTTGAAAAACAGCTTCTAACCATTATTTGACACTTTGGTTGTTGAGAAACAGCTCCTAAAACATTATTTTACCCCTTTGGTTATTGAGAAACAGCTCCTAAAACATTATTTGACACTTTTGGTTGTTGAAAAACAGCTTCTAACCATTCTTTGACACTTTGGTTGTTGAGAAACAGCTCCTAAAACATTATTTTACACTTTTGGTTATTGAGAAACAGCTCCTAAAACATTATTTGACACTTTTGGTTGTTGAAAAACAGCTTCTAACCATTATTTGACACTTTGGTTGTTGAGAAACAGCTCCTAAAACATTATTTTACACTTTTGGTTGTTGAGAAACAGCTCCTAAAACATTATTTGACACTTTTGGTTGTTGAAAAACAGCTTCTAACCATTATTTGACACTTTGGTTGTTGAGAAACAGCTCCTAAAACATTATTTTACACTTTTGGTTATTGAGAAACAGCTCCTAAAACATTATTTGACACTTTTGGTTGTTGAAAAACAGCTTCTAACCATTATTTGACACTTTGGTTGTTGAGAAACAGCTCCTAAAACATTATTTTACACTTTTGGTTGTTGAGAAACAGCTCCTAAAACATTATTTGACACTTTTGGTCGTTGAAAAACAGCTTCTAACCATTATTTGACACTTTGGTTGTTGAGAAACAGCTCCTAAAACATTATTTGACACTTTTGGTTGTTGAAAAACAGCTTCTAACCATTATTTAACACTTTGGTTGTTGAGAAACAGCTCCTAAAACATTATTTGACACTTTTGGTTGTTGAGAAACAGCTCCTAAAACATTATTTGACACTTTTGGTTGTTGAAAAACAGCTTCTAACCATTATTTGACACTTTGGTTGTTGAGAAACAGCTCATAAAACATTATTTGACACTTTTAGTTATTGAGAAACAGCTCCTAAAACATTATTTGACACTTTTGGTTGTTGAAAAACAGCTTCTAACCATTATTTGACACTTTGGTTGTTGAGAAACAGCTCCTAAAACATTATTTGACACTTTTGGAATTTCTTAAATTCTTAAACTTTTAAATTTCTTAAATTCTTAAACTTTTAAATTTCTTAAATTCTTAAACTTTTAAATTTCTTAAATTCTTAAACTTTTAAATTTCTTAAATTCTTAAACTTTTAAATTTCTTAAATTCTTAAATCCTCTATTTTTTTTTAAAGTCTTCAGAGGCCTCGTATAAGCCCCCCCCCCCCCCCCTCCTCCTGCCACTTTACCTTTTTTATTAATGTTTTTGTATTATGCTTTATTGTATTGTTCTATTAACCCATTCTGAACGGGAACCCATTTTGGTGTTAGCATCATGTTATGCTTTAGCTATTGAAAAATAGCAGATCTACAAGCTCATAGAGCACCACTCGGTGGCGCGCTATGAGCTTGTAGATCTGCTATTTTTTTGAAAAATCGAATGGGTCAGAATGGGTTAAATCAAATCAAGTCAAGTACATTTTGATGCCAATAAGTTTGAGCTTTTATTCAGATCTATTCTCTTTGCACTAAATTAAACCATAATGTTTAATGTTTTACGTATGCATACAGTGCGTGCGTGCGTGCATGCGTGCGTACCTTGGCTAGGCCCACATGGGGGAAGGTGTCCATGGTCATGACCGTCTCCTCTCCTGTCCGGTTCTCCAGTTGTCCCTTGAGGATACGAGCAGCCGTGTAGGTGGTAATACCCATACCTGAGAAACACACGCACACACGCACGCACACACACACACGCACACACACACACGCGCACACGCACACGCACGCACACACACGCACACACACGCACACACACACACGCACAAAATTATCACACAACTAGAACTGCACTCTGCCGAGTGCATACTTGCTTGTTGCACACTAGTAGGCCATAAATGGCCAACTAGTGCGCAAGCAGAGCGCGCAAGTACTTTCGACCGCTGGAAACTATCACATCTCAGTATCTCTGTGAAGGAACGTTTGAAATGTATAATCATTACGTGTAACTATTTGCTACCTAACTACTTTTTTACAGAAAAATGAATCATTGATATGTGATGAAAAAAAAGGTATATAAACTGAATTAAAATATATTATACAGTATAATTATTTTATTACTTATTGTAAATTGTCAATTGTTTTAAATGTATTTCATTTTGTACTATAGTGATATTAATACTAAATCATGATCAGAGTAATATGTGTCTCTAACTTCAATTTCTGTAATAATACTTTCAAATTTGTTGAAATATACATGATCTAAAATACTTCCGAAATCTGTAGTTGGATTTGTATTTAATTGTTTAAAGCCTAATCTTGACATGAAGGTCTTTATAGTTATATATTTTTCAGTATAATGGTCTTCATTGAAATCTCCTATTATCATAATTGTGGAAGTCGGCGATGATAGATACTTTACCATTTTTTTGAGAAATGTGTTTAATTCCGAAAGGTTTGTTTTAGGTGATCTGTACATAAGAATGATATATAGATCTTTATCTTTTACATGTATACATACGTGTTCTACTTTTTCTAATATCCCGATTTCTTTTTGAATTATTTCAATGGCAATATCTTCTTTTATAGCAAACATAACCCCCCCACCTATATCATATTCTCTGTCATTCCTGATTGTTTTGTAATCTTCCGTATATTTGGATTTTCTAGAGGTGATTGTCGTAATCGTATAATTTTTGATCTTTTTAGGACTAAAGTCAAGTATATATAGATCTCTTATCCTTTTCACTCGACTGAATGCTACATATGCTTGTCCCGGGTTAAAACGTGAGCCCTTCATAGATACGACAATCTCTTGTATAGTTAAACCTTGAACCTTATGAATAGTTAATCCCCAAGCTAATGTCAACGGGAATTTAAACCTTATTTGTTGATCCTGTTCTTCTGCCTCCATGGAAAATTATAGCTTCATGTCTGTATATTGGAACTGCTTCTGGGTAATTTTTATATTTACTATTAGACTTCGCATTAAGACCAACATCTTTGTCTTGGAATTTAACGAGTATTACTGTAACATAGGTGTCGTTTTTCTCAAAGTCAATATACTCAACAAGTCCTCTGATACCGTTGACTAATCCATCAGATCTGACAATGTGACTTGCTTAGTCAGTTTTGCCGGTTCTACAGGATATTCGAGATCACTGGTCCTCTGAATGTGTAGATCTTTGTCCTAAAGTCCTGTTTGATCTGACAATGTGACTTGCTTAGTCAGTTCTGTAGATAAATTCTCTTCTCTGAAATTGTATGGATTTCTGTCCTTTGTCCTAAAGTCCTGTTTGGTTTAGTTAGTTATATACTTACACTACAACGACGTTAAGCTTAATGGTTAACTTTTTGACATTTGTGTTACTTTTATACACTCCAGAAACATAATGTTGTATTACTTACGTCATCAGAAATGGTCATCTGTGTAATCTGGTCCCAGCAGACCAGGCACAGATTTACAAATTACAAATCACATTACAACTACATACAGAGTATGTAGTTGTAATTTGATTAGCAGTATACTGTGGTTACTTGGTTCCAAAAAGTGACAGCCAAGTTTTTTTCAACCGTTTTTATGTATATGCAAGTCTGTGCCTGGTTTGCTGGGACCAGATACCACATTACGTCATCGTTGAGAGCTGGGACCAGAGTACATGATGTGTATATGTATGACTAGCTCTCAGTGATGACGTAAGATAAATGGTCATCTGTGTAATCTGGTCCCACCAGATACCACATTACGTCATCGTTGAGAGCTGGGACCAGAGTACATGGTGTGTATATGTATGTGATGACGTAATGTGGTTGAAAGAAAACTGGCTGTCACTTTGAAGAGACCAAGCGAAATTATTACTTGCGCGCTCTGCTTGCGCAAGTAAAAATGTTCGTCGACTACCTTTTTTCACTGACAAAAACGAATGGAAACTAAATGAAAATTAAGCTACGATGACTAAAACTAAGACTAAATATACTGACAATTTCATCGACAAATAAAAACTAGACTAAAATGTTAGGAAGGAACTAGTGGACAAGAGTTCCAGTATAAGTAATTTTACACTTTGGTTGCATGCTGAAAATAGCCGATCTACAAGCTCACAATGCGACGCGTTGTGAGCTTGTAGATCGGCTATTTTCAGCAAGTGTAAAAACTCATTACGACGGCATCAAGACCCGCCAAAATACAAAATCAGTATAGCATTACAAAGCTATTGTGACAGTAATAATTGCTATAGTGTGTTTGGTAACACTGAACACACACTATAGTGTTAAGTGTTCAGTAACAGGGATATTCCTGTCTCTCCAGCTCTTTAATAAATAGAAAGGGGTTTAATCAGGAGTTGTAGTAGCCACAGGATAATCTAAGCGGTGGATATTGCTGTTGTCTTCATGTCTTTATGTATATGTAAATTGTCTTGTTTGTGTTATGTCAAATGCGTGTATATGTGTTCTGCATACTTGGCTGCTGTGTTGCAAGATAAATTTCAGTGTGAACTGACAATCAATTACTATTAAACTAATGACCCAAGTCATTTTTTGCCAATTATTTTGGCCTAAATCACCACCTGATGATGCTGGCCACCTCTGGTAAAATCGCCCAAACCCTAATGTAAAAGGCCTTCCTGTTACACCCTATTAAAACTAATTAAAACCTATGTCAAGAGGGAGACTTAGGCCATATTATTTTGCCTAAGTCATAATAAAATGTGACATTTTAACACACCTTTCAAAATGGGACTGAATGGGATGTACTGTTACTATGGGACTGATAGAATGGGAGTGAAAGGGAGGTACTGTTACTACGGGACTGATACTATGGGAGTGCATTGGACTGAATGGGAGTGAATGGGAGGTACTGTTACTATGGGACTGATACTATGGGAGTGCATTGGACTGAATGGGAGTGAATGGGGGGTACTGTTACTATGGGACTGATACTATGGGAGTGAAAGGGAAGTACTGTTACAAGTAAGACGCGCAAACGCGTGAAGCGAACGCAGCTCGTGTGTGTGCATGTCTGTCTGTCTGTCTGTCTGTCTGTCCCGCTGTTACTGTATATGTGGACCTGGCCCCTTTTGTGCCCATATATGGAGCTGAGTGATTCACAAATCGCTCAGCTCCATATATGGGCACAAAGGGGGGACACACACACAGACACACAGACAGACATGATCTGCTAGGTCTCATAGTAAGTGCTCACTGCATTCGCAACTATGGGACTGATACTATTGGAGTGCATGGGACTGAATGGGAGGTACTGTTACTATGGGTAACAGTACCCGGCCAGGAGACAACCCACAGAGCCTAGTCCCTCCACTCCATGTGCCAGAAGTGTACCTCCCAGCCTTGGCAGAATAGTTTTGGAGTAGTTCCAACGGATTGTGTGCCCCTGAATTTCCCTAGTAGGACTGATTGAGGGTACCTACTGGGACATAAGTCGGGACTTGATCAATCCCGGCTGGGTCGCCTAAGTGAGGGGTATGATGTTGAGACCCGAAACCCCGTTGACCTCAGGATACATCACTGAGGATACGTCCCAGGTGCATCCATGCAATGTTTTTTAGTTATGGGACTGATACTATGGGAGTGAATGGGACTGAATGGGAGTGAATGGGAGTGAAAGGGAGGTACTGTTACTATGGGACTGATACTATGGGAGTGAATGGGACTGAATGGGAGGTACTGTTACTATGGGACTGATACGATGGGAGTGTATTGGACTGAATGGGAGTGAATGGGGTGTACTGTTACTATGTGACTGAATGAGAGTGAATAAAAGTGAATGGGAGTGAATGGGGGAGTGAATGGGACTGAATCGGAGTGAATGAGAGGTACTGTTACTATGGGACTGTCACTCCCATTCAGAGTGAAAGGGAGTGAATGGGACTGAGTGGGAGTGAATGGGAGGTACTGTTACTATGGGACTGTCACTCCAATAGTATTAGTCCCATAGTAACAGTACCTCCCATTCAGTCCCATTAACTCCCAATCACTCCCATAGTATCAGTCCCATAGTATCAGTCCCATAGTAACGGTACCTCCCATTCAGTCCCATAGTAACAGTACCTCCCATTCAGTCCCATTCAATCCAAACACTCTGTGGCTGACCCTAAACCATGGTCTATTAAAAATAATTGGAATAAAACATTTTGCCTAAGTCACTTACTGCAGAAGTAATTTGGCCTAAATAACGTTTAGAATTGCCTAAGTTAAAATGGCATGTTCAGATATTGGCCTAAGTCATTTTATCCTTACATGTTACATGATTGACATACACCTTTATTTGTATGTCAATAGTCATATTCTTTCATATTTTTGGGAATTTAAATAATTAAGAGATATAATATATTCTACATTTGGCACAGTTTTTTGTGTTTCCTGAAAACCTTGAAAAAATGACTTAGGCAATTAGTTTAATAAGGTGACACCGTCAGGTAGGTGACACATTTTCAGCCAATCAGGAGAAAGTAGCTATTTATGAGCTTAATGTTCCAGTTCTATTTGTGTCTGTTACATTACAATTCCACTTGTTTAATCTGTATCCTGACTGCGTTCCTGATTGGATAAAATTGCAGTTTCAGAAAAAGCTTTTTCTGTTTAACAAAAAGGTGGAGGGACCGGGAGACCTCTGTTACTGAACAAACACTATAGCAATGATTACTGTCACAATATAGAGCTATTTAACACTGTTACTGAACACACACTCTAGCAATGATTACTGTCACAATATAGAGCTATTTAACACTGTTACTGAACACACACTAATGATTACTGTCACACTATAGAATTATTTAACACTGTTACTGAACACACACTCTATAGCAATGATTACTGTCACACTATAGCTATTTAACACTGTTACTGAACACACACTCTATAGCAATGATTACTGTCACACTATAGAGCTATTTAACACTGTTACTGAACACACACTCTAGCAATGATTACTGGCCACCAACGTAATCAAAAAAAGTAAATCAAAGAACAAGATTCCTTTACAGGATCTCCTCACTGGTCAACAAAAACACATTGAAGACCTTAACAGGAGCCCTCGTACAAGGTTTCTTTGACTATGCATCCACCTCTTGGTACCACAGCACCTCAAAGGCCCTTAAAACAAGGCTCCAGACCTCCCAAAACAAACTGGTCAGGCTCCTACTTGGCCTCACCCCCCGAACCCACCTCACCCCTGCCCACTTTGACAGGCTGGGATGGCTTAGGGTTGACGACAGAGTACAGCATCTTGCAATGGGTCTGGTCCACAAGATTCGATACACCACTAAGATAGTAAGATACCCATGTACCTGTCTAAATACTTCCTTATTGTAAACGAAGTCCACACCCACAACACCAGAGGTAGTGCAACAAACCATGTACAACCCAGATTCGGCACAAACAAGGGACTAAATTATTTTCGCTCCTATGCCACCAAAATGTGGAACGCCCTACCAACAGTCATTAAGACATGTGAATCCCTTGACTCCTTCAAAACCGCTCTCAAAGGGCACCTACGGATGGCTGCAGTTCGAAACTGGCCTCTGTAAAATCTGAATCCTCCCCCACCCCCCTTTTCCCCCTCACTGTATATGTATCTTTTCCCTTTTTGCTTATATATGATGAATTCCTGTTCTGTTCTTTAACTACATAGAAGTGTCTATTTGTATGTCTCTATATGTTTTGATGAATTGAACAATGTGGACCCTGTTGTAAACAAGTGTAATGCTTAATTGGGTCGTCCACTCACAGTTAACAGTCTCTGTATTGAGTTTGTGCTTGAAATGTACTGTAATTCTACAAACTGTTAATAAATATTTCAATCAATCAATCAAAAGTCACACTATAGAGCTATTTAACACTGTTACTGAACACACTAGCAATGATTACTGTCACACTATAGAATTATTTAACACGGTTATGCACGTTCACAACGGCAGCACGCTAGTTCGCGTTCGTTCAACGGCAGCGCGTTCATGTGTTTGGGGCCAATCCATCCCAGAATGCTCTGTTCTTACTGTGTTGTGTTTATATACGTTACTACTACTTTATAAAAACGTGATCCAGTAGCCGAATGGTTACAGTCGATGGTTTGTGAACTTCGGGGCCCGGGTTCCCCTCCCAGTCGAGGACTGAGTTTGTTTTCTTCAAACAAAAATTTGCATCAAGTCGAGTTCCTTTATTCATTCAGTATCTGAGCCACGGACCACCATTTGAGGCTCAAATACTGAATGAATAATGGACCACGAACAAATGCAAAAACAATTGTGTTTGTTTCGTAAGAAGGAAGCAAACTCTCAGTCCTCGATGGGGACTAGAACCTGGGCCCATTAGTCTAGTCGCTGGAGGGGGGTCTCCTGCACCCCCCGGAAATATACTTCTAATCAGTGTTTTCTTATTGGAAAAAATGTGCTGAACATGATGAGCTATGATAAAAAGTTGTCAAAATGTCCCACCTACCTCAAAACCCCCTTTTTGGTATATGGCTCTGGCGAAATTGTGTAAAGACAAATATTAATTCACTAAAATTACATAAATAGACATGGTAGTGTGAAATTGGTCATGAAGTATCTTGACACATAGGGGTAAGTAGCAGAACAGGATTTGGGGGGTTGCTACCATTATATTCTTAAATATGACCCACATCATACTCAAAAACACAAAAGAATATGGTGTCCGCTTGGCTAATAACAACAAAGATGGTTATTTTCCAACACATTATGGTGAGTATCACTGCCTCACTTGTATATAGAAAACTTCCCATATCCCTAAGCTTCAATTTGTGCCCAAGATAACCTTTCTATCTTGTAAATTACTCTTTCTGTAGCCAAAATTCTGAACTATACCTCAAATCGGTGAAAATTGTATATTTAGTCAGTATCAGCTATACATTTGGAATAAATGAATGAATGACTGAGTTTGAACTGAGTCCACATCATGGAATATTTCTTACTTGAATAAGCTATGTTAAAAAGTTTGCAAAGTGTCCCATCTACCATTTTTATGCAAATGAGTGCCTCCATTATCAAAATAATCGATTTTCACTATATCTCAGCCAATATTGCACTTAAATGAACAAATAAGGTGTCTACTGATCTCAGTGATCTGCCCCCACCACTCTTTCACTGAAGACTCACAATTCAAATAGGTTGTTGAGAAACAGCTTCTAACCATTATTTGACACTTTGGTTGTTGAGAAACAGCTCCTAAAACATTATTTGACACTTTTGGTTGTTGAGAAACAGCTGCTAAAATATTATTTGACACTTTTGGTTGTTGAGAAACAGCTTCTAAAACATTATTTGACACTTTTGGTTGTTGAAAAACAGCTTCTAACCATTATTTGACACTTTTGGTTGTTGAGAAACGGCTCCTAAAACATTATTTGACACTTTTGGTTGTTGAGAAACAGCTCATAAAACATTATTTGACACTTTTGGTTGTTGAAAAACAGCTTCTAACCATTATTTGACACTTTTGGCTGTTGAGAAACAGCTCATAAAACATTATTTGACACTTTTGGTTGTTGGAAAAACAGCTTCTAACCATTATTTTACACTTTTGGTTGTTGAGAAACAGCTTCTAACCATTATTTGACACTTTTGGTTGTTGAGAAACAGCTCCTAAAAGATTATGTTTAGTTGTGAAATTTCATGTTGAAATATTAAAGAAGAGTACCTCAAATTGGCATGAATTTAATAAATGAAATATATTTAAAATATATATACACAGGTTTTGTGATGGTGTGACAAATGTTGAGTTTGGTGTTCTAGGGTAAAAGGCAATAACAAACACGCACACACACACCTAGGCCTGTGTGTACTGTCTGGACTGTACCCTGTAACTACATTTACCAACAACCACAACACAAAAAAAATTGAGCCTTCAACTCCAGAGCCAGGAATAACAGTCACTAAACAATAACATGTTCCGTTGGCACACACAGTCATTGGGTTCTAGTAAGACTGTATGACAGCAATAGAGCAACATCTTGAATGACGATAGTATAGCCTACAGAACAATAACATAGGCTACAACATAATGTGGCAGCAACAGAGCAACAACAGCTAGTAGCACTACAGAAACAAAATGCATGCAGAGCAGCAGCAAAAGCAGCAACAACAACAGCAGCAGCAAAGATCAAGGATAAAACCAGGTTCCTACCTTGAGTTGTGTCAGTGCTGGCCAGCCATGATGGGGTCAAACTGTGGAAGCCATAGATATGCCATGCTGAGATAGGGCCCTGCATGCACCTCTCCCTCTCCTCCTCTCCCTCTCTTCATGGCTTTGAGTATCAGAAAGAAAGAAAGAAGTTAAGCTGGGCTGCCTGTGTGTGTGTGTGCGTGCGTGCGTGCGTGCGTGTGTGTGTGTTTTTTAACCAATTTATTTAACCAGTAAAAACCACATTGAGACTGAAGTCTCTTTTACAAATGTGAACTGGCCAAGACAAGAGGCGGCAAAAATAAGTGACACAGCTCTGCCATGTAACAACACAAAATACACGACAAAAAAACAGGACAGACATGATACAATGCTCATATAAATACAGTACCCACTACCGAAAAAGCTTAGCCCCACAAGCAGAACCCAATGGTAGTAAAGTTTCTGAAATTTTTAAGACTTTACACCATTGGGTCCTAGTCCACCGCCGGGCTGCCACCAGGTATGCACACATAAATACAATGTAAACGCGTTCGGAGAAAAGAATCTGTGCAGTTTTACGACGTTCTTTCGTGTGCGGGCTTCTGAATGTATGAACTATAAGTACCTATACATACCTCTGAGAATATCTCCTGTGTCGCGGAAGCCGTTAAGTATATTTAATCTATGTTTGATTAAAAATGTCGCTTCTTCCTACCTTGTTTATTGACAATTTGACACCTCATTGTACCGCCTATCTGGCTAGCTAGTGGCGCTATAGCTATGACGGAGCAGATCAGAGGCAGGGACGTAGCAAAGCCAACCGCACATCGGGAGGCGGTACAATAAACGGTAAATAAACAAGAAGAATCAAAGCGACATTTTTAATCAAACATGGATTTAAAATACTTAACGGCTTCCGCGACACAGGAGATATTCTCAGAGGTATGTATAGGTACTTATAGTTCGCACATTCAGAAGCCATTACAAGAAAAAAAATCGTCAGAGTGCGCAGAGCGACTTAACGCAGAGTTTGTTTATGTCCGCGTTCCAACAATCGCATTCGAAATTAAAGTAACGAACAGGGACCCTACATAAAGCGACATCCAAATTTCATAAAAGCTTTATGGAGGGTTCCGAGAGGGGCTAGAAAAAGCTCAAACTAAATGAATTGCATTTTTATAGGCCTTTTCTATGCACTACGTGCCTACTCAAAGTGCTTTACAATGGTTCATTCATTCATACATTGGGAGGTGAATTAAGCGGCGAACAGTCGACGCCAGCGTCCTCACTTCCTTCAAAAGCTCAAACTAAAGGGAGAACAGCAACGTTTAGTAACGCGACCAAAAGGAACTAATAAATAAAAACTATGCAACGGAAATTGCTAGTAGGCTACACTAAAAACAGACATTTGCTATAGGCCTATGTCAAAGCAAGAGCAGTGCGCGGGCGTGCGTGCGTGCGTGCGTGCATGTACACACAAACCTGTCTCTCAGGGGCTAGCAGGCAGTAAGCTAACTCATCAACTCGTCTCAGTGGTTTAAACAAAAAACAAACAAACAAAACGACAGTTTGTTATGAAGATGAATTATCTTTCAGCTGTCTGTCACTACGTTACCCGCTTCCTTGCCCATGTTGTGTGAAGGTTACAGTATTATAAAGTTGATTATAAAGTTGTTTATATTCACTCTTTTAGTCGCAGCTTGGAACAAACATTTCTCCGTCTCTCTCATCATCTCCTCGCTCCTGCAGGTGTGCGTGGGGGGGCCCGCACTGGCCGCGCGAGGCTCCATTTTAAATCATAAGCCCCGCCTACTGTATCCGGATCTGTTGAAATACGTAATTGGAAAGTCCGTCGGTCATTGGTCCGTTCGCCAGGATCACAGCTGTGTGGATTTACAAGCTGCACGCATGCGCACACACACACACACACACACACACACACACACACAACTCAATTTCAATTGAATTGAATTGTGTGTGCATGTGTTCCCAAACATTTTCTTGTCAAGAATTGATGTAAAATAAGATTGTTACGGCTCTAGTTGTTTCTCTAGCAGTGATTCTCAACACGTTTAATTTCAAGGACCCCCCCAGTTTGACATGCATTAGTCCATGGACCCCCATTGAATGCCATTTCCATCTCTGGGTGGTTTAATTATGCATGCACTGTGTACAGTGTAAACTCTAAATTTCCATTTTCCAGCCATTCAGTTGTAACATCTGTGCCCAGAGTCACATTGGTTCCATGCATTTTTTGTTTGCTATGCACAATTTTTCATGTATTTTATTATTTTCTACCAATCCGTTGCGCTATGAAATGTTGCTAATTATCTGCTGGACTATGCTACAAGAAGCCAGTTGGATACATGGGTTGCTATGGCAACCGGCAGTGATTGTGAAGCCCCGCCCACAGCTCACCTGGGGTTGATGGGCAATCACAATGTTTGGGCCACCTGGGGAGTTTGACTCAGGCAGTGCAGAGTGAAGGAGCAGGGAGACAGACAGGCTGCTGCTGTGGGCAAGAGGAATATTTCCCATGTTCTTGCCTTTCTTCCATTTTGGATTATTCCCTTGGATGTGGATTATACCTCTGGATTTAGAGAACTTCTTCCTTTCCTGGAGTTGGATATTGGATATTGGACCAGACTTTCCCAAGGAGTTTAAGAGTGGCCAGAGGAGACTGGCCACACTCTACTGGTTTGGATTTGCGTTATTTTTGGGCACCTGAGTTTAGTTTGGACACTTTGAGTTTAGTTTGGACAGTGCTACCTTTTGAGAGTTTTATTTAATTTTGATCTGATTAAGTGGACATTTTGTGATAGAGCACTTGATTTTCTTTTGATTTAATAAATCACAGTTTAAGCCTATATGCTGATTTGTTTAGTGATTATTATTCTGAACTGACCCACCACCTCCCTCATTTTGCTATAATTGGTTATTTTAATTGTTATTATTGTAATCGTTATACAGTTGCAAAAAAATAATAATAATTTGGGGACAATTACAATTAGCAGAGATGGACTGAAAGCTACAATTATGTTGTAATAATGGCCTGGGCCAACAGAGGGCAGTGGACATTAAGCTCTATGCAGGTAGGAATTGTCAGGTTCATGTCTGTGCCTGTGATGTGTGATAAGATAGGGTAGTTTGCATTTATGGCCCACATGGCATGCCATTCATTTGCATATATGGCAACGTAGGTGTAATAAATTAGCCTACAACTATCTCTGGTCCATAGCGTTAACTTAAGGACTATAAGGAGAAGTCCTTGTACCTTAACACGGAAAAGAATGGACCAGAGCTAGCCTACAACAGTAAACCATATTACTGTATTCATAGGTGAATTTGACTAACCTAAAGGTCTATTTGTGTTCTATGTCACTGTCCATTGTGACTGTTTATTAGGCCTATATAAACTTATCGTATAGTGTACTCCATGTATAGGCAAAATACAATACTGTGGGGTAAGTCAGTCAAGTCAGTGTTCCTGCACAACTTGAGGTGTATGACCAGTAAAATACAATTGTCACAGAAGCAGAGCTTTTATAGTTTTTTTCACTGAAAATGACGACCTACAAATGCGAGCTTGTAGATCGGCTAGCTATTTTCACCATTAGGCCCAGAAACAGTGAGGCCACATCATGTGTTATATTCTGTTGTGACCTCCACCTGTTAAGGTGCTGCCTGGTCATTTAGTTCAATGAACAATATGCGACACCATTAAGTAAATATACTGTATATAACAGGGGTTCCCAAACTCTTTCATGTCAAGGACCCCCAGATCCACATTTATTAGCCCGTGGACCCCCATTTGAAAACATATGCCAGACCCCTGGACCCCCATAAGAGAAGATCTTTACGGCTCTAGCAACGATTCTCAACCATTAAGGACGCCCAGTTTGACATGGAGTAGGCTAAGGACCCCCATTTAATGGCATTTATGTCTCTGGGACCCTCATTTATATTGTAAAATCACTGTTAACGCTGAGTGTACAAATTGAACCAAATGGACCCTAACGGCTCCATTTGGTTCCATTCGTACCCTCTCTGAGTTACAGACCCATAAGGGTCCATTTGATTCCAAACTATCAATGATTTAGTTGAGGACCCGGGCCCCACTTTGAGAACCACTGGTATATCACACAGCATTGTTCTAGTCCATCAGGGGGTGCTGTGGTTTATAGTACGTGGCACCCTAGGGTGCCTTGGTAAGTCTGAAGGTGTGCCTCAGAATGCTTTGTCAACGCAGTGTTGTTTTTGGCAGCACATTCTGATTTTAGTTTTAGTCATAGTCTCTTGAATAGTTTTCATTTACTTTTAGTCACATTTTAGTCCCCTGGAATTTTTTTAGTGTTAGTCTAGTTTTAGTCGACTAAATATCATAAGATTTTAGTCGACGAAATCTACAGGTGATTTAGTCGACTAGAATGTATTTGGCGGGCCTTGATGGCGTCGTACTGACTGTTTTTACATTTGCTGAAAATCTACAAGCTCACAACGCGCTGCGACGTGTAAAAATGAATGTCCACTATAGTCCCTTCCTAACATTTTAGTCTAGTTTTTATTTGTTGAAGAAATTGTCAATATATTTCGTCTATTTTTATTAAGGTAGGGAGCACAGTACAATACAGTACAGTACAGTACAGTACAGTATTTGCGGCCCTACAGTACTTTCATCAGTGCCTTCTAATTATTGTGCCTTATCCCTATAACTGCTTTGCTTTTTTTTTAAACTATTTTGAAAAACATTTTAAAACGGTTCAACTAGCCGTTCTACATCGACACGTTGTGAGCTTGTAGATCGCCAATCAAACTAGTAAAAAACTAGGGCCCAATTTAAGTCTCTTCTCCAAAAATAGTGGATCTACAAGCTCACAAACTTTGATCTTGTGTGACCTGAGCCCCCCCCAAAAATGGAGAATTCTAGTATAGTCTGTATACTCGCATAGCTCACAAAGCTTTTTCATGTCAGGGACCAGATTAACATGCCATAGAGGCCCATTTGAAAAGATGTTGTGCCAGAGGCAGCGGTGGACGAACGGTTTGCGGAGCGGTCTTGATATCGGAAGGTTGCTAGTTCGTATATCCCCGGACCGGCACGTTACAATTACCACCGCTGAAGTGCCCTTGGACAAGGCATTGAACCTCTACCATGAAATGTTCTATGAGCAGGGCCTGGCTGTAAACAAGTTATTGAGCCTATAGTCCAGTTACCCTGGGTAAACATAATACCTTTCCTTTCCTTTCCTCCCATGATACAAGCTTTTGGGTGGTTAAAATGATTCACCCTAATGCTGCTAACCCTATGTATAGATGGTTAAAGTGGATAAACTGATTTTGATGCTATATTATTCACACATTTTGCTGAGGATCCGATGGAACACCCTGAAGGACCCCTCGGGGCACTTTGACAGCCACTGACACAGAATATAAATGATATATACCGGTACACCTTTGCACAGGTCATTATTATGGGACCGGTATAGATGTGTGAGTCATAACTGATAAAGTAACTACGTAAATGTACTCAAGTACTGCACTTCTACTGTACTTCTACTCCAGTACATCTCAGAGGCAAATATCTACAAGGTCATCTACAAGCTCACAATGTGTCGCGACGCAATGCATTGTGAGCTTATGATCTGCTATTTTCAAAAGATTTTTTTTATATACATTTGAAAACATGTGAACTGGGACATTCTGCATAATGAGTACTTTCTACTTCTGATACTTTGAAGTACTTTTTGCTAATACTTGAGTATTTCCACATTGCAGAATTGATACTTTTACTTAAGTAAAACATGTATGAGTAGCCTACCTTTTAGAGCAGGAGTTTTTAACTGATTGTGAACGAGGGACCACCACCCTGACTTAGAATCAACCTTGACCACTATTGTGTTGGGTGGGCATATGGGCTAAGATTAGTGCTTTTGTAAGTTAACACTTGCTATGCATCCCACGTGTATGATGAGAAACGAGGATAACTTTTTTTTTCAAAATTTCAAAAAACATGGGCTATAACCCATCGTTTTTGTCATTTCGTCATTTTTTTCAAATCCTTAAAAATGATGAAAAACGGCACGCTATAGTATGCCGTACGATATGGGCTATAGCCCACGGTCCAAAATGATGAGAAACGAGGATAACTTTTTTTTTCAAAATTTCAAAAAACATGGGCTATAACCCATCGTTTTTGTCATTTCGTCATTTTTTTCAAATCTTCAAAAATGATGAAAAACGGCGCGCTATAGTATGCCGTACGATATGGGCTATAGCCCATGGTCCAAAATGATGAGAAACGAGGATAACTTTTTTTTTCAAAATTTCAAAAAACATGGGCTATAACCCATCGTTTTTGTCATTTCGTCATTTTTTTCAAATCCTTAAAAATGATGAAAAACGGCACGCTATAGTATGCCGTACGATATGGGCTATAGCCCATGGTCCAAAATGATGAGAAACGAGGATAACTTTTTTTTTCAAAATTTCAAAAAACATGGGCTATAACCCATCGTTTTTGTCATTTCGTCATTTTTTTCAAATCTTCAAAAATGATGAAAAACGGCGCGCTATAGTATGCCGTACGATATGGGCTATAGCCCACGGTCCAAAATGATGAGAAACGAGGCTAACTTTTTTTTTCAAAATTTCAAAAAACATGGGCTATAACCCATCGTTTTTGTCATTTCGTCATTTTTTTCAAATCCTTAAAAATGATGAAAAACGGCACGCTATAGTATGCCGTACGATATGGGCTATAGCCCATGGTCCAAAATGATGAGAAACGAGGATAACTTTTTTTTTCAAAATTTCAAAAAACATGGGCTATAACCCATCGTTTTTGTAATTTCGTCATTTTTTTCAAATCTTCAAAAATGATGAAAAACGGCGCGCTATAGTATGCCGTACGATATGGGCTGTAGCCCACGGTCCAAAATGATGAGAAACGAGGCTAACTTTTTTTTCCAAAATTTCAAAAAACATGGGCTATAACCCATCGTTTTTGTCATTTCGTCATTTTTTTCAAATCCTTAAAAATGATGAAAAACGGCGCGCTATAGTATGCCGTACGATATGGGCTATAGCCCACGGTCCAAAATGATGAGAAACGAGGCTAATTTTTTTTTTCAAAATTTCAAAAAACATGGGCTATAACCCATCGTTTTTGTCATTTCGTCATTTTTTTCAAATCCTTAAAAATGATGAAAAACGGCACACTATAGTATGCCGTACGATATGGGCTATAGCCCATGGTCCAAAATGATGAGAAACGAGGATAACTTTTTTTTTCAAAATTTCAAAAAACATGGGCTATAACCCATCGTTTTTGTCATTTCGTAATTTTTTTCAAATCCTCAAAAATGATGAAAAACGGCGCGCTATAGTATGCCGTACGACAGGGATACTCAAATAGATTTACCTGTGGGCCACATTACAAAAATGGCAAGGGGCCAGGGGCCAGTAGATAAAATTACGACATTAATGATACTTGATAACTTCTCTCTTTCAATTGCTTTATTTTCGCAAAATGTATCAAAGTACAATGTGCATGCACACAATATGTAAATAAATAAATGTGTTACATTTTCTTGCATAAACACAAAGAGCTGTTTCCATAACTGCACAAATTATTGCACATAACATGAGTAGCTGTTATAATAACATAATAACATAACATGAGTAGCTCTTTGCCTGCCTGCCTGCCTGCCTGTCTGTCTGTCTGTCCATGAGTAGTTATTTGTCTGTCTGTCAATGAGTAGCTGTCTTACTGTCTGCCTGTCTATGAGTAGCTGTCTGCCTGCCTGTCTATGAGTAGCTGTCTGTCTGCCTGCCTGCCTGTCCAATTGTCCATGAGTAGCTGTCTGTCTGCCTGTCTGAGTAGCTGTCTGCCTGCCTGCCTAATTGTCCATGAGTAGCTGTCTGTCTGCCTGTCTATGAGTAGCTGTCTGCCTGCCTGCCTAATTGTCCATGAGTAGCTGTCTGTCTGCCTGTCTATGAGTAGCTGTCTGCCTTCCTGCCTGTCCAATTGTCAATGAGTAGCTGTCTGTCTGTCTATGAGTAGCTGTCTGCCTGCCTGCCCAATTGTCTATGAGTAGCTGTCTGTCTGTCTATGAGTAGCTGTCTGCCTTCCTGCCTGTCCAATTGTCCATGAGTAGCTGTCTGTCTGTCTATGAGTAGCTGTCTGCCTTCCTGCCTGTCCAATTGTCCATGAGTAGCTGTCTGTCTGCCTGTCTATGAGTAGCTGTCTGACTGCCTGCCTGTCCAATTCTCCATGAGTAGCTGTCTGTCTGTCTGCCTGTCTATGAGTAGCTGTCTGCCTGCCTGCCTGCCAGCCAGCAAGTTGGTTAACAGAAAATAAATTGTTATGGCTGAGTAAAATAAAATACAATAAACACAATTTGCCTGAAAATAGATTACCCAGCTATGACCTTTTTCATGAAAAAAAATGAGTAGTGATATGGCTGACTGAGTAAAATAAAACAATCTACCTGAAAATAGATAGCTATAAGTGAAGAGCAATTTCCGCAATTTCCGCAATTTCCTCAATTTCCATTTCCGCAATTTCCGCATTTTCCGCAATTTCCATTTCCACCATTTCCGCAATTTCCCCCCCCCCTTTTATTTTCGTTCAAGTAATAGTACATATAACCCATCGTTTTTGTCAAATTGCGGAATTGGAAAAAAGGTGGAAATGGAAATTGCGGAAATTGCGGATTTTATTTCCCATTTTTTCATTTTTTTCAAATCCTCAAAAATGATGAAAAACGGCGCGCTATAGTATAGCATAGTATAGCATAGTATGTCATCGAAAAGCATAATTTTTATAATTTTGTTTACATCCACAGATCATATTCACCCACAGTCATAATTTCAAGCCCACACAAAGATTTGGCATGACTTCCTGCCTTTATCAGTTTTATATTACTGTACTTATGACAACTCACTGTAATTCATTGCCTTAAACTAAAGCCTATTGAATTCATGTGGCATAAATATATGATTGAGCTTTAACTGTAAACACCCTTTCACTCTGTCAATGGGCTATGTAATGGGCTCCATGTGTAAGAGAGAATATCATGTAATGTGACAGGAAAATCTCTTGGTGTGTTGAAATAGCACTACTATTGTTTCAATGACAGGGCGTAGCCGTAGAAGATTATGAGTAGATGCCATCAGTTCTGTAACCCATTCGTGTACTAGAGTATTTTAGCAAGAACTATATGTCCCTCTGACCAAAAGGTGGCAGCACTACACTGCTTTAAGATACTACTGTTGAAGTGTATCACTACAGTTACAGTTAATGGTTAAAAATAATATCTGATGTGATAGAGAAGTGATAGTGTGAAATAAATATAATTAATATGTAAATACAAGATGGCGGTGCATAGGTCGCAGTATTCTCTTGTCTCCAGGGACAGGTGAAAGAATATTCACAATATGTGAAACATACTGAGGGATTTATTCGTTGGCCTACTGGCAGCATACACAAGTTATGGTTTGCCAGAAATGCAACACGAATAATTGGTTGCTTGAACTTTATTATAGTTAACTCATGAAGCACATTATTCTTTTTCTTTTACACTCCATTCAAGTATACCATCTGATAGCACTTAGCATACATAACATTAACAGTACCCTCAGAAAACAGAGGGTCAGTTTGATAGCACCATTATACAAAAGTACAATAAAATAAGTTTCACATATATTATTGTACAAAAGTAAATTAAGAAAAGGACCACAAAAACCCCTGACTTTTACAATAAGTTACTAATATGGGGACTTATCTTTTTGGTTTATGAACATTGACAAATAGAAATGTAATTTGGAACTGTCTGATTGATGTCTTAGACTATTTGTGAACAGAAAATGCCAAGTAATAAAATAGAACTTTCCTATGGCACAGAACAGGTATTTGAATGTTAACATTCAGTAGTACTTGTCTTAAAGAATTATAACCGTTTCTGCAATCTGGCATGAGTCTCGGGTAAAAAGATATGTTAAAACATCCTCATTCCAGTGCCTTAATCTCTATAAACCACTACGGTAAAAACACTACTGCATTAGCATTTTTGTTATACTACTTTACACTAGTGTGGAACACAATGTATACAATTACATTTTCACTCTACACTGTGTTGTTACACCTTAAGAAAGTGTGTAGGAGGAACAATTGCATGACGTATCAACAACTATTGTATTACTTTGTACAGTAGTAACAATACTTAATATCTAAATAACAATACATAGGTTGATGCACAAAGATAAGGCCATTATCAATTAAAATGTGTCCCTGTCTCATGTCTGCACTGTGTCTGGAATGTGAGAAACCAAAAATAACAAACTAAATTGCTACAATAATTAGAAGAATGTGAGTACCTACAAACTGGAAGAATAGCAACAAGCTTAATGTATTTATTCTATTGTCATGCAGTATAAATTGCCTTAATGCACTGGACAGACAAAAAACTATCTAAATAAATCTGACAACAAGGTGGAGTGTAACAAGGTCACCTACTGGTTTCTAAAGCCCAATATAACATCTTAAATAGAAAAAAAATGTAACTGAATGCAATCACAATGCAGATAGTTAAGGTTTGATCTCCAGCCATTTTAGCAACCTACCGGTATTTAATGTGTGAAATGTTCTTCTCAAACTTCATGGGGAATATTGAGTGAGAGTACGTTATTACATCCAATTATTTCCATTCAAAGCAAAGACTCCGTAGAGAGACAACCAAACTATTGAAAATCACATTCAAATAATTATGAGGCTTCTTTTTCTTTTAAACAAATTGCTGTAAACATCCCTTATCTTCAAAGAAGTTGCACCCTTGATGACATCGTACATGCTGTACGGTCAGCAGCAGGAGTATTTCATTTCTTATTCCATAAAAGGTTGCAGTAGTGCTAGTGAGAGCATGTCATGGCAGTCTGTTGATTTTGAACAGGCAGTTGCAAGAGATCCACTGGGATGCTAGGGTAAAGGCTGTTTCTGCCTCAGTCTGGGAGCTGTCTAGTCCACAGGAGGGGAGAATTCTTAAAGACACCAAAATACATCAAATACTCTGACTGTGTTCTAAGGCAGAGAAGCAACATGCACCTTCAAGATTGGTGGCGTTCATTCAAAGCTGGCCGCTGCCTTGAGGATGGGGTGGGGATATCGCATTTGATCCTGGTGTTTGTAGTAAGGCAAAATCCACCACAGATGGATGCGTCTAGTGGTTGGTGTGGAATCCGGGTGGCTCTCAGCAGGAGTTCCTTTACCTGTGGGTCACTTGGTTGTTGATCAGGCCAGGGAAACTCTGTTCTGATTCAGTGCTTAATGAACCACCTATAAGAACAGGACAGGACACTTCAAGAGTTACCATATATACAAAACTGGGTAAATAAACAAGACAAGACAAGATTCTACAAATACAGACATGCAAGACTGTGCTGTATTACCATTATGACAGCTATACATCCATACACGATGTCCGTCATATCGACATCTGCATTTCATGATGTTATTGGTGTAGTCTGATTCTGGCACTTCATACTTTGGATTTATGTTAATCTACAGGAGAGGACACATATGGCAAACTATTAGGCAACACATTCCAATGGAGCACCTCATGGAAAGAAAGGGGTCATTTATCAAATGACTAACCCCAACCATTGAAAACAACTAGAAACATGAAAATGTAGAAACAAGAAAAATAAAACAACTATGCAGTAGATTAAACAAACACAGATGACAAAGTCATGCTTGTCACATTTGTGTCATTTTGTGAGAAAAAGCTTGATTGTTATCTATGTGTTATGGTTAATGTGTTGTGTTATGGTTTTAATTGTGTTCATATGAAACACAGCTCAAAACAAGAAATAAAGAAGAAAGATTACCTGAAAAATGTAATCGCCAGGTTTGATGTCAGTGATGTCAACCCACTGGCAGTCAATGTCATGTCGGTAGGTATCCCAGCAGCCCACAGTGATGCCCTGCTCTCCAAAATTTTCACACTCATACTGTTTGTCAATACCTATACAACACAAAACATCAGTTCATACATTAAATGAGACCAGAGGTGATGAATAACACTTTATAAAAACATTACCTCTTGAGCTTGTTATTATTTTGTAGGGGAGGAGATCTATCCATTGCACTTGTGCTCACCCTCATCACACTCGGAGTCTTCCAGACAGAAGCTGGCTTTGTGTCCTTCTGCCACTTTAGTGCCGTTAAGACTAAACAGGTCGTAGTGTGTGAACACCTCCATGCTGTGGTAATGTCTGCACGCACGCACACACACACACACACACACACACACACACACACACACACACACACACACACACACACACACACACACACACACACACACACACACACACACACACACACACACACACACACACACACACACACACACACACACACACACACACACACACACACACACACTTACTTGCAACAGAAACAGTGGTAAAGATGTTCACCAGGAACCGCACATCAACAGAACAGAACAAGAACTAATTTATTAAAGTAATTTTAATTTACAATAGTAACGTCTAGAAATATGTATAAAAAAGCGAAGGCACACGCTGTAGGCTCTGGAAGCAATACACTTGGTTCTGAATCCCTCAATAGCCTTGATCCGTTGCCCGTGGGCAGAGTTTTCTTGTATACTCGACTTATAGTCTCTGTTGAAGTGCAAGGCACCAGGCGGACACAAAAGGCCAAAAGGAAACATTCCGCCTGCAAATTCCCTATGTTTAGCAATGCTGTATGCAATCCCACAAGATTCTTGGAAATAGCAGCTCTGCATCAAGATTCAACCAGTCATGACAGGGAGCCAGAGGGTTGTGTGGGGCTTGGCCATCGTGTAAAGCTGCCAACACGACACAGTTCCTCTACCTGAAACTGCGACAATACATTCAGCTCTATGTTGCAACACATACAGTAGTTTGTGGATGGGGTAATATAAGTTCCCCCTATCCCCTGAAAATAAATTGACATGTGGTGAAGTAAATATCATGGTAAAAATAACACCTGTGTCAACTGAGCGGTTTAACTGTTATTGTTATTGTTATAGTTACTGTACACAACTCTGTAGTGTAGCCTACTGTAAGTACTGGGTACTGTACTGTACTGTACTCATACTGTACTGTGTACTGTACTCTGTCTGTACTGTACACATACTATAATGCACTCTGTACTGTATTCGTACTGTACTGTACTGTACTCGTACTGTACTCTGAACTGTGCTCCAGTACTGTACTTTACTGTACTTTACTGTACTCTGTACTGTATTGTGCTCTGTACTGTATGTGCTCTGTACAGTACTGTGCATTGTACTGTAGTGTACTGTACTCTTTACTGTACTACTGTGTACTGTACTCCACACTGTCCTACTCTGTACTGTACTCTGTGCTGTACTACTCTGCACTGTACTGTTCACATAGCCACGCCGCCCAACAGTGCCACACCAGGGCATACAGCGCTACTGCAGCTGTCCGTGCTGAAACGATACATGCATACATGGGGGACAGACAGACACACATAGCTGGAAGTTGGAGCGGCTAGGCACCACTCACAAAAACATCTTCCATAAGTAGATAATTACACACAGTCAACTTGAAAAATAGAAGCCAATGACCATTATGTAGAACTTCTTGGGTAATATAATAAAAACCTAGGAATAAAACAGACCATACTGTATGTACCTGTGACAGTCGTGCCAAACCCAGGAGTTTCGTTCGGCTTTGGGCCTGAAGTCGGACTGTCCGTTGTTGTGGATCTGGGAGGAGAATCGGAGCAGTCGCCGGTAGGAGTTGGCTGGGGTCTGGCTGGAGGCGGAGGCAAGACAGTTCTCTTCATAAGCACACTGCAGCATGAACATGGGCCTGTCCTCCATGTAGGTGGTCTGCTCCACCACCGAGGGGTTCAACACCAAGTCAGGAGCCGCTGGGAGGAGGAAGAGGAGGGCATGGAGAGATGGCCAAAGACCACACAGTGAGCAAGAGAGATGAACACAAGCCAAGGAGGGAGAAAAGGAGTTGTGGACAAGGGAGTGAGAGCTAGAACTTTAACCCACTTCGAAATAAAAAGTCTTCTGAAAGAATATATTCAAAGATTTCACGATTTTTATAAAATAGCAGACCTACGAGCTAGTAGCGCGCCACTCGGTGGCGCGCTATGAGCTTGTAGATCTGCTAGCTTTCAATAGCTAAAGTATAACATAATGCTTAGTTAAAACACCAAAAGGGGTTCCCGTCTAGAATGGGTTAATACATTGCATACTATACTATGTTATCAAAGAAAACATATATACACATGTTATGTTGTCAAACATCTTAAAGAACTCATACCATACAGTTATCAACAGAAGTCACGCTAGACTAGGTCAAATATACAGGTATACACAACAGTACTTATTTGTGTCCATGTGGCCTGTGCATGAAAAATGGACAGGCCACTATACAATGGGGAATGAAAGACCAAAGCCTGCTGACAGATCATTGGACTCTCTGCATCCGTGGGTGGTAACTGAGTAAATTTACTTGAGTACTGTACTTAAGTACATATTCTGGGGATCTGTACTTCACTTGAGTATTATATTTCTTATTAGAGTACATTTCCAAGACAACTTTTACTCTGGTAAATTCCTGTAAAGTACTTTTACTTTACACTTTTACTTTTAGACGTTTAGATGTCTGTTTTTTCCCACCTAAAATGTAATTGGCCACATGCTGTGTCACAGTACAAGTTCTGTACACGCTGTGTCACAGTCAGTGTTGTAACTAACGCCCTTACATGACGTTACGTTATATAACGAAACTACTTTTTGCACTAACTTGTAACCTAACGCTTTACATTTCCCCATTCCATAACAGCGTTATAGTTATTGTGTGTGCGTGACCCGCGTTATGGCGTTATTATGTCAACTTATGTGATCCAAGTGAAAGGTCTCCCCGTCGTCTCTGTGCTGACTTCTGAGAGAGCACTCTCTGTGTTGTACTCTGTTGACAGGTTGTGCTCTCATACTAGCCTCTGAGCCCACATGGCTTTTCACTCTAACATGACCAAAGCACGTCACAGAAGAAGAGGTCATTGATTGGCTAACGTAGGGCCAGATTTCAGGGTAAGCCAATCAGAGACAGTCTGACAGAGTAGGACGGGTCTTTTCTTATGCCTGTGGTAAACACAGACCTACAGTCTATGACACAGACACACAAACCCTTGTAACGCATACACAGAAAACGCCGGTTGAACAAACATTATTACCACACGCTACAATGGCAAATGCGGATAACAGCGAGATCGGATGGGTTGAAAATACAAGCATTATTTTGAGAACTTGCGGGTAAAGGACGACAAAAACATGAGGTGAAAATGCAAATTATGTGGCGGATAGAAAGCATCGTCCGCAGCCAAGAAGAGCAATGCAAATCTAAGAAAGCACCTTAAATCAGTCCATGCCTCAAATGGACCAACAGAACACCACCAAAACAGACAAAGATCGATTTTAAATCGCCACAGTAGCATATGTCACCAAGAGTCAACTTGACAAAATGATTGCTAGGTAGCCTATGTTGTTGAGGAAATGCTTCCCCTCTCAATGGTGGAGTCTGTTCCTTTCAGACCACTGGTCAGCAAAATACCAGTGAAAGCAGGGCCAATGTGCAGAAATACATTTTCCAAATACCTGAATAGTGAATATTCTAAAATGGAAGATGAGCTCAAAAATACATTTGATGAATTAGAACAGTGGTTCCCAAAGTGGGGTCCGGGGACCCCCAGGGGTACCTGAGGGAGTTCCAGGGGGGACCCATCTATTTTGTTCATGTTCATAAAGTGCTAAAGTGTTTAAAGCAGTGGTTCCCAAACTTACATTTAGACGTCTACATTTAGACGTCTACATTTAGACGTCTGTATACATTTAGACCAGTGGTTCCCAAAGTGGGGTCCGGGGACCCCCAGGGGTACCTGAGAGAGTTCCAGGGGGGACCCATCTATTTTGTTCATGTTCATAAAGTGCTAAAGTGTTTAAAGCAGTGGTTCCCAAACTTACATTTAGACGTCTACATTTAGACGTCTGTATACATTTAGACCAGTGGTTCCCAAAGTGGGGTCCGGGGACCCCCAGGGGTACCTGAGGGAGTTCCAGGGGGGACCCATCTATTTTGTTCATGTTCATAAAGTGCTAAAGTGTTTAAAGCAGTGGTTCCCAAACTTACATTTAGACGTCTACATTTAGACGTCTACATTTAGACGTCTGTATACATTTAGACCAGTGGTTCCCAAAGTGGGGTCCGGGGACCCCCAGGGGTACCTGAGGGAGTTCCAGGGGGGACCCATCTATTTTGTTCATGTTCATAAAGTGCTAAAGTGTTTAAAGCAGTGGTTCCCAAACTTACATTTAGACGTCTACATTTAGACGTCTACATTTAGACGTATACATTTAGACGTCTACATTTAGACAGTGTCCCCCTGAGTGCCTCCCCAATGCCTCCCCAGTGTGCCTCCCGAGTGCCTTCCCAGTGCCTCCCCAGTGTCTCCCCAGTGCCTCCTCAGTGCCTGCCCAGTGTCCCCCAGTGTCCCCCCAGTGTCTCCAATAGCAATACAAGAGCAAAATACAAATTATTCTTAATGTATTAATCTTATTAATTAATTAATCAAATTAATTAATCAAATTTGCGGCCTGTGCCCAGCACCATGCCAAAGCTTTTTCCTGCAGGAAACACTGCTTGTGGTTGTAAATATATTGTTATCCGTGTTGCGAGGATGAGGGGGTACCTGGAAAAATATCTACCCCAAAAGGGGTACCTGGTCCAAAAAAGTTTGGGAACCCCTGAATTAGAATATCTCTCTACCACTGCAGATATATGGACTAATGTTTTATTTGATTATTATTATTTTTTTTAAAGAAAAATTATTATTAATTATTAATTATTTTATTGTTCCACTACATTTCATAATGTTAGGAGGGAGTTGTCTTTTCTCTTACTGTGCGACAGAACAAAAAACGTTCTTTTAAATCATTTTTGCGAACGCAGTGAGCACTTACTATGAGACCTAGCAGATCATGTCTGTCTGTCCGTGTGTCCGTGTGTGTGTTGTTTGTGATTGATGCAACACACTCCATATTTGGACGTATAGCTGCTTTGGGGACTCCTTATGGTTATGGCTAAGTTAAAAACTTAACTTAAAAATAACTTAACTTAAAAAAATAATAATTTAAAAATAAATCTTAAAAAAATATATATATATGTACGAGCTGTCCATGACATCAGAGACACCGGGCTCACTGCTACAATCTAAAATATCTAAAACCACATATTACACACATAAAGACCCCCAGGAAAGTGTTCTAAAGCTTCTAAACATCATTAACATATATTCTTTTGCAAAAAGGGTGAAGTGTCCCTTTAAGTAGTGGTTCATGGATCTCTGGTGGTTATAATTCAAACAGAACATATCATACAGTATAAAGCAGGTTTGTGTATCTATCTGGGTGTGCCTCCACCAAGTAAAGTGTGCCGAAAATAGCAATGGATGATCGTGCAACTCGCTATAGGCTACGCCAGGAGACCTGGTCCAAGCAGGCCGGCGGCGGACGGTGCAAATTGAGGTTGTCTTGACCTCAAAATTGCAGTGTGCTGGCTGATTTGCAAAGGACACAAAACCTACTGCATCTCTCCTCCAACATGGTGCACAGCGAGTCCCTAAAATCCCAAACACACATTCACCAGCCCACTGCACACGATCTGGTACTACCCAAATATAAAACAAACCTGGGGAATTTTTCATTCTACTACTCTGGCACCGAAATGTGGAATGCCGTGACACCATCCATTAAAAAATGTGAATCACTGGTTTCTTTCAAAGCTAGCCTGAGAAACTATCTGTCAGGAGACCACAAGGGGCGGTCTTGTGATGCAACCATCTTGTGATGCAATTCAATGACAACATGGGATCTTTTCTGTTCTTGGTGTAAAACAAAGTGTACAATCTTTGAAAAAAAAAATGGCTTTAAGTACTACAGCACAGCATGAATCAACCATTGCCACAAATGCATATTATTTGGTGTCTTACTCTCGGAACAAGACACCCCAGCGGCGTAGCGCCCCCCTCCTCTGGGGCAGCTGAGGTGGGCTCCGTGATGGAGGCAGTGAGGGAGAGACATCTCAGTGCCAGAACAGCGGACCCCACTCATCGCCACCGCATCTGCGCTCACCTCCCCTGGCCAGTACCACGTCTCCTGTTAGGACAACATGGAACAGAGTTAGAGCATACTAGCATAGGTTCAGGCAGGAACAACAACTCATGCACCACACTGGTGGTGATTGTCAACTGATCAAATACACTTCATCTGTCTATTTAACTGGCTCCACACATCATGCATGCATGCATGATTACTGCATGTTTTTTTGCTACATAGTAAAATCATGAGTTGATCATTTAATTGTGTGTGCAAATTGTACATTCTCACTGAGCAAACAGAATACCCACCACCCATCCTATTCTGTATTGTCCTTCATGACTATTTTAAACAATAGTCCTCTCCTCTTTTCTGGCTCTTACATTGACATTCCTACACCCACAAGAACACCTTCTGGCCAAGTATGCTGTGGTCTTTAACCAGTGTTCATTCTTCATGACTGTTAAAGGAAGCACAGAGTATCAATCCACTCCAGGTTTGATATCAGCATTACTTTTCAGTGTTATAATAATCTCTTTATAAGAGAACCTATTAACTAACCTGTGTGATTCATGGACTATTAAAGCATTACATTTTCTAATCCATAAAGTTGTAAATAGTTGTCATTAGATGCAGGCCACTATCAGGGGCACAAATCCGATTCTACCCTGGGGGATCAATCTTTTTTAATTAAAAATAAAATAGAAAAGACTTCCCCCAGGGTAGAATCGTTTTTGCTCCCCTGATTAGGTAGTAATATGGTTAAGCTTAGGCATGGGTTTAATTAGGTATTGTTAGAATGGTTACATTTAGGCATGAGTTGTATAGGTACCGTTAGTGTGGTTAAGTTTAGGCATGGGCTTGGTGTGGTGAAGTTTGGGGTAAGGATCTGGAGAAATAAATCTATGTAGGATCACCACTAGAGGGAGCCCCTTGTTAATTAATGTACAGTACTATTTTGTCTGAAAATGGGGAGCCCTTTAGAACCAGCAGTGTGGATTACATTTTATGAGTATTTACTATTTCCTTCACCTGTAATATTAAATATGTATACAACTCTACCTTAAAACACAGAATAAAGTCCCAAGAAAACTGTATAATAACATTGGTTAAAATGTGATTTTAACCAATCTGGATGGTGGAGTATGCAATGATAATTAACATTTGGCGGTTGGAGGTGTTCTCCCTGCTCTGAATTTAGACCCTGTGGTAGGACCAACTTAACACAATCCCAGCCGAAAAACGTAACCTACGTTAATTGATCAGTCTCGGCAAGCGCCAATTCAAGTAAAATACGTTAATTCAGTTTAAATTCAGTATAAATGTTTTGCAAGCAAAACAAAGCTTATTGCACGGAGCATAGTGGTCGCTGTAATGGCGCCGGCCTGTACTTCTCATCAGCTAGTGAGAGAGCAACACCATTCAGTCAACATCCAGTTCCGGTCACAGTGTTTTGGATCTTCAAAATAAGGGTTGAACGGGGGGATATCCTGGTATATAGTAATCATTCTTTAATTAATCCGAAACAGGCTTTAATTCTTAGCCCAAATCCCGGGTAGGGTATGAAGACAACAGAGACACTGTCCCTGTCTTGAGGCAAGCCTGACAACCTATAATAAACTGAAAATGATTATTTTGCCATAAATCTCCAGCATCGAGGAGGAGTGTTCTGTCATTCCACGGCTCTGCAAATACTTTCCTAAGCTGTAAGTTTGCTGGCAGGCCTCCCTACTACGTATTACAGTTATCAACCCACACTATAAACATTACAGGGCCACAATGGAAATAAGTCCCGGACTTTATTGTGTTTTATCCGTGAATGTCTTTTAACCAACATGTATGATATGTGTGTTATTTGCAATTCAAATCAAACCAAAACGTAAAGTTTGGATCGCCAAATCCATCCCTGTCCGAGGAGAGTCCATTTATCTCAATGTTTCACAGGTGTAAGCAGTTAGCAGAGGTAACGGTTGTTAATATGTGGCGACTGCAGTGGGTCATTTGTCACCCAAAGCAACATTATACACATACTGTAGAAACACAAGGCAACACTTTTGGGAATGGCAGAGTGTTCTAAACAACATCAATGGAACATATTATTTATGTGTTGACAGAACGAAGCCGAAGAACCCCTTTCCAGAGCGTGACTCCATAGTCTCTCGAGACTGACGGATGCCAATGATGAGCGCAATGTTAACGGGTGCAAAATCAGTGACGCCACACCATATGCCCATATGGGTGGGACAGAAAAACTACAATGTTAGGGGTTGTAAATTGTGACCCAGGATTTTCAGGCCACAAAGCGGCCTGAACATCGACTATAGATATACAGCATATACTGTACATATCCTAATATAAAATAAAAGGCTCAAAGAAGGTGGGTTAGCGTGTTTTAACTCAAGAACAAAGCTGCGTGGGTCATATGACATTGGTAGAGTAGGCCCTACCCCCAATCATACTAGAAACTACAACCCACACCAAAGATATATCATATCAATGGCTGCTCATCAAAGCCAGCGACAAATGCTGGAATGATGGAGTCATTTGATGAGCAACCCAGCAGAGTGGTTTTGACGCAGAGCTTTAAAATGCCTCATTCAATCCACTGCAACCTATGGGTCCCCTGCAGAGAGAGCTGCATGGCAAGCCTCCCTTGGGTTAGCACTTTGGTTTCTATTTTATCATTGTCTGGTGGAGACATCAGTGCAGTTAAGTGACTGCTACTGTACGCCTCCAGCCACATTATAGAAGTGCCTTATTTTATTATATTGTTGCCGGCGGACAGAAATCAGTTTTTAGGAAATGGACTAAAACAAACCTGTGTTCCATATTTGAATCTGTGTTCTATTGTTTAAAAGACAAATCTGCAAGCTCACAACTAACGAGTTGGAATGTGATGCATTGTGAGCTTTTAGTTCAGCTATTTTCACTACTTCTGGCATACGGACATAAAATATAAAAAGATGAAAGTGAAGATACAAGGTTTCTTCCCGACAGTGACCTTATATTATTTTACCAGCCAGTGACAACATACTTTGTTCACAATGGGCTCAATCACAAGACCACGGTGTGCCAATCACAAATGGATGCAAGTGCTGACTAACTTGTAACATGTTGACACCCTGGGGAGCCATATTTCTCCATGAAATACACAAATTCAAGCTAACATGAAAGGAGTGAAGGAGAGAGTGAGAAGCCACTTAATGTGCAGATGTCAACTTAATCCTCACCGCACATGAATGTGACTACATTCCTAGGCAGATCAAAGTGGATGAGGACCCTGTGACATTAAAAATGGATACGGCATCAGGGTCCCCCCCCCCCCCCCCCCCCAGCACATTTCAATCACCATACAGCAAAGAAAAGAATTAGGCATTTGGACTAGCTACAGTTTCAGTCTCTTGGTGTCAAGGGTTTGCCATGTTGGCTTGTTTCCCACCAATGTTGGCTTGTTTTTTTCCAGGGTTGGGTTTTTCTCCCGAGTCGCGGGTTGCTGTTTTTTGGGCTTTAAAAAAAATGTGGTGACTTATTTTGAATATCAAACAAGCCAACATTTCTTTGATATTTATGCAATAAATACCCATAGCTTTGGGGAAGTGTGAATCACACTGAGGGACAGAATGGGTCTGGTGTCTCAGCTATGTGTGAAATAGTATAATAAATGACCAAAACATTTATAATTGTAGACATACATAGTATTTATAATGATAAATGCATCAACAATTTATTTATTAGTATTACAATGGTGATATTATTGGGCTTGCTTTGGCCTGTTTTTCAAGGGAAGATTTGGCTTATTTCTCTTGCTAAGAGTTGGCTTGTTTTTGGCTTGTTTTTGGAGGTGGGTTGGCTTATTTATAGAGTTATAAGCACCAATTAAGAAATAAGAAGTGTACAGTGAGGTTCTAGACTAGAGCAGTGAAATGTCAGTTAAAGACAAAAGTTCAACTGAGAGGTGGAATGGAACGAAACGTCATCCATCTCGGTTCCCCTAATTCAACCCATTCGGTCCTCCTCCAATCAGATCAGCGTAACTCATGTCTGGGCTCCTTAAAAAAAGGACACATCCTCCTTCCTTGTCTCGCTTGTGGTATCTGCTCAGGTCACTTGCCACCTCCCCAACACTGCCCAGCAGCAGGCACCACCAGGGTGGCCCCACAGGGGCGGGCTCCGGAGCCCCTGCCTTCCATCAGGCAGGATCTGATTTGAGGCTCCTGACCAGATCCTCAGATGGGGCCCGCGCCAAAGCATTTAATGTCATGCCAATATGACTGTATTTATATTTTACTTTATCATGTTCAATTCATTCATACTTTCAATTCATTCATACTCGATGTATTCCCTTTTCGTAATAAATATCAGTGCATTCATTCTGTGTAGTGAAATCTCTTAGGTTGAACTGGTTTTAATCAGACAAAGCCACGACCCAATGTCCCAGACAAAAAATAGTCAACAAACACTGCTCTACAGAGTATTTCAGTGTTCCCAAACATTATCTACAGTGTATGTGACTTACCTGGAAAGCATTACTGGCAAAGCCCAAGCCCAGCTGTCTGCAGACCACCATGGCCTCCATGGTTCCCCAGCCCTCGCTACACACCGTGCCCCAAACCAGAGAACCATTTCTCTCCACAAGCACCTCCACTCGGCCCTCATAGGGGTTACGACCTCCACTCAGACGTAACTGCAGACAGAACACAGCAGAGACATGGTCTTATCAGACAGACAGACAGACAGACGCAAATGCATGAATCTCCTGGTGTAGAGTGGAGATTAACGAGTAAGACGCGCGAACGCGGGAAGCGAACGCACTCAGCTCCATATATGGGCACAAAAGGCACCCCTTTTGTGCCCATATATGGAGCTGAGTGGACCTGGCCCCTTTTGTGCCGATATATGGAGCTGAGTGATTGCTGATGCAACACACTCCATATTTGGATAGCGGGACAGACGGACAGACAGACAGACACACAGACATGATCTGCTAGGTCTCATAGTAAGTGCTCATTGCGTTCGCAATAAATAATAATCCATTGATATTCATGATTTGTAACCCAAATAAACATTAGAATTTTTTTCAACAGAAATAGCATTATTGAAACGTACTCTTTCCTGGAAGCCCATTGCAGGGACATTACACCTGACGGCCGCATCTTCTTCATGGCTGCAGCCAATAGACTCCTTGTTGAAGAAACACTCTGTGATGGACTTCTCAAAGCCAGAACACTGCACCTCATTCATATGCACTGGGCCCATACCTTGAAAAAGAAAACACACACACACACACACACACACACACACACACACACACACACTTACTTTTCAATCAATTAAATAAATAACTGAAACTATATTGTGTTTACAAAGCTATTGCAAGCAGCGATAAGGTGGGACCAAGCAATAAGCAATAAGAACAATATGCACAATAAGAAACATGGAAGACTGAACTTGAGGAAAAGAAGACCATGTAATTGGGACAGGGTCGGTTTTAATTGTGTGTGTGTGTGTGTGTGTGTGTGTGTGTGTGTGTGTGTGTGTGTGTGTGTGTGTGTGTGTGTGTGTGTGAGGGGGTGGAGGGTGGGTTCTTGAAGACTCATACGCTGTGTTGGCTGTACCGGGATTTGAACCCAGGACCTTGAGTTCCAAAGGCGAGAGAGCTCTACCTACTGAGCTATCCAGACACAATCAGTTGAAAAAAACCCCCACATGAATCCGCAATTCCGCGATCGCGGAAATTTACAGCTGATTTCAAAGCCGTCCATGTAATTCTCGACCATCCGCAGAATAGTAGAATGTGGAATAGTCGGACGCCCCCGTTTTCACTCCCGGGATTTTCTACTGAGGAAAATTCTGGGAGGAAACACAGGTCGCGGAGCCTCCGTATAACATGACAAAGTTTCTTATTACTACCAGTAGGTACCACTAGTTAGTAATAAGTAGGTAGTCTAGGTACTATAATAAGGATTTGTACATGGTGAGTAACACTTGTTTATTTATGTCCTGAGGGGACAGAAACTACAGTCTGCCCTCTAAATGGTTCCTTCTGAAACCGAATCTGTGTAAATGGTTCCTACTGAATCTGATTCCATGCCCTGACTGCTGACAAATTGACAATGCTAAAGCAGAAAATAATAAATATTACACCCACATTAAGTATCCTCTAGTCTAAACTGTAGTTACAGTGGGCAGGGTTTGAATGACAACCTTTGCAACCAAAACAAATGATTAAAACATGAATAATATTAATAGATCCATCAATCTATTTCATTAAAGATTTTACTTTTATTTATTTTTAAATAGCTGATAACTCGTCATTTTATGTTAAATAGGTTCATGTCCACGGAATATTAACTAAGCCGCGGAATCAAGGATTGTTCTCAGCTGAATTAGGAATGTTCTCTGCGGAATCAAGACTTTCTCCGCGGATTCCTTTGGGGACTAAAAAACTAGTCCTCTCGGGGCACAGGTCTCCACCAGGATAATAGCTTGTTTATAATTTGTGATGTTTGGACAAAATATGTAGGAGTAATGTTTGTTGTTGTGCAATAATCTATCGTCTGGTGGTTGTATACGAGGGCAATTAAAATAAATATACCAGTAAGACGCCTAAGGGCGAGAAGCGACCTCGCCCTTCGTGCACACATTCGCCTCATTGACGGCAGACTGCTGGGCGAGTGCTGGCGCTTTGGCATGGGGGGTCAGACCAACATGGAATGAATTCTGTACTTACAATATAAGGAGCATGACTTGAGTGCACAGGGTTTTGATGAGGTCAGATCAACATATGGAATGTCAGAACAGTTCAGCTCCATATATGGAAATCTAAGAGTGGTAGTGGCGACATTCTCTTGAGTGTACAGGGTTTGATGATGACCCAGGTGGGGCCGGGCCTTAAAGTTTCGGGCCTGTTGAGAACTCTGGTTTTCTCCGACTGCCGGGTGCGGCTGCACTAATAACTGTGGAGCAGTCTAGAGTTTGAATGGACAGGTATAAGGGAGACATCGAAGAGGAATGATGGATGGGGAAGGATCAACATATGGAATGTCAGAACAGGTTCTGACATATATCCATATATGGAGATCTAAGGGTTTCCATATATGGGCTTAACTGCGACAGGTCGCATTTACTATATATCCATCTCTGATGATGTCACGTGATGTCACAATGACCTGGGCACCGGGGGCTGATGACACCTGGGCACCTGGAGGCTTGCCTGGGGTGACCAGGGGGCTGATGTCACAATGACCTGGAGGCTTGCCCGGGGTGACCAGGGGGCTGATGTCACGTGATGTCACAATGACCTGGGGGTTAATGATTTGAGGCATTTTGTTCAAAATGGACCAATCCTGCAAAGTTTGGAAGGCAATCTTAGCCAATCAGGATGAAATATGGAAAAGCGGACAGATGCATGTTGATCTAAATGTGTTTTACCAAAATCTTATGGTGGCGCTATAACCAAAATCTTATGGTGGCACTATAACCAGCAGATGTGGCATTTCTTCCTCGGCCTAGTGAACGGAAATCGCACAGTGTTAATGATTTGAGGCATTTTCTTCTTAGCGATTGGGGATGGAATATGGGGAATGTCCGTGTCCGTGTTGATCACATGACTGTAGAGATAGTTTATAGCAATTTGCATGATGTATGGATAAAATGTGTATGAGTAATGTAAAGAAATGTGTTTTGCTAAAATCTGCCTCATGGTGGTGCTATAACAGGCCATTGTGGCAGAAGGTCGTTGGTGGCATCCAGGGAGTGTGTGTGCACAGTTTGGCATCGACCGGGCCAACGGTGCCAGAGATTAGCTGTACACAGATGGACGGACGCACACACACGGACGGACGGGAGTGCAAAACATACTCTCTCCCCATGCCTTCTGCCCGGTGGAGACAACAATAAGGGACCAAGTCCCTTCGGGACTGCCATTTTGCTAACTTTTTTCATCTTGCCCTTGATTCCCCACAAAAACTCTAAACTCGTCGAAATTCATCTATAATTAAAAAGGTCACACCAAAATAAAAATACAAAACTACTGTATAAAAACCTTGGGTCAGACAAAGGAAAGCTTTGTTATTTATTAAATAAAATAATGATAATAATAAAATAAAGAAGAAGACTACATTTAGTCTTACAGAGAAACCTAAAGCTCAAATGGCAACAGTGAAGTGGAAGCGACTGAGGTGAGTTTCCAAGCCCAGCAAGTCAGTGGTGAGAATATGTCTTGTTAACAGGAAACCAGCGAGGATTCCCTCGGATGATTTTTCTGAGTGCACCAGTACCACTCTCCCTCTGCTCATTCCATGCAGTCTGCCATTATTCTGGAATTTACTCCTTCCCTGGCAAAATACTGGGTGGAGGTGCAGTGAAAAAAGAATGACTAGGGTATTCACAAAATAATATACAGTGTGGCTATTTTTCTCCTGGTCACAGTATATAGGACAAGCCCAGGAGGGAGTGGGATTTTTTCCACAGTGTGGCAGTAAAACATGCTATTTTCCACACTATATTCTTGTAACAGGTGAGCTAGGGTCCTTAAAACTATTTCACAAGCTTGTTACATTATTTCTGCTGAGTCGTGTGGGTCAGTGTCACTTTTTGGGGGTTGGGTGGAACTAGGGGCTGGGCTAAGGAGGGAAGGGGGGGGTCCAACCTTGCTTTGCCTCCTGTGATAAAACCTCTACGTATGTCAACCCATAACAAAGTCCTGCTGGTATAAGTCTAACAAACTCCTCCATTGAGGCCATAAAGACGTACTACTGGTATAGGAATGAAGGCTATCATTAGGGACATTCATCCATAAAGTGGTGGAAGGATTTATATTCTGCGCAGGTTCAAATTGCCTGGAGGCCAGGGTTGTTATGGTGCTCATCCCATAATGTTTCCGAGGTTCGATATCCAAAAGGCAGCTATGTGTGCTATTTAAATGTCTGGTCTGAATAATGACTAATGTAATTGAGGAAAAAACATCATCAGTCCACTTTACTCTAAATACAGGCCCGTCTTCCAGTAGGAGATATTTAACGCTTAAAGAATGTACTTGTTCAATTCCATCCTATTTCTCCGTTATAAGACGGTGTCGCGCACCAAAGAGAGATCTACAACCTTACAAATGAAGATGGTCACACGTTTACAGTATATGCTCTCAAAAACCTTCAGCACTAGGCTCCTGAATGGAACCAACTTCACCACTTTCAACTCTACCTCACCAAACTCACTTTCGCTGCGTGGTTGGTGAGTTGCTTGGTGACGTCAGTGGTATTGAACTAAAGGGAAAGGTTGAGGGGTAACATTACTGTCTGTAAGATGTTTTGGATATTTTCCTAACCAAGCATTTGGTGAGCAGATGTACTATTGCTCTAAGTAGACAATCATCACTTTTCATCCCATTCCATGCAGACACTGTATTTTAATAGCCACTCCAGCAGTAAAGGCTGTAATTTTAAGCTTTCTGGGCTTATTGCCTTTGGATTGCTTTCAAAGCTACTTCTATACCTCGCTGGCTACTGTACACCCTGTACCTAACTGTGGGTCAAAGCTTGGGATTTTTTCTGTACAAACATTTTCTGAAAAGCATCCTCAACCTCCTAGTCTATCGTAGCCAGACGATCAGAGATCTCTGCCTACACAGATACATCTGGTAACATATAACAAATTGAGACAAATTCAAATTCAATATATTGGCTAATAGAGCAGAGAAAGTGTCCACAAACAAACCTATGCCTGATGCTACCTGTACTGTTAATACAATCGTGTTAATAAAGTATTCAATCAATCAGTCAATCAGATGTCACCAGGCATATCATATCCAAAGCATCCTCATCCTCCCATTCTTAGGTACAATTATTACCCAATAGACATAATATTGAATCAATTAATATTCTGTTGAATGATACCAGACTATGATTATACTTTTACTCTTACAGAAGATGAAATGAAAAGACATTATACGAATAGTATACTAGGTCATGTGAATAGATTGACTGACAAAATGGCACGTTTTGCGTACCATAATGCATCTACTTTGAGCTTAACATTCAGTCCATTTATATACACTGTATTGGTCTGAATGATTGGCCCACCTTGTCCGAGCCGTCCTCCAGACAAGACCTCTTTGGCGGTTCCAAAGCTCAGCTCTCGACACACCACAGTAGCTGCCAGGAGGTTCCAGTTGTCATCACATATAGTTCCCCATTCCCCATTCTTCAGCACTTCAACCCTGCCTTCCCCCACGATGGCCCCACCACGCAGACGCACCAATGGTTGCTATGGTGGAGGCAAAAAAGATTAAGTCAGTGAGTGAGTGACAGAGAGAAGAACATTCAGACACCAATGTGTTTGAATTAAAAGGATTAAGTAAAAAAAAGAAAAAGAAAACCCAAATAAAACTAGAAAAAGTGATCCTCGGAGCACAGGTCTCCACCAGGTCAGGTAGGTAGGTTATTGTGGGCCAGCAATGTTTGGAATTTGCTAATCAGGGTGGAATATGAAAAATCGGACGGATCTGTCTTGATCACCGATTTGGACAAGTGGGAGTAATATAAAAATAAATAGTTCGGCCTCCTGGTTGCACTATATTAGGGCAATGTTAAAAGGGTGGCATTTGTTCCTTAACATAGTGCGAATATGCGTGCAAGGTTTCACCAATCAGGATGAAATATGACCTTTTTCATTTAATGACTATAGAGAATATTAACGATTTGCACAAGTTTGCACAAAATCTGTATAGTAGGAGTACTGTCAAAAATGTGTTTTGCAAAACTCTGCCTCCTAGTGGTGCTACTATAACAACCCCATGTGAAATTTTTGGGTCAGAGCAGAACACCTGACCCTGTGTGCACAGTTTAGCTGCCATCATGACAACAGTGCCGTAGATTAGTTGACCAGTGACCACAGACATATTTTTTCTTGATTACCTTTAAAGATTACGATAAAAGTCGCTGATGATCGCTCGCTTTATATTTTGAACGAGAGACATGTTGAAGTCAGAAATGAAGAACTTAGTATATCCATCTGGTCAAAACCACGGAGAGCTCCTTAGATTACACGCGCCAAGCCTTTCTTTGTGAACAGTAAACAGGGAAATGAACGACAACGCGCATGCGCAAAAAAGCAAGGAGTGCAGAAGGAGAGGCAAAATAAATAAATAATAAAGAATCTGAATATTTTTCTCTCGTTTGATATCAATGGAAATGCGCTAGTGTACACACGTCCTAGCAACCCGTCGGTTGGATTAGTTATGACAGTTAAAGTAGTTAAAGTGTGTTTGTCCTGTTGATCAAATCTATCCCTTACAGTTTGCAACTGAATACTAGGCAACAGATGTATTCTGTTGGACATTTTTGGAAGTGAACTCCATGATCTATTCAACAAGGTTTTTCTAAAAGGAGAAAACCACAGTTTTGGGTTAGACTATATAGTTCTTCCAAAAATAACACAGTCAGCTGAAAGTTTGGAGGACCGCAGTTTAGACTTTTCCTACTTTCACAGGGCAGGAGAATTGTTAGAAAACCTACAGACTGGGTGGCTCCATGTTAACATGCCACTGAAGTGCTCCTGCCATTAAAAGCTCAGACAGATTGGAAGTGTTTAATTTTTACAAGTAAACACATTAGTGGCATAGTTTCACGTGCTTCACTGCCATTTGTATTTAGCAATCTGGACATCTTTAAGTGAGGACTTTGGTCATTTGGATTTGTGGGTTACTTACACCTGACCTATCCAAAATACAAAATACAATTTAGGCATTTAGCAGATGCTCTTCATCAAAAAGCAATTTACAGTAAGCAAGAACAACACAAGGCAATACATCAAATACATAGAAATAGTCATCAAGAATCATAACCAATCTAAGAACCTAATATCTGTTCAGTAGATTATCTGTACAGTGAAGCTATGAGTATACATTATAGAGTGCTACGTCTATATAAAATGCTAAATTATAAATCTAATAAAATTATAAATTATAAATCGAAATGACTATATACAAAATACAAGTGTACATAATAGATACTAAGGATAATATTGTTAACAGATTGTTGTTGTGATCTTGTTCCAAAAATGTGAAATTTTCACAATTTCTGACACTGATCTTTCCAATTGAATTAAAGACAGATGAATCGAGTAAAAAATGTCACTTGTTCCATCCCAGTTCAATCACTAAGCCGTGGAACGTGACAGAGAGCACATGCACAGGCAAGCAACTCACATCAGGACATTAGAGCAGAGACAATGACGCCACAAGTGGACAAAACTTCAGTGTAGCACTGCATTTGTAGCACTGCATTTGTCTTACTTGAAACATTTATGTGGTTGTCAATTAAAAAAAACTGTTGAGAAATCATTTGTATATTTTCGATTAAAAATCTTCATTCTCAAAAACGTATTTTTGTAAATGCACAGTAAGGTTTTTCAGTGGAGTGGCATTAGATATGTCACGTGACATGTCGACATTTTCGCAAATTTACATCAGTGTTAAGTGTACCCTACTATACAAAGAAACTGTTAAAATTAAGAACAGCATTTACTGAAAAGACTATGTTCTGCCGTGTTTCAGGAATTGAGCATCCATATTCCATGCAGACCTACATCTTGTGAATATATTATAACATACTCTATGATTCAATGTGGATACTATAATGTTATGATATAATCATTAATTGTAATGTAAATGCAACTCATTTCATGTTTCGTATTATGTGGTATGCTGTAGTATACGCATAATTTGAAGAACAGGACTTACAGGCAGTGGTTCTCAAAGTGAGGGTTCCAGGGGGTCCCCATCAAAATGTGTTAATATAGCATCAAAATCTGTTTAACCACTTTAATCCTGTTTTATAGTTTAGATATAAAAAAGCAGACAGATCTGCTATTTCGTTTTTTTGTTTCAATCTTTTAAATCTTTTTACAAACACAAATCTTCTCTTATGGGGGTCCCTGGCACGACAACATGTTTTCAAATGGGGGTCCAGGGACAAATACATATCAATTTATAGGGTCCTTGACATGAAATGTTTGAAAACCCCTGACTGTGGGTGTTCTGAATAGTTTCTCAGGCATCTCACGGAACACCTACCTCTTGTCGGAATGCCTTCCTGAAGCCCGCCATGGGTGTGGGAGCGAAGGCTCTCCCAGGGATGCAGCTTACCACCACTGGCAAGCCTCCCAAACAGGTACTGTTGCTTTTCAGCGACACAGCCTGACCCAGTTTGCAACTAGACAGATGGGCCTCGTTGCCAGTGCAGTTGACTGAGTAGTCCCAATAGGTGGGCTTTCTCCTGCGAGCAAACATCCTGGAGAGACAGGAAGCATACTAAGTTAAGGGAAGTCAAGATTTGCACAGGACGCTCGGGTGACGCAGTAGTAAAATGCCTACCCATCACTGTGGAGGTTGTGGGTTCAAATCTACCGTGGTGCATCCTGCTTTTTTTAAGTAATAGTATAGCTGATTCTGTAGTAAACAGGTAGTCTAGACATGCTTTGTTGAGATTTAGGGTTAGGGTAAGGATCTGGGTCTGGGCGTTCAGAGCACACCACAGCTTGACAGCATTTCCTTGACCAATGCTGACGTAAAGATCATCCCCATATGGGCTGTGATCTGGCCTAGTCCTGAACGTCACCAGAGTCACCGAAGGACGTCATCATATCGTAATTTGGCTTGCTGGGCAGACTCACTTTGACTTATTTTTGAGGGGTGCTAGCCCCTCCTATATTAATTTAGTGTAGATTTTCGTCTTAGTGTCTTGATTCGACAATCAATGGAGAATTTTACGTCATAGTGTCTGAGCAAATAGGCAGTGTCTATTTTACCTCATGATGATGTATGAGCACCCCTCACTTCACACTGGTGTGATTTTTTATTTTCTAAAATAGGAAAAATAGCAGATCTACAAGATTTTAGATCGCCTATGTTTGCTACTTTTGTGTGACAAGGCAGCATGAGGATTGAAATATGGAGATACAAGGTTTCTGCCTGACAGCAACGATTTGCACTCAATCGTAAATGGTCCTGACCTGCCAAGTAAAAATGTACTGGGACTGGTTGATCTTCATCCTATAATAGATAGGTTCCACATAATCATAATGGATAGGTTCCACTGAGATGTGAACTCAGATTATGGATTCAAAGTTCAGAGTGCTGCTAGCCATGACTGATATGACTGATGACCGTGGTGAAACAATAGTGAAGTTAATACAATTACAGCATTAAGGCATTGTAAGAACTATCGTCGGATTCGTCGCTGTCGGGTGGAAACCTTGTATGTCCAAACCAGTTATTTGTCAGAAAAGTGCTTGTTAATACATTTCATTGGTTAAATAAAACCAACAGACGATTTAAAAACGTTCAACCTCACGGCCCTATTTGGGGCATGTCATTATAGGCAAATGACATGCCCCTCAATCTACAAGCTTACAACTTGTCGTGACGCACTGTGAGAACGTAGCAGCTTTTTACATACAGCGCTGTCATACAACGAAATGGGGCATACATTTTAAAGTTGAAAACTGAGATACAAGATTTCTGACATAATGTTGTTACGGACGAAACAACGTGGGGCTAATTGTGCTCTTTCAGGCCCACTGGGGTGCTAATCTCTTCCTCTCCATTTAGTACAGAGCCTATATTAATGTGTTTAACGAGCCTCACGCACAGAACAGTATGTCCTCCAGTCTGTGTATCACATGTCTTAAGTATACACAGAAAGGCAAATTAAAAGGAGACAGCATTTGTTTTTCATTTGGGACCTTACATTAGGAATGCTGCAGTCTTTTGGACATGGCCCAAATGTTCTAATACCATGCCTAGATAGATGGATGCCTGGTATCTCCTCAAATGTAATGTAATGACGCTGGGATACATTAAAGCAAGTGTAAAGCAAGAAATTACAACATTCTAAATTACATGTTTCAGCAGGTGTACATTACACATGCACACGTATGTAATGTAATATTATGTAAGGATGTACATAGCATCCTTACATAGCACATGATAACTTTTAATATAAATCTTGGCTGTCAATGTTAATGTGAATAAAGCTAACCTAGAGGGCAAACGCTGAGGCATCCGAACAGATGGCAAACCCCAGATTATGAAACAACTGGAGCAGGCCTTTGGCTATGCGCCGCTACTCAGTCAAACGGCAGCCTGTAAAAACAACGTTGTGCGCGTTTCATGGTTTTTTGAGCAGGAGCAGGGTGCACGGGGAAGCAGACACGTAGATGGAAAAGTAAGGAGCATGACTCGCTCCACTGTGGTTTCCTGAGCACAAGAAACTTCCTTACCCTGCAGACTTCAGTTCACTGCAGTGCTGGCTAAAAGTCTATGGTTAACTGTGATTAACCTGTAGCTATTTGGCTGCTGGTTACCACATTTTCCGCTGCAACATTACAACTGCTATCAGGAATGCAATGAAGTTAAATGCATGAAAGGAGGATGATTTTGTATTCATTCATTTTTGTCAGTCTTGAAAGGCTTGTGGTGAGATCGAAGCAAGCATGTCAGACACACATGGGTCTCTTTTATTAAGACATAACTTTCCATAATTAACTTAAACCCTATAAACTTAGTTGACCAGATTCCCCCAGCACTCTGTTCTTGGACCCCTTATTTCTCTCTAAATCAAAACTCTTCACTGCAAATAGACCCAGAATATGGACACTAGTATAGATATAAAATATAGATAAATAGGAAAATAGGCAGAACATTCTTGCAGATTATTGTTTGTACACCAAACAATTGGTGTATAGAGACCCCTGGGGGACTCATATCAACAAAGTATTAGGTTTTAAGATGTTAATGTACTAGAATTTCGCGGCCCTAACGTTGCAGCGCACTATGGGAAGAAGGTAATTGCGGGAGTTGACTACACATGTAGTAACGGATGGGTTATTAGTTATTTTTGCATCTGCCGCTTTAGATGACCTGAGATGACTTGATTGATTGGCATCAAAAAGGGCCTGTCAGCTCAAACACACAATGCAATACTTGTTGTTGCTTACAATCATCAGTAGCAAAGTGAAATACCAACAAAAATAAAACCCTACCATTTCCATTTCCCCCCCTCTATTAGATTCCAACAGCCAGGAATCTTGGTGTTGTCCTGGACAGTCAGCTCTCGTTCAAAACTCACATCACAGCTGTCACTCTATCCTGTAGGTTCACACTCTATAACATACGACGAATTAGACCGTTCCTCACCCAGGAATCAGCCCAGCTCCTAATCCAGACAACAGTCTTGTCAAAACTCGACTATTGTAACTCCCTCCTTACTGGCCTACCAGCATGTGCACTTAAGCCTCTCCAGCTGATCCAAAATGCCGCAGCTCGCTTGGTCTTCAACCAGCCAAAATTCTCACATGTCTCCCCCCTGCTCCGCTCCCTCCACTGGCTCCCGGTCGCTGCCCGCACAGAATACAAACTCTGATGCTGGCATTCAAAGCAACCAAAGGTATGGCTCCCCCATATCTTGCAAGTATGATCGCCGGGACAACGCTCCACACGTCCCAAACTCTTCTCCCTTCTGGCTCCAAAACTGTGGAATGCACTTCCCATTGCAGTCAGAACTGCAGCATCACTCCCAATCTTCCGCCGTAGTCTGAAAACCCACCTTTTCAAACTCCATCATGGCCCATAGCACTTACCCCACCCCCTTAGATAGCAATTCTGTAGACTTAGATAGCATTTGATACAGACTTATAGCATGTTATGTAGACAGCATAAGTGCATTGTATGTAGTCATAGCACGTCATAGTACATATGTATAGCATAGTAGTATAGATGTATAGCTTATATGTATAGTTTCATTATAGATATTCCACTGTTACTTTCTTAGCTTACGCATGTTTCATGATAAATGTTTTTATGTGATGTATTCCCATGCTTTTTTGTTCTTGCTTAATGTAAGTCGCTCTGGATTAAGAGCGTCTGCTAAATGCCTAAATTGTAAATTGTAAATTGTAATAAAGACTTAATGAAACTCAAGATTATAACGTAAACGTCCTGTATTGGTAGCCTATATTAGCCCAATTCCTGTGTGTGTTGCGTGCCGAGAGAGAGAGAGAGTGTGTGTGTGGGGGGGGGTGGCTTACAGGCGTGCGTGTGCGTGTGTGTGTGTGTGTGTGTGTGTGTGCATGCAATGAAAAGCCAATGCGAAGTTGCGAACAGTCTAATTGTTTTACTTAGGCAAAAAACAACTATTGTCAAACAACAATGTTGATGTAACTAAGACTATCGCTGAGAGAGATCTAGTTTATATACAGAGATTTAGAAGGAATAAGCGAAATGGTTAGCCGACAATTCTTCGTTGCATGAAGATGTTTCTTCTCTGCGGACTCGGAGAGAGGGGGATCAAATTGCAGGCTCGCAGTAGGCAAAGGCTAGTCACGGGTGAGCATGCACATGTTGGCTCTGATTGGCTAGTGGCCACATCTTTTCATTGGCTAGTGGCCACATCTTTTCTTTCATTGGCTAGTGGCCACATCTTTTCATTGGCTAGTGGCCACATCTTTTGGCCACGTGACAACTTTACAAATGTTATAATAGATAGAGTTGAGCGATGTCAAGGCTATACGTTCAGCAGACAGACATTGTATTGGTATTGTATGTATGGGACATGACACTGATCAGGTTTCAGAGTTTCCATGATATATGGATTTCTTCCTCAAGTCAGTATAACAGAAGGGGATCACGTGTGAAAACGAGGATATATAATGAGCTTGAGCTACATGGAGAACATCAACCCTGAGCCTGATTGTGTCTTCACCATTGTACATGAGCTACAGGTGTGGAGCCTCCACCCTGGCAGTTGTTGACACTTTGCGCTAAACAGGGAATAGTACATACTGTAAACGTGGCAGTCTTCATGCTATGTTGCTCAACACACCCACTTACTCCCAAGAAAAATGACCATTTGAGACCTATTTCACCATTCAATAAGAGTGAATAGAGAGAGATAATTGAGAAAGATGATGTGAGGGAACTGTTAACCATGGTAAAGTTCATGTTGTACTCCACCCACTGAGCAACCACTGTAACAAAGTGTGCTTAATTTCCCCTTGGAGAAAGTAATAAGGTACCAACCTATCTAGTGAAGGAGTACTCACTTGTACACTCTGGCATTGTATTTCCTCTCCCCAGGGAATCCAAACATGCCACAGATGACCCTGCTGTCAAGGTGGTTCCACTCATTGTTGCAAATCTGCTTCCACTTGCCCCCGTCCTTCACCTCCACATAGCCCTCTGTCACTGGGATACGCTTACGGTATGATGACAGGATGGCTCGAATGCGCACGTCCTCTACTTGAATATTGAAGTTCTATGAAAAAGAAGAAAATATAGAAAATATTATAGTGATGGTAAGAATGAGGTAAACATTTAATTAACATACAGTACTTGACATTTCCCAGAGCATACCATGGTTTGATTTTAAAGGAAGCCATTGGATTCACGTAATTTCAGTATGGTATTAAATCAACTTGCAGCCTTGAAACGTAGGTAGGTAATACACTAAATATAATATTAATCATACATTTATAATTGTCTCCACCAGGCCGAAGGCATGGGGAGAGAGTATGTTTTGCACTCGTCCGTCCGTCTGTGTGTCCATCCGTCTGTGAACAGCTAATCTCCGGCACCGTTAACCCGGTCGATGCCAAATTTTGCACACACACTCCCTGGATGCCAACGATGAACCTCTGCCCCATTTCCAGAACGGCCTGTTATAGCGCCACCAGGAGGCCGCTTTGTGCAAAACAAGTTTTTGGACAGTACACCTACAGATTTTGTCCAAACATCACGCAAATTGGTACACAGTCTCTCTCTAGACTGCCATTCAACAAAACGGGTCTTTCAGATTTCTCAGACTCCATCCTGATTGGCTAAGATTGGCTTCCAAAGTTCGCAGGAGTGCTCAGTTTCAAACAAAATGCTGCACATCGTGTGATTTCCGTGAAATTGTACATGCACATTCCCACTAGGCAGAGGAAGAAATGGCACATGAACATTTTCAACTCAGCCTCATGGTGGCGCTATAACTGGCCAAAAACTGTTTTACCTCTAACTGCACGATCTGTGGATAACTTTGTATGCCAACTCCCTAGAGGCCAAGGAAAAACCTTTGCCTGGAATTTTTCACATCTGCTCTTTATAGCGCCACCAGGAGGCCGGCATATGTAAAACACATTTTCTAATATTACTCCTTCAGATTTTATCCAAATTTCACGCAAATCGGTACACATGATCTCCATAGTCATGTGATCAAGACGGGTTTGTTTGATTGGCTACGATTGGCTTCTAAACTTTTCAGGAGTAGCCCGCTTTGTACCCGTTTTGTACAAATCGCCACAACTACTCAACGCAGCGTCCGATTGTGGTGAAACTGTGCATGCATATTCCCACTAGGCTTTGGAAGAAATGCCACTTGACAGTTTTCAAATCAGCCTCATGGTGGCGCTACAACAGGCCAAGCTGCGTCACACACACACACACAAACGTTTATATTGCTCCTAAACATTTTGCCAAACATCACACACACACTCCTATCCTCCTAGTGGAGACCTGTGCCCAGAAGGGCACTTTTTCTAGTTGACTCTGTTGTTGCATTTATGCACTTTAAAGTACAGATGAACTATTAACATACATTTTGATACAATTTAATTTATGGTTGAAGCTGTGAATATACACATTGATATGCATTGCATGAAGCTCTGAACTTTTGGCTTTTACAATTTCCAACGACTTTGTCTGGAATCATCAATCCCATCTTATAAACAACTCTACAGTACATCACAGCTCAGTGGAATGTTGCATTTCTTGTGTTACATAATATGAAATCTATGGCCCTCATCTCCCCATCTGTGCTGTAACTCAACCACCCCCTTGTAAACCTGTATCCGGTTTACTTAAACATTTTCACGGTAAATACCCTCATTAATATAAAAAGACCATGACCAGATGCACTGCAACTGTTTGGCTTCTGAACAGCAGAATCATGGAGGTCTGTACCAGCATAGCACGTGTTGTGTGTGGCAGTGGTGGAAATGAGCGAGGTACCTACTCAAGTACTATTTGAGTATTTATACTTTTATTCCACTACATCTCAGAGGCAAATATTGTACTTTTTCCCCCCACCACAATAATTTGACAGCTTTAGTTAGTAGTTACTTTGTAGATTAGATTAATTCAAAACCAAAGTCTCACTATTTAACGTTTCAACAATACACGATGTTTAAGCAATAACAATCATCCTCACATAAATGTATAGACTCAGGGGGGTCCCTGCTAGGAGATTGACTGTATTACTATAGGGGAGACAATGAGTTTCATCCTGGTATTTGCCACGGCATCAAGGCAGAAGTGCCAGTCATAGCAAAGACTGGCCAGACTGGAGAAAAGCAGTACAACAGTTAGCACCCAGGCAGTGTCAAGCTGTCAAAAAGGGACTGTATGAGTCTTTCCTCTGTGACTCTTGGTAGGGATTAAGTAAACAACTTTCTCTCCCTTAGACCAAACCCACATTCTTGCACTACGTGACAGTGCAAGCTAAAGAGGGAGGGAGAAAGATGGGTCTGACTGGGGGGGGGACACACACGTCGCTTTGCTCAACACATGTGGTGGGCATAAACACATATCACTTACAGTCAAACAAGTGGAGAGAGACCTACCAAATCAGTAATGAAAAAGCAAGGGTTAGATGGGACCATTGAAAAAAAAGAATCGCTAATCATCAGTCTTTCGCTCAATCTATTTTGTCCCCATGGATGACCACACAGTAACCATCCCTTGTTAGGAACAGAGGGATCTGGTATGAGATGGTTAAACTGTATTCAGGCTGAAATTATAGGGAAATACTAATGACAGGAAATGTGGTGATGGTGCGATGTTGTCTGGATATACACATCCTGGTAGATGGTTAGTGGTAGTGGTAAGTGGTAAGGCTATTTCTAATATCTTTTCAACTTAATTCACTAGGAGGAAAGCATATACTGTAGTATATCCTGGTGCCAGATTCACTTGGCAATCACAACAAATTAAAAAAAAGAGAAAAATCACAAAATGATTTATTCTCAATTTCATGGAGCCGTAATGTGTACAATCTGCGAACATCCAAATAAAACCCAGCCTAAATATCTCATGCCACAGTCAAGTAAACATGACTGGTGAAAGTCACTAAAGACTGCTATCCAAAATTAGCTCAAGACATGTGATGAATGTCCGATAAACATTGCAAAATATACCCATCTCTTTCTCAGACACTGACCCCAAGTCTATGTGAGATAAACAATATCCCTGCCAACAGTTTGCTGGTGTGCTTACTGCTTGCGTGTACTGTACGTCTTTAACAGTCACCACTCTATGTTTACAGAGAAGTCTGAAAATATTACAACTATTCCCCTTTAATTTGGTTTCAGGTGGATGACAGACTCAACTTGTTTGGGAACTGGCTCACATGCCAGCTTCTCACCCTCCCACCCTGCTTCCCTCCCATTCCCCGCTGGCACTGCCACATCTAATTCCTCATATAATCTATTTCCTGTTTGGAGGTTCAGAGGGCACTTCAAGGGTCTTGTTTACTAGAAAGCGGGCCTGAAATATGCATGGTTGACAGCATCGGGATTGAAGAAATAAAGTAGAGTTTTCTAACATGTGTGCTTTGTTTTCAGTGCACTCTGGGGAAGGGGGGCCCAATCAGTTTGGCTTGGGTAAGAGGAAGGTGGTGCAGATGGAAAAGCCATTAGCTGGATGAGTCTCTATTGAAGAGTTTCAAGACCTGCTGCAACCCAACTCTTACTCACTATGGTTGCTACACACTTTCCAGTTCAAAAGAAATCCATTTTATAAGATTTAATTCATTAAAGAATCACCCATTATCAACCTATCTTCATATAATTTGTCCTCACTAATGCTCATGATAAAATTATATTTGTGTCTTATAGGAGAAACAGGACACTTCAGAAAGCCACCTAGCGGGGTGCTGGTGGCCTAGCAGTTAAGGCACAACCACATAGGCTCTAAAGCAGCCTGACAGCGTGTCATAGGTTAGATTCCCGAGCCTGACGACCTTTGCTGCGTATTGCTCCCTGTCTCTCTCAGTTTCCTGTCGCTCTCCACTGCTACTATCTAAATAATGACAGAAAAGCCCCAAAACAAATCAGTAGAGTAGACCATACTGTACATCGCCCAGTCAGCAGTGCTCAGTAATGCTCAACTTAATTTAGCTGTGGCACCAAAGTGTTGGAAGGACCAATAGACATACCATGTTTAGAGGCTACAGGGTTACGAATGTGGAAATACTACTGAGCATTCCAGGCTATAGGCTTGACTCAGCTGTATATCAAGATGCAGGCTACGCAAAGAATGCAGCAGTCTTTCGGTTAACACTCAGGGTGTTTTTCTGGCAACAAGGCCACAGATATTTATACAACTTAGGGCCAAACTGTGACTTCATGATCCTTCCCCATGCACAGCACTGTTCTAATGTGTATCACTGCCAGCAAAAATAAAGTGTATGACGAACATATGGTTCCAATAGAGCCCTTGAAGCTCTTTTCCTGTTGAAATCATCTATAGTCCAAAGAACTGGGACATGCTATTCAGTTTTACAATTACCATTCACAATTACTTCTGAGTAACTTAATTTATAATTACAGTCATGTATTGCTCTTACAGTGTTTTTCATGTTTTCTTTTATTTTTGGATTCTCCTACTCAATTCACCCTTTGTCCGACATGTGGTTGTGCCGCTTTTGCACCCATTGGTTGCCGTTTCATGGTTGGACAAAAATCCTTTCTCTCAATCCACTACCGTTGAAATAACGTGTTTTTCAGTTGCATCTGATTTAGAAAATGCAATATAAACAAGGTGGAACCAGGGCGGAACAAGGCAGAAAGAGCCTGCTGGTTATTCAGTCAGGGACCAATCAGATGACTGACAAATGGTGTATTGTGAGTACATTGAAACCAGAACTCAGTGTGAAAACAGTCTTGATCCACTATGTTAGAAATCTTTGTTGACATCCCTCCCAGTCACTACTCCCTGTGATTTCCACGTGTTATGAGGTCACATTTCTTAAATGTATTCCCCTGGCCAGAGAGTCGATTACTTCACAGGCCAAAGCACAAACTGATCCGTTTCCTGAATTACCATTTATAAGATTGCAGGAAACGTCATGTACTCACCAGTTGTGTTTCGTTTACGGTAGACTTCCTTAGGAGCCATTAAAAGAGCCTTTGTTTGTAAATTGAAAGCAGATGTCTAAGTTCAACAAAGCCATGACAAAACCTAAAACCCCAAATCAAAAATGTAAGAGACAAAAAAATATATATAATCTTTCCAATGATAACGTTTCCATAACTGCAATCTCTGTTCATATGATTATTTTGTTAATTTAGTAATTATTAAGCCAATCATTTTGTCTCAGCTGTGCCACCTTTCTGAACTCTAGCCAGAGGTCAAGTGATTGTTGCACAGGCATGTAAAATCATGTGTGTGTGTGTGTGTGTGTGTGTGTGTGTGTGTGTGTGTGTGTGTGTGTGTGTGTGTGTGTGTGTGTGTGTGTGTGTGTGTGTGTGTGTGTGTGTGGTATACAGTAGATGAAAGACAGAACTTACAGTATGTAGTAATGAACTAATTGTTTCATTAGTAACTGTACTATTATTACTGAATTTTGACCAGTAATGATGGGTTAGAATTGAATGTAATTACAGTAACATATAAATGTGTTACTTTGTAACACTCCGATACACATGGGAGTCACCAGCCGCTTCTTTTCAACTGAGTTTCACTCAGTGGAGGAACACGATATCCCTCTCTGTTCCAGTCTCACCTCCTGCTGAACAGGTGCCCGACCATTAAGTCGAAACTCTAAAGTGGATGGATTCAACAGGGCCATAGATTTTAATAAAGAAACAAACAGTAATGTATGGTTGTGATTTGTCCCACAGCAGCACAATATCACAGTGTGGATGAAAAAGCCACTTCAACATTAGTCTGAATCTTGCGGTATATTCACGCTTCTGTACACACTACTGCCTGAGGCAGCAGGCTTAATTTTAGAATGCATATTTCCAGAGGATAAACATCCGACTGGTGCCTTGGGGCTGTGAAATGTTACTGAGCTACAGAAATATGTATCAGTTGTATGGGAATCTGATTAAACTGGTAGGATTTCATTTGGGATCTTGGACCAAATGGCGCCGGGCATCAAGAAGAGTTCATGGTGCCGTTTAATTAGAGGCTGACGAGGCAGTCTATGGCACCCTGCCACCGTGTGGAGGTTTAGAGAGTAGAATGTTGAGATGTTGACCTTTAGCCCTCAGGGGAAACAATGACTAAAAAGAGAGAAATGGGAGCCATAAAACTCTGCTTGGGGTGACTTCAATGGTCCTTGTAAAATACTTTTACAAGGACCATTGAAAAAGAGTGAGGAAATGAGAGAGAGGAAGAGAAAGGGTTAAGCCAGTGAGATGAGCTAAAGCAAGTAAAAGTGAGAAAGGAGAGAGGGGTGGGGGACCAAGGAAAGATAATGGGAGAGATGAGTTCTACCAGCAGCCTGGAGCCCCACAATCAGTCTTGTTCAGCTTTGCCTGTCCCAGCATGACATCCCTGGAAGATTCTTTAGGACAAGTGGACTGCAAAGTAATGAAGCTTATATATATATATATATATATATAAGTAGGATGATGCCCTGCCTATAGGCATGTGATATCACCCAAGTCCTAAAACACTAGCCTGTGGAGGAACATGTGAGTGAATACACATCATCAGTCTGATGAAGAGGCTACAGCCTCGTAATATAATACCCATGATGTCATGCAATTACGCAATGGGCATTCCTCTCGAGGTAAAATATTTCAGGTGGCATACCATGTTTGTCAGAGGGTTTTATATTTAACCAATGAAATGTAGTTAACAAGAGCTTGTAACTACATAACTGCTTTGGGTCCTGTTCAACATAGGTTCTATTTTCAAATTGTTCCAGAAAGGTAACTGTTTTGGACATACAAGGTTTCAGCCCAACAGCAATTACATATTGTCTTTCTTCAGACAGCAGACACTACAGCCTATGCATTTCACATAGGCTAATCTTTTCAATAAACCTCCACTCCACCTATGGCCATTTGGCTATAAAGTCTGCACTGATAAATGCTAAACTGTATGTTGTTAACTTGGTACGGAAACAGGCACTGCCAAAACCCACATTTCATAAACCCAGGAATCTCTCAAAGTTGAATTTAGTTTTGAGATGGAAGGTAAATGTGTGACAGATCATACAGCAAACCTCAAATATTTTCTCTACCCAACTCTAAAAACCAAAATGTTTCGGGGAAGTTGTGTTTTCTAAAGGCAGGACAAATAAACACAGGAACAGGAATATTTAAGAACTGGAATATTCATATTACAGTGAATATTCCAGTGAAGGGAAATGGAGGAACCTAAGTGCTGGGCAGTAGCTTTCTGTTTACTGTCCAACCAATCTCCACTATATACCACTGCACCACAAAAGAACAACTTTCTATTTTCAGCAGCGGTGAACCTGGAAGATCAGGAAAGCCTGTACTAAAGAATGTACAAAAACAGGCCTCTAAAAGTAATCTCTTCTCTTATTTCAACAACCAAAGAAGACAAAAGTACTCACAGAGGAGGACTCCATCCCAATTTAAATGGAATGTCAAAAGGTCAGTGCGTGCGAGGCCTCTCGCCGCTCTCTCTTAACTCACCCTTTAAGCATTGCTTTGTGGCCGACTGGCTGGTCGTTGTCCTCAGGTTATCATCACCTGTACCATACTGTGAGAGGGCACACAGGCCTCTTAACGCAGATACCTGTGTTGTGTAAATCCAAAGCTTATTCAAAAGCCCTCCTCTCATCCTACTAAAACCACAGAACCCACATGGCCTGTCGTCATGCCTGTCATTACAAACCCCAAATCTGCCTGGGCTGAGTCACCAGAATACCTTTTCCAGATGATAAGACCAGGCCCTGTGTGGTGGGCCTGCCTTGTGTTGCATACATAGTGAGCCCATGTGTCCCCTCTTAGTGAATGGAAAAGCTGAGTACGATTATTTTCTACCCCAGCATGAGACTGGAGAGACTGACTCCAGACGTCTAGACTCTAGACCACTCCAGCAGTGTTCTCTCTGGAGAATCATAATCAGTACCGTTTCTATTAAAAACCCTAAAACCTACGAGGAACAGAACAAGCCGGATGAGATGCATCCTTTCCCACTACAGGCATTTATAGCTTTGGAAGATTTTAATCGGACTCAAACACTCCACAGGGGAACAGTTTAATTTACAATGGCCTTATTACAGTCTTTTGTATTAACCCTTGGGAATGTTGATCTAGGTGTGAATAGTAATGTGCCTGCACCTACAGTAATGAAAATGTTAGTAAATAAATACATAACATACTAGTAACAGGGTGTAACAGGAAACGGCACAATTTAACCACATGATGAACCTTAGCATCCCTATTCTGGTGCGACAAAATAGCAGATCTAAAAGCTCACAATGCCTCGCAACACAACATAAATAAACATAACATAACATACAAACATGCATTACATAATCAGAGAGGATTAATATGTATTTGCAAAACTATACCGCAGAATAATTCATAGATTAAGGTGATTCATTTGGGTGTTTTTAAACCACGGTCAAATCCTGGGGAACAGTTCTGCTGTGCTGTTCATACATGTTAATTATCCCATTTAGACTCGAGTTAAAAACATTCACTTTGAAAGAATATATATTCAAAGATTTGCGCCACATTTCCAATATCAAAATTATAACATAATGTTTAAAACACCAAAAGGGGTTCTCGCCCAAAATGGGTTATATAAGTTAAGTAGAGAGAGAGAGAGAGAGAGAGAGAGAGAGAACACAGGTGAGCAAGAGAGCGACAGCAAGATAAGGCAAATGAGAGAGAGAGCTCTGTTGTACAGTTTGCGAGTCATAACATTGGAATGTGAATGGCCTGCACAGTGGGCATATAGATAACATTCTGCCTTTGGTGGCAATTACATCTGGGCTGATTGGCCTCTGTGATGAGCTCAATGCATCTTTAAAAAGACCAGTCAGACAAAAATTAAGCCTAATTTATATGTCATTTGACAGTATTGCTTGTTCAAGTACACAAGTGAACGGGCTGCATTTTCGAGTTATGAGTTATGAATCACTTCAGTTCCCCAGACTCACTTTGACTGTCTGGAGGCTATTTGCAAAAAGCTTATTGAGATAGATAATCACAATGACAGCAACTGTCTCAATCAGTTATTGCACATGTGTCCTGGTTGACTTCATGTTTGTTGTACTATAAGATTTCGCCTCAGCCCCCTCCTTCCTGTCTACCCTTCCACTGTGCTATCTGTCTAGTGAAGGAGAAATACTTTTAAATGTCTTAGAAGTATTGTTTCGGCATAGTCAGCACCTTCTTTGAGTGCAGAAACCATTTTCTAATATGAGTTTTGGATTGCTGCAGCTGGCTGTACAAATTTGGCGAAAACAGCAGATCTACAAGTTCATAACGTATAAAGTTGTGAGCTTGTAAATCAACTATTTTCATCACACGACACATTGTACGACAGTACAAAGTATAAAATAGAAGTGAATATGTTTGAAGACTATCAGTAAGACAAAACACTTCATGAATGCCACAGAATATTCAAGAAATGTGAGGTTTGGGGGTTGACAAATGTTTGTCTAGTCAGAAGTAAAAACATATCAGTCAACAACAGCTTAAGTTGCCAAAAGGTCCACAAATGTCCTTGTAGGAAGCTAAAGAAGATCACATGGGAGTGTAATAAATATACTGCCTACATTACCTGCTATATTTTTAAACACACCTTGTTCTTAAAGGTAGTGTAGACAAGTTTCCAGCCAAAATTTAAAATATATATGAATGTATTTTGTTGGCCTTTTTTCCCTCTATCTTTCCCTTTATTATGATGCTGAGGTGTTCTCCTGCAACAGCACACTATCCCTTTGGCCCCCTCTGGCTGAATGCACTGTTTATATCCACTACAGTTTACTACTCGGGACGTCGGAGGGGATTTAAACTTTTAGCCAATTGCAGCGCGAGGCTGTGACTGCGTGTTCAACCCCAGCAGTATTATAATGAAAACGCGATGCGATTTCATTGCAAGTATAATATTATCATCCCCATATCTTAGTTTCACCATTGTTCATGTGAAATAGTATGTTTATGATTTAATATGTAGGTCTATTGAAATTATGAGAATCGCTATGCCGGCTTGAAGCATGCATTCAACCCGTGCTCGCCAACGGTGACAAGCCGCCGCGGATCATCATAGCGATTTTTCTTCATTGCAATGAATAACCGTGGACAAAGTAGTTCACATGAACGATGCTGTAGTGGCTGGGGCATTTGAGGGGCAATATGTTTTATATGCACGATTACAAATAAAAGATAATTGAGAGCCAGTGAGTCTCCTCCACTACTTCCTACTTCCTCATTTGCGGGACTCGCCGTGTCAGTCTTGTGATATTGTGATTACGCTACAGTTATCCTTAAAAAAAAGATGTCAACTCAATGTCATTGTTGTAACTATGATATCGATAGAAATTCATATTTTTTTAATGTCATATTTAGCCATACGAGCGCAATATCCATAGCGTCCCTCCCAGCAGCAACAACAACCCCATAGCCTGAAGTGACCTGGCTCAGCCAATAGAATGACGGGGGGAGGGGGGTGGAGCTAGATTTTAATTTGTTTGGAAACACTTCCAATCAATTCTGTGTACAAACACTGGAAACTTGTCTACACTACCTTTAAATTATGTCCAATGATAAATTAGGTTTTTGAACAATAGAAAATGACAATACAAATGTGAATAGATTTTTTTTTTTATAGTAAGCATTTGTTTTGGGCATGTCATTATAGGCAACAAGTTTCAATAATTGCAAAAATAGCAGGTCTACAAGCTTTCAGCTCTTATAGTTTGCGGCAACAGTGTTTAGTCAACAGTGTAAAATGACTTTAAAAAAAATTGGGGATAAAAGGTGCATGGCTTACCTCCACATGATTAGGCAGAGTGTTGACAAATTTAAACCCTGGGATCCTTTTGTCACTGCACACCACGCCCACATCCTCTGTGTGCTTACAATCTGACACACCGATTCCATTAGAGTTGCACAATGCCAGGCTCTGCTCTTTGCCAGTGCACTGGACATTGTCGAACCAAATGCGTCCTGGAAAAGTAGAAGAAACACTCAATTCACTGAGGATTCAACAGGACTACCACAACAAGTTTTCTATTTATTTTCTAGGTATGAAAAGTGAGGGTCAATGTCATGTGTGTGACTTCATATGGTCAGCTTGTGACGTCAGTCGTCTACGATATATGAATCCAAATGTGGGCATTTTTGAAGCTTGATCTACCTTCCATTATAAATTAATTAACAATACATTATTTCCTAAAGCCTGCATGGCGGTACAAAGTTGTCTTACTGGCAATGTGCATATACTGTAGGTTTGGTCCAGTCAGTGGTTTTCAAGCTTAGCTCTGTTAAAACACACACACACACACACACACACACACACACACACACACACACACACACACACATACATTACTGACCCTCCTTCAGAGCCATGCTACTGTAGAGAATTCCCATATTTTCAGTTGTTGTACCTACCGGTACTTATTTTATTAGAATGTGTATCAATTGTTTTGTTTTATTTTGTTTTGTGTTATTGATCTTTGTACCATTTTTGGGGTGGGGTGATGGTGGACCGTCAGACTGTGCTCCCTATACATACTTACATCATCATCAAATTCCATAATGAAATGTGAAATATACATCATGCTAAGTGACTCACAAGAGGTAATTGCAAATTAGTATCCAGTCATGCCTGGAATTAGATTTTTTTTGTGCTTAATCTTTTCCATTTAGTTCCTTAATACTGTAGATCATGCTACGGTAGGAGCCATAATGTTTAACTAAGTAAGTAAATCCTGAGCAACCAAGGTGAGAAGGTGAACATCAAAACTTTTCCAAGAACATTGACTCATACAGTATAATGATGACTGTGTAGTCATGCTTTTCAGGCTTTTTGACTCAAAAAGGCTTTCAGCTTTCAGGAAGAAGCCGGGAATTCACCAGGAAGACATAATTGATATTACACCGCATCTGGGGGTCTAGACCTCCAGAGAGACACGAACCTCTGACATGGAGAAAGACACCCGCGGCTGTTTCTTGGTTGGACAAAAATCCTCTCCATCCACTACCATTGAAATAACAGGTTAACCCTATGCTCAGCTTTCCGGCTGAAGAAAAATAAAAAAGTGAGTGTGGAAAAGTGGAAAAGAGGACGCAAATTGTGATTGGCCAGAACGAGATGATGTATGATGATAAGAGCGCCCCTCACTTCACACAGGTGTGATTTCTTATATAATATGAACTAGACTATGCTAAACTAACTACAGCAGGCAATAACGTGCTTTGATATTGTTGATACGCCAGTAGTTTCAGCTCTATTTAACAGTATAAACTAGTGATTCTAAAATGTTTTAATTTCAATGACCCCCAGTTTATTATACATTAGGGACATAAGTTCATCCACACGCCAGAATAGTACCTACTACCTCCCAGTCCCGGCAGAGTAGTTCAGAAGGAACGGATTGTGTGGCCCTGGTTTTTTGCTAATGGGACTGATCGAGGGTAGCTACTGGGACGCAAGTTGGGACTTGATCACCCCGGCTGGGGTATGATGTTAAGAGACCCGAAAGCCTGATGACCTTTGTGATACATCACTGAGGATACGTCCCAGGTGCATCCATGCGATGTATTTTTGTTTTGAAAGTTAATTTTTTTTTACACTATCAGAGTTACCAATAATGTATCTGGGGACCCCCTCAAGGACCCCTGGACCAGACTTTGAGATCCACTGTGCAGCCCTGTTGTAAACATTACGGGGAGGGGGGGGGGGGGGGGGGGGGGGGGGGGCGGGAGACACGTACTGTACCTTCTCCTTTGCCATATTTGGACGATGGTGACCAATTGACAGCTTCAACATAGCCCAGTTCCCTACAGACCACCTGGGCACCGTGAATAGAGAAGTCATCATCACAAACTGTGCCCCACTCTCCATCATAGAAAACTTCCACGCGACCCTCGTTGTGCTTCCGCTTATCGCCTGCCAAACGCAGCTGGATCCTGGGCGTGTCCGCTGGCAGTTTCCGGGCAGTGTACTGTTCCTGTTGGGGGTCATATCCCGGCGGTAAACCCAGGTGCTCATACTGGGCCAGGCCGAGTGCCAACAAGGCTAAAAGGAAGGCGAAGCAGCAGGGCAGACAGTGGACGGCCAGCATCGTTGTTTGTAGAACACACAGAACGGACGGAAGACAAGCTCTGAGGGAGAATAGATGAAGAGCAGAACGTGTTCATTAAAATTCCTTGGCTGTTGTCTCGGTTAGTTATTCATTGGAATTGCGGTCGTTTATTATAGAGGAATCAGGACAGGGGAACACTGTCTCAAACATAAGGCCAATGGATGTAAGTCTTCCATCATTTTTATAGAATCAATTGGTGAGCAGTGATGATGCTTAAACTCTTATCTATGGACCCACATGTACTGTGTACTCCAATGATCGAATCCAGCCACAGACAGGCTGTACACTTCATTAAACAACTCGGTGTGTCGACCACACAATCATGTTGATGTCATTCTGCCTCATCTGAAAATACCCAATAAACAACTCTAACCAAAGACTACTCTTCTCCTGTGCTTCTCTTATTTAATTTGGTTTAATTGAAGATTTTCATGATATGCCTTAATAGCTGTCTATCAGTCAAGCTCACATTTTACCTTGATTAACTGCATGAGCTTAAACTTTAACAATAAAACCTACAAAAAGATGTAGAACTAATGCCTAACTCCCAAAGGAGAGCAACAATACTGGTATTATGTTCAGTGCCACACTCCTGCTCCTGTGTCCCCCTTGAAGCCAAAAAGTTAAACAAACAAACCCCAGGTCATAGGTCAAAATGGCCCCAGGTCATAGGTCAAAATGGCAAAGGGTAGCAGTGGTGACTGGTGATTAGAAGCCACAATGTCTCAAGAAACCAAAACTATGAACAAAATGTGCAAAGTTGAATGTTTCCAACTGTAATTCTACAATGCAATGACAATAAATAATAATGAATTAGTGTCACTTGTGTAAAAGCAACATCTTGGTAGAGGAAGATGGATCATTCTATGAATGCAAAATCTCTACTTGTCTCACTGTAACATGGCAACAGACCTGCTGGAATGAAGCCAGCTGAATCTACTGTGTGAGCTGCTGTCATTACAAAAACATGGTTAACATACATGCACAGATTTGGAACTCTTGTCTTTATGAGCTTCTTGCCATTTCTGTGACCTCAACAGTACTTACAAAACAAGGGCTTTGCTTTGATGGTATAATATTAATAATCTAAGAGTTCATGCCTTCTATATGTTATGTGGATCAGGTTGCGGCACATTGGCACAACCAGCCCAACTTCATAGATAATACTGTATATTAATAGGCCTATATATAGTGATATGATGACACTATCAAAATATTTTAAAATAGCTTGCAAGAGCAATGCACTGAAACGAATTCCTTGTATAGAGTTCCCAACCATATCAACTGAACAGAGGATTGCATGTTCTGAACTAGACTATTCTACCTGAGTGAAATTAACAACAAGATGTTTAGTCATGATATAATCACTAATGCAAAGGCTTGTGTGTAAATATCTTGGGGAGAGAGTAAGTTTTGCACCCCGTCCGTGTCCGAGTGCGTGTCCATCTGTCCGTCTGTTACCAGCTAATCTCTGGCATTGTTAACCCACAATGCCAACGATGAATCTCTGCCCCAATTTTTCCAGAACGGCCTGTTATAGTGCCACCAGGAGGCCGACTTTTGTAAAACACATCTTTTGATATTACTTCTCCAGATTCTGTCCAAAAATCCCGCAAATCGTTACACACTATCTCTATAGTCAATAGTCATGTGTTCAAGACAGATCTGTCCGATATTTCAGATTCCATTCTAATTGGCTAACATTGGCTTTCAAAGTTTTGGGCCGTTTTGAACAAAAAGCCTCAAATCATGAACACAGCATGCAATTTACGTGAAATCTTTCACGGACTTCCCTACTAGGCTGAATATATCCCACCCTTTTCACATTGTGTTGGATTTTTGCAAAACACATTTTTGGAACAAAATGCCTCAAATCATCCAATTGCCATCCAAGGCGTGAGAAGAAATGGCACCCTTTTCACATTAGCCTATTATAGCGCCACTAGCAGGCCACAACCTGACCTGCCCTGGTGGAGAACTGTGCCCCGAGGGGCACTTTATCTAGTTGTCATTGTTTTGAACAAGATTGTAGGTGTTTGTTCCAAGAGAAAGTGATATGGGCCTGGGCCAGGGCCAGCTTAGTGGTCCAGGCCCCTTGGCTGGTAATCCAGCATGACAGTGTGTCGCGGGTTCGAGTCCCGATCCTGGCAAACTTTGCTATGTGCTACTGTATATCTATATCAAAAAAGCCCCAAAAATATCTTTAAAAAAAGACTTGTAACTTCATCACTCTTCACAATGTTTCTGTTCATTGAGGTTTGGCCTTATAGTTTTAGACTAGTCGTGTAATGTCTGTTACAAAATAATATCACAAACAAATCACTCAGCTCCATATATGGGCACAAAAGCGGGACAGACAGACAGACACACACACACACACACAGACATGATCTGCTAGGTCTCATAGTAAGTGCTCAGTGCTTTCGCAATCAAATGCTCCATCAAGCTAGACTATTATGTATCTTGTATCGTCAATAAAGTCCAATCATGCTAGAATAGCCTTTTGTCTTCCTCCTAATCTTCATAAGCACTGGTCACGTGACTCATATACACTGTTGAAATATTAAACTGTAGCACGGACCAAGGACAAGGGTCAAAATGTCACTGTCAAGTAACAACCTATAGCCTACATTTGAGACCTTAATTGTTGCCACTTTCCCAACACCGTGTCGCCTATTTTGTATGCATCGAAGTGTGTCATCATAAAACTTTTATTCACTTCGAGAAAACATTGGGAAATGACCCTCATTGAACAATTGTTAACTATACTCGCGTTTACTCAAGTAACAACTAGGTGAGGAAGTCAAACATAAAGGACTGGCCTGTCTGGCCAGGAGGAGTATAAGGACAAGTGAAAATGACCGTTACAGACAGTTAAGTTAATACGAATAGCTATAATAATTGTAACAATCAAAACAAATGATATTGTTCAAATTACAATTGTAGCTACAACATGCTCATTGTTGCATTTGGGCTGGCCTGCTGCTGTCGTAAAGTAGCTTGAATCTCATTTTCACAAAGCTTATGCTGATGGGGAAACAGTAATAGTGACGGGGTTTACGGTTATCTGACATTCTCACCAAGCGCTAAAAACATTTCTTATAGTATATTAGTGATTCATGCTTAGTTAAACTTACGTGATTACTTCTGCCACTGGTGACTTGTTCTGCGGTCCTTTGGTTGAACCAATCGATCACAGACAGTAAATAACGACGTCGGCCGCCTTCCACAATGGCCATGCAGAGCAGCCAGCTGGAGCCAAGAGAAGAGTTATTCCGTTAACTTTCCCTCCTCCCCTGTGATTTTAAGTTTCCGACCAAACTGAGCAGGACCTTCCCAGTCACACCCACCTCCCCGATGACCTCAGTGATGTGATGGCCCATGCTGTGAATGCAGCGGAGAGAGGCTAATTCAACTGCCAGCCAGGGGGTAGCCTACAGACAGAGTAGACTAGAGTAACAGGCTGCAGTAGGTGAACGTTTAATTGTCAATTTGTCACAGTCACAGATTAGAAGCAGTGATGTTTCGTTGAAGTCGCCACTGACTGCACTCTGCACAGCTGATTTCTAAGCAACATTAGTCTACAGTTAGAAACCGTACTGCGCGAATAGCATCCCTTAAATGCCGCGCATTTAAAAAGCGCTCGACGTGGCTAAACTGATTTTGGAGTGATTCGATTATAATAGACTTTGCTGCCACCTTGCGCAAACTAGGATACAACATTAGGGCCTCGGCATGTGTCCTGTGTATAGTTGCATGATTTGTATCGACAAGACGACAATATAATGCTATTCCAAATTACAGTTCCACTAAACCCACTAGCTTTGGCTAACATTTTGAGCATAATCTGAGATGAAAATGTATGTAAAGTTAAAACGGTTGACTTTACATCGATTTTTCATTCCATGTAGCCTAATATTGGTAGCCTAATTATGTAGATGTTTTTCTGGAGGGGCGAAATAATAGCATTGCCTCTGGGCCTTTTATAATTAGCTACTGCACTCACACGTAATTAACAGAGCATGCATGTGTCACACACACACACACACACACACACACACACAAGCTACAGGTATGGGCTAGACTATAAATAAATAAATATAACTATGACTAGAAAATGTAATCTGTGATTCAGAATGATGGGTGTAAATTGGAGTATTTGGTGCATATAGCACTACTACTATCATATCATGCATTCCCTCCCTTGTGCTCCTATTTTCTTGCCCATTCCTACAAGTTTTACCTCTCTTATCTCTTATCTTATCTCATGGAGTGTTGGAGTTTGGAAGAGTTGGAAATCACTCCACCGTCCTGCGTACCACCTGTTTCTAAATGTCACATAATGCAGGAGGCAGCAACATTATTGAAAACAAGCACTTCCAAACTCTGACACAGAAAAATAATCAAATGCAGGGCATTTCTTGACAGAAAGTAGCTCATAATGTTTCTATGGTGGATTTTTATGAAACAAAAACTTTGCAGATAGAAAGAGGATAATTCAAGTTTTTCGTACAGCTGCAATGTACAGCTTTTCTGTTTGGATGAATGGGCTGTCAAGGCCAGAAAGTCGTTTTTTGACACTCAGTGGACGTTCCCGCATAACTTCCAGGTACGATGATGTGCATACCCATTAGCGTTTGGTATTCGATATTAGCAGTGATAGGCTCAGCAGTGCATTCTCAGGAGTGTTTTTTTTCTCCCAAAGCTGTATAAAGCAATAAGTGGTTGCCTGGGATCCTTACGTTGAGAACAGTGGTGTAAAGTAACTAAATACATTTAATCAAGTACTGTACTTAATTACAATTGAGATATTTGCACTTTGAGTATTTCCAATTCCCAATACTTTTACTTCACTACATCTCTGATCCAAATATTGCACTTTTACTCCACTACATTTATTTGACAGCTTTAGTTAGTTAGTTACTCTGTAGATTTGGATTATTATTACAAAACATACATTAACCACTTCAGTCCTATATACATTTTTGGCCGATCTACAAGCTCACAATGTGTCGCAATGCGACTAATTGTGAGCTTGTAGATCTGCTATTTTCCAATTACTTTTATACATTTGCATTCTGCATGAAGAGTACTTTCAACTTTTGGTACTTTAAGTAGGCCTACATTTTGATGCCAATAATTTTGTACTTTTACTCAAGTAAATGTTGAATTCCCAACGGGATCCAATGGTAATTCCGACGGAGCATTTGTCCAACATGCGGGAACAACGGTCGAACTAGCGCTCGAACATGCGCTGCTCCCATGCTTGCAGTTATGGTTAGGTTAGGTATAGGTTGTCGGTCTAATGACTGCCTGTACCCTTTTCCACCACTGCTTGAGAAATTGATCAAATTACACCTTTTACATGTACTAATGACATTATAACGGAAAATGGGAATCAATCATAAGGCACTATAGTCTACTCTATAGGCTACATGTGGCTGCAAACTGTGCAAAGGTGTGCATCTAATGTCTGCCATTAACAAGCTTCTAACCTGCTATGAATCTATTTCAATGGACCCCACTGTCTCTGGTAGTAGTTTCTTTCCCCCCATGGAATATTGTCTTATATTGTCTTACACATGGTAAGACAAAGAGGAAATTATGCAAAACACTAGCGACGGTGAAATATCCAGGTAGTAGTAACTCCCTCAGTGACTGCCTTCCTGTGATCTTCATCTTCAGCACATGCATGGAAAGATACCTGGTGGTTTCCATCACCGTGGTCCAATTCCACCATTTGTGATCCAAAGTGGCTTATGTGTTAGTGAAGTCACTGGCTGTGTCTGACGTCTGTGTGGCCACACAACATACATAGGGTAGTTACGGAGTAGCCTGCAAGTTGCTGGCCATCTGGTAGACTCTGCGAGGTCGGGGTTGTCTTTACTGTCATGAGTTCCACCGATTCCATTCTGAACCTTATCATCAGCATGGATCGTTACTGGGCCCATCACCAGCCCATTTAACTGAGAAGATGAGAAGTCAAGTGGCTCCGATTATGATTGGCATCGCATGGATGCTCTCAGTAGTCCTTAATTCTTGTAAAATTGAACTGGCATAAAGCTCAGGGCCAGGCTGCTCTGAGAGAACATGTGGCATGAGCCTGAACCACACTTAGGCCATCACTTCCTCACTGATCTAGCCTACTGTAGTGGGATTTGAGGGGATCACAGAGCCTGCCAGGTTACAGACAATTGTCAGAGAAGATGCTGAACAAGGTGAACAAAGTTACAGGCTATCTACGGTATGACTTATTACTTTTATTACTTTGAATGGCATGTTAAAATTGCTGGTGTAGCTGGTGTAGTGATTTATCTGAGATACATCTGTAAGTTAGTTACTAACTTACAGATGTATCTCAGATAAATCACTACACCAGAAATTTTAACATGCCATTCAAAGATTAAACAAAAGTAATAAATCATACCGTAGGCTACATCAACTCAGACTTACAGCTTTATGGTTCTCAGAGACCATCCAGAAAAATGTATAGGAGATCACACTGGTGAGTCACGGTGCAGATGCCAGGATTGTCCGTTTTAATTGTAGTTACTGTATGGTGGTGAGATGAATAGTTTTCACACTAGATTTTGAGCAAAACTTAAAAGGACGGGCCTGGGCTGTGGCTCATCGGTCCAAGCACCTTGGCCGGTAGCCCAAGTCTGGCAGTGTGCCGCGGGTTCGACTCCTGATCCCGACGGCCCTTACTGCATGACACTCCCCCATCTCTCTCCCCATTTCCTGTCAGCCTACTGTCTGGCCCTCTATAAAAATATAAAATAAAGGCGAAAGCCGCAAAAAATAAATTAAAAGGATGAGGGCTTGTTTGACAGATACCTACAGTATGTAGAGGTTTTTCTTGGCGATAGATGACAAAGAATGTATTAAATAAATTATACTCATTACGGGGAAAGGATTAATTATATCTCTATTAAACGTAATTAAAGGCTCCGGCAATACCACATATTACATGTCTTAACATATTAATGTCTTTACATTAATATCTTATGAGCCAATTTAAGAATTAATCTTTACATTAATTATACTACTTTGTTAGTGTTATCATTTAACTCTATCCATTCCAAACAAGAGGTAATGACTATCCTAGTGCTGAGAATTCAATTGTTGTGTTACACAGCAGAACCAAATCAGTATATAAAAATTCTACTCAGCCAACTAATTACCAGAGCATTCTTTGTCATTTCAAATTAATTGAAAATACATACAATTTTACGCAGACAATGTTATTCAAACTAAAGACAAAAATAATGGACTGTGAGATTGTGTCTGAGTACAGCACATTACATACTTGTGATTACCATCGCTAAATGAGTAAAATCTCAATTACTGTGGTTGTCACGCTTGCCTTAAAGGTTGCAAAATCTGAATTAAATCAAACTTCACTTTCAGGATCATTAGAAAGCAGTTATTGCTTTTATACCAATCAACACATGGTAATCTAGCATATAGTAAAGTTGGCTTCCATATAGTACATACATCTGCAGGTTTCAGCAATTTATACAAATACCCTCAAGATGATAGCCAACCCTGGTGCAAATTATGCACCGAGCACACCAAACTTACCCTAGATCAGCGGTCCCCAAATTGTTGACTGTGCAACCCCTGTTACCTCCTGACCTAGCTGACCCACCCCCCAACGTCTTGTTGTATTTGGGAGAGAATTATATATTTTATATATATGATTATGGCAAATAATAACACAATATCACTGCACTGAGAGCCATGCAGCTGCTGTATACTCCCACAGCATCTCCTTACAAGAGTGTTTTACCGGATGTTGACGTTTGTGTTAAATAACAATTTCAAACCGCCATTACCCTTTTCATGTCACGAAGCCCTAGAGGGTGTTCGCGCACCACAAGGGGTACACACAGTGCCACACACCACAGTTTGGGAACCCCTGCCCTAGTGACAAGGAAATACTCTCATCTCAGAACTGAGGTTCCACTGGACATGGTAAATTAATAAGAATCTTGAATGAAGAATATGATCATTCATGTGATGTAGATGTATTTATTATTTGGCCATACAAATACAGCTAAGTTAAATATAATCTCAAATAAATAATTATATCCAGAAATGTTACATAGTAGTACTGCATATATATATACTGTACATTCAGAATTGCACTTTTACATTTCATAAAGAGGAGTTTGTGCGTATTTTCAAAATGTCTTCATTTCCTTAATTATCTTCTTGGAGCAAAGGCTGTGGAAAAGTTTAAATTAAATGTTATTTCCCTTTCTTTTTTGTTTTCTTTCATATAGTAGGCCTATACTGTATATACAAAGTAGAATTATCAGTATTCATTTATCCATTTGTAACTCAGTGTATAAATGGAACCAAACACTCTCAGAGTTAAATTAACACTGAGGATTTTACTGTGTATACCGGTACATCATTTTTGGTGTTCTTACCCTGTAGGCTACATCGTCAGATCTAGGCTCTGGTCTCTGCCATTTCTGGTTGAGCAGAATCATCAATACGACCAGTCCAAAGACAACAATCAAAACTCCAAATGAATTTCCAAACACAGCTTCAGATGGTAGTAGCTTATATGGAATTGTTCCATTGGTTTTTGATGCCCTTGGAAAACACAAGAAAAGATAAAGGTTTTGCAACAACACACAATAGGTTATGATTTCATCCACAACACATGACTACATTACACCACATCAAAGTCCAATTTATACTACAGTCAAACTACAGTCAGTTCGGCTGGTCCAAAACAACAATATGAGATCATTCAGAGGCAGAGCTTTGGTTGGGCAATCTCAGACCTTTTTCCGGTTGTTCTGCGCTTCTGACATGTTTTGCTACTATTTCTACATTTAGACCATCTTTATTCTGTCCGCAGTGAAGAGTGAAAAGAAGTGATATTTTGGAAGAGACACAAGCCAAACTTCCAGGAGGTACAAATGCCTCTGAAATCACTCTAGTTCATGAACACAACTTATCCCAAAGGGCAAAACCGCCATAACTCTGTCACAAATTCCCCACAGCACGTCATTGATATCCATCGGTTCCAACAGTGCTGGCTGTATTGCACACTGCTTCAGTCAGTACCTCGAGAGACTACCAACAGTGTAAGGCTGTAAGCCATGCAGAACACAGAATTGTTCTGTGGCAGTATGAATTGCTATTTGCCTGTCAGATGGTTTTCGACTCGGGGAGCTCTTCCGAACTGTTCTGATCAAGTACTATACAGCTACTATGCATTGATGTCTCCAAAATCGTTTCCATTTGACAATGAAAATATGTCAGTTTATGCTAATAAGAATACAATCTGAGAGGTGGCACTCACAGAACAAAGAAGAGTTTCTCATTAATTCCAGAGATGCAGGAAGCGATGCTGAGGGCCATAATGCTGGTTCCCATCCACACATGAGCAGGTTTTAGCAGCTTACGAAATGACACAGGGGAGCAGGGCAGGAGAAAGCCAGCCAGACCTACAACCCACTGTGAAGACAATTGATTGGCATCTTGTCTGGCAGATCATACAGGATCTATGCATCATTTTACAAAATAATCCAGTTTGTTTGATTTTAAAGGAGGCCACTGGATCCCCTACACTGCAGATATGAAAATCAAGGGGAAAATACTTTTTACTTGGTAAACTAAGTAATCCAACAGTCTACATAACCATTGTGTGTTTATTTTTTGTGAAAATAAAATTCTGTTTTAATGCACTAGTGCTGTGCCAGATCGGGGCTTCGCTTTGAGCGGGTCTTTTCTGGAAAAACCATCTGATCGACTTTGCAAAGGACAAATATACTGTACACACTGAGATTCATGTAAGTTTTTGAGCGGTGTCATGCTTTGACAGCGGTATGACTATGAAGTTAAGAAGTTACACTCCTATTGCTAAAATCCTGAAAGAGCCTGCGGTCAAACAAAGACAGAACACAGAGACATACAGACGACCCTTGGTCTAAGGCAGATATATCTACCTACAATAATTAGGGCCGATTCATACTCCTATTTTAGAGCCGAATAAAAGTCGGTTCGGCGCTCTAGAGCCTACAATTTGACGTCATTTGAGGTTCGGGGGGCGGGTACCGTCCTAAAGTCGGCTCTTCGGTGCTACTGAAAATTTCTGACGAGCCGAAATCATTTCGGCACTACAGCGCCGAAACAGCGGTAAAATAGGAGTATGAATCGGCCCTTAGCAATACCTCACAGCTAAACAATTATGTTTCTGAAAATGTGCCATATAGAAGCAATTATGTAAAACGTGATTCCAACTCTGGGTCCGTTACCTGTATGGCAAAAAGTGCAGTAGTGCAAATTCCAATCCAGCTGTGCAGGGAGTAAACGTTGGGAATGTGTTTGGCATTGTGGAAGTCAAATACTGCACACAGCCCCAGGATGGAGAAGACCAGGGCCAGAAGCATCACTGCAGCATGCAGCAGTTTCCAGGGAAGCTTATTGTCACCCCATGTCAGAGGGACACGGTATAGTACAGCTCCTACAGGGAGACAACAAGAGCATGTTATTAATGTTCTGGTCACACATTTTAATCACATATAATTGAGGTAAGGATGGATAACATGATGTAACACACGTTACACCCGACTGAATCAAACCAGGGAAGGTGGGATTATGTTGGATACGTGTTTAAATAATGTTTGATGTTTTTTATTAATTAAGCATTTATTTTAAGGATTATTATGAATACTCTTACAGAAATGATAATTCTTCACATTCAAATAATTGACATACAAATGTTGATACCTACCTGGGAGAGTATTCTGCTATGGTGCCTAATAGCTTGGGAGTACCAGGTAATTAAGTTCCCCTTTTTTAATAATAATAATAATAATAATAATAATAATAATAATAGATATAATTGTGTGATAGAACTAGAATTTCATAATATAATGATAGGTATTTTATTGCTAGCATTTACACACTGTTTTGATCTTCTCAATAACACAATTCGATGAGTAATTTTACAACCAGAATATGTATAGTAATATAAAACATTTACATAAAGTTGATATTAGACAATGATATCTGCCATTACCCCAGAACAACCAATATGATCATTACAACACAACATAAAACAGGCACGATCCCCATAACGAACTCTTCACTACCGCTACATCTTCCACTAGATACAGACAAGCAGTGTGGAAGAGATTTGCACCAAAGTGGAAACTCAGCTAAAGGTGACACTTTTTTTTTTAGATTTTGTTTTTGGCTTTTCTGCCTTTATTGATAGTATCAGATAGACAGGAAAGAGGGAGAGAGAGAGAAGGGGAGAGACACGCAGCAAAGGTCATCATGAACGGGACTCGAACACACAATGCGCTGTCAGGCCAAAGCCTATATGTGGAATGCACCTGGACCACTTGGCCAGCAGGCGCCAAAGGTGACACATTTAGCTGGAAGAGGAAGTGATACTGTACCTTTATTAAAGTGTCACTTCTCTTTTCGATTAATTAACCAAACTTTTGGTTCTAAAAATGAATAGAGAAAAATAACTGAAACTTTATGATAAAGGTGCCAGTCACCATTGCCGTAGAGCACCACCAGGCCTGAGACCATCAGTACTGGGTGCCAGTTGAACTGAAGGTCTGAGCCATCCCAGGCAAAGCCACCACGCCAGTGACTGCTCCAATAGCAAACACACATCACACATCCTAGCCCCAGGCACAGGCTGAGTACGTAGCAAAGGTAGAAGGACAAAACAGACGTCATCTTGAACAGATCTGCACACTGAAACAACAAGTATTAGAATTCAATGCAGGTTTCTATGCAAGTATCAACATATGGAACTTATGGAATTTGATTTGAGTAGAGAAGGGCAGAGATGCTTGACAGTGACATAATTTATTTGATCTAAACACAATGGACTTTAAGTTTAGATCTCTTTTCTAGTTCCCTGTTGAATTGTACATTAACTGTGTAGTGTAGGGGTTGAATGTACAGTTTGTCATTTAAATTCACATGACAAAACTTTAATTTCTCTAATTTTAGCATTGCTACGGTGAACGGTCACATGTAACATGCATGTTAACAATTTTAAAGGTATTTGTTTACATAATAAACATCTAGCTATTTGTAATGTACTCAAGACATCAAATATGGTCTGTAAAGACTACAGAGAAGTTTAGAAAAGTATGGGATTTTAAATTGTAAAATGTGGAGACCCTGAGAATAATTAACCTGACTGCGCCAGATTGAAGAAGCTTGCTTCACACTAGTTTGTGGACTCAATACCGCCCCATCTGGCTCTAAAATATCCTGGTAGATGGCTCTATTGACTCCAGTGTGACGTTTTCACTGTCAGTGGACCAACACCATGCAGATGACATTGACCCAAATCATCACTGTGTTTTATCAATTGCAGATACAACACAACTAGCCATAGAACGGCTCTTGTTGTTACATACAGTATTTCACATACAGAGCCATAGAAAGCCCTCCTTGATTTCTGGTAGAACTTTAACATGCGCGGCCTAAATGTGATGAATGCTCCGTTTGTACTCACCCATTAAATATTTCCAAAGAGAGAAAGATGTCCGTGTACATCTCTTGAAAAAGTGGAGATAATTGACTAAATACACGTTTTGTGCCAGAACTTTCACATGGATATAAAACTAGAGGACCATATTTCAGTCCAGGTCTTTGGAATTATTTAATGGGCGAGTACAAACGGAGCATTTATCACATTTATGGCGCGCATGTTTCAATTCTACCAGGATTACCAGCAAGCGATCTATGCCTGTGATACATGAAAATGTACGAAGTATAATGAAATGATCACAGGCATTCTAGGTCTACAACACAACCATCTATTAGGATATTTTACAGCACTGTGTGCTTCCGTATCTTGACAAGCTTTATGGGTATACTGATTTCCTTTTCCAGCAGCACTTGGCACCTGCCCACGGAGCCAAAACTACTAGTAATTTGTGTAGTGAACATGGTATTACTGTCCTTAACTGACCAGCCAACTGGCCTGACCTGAACCCCACAGAGAATCTAGGTTGAATTGTCAAGAGGAAGGTTTGAGACAACAACAGTTCAAAGCTGCTATCAAAGCAAATCTGGGCTTCCATAACACCTCAACAGTGCCACAGGCTTATCACCTCCATGCCACGCCCCATTGATTAAATAATTTGTTTAGAAGTAGCCCAGACCACGTATTGAGTGCATAAATTAACAATGAATTCAGATGGTCGACATTTCTGTATTATAAATGTTTTTAGTGGTCTCAAAAAATTGTCTTTGAGATAGGATTTGTGCTGTACACCAGAATCATCAAGATTAAAACAAAAAAAAGGTTTTAAATATTTCACTTTATTTGCAATGAATCTAGAATATACGAAAGTTTTACTTTTTAAATTATATTACGGAAGAAAATGAACTTTTCCACGATATTCTTTTTTTTAATGCATATAAAACACAACGTCACACACACGCACACACACACACACACACACACACACACACACACACACACACACACAGGTTAAATAAATGAAATTTCATTTAAAATGAGATAGTCCTTTAATGGGACATTCCACTAGCTGGAGTCTAGACTACAGCAGAACTACATAAGACTAAACATTTGGGAAAAATAGAGGCTTGAGTGAGTGGCCAGTGGCGGCAGTGTCTCTGAACGTACAATCGTACATGCCCCTGTTGGCATTGGATTAAATGTTTGCCAGATCCTTCACTCCTGTGCCTCCCATAGTCATATACATTTTCTTTTTTGTCTCAATAAAGAAAAAGGAGAGTGGGCTGCCCACTAACCCACTAAGACAGAGAAGCTTTAACAAACTCATTCTGAACTACAAACAGCAAGAAAATTACACTCATCATACCAGCTTAAAGTTCCTACCTGCAACCTTCCACAGCTAGCTCTAGTCTAAACTGTTACAAGTCAACTAATATCTGGCTCTGGCAGACCCAGACAGAATGGAAATTCCCTGACTATAGATAGATTATCTGATAAATATTTTACTCACAATAGTATTTGATTTCACTTCTTGGTTTGTATCATCTGTAGTGTCGCTTCCACATTCTGCAGTGTCTAGCGGCCTGAGGATGACGCAGTCTGGGGAACCAGAAGACAAAGCTTGCTGCATCTGCCTGCAATGAATAATAACATGGAAGTGGCGTGTGTGTGTGTGTGTGTGTGTGTGTGTGTGTGTAAAAGAGCACTTGTGGAATATTTAGATTGTATTAGTGGTAGCCTACATACGTTCGATTTAAAACATAGTCAATATGCTGAGTTTTAAATAGAAAATTATACTTTGGTGAACAAATGGAAATAAATAGCTATAGGTAGCCATATGGTGTGCATTTAAACAATTATACCACTTACCAGGCATTAAGTTATTCGCCTTGCGTTTTAACTACTCACTACACATTGTTTTCATTGATTGAAGTATTAACAGTTTGCAGAATGACAGTACATTTCAAGCACAACTCAATACAAAAACTGTTAACTGTGAGTGGACGACACCATGAAAGCATTACTCCGCAGGTGCCCTTTAGAGCTCAGTTTTGTTATAGCTTATTGAGACTGCGTGTAGCGTCCGAGCCCGAGGGCATATGTAGGCATACCGGGGTATCAATCATAGATCTTTGGGTATGAATGTAGTAATTTACCAAAGATCTCTATGAGGTTTAGACCTTAGATTAGACTCATTCTCAAATGACTCACTCAAATGAGCGTTCTCTCTGCCAGAGAGCATTTTAGGACACGACCGCTTGACGACGTTAAATATTATAGTTTAAATCAATGGCAAAGTAATTCAGCAGTAGCCTACCTCGTTTACAAAACGTCCATGTCTGTAGATTATTGTAAATAAGTAATTTAAGGGTAATTATAACATTAAAGCTAGGAAGTCATATACTTCCTTGTTGACAGTGAGAGGCTTATGGGACATGTAGTTACTCACTTTGCCCTCCAGTGAGTCAACTTAACCCATTCAGGACCATCAGGACGGTTCTTGTTGCTGTCTACTTTCTACATTCAGTCTAGTAGGCTACATTCGGCCCATTCGGCCTCATTGTTGCATTGGTGTGGTTTACCTAATATAATAATATAATTATAGCTCTGGTCGACATCTCTAAATGTTATGATGAATTGAACACGGTGGACCCTATTGTAAACAGCAATATGCTGTTGTCCACACTTCACAGTTAACATTTTTGTATTGAGTTGTGCTTGAAATTTACTGTAATTCCCCAATCTGTTAATACATTCTTCGATCAATCAATCAATCAATCAACATCATTGTCATTTGGCTCCCCCCTGAGGCAGAAGACAAGCCCTAATCAGTGGAGGTCGAAGCTCAGTGCACTCCGTTCACTTCATGGGGCCAGTCCAATGGCGTCTCTTCTACATAGACTTCTATTGGTTTGTCCCTATATTGAAGGCTCCACATAGGGACAAGTTCAACCGGAAGTTTATGGAATGCATTGGAGTCTATGGGCTCGCGTGAGTAGCCTACATGAACTAGTCCGGCAGCCGACATACCGGTAGGCTTCTTTTGTTTAAAGTGGGAAATTTGGTATAGTCTTTTTTATTGGCCTAAAATATTGTCTATACATACATTCATGAATCCACTTGCTGACCGGCTGTTAGTATTGGGCAATCCTTTTTATAGGGGTTTCTTGTGACCCTACCATTAACATCCTATGGCTGGCAAAAATGTCAAATTTTCCTTTTGCTTTAAGTAGCATGTCAAACTAGGGGTTTTTCATGATTCTGAATTCATTCCAATCATTCGTTTTGCACAAATCCTTGTACAATCCTTGGGCTAAAAGCAGCCATAGCCACAGCCACTTGCCCAAATGTGCCCAAAATGTGCTGACCTCATTTTGTCATGATGTCTATGGCCGTTTTTAGCCCAAGGAGTGTATTTTGTGCAAAACTAATGCTTGGAATGGATTCAGAATCATGAAAACCCCCTAGTTTGACATGTCACATGCTACTTAAAGCAAAAGGAAAGTTTGACATTTTTGCCTGCCATAGGATGTTAATGGTAGGGTCACAAGAAACCACTATAAAATAAATTGCCCAATACTTTCAGCCGGTCAGCAAGTGGATTCATGAATGTACAGTATGTATATAGACAATATTTTAGGCCAATATCGCTACTCTTCTATTAGATGGCCATAGATAGAGTATAGACAGAGTTACGCAAACTCTGTTCACTTCATGGAGCCACTCAATGGCGGCTCTTCTACATAGACTTCAATTGGTTTGTCCCTAATTGAAGGCTCCACATAGGGACAATCGGAAGTTTACGGAATGCATTGGAGTCTATGGGCTTGCGCGAGTACATGAACCATGTGACCAGGCTGTGACGCATCGTAGATAGGTCCGAGGTCATGGTATCAACGGTCTGCCTCCCGGAGTCCCGGCCTTGGTATTGTTGAAGTGTCCCCTGAGCAAGACCTATGAGCAAGACACTCTCACCTGACCCACTACTGTTGATCAGATTATACTAAGATCCCTTGACCCCTTATGCCTTTTTCATAACAGCAACAATATCTGTATCAGCTGTGTCAGTGAAAACGAAGTTATAGCCTCTCTAATTCAATTGCCCTTAGTTTGTTCCAATTTTACGTGGCTGCAGTGGATGCATAAACATAGCCTATGCCAAAAAACTCTTTGATAAGACTTGGCATAATAGTCTGCCCTATATACAAAAGAGTTTTCCCCTCCATGGATTATTTTATTTTATTTTATTATTTTTGGAGCAATGTGCACTAAATTTAGCATGAATGTTTACCATATAGTCTAACTCTTTTATTTTGGACAAGTAAAGCTGTGAGTCAATGAATTTCAGAGTAAGTGTGGCTTTAGCACGGGGCCTATGCCCATACTGTAATAAATAAATAAATAACATAATTTGTGAGCGAGCCATGCTTACCAAATACCAAAGCATATCCAATGAATCCACACAAGGACTAAAATGTGTTTCTCAGTACTTTCTCATGTGAAGCACTTAGAATTACACAGAAATGTGCAATATAATTAAATGTGAAGCCGAAGGTCTGTGCAAATTTGGATAGTACTATGCCCATAGAATACTAGATAGAAGTAGTAGTTAAGACACCACTTTAAAACGGCTTTTAATATTTAATATCTTATTGTCAAGTTATTTCTAATAATGGTTTGAGCCTGATATAACCAGTCCTTGTCATTTCTTTCTGGACTTTGAAAGCAGTTTTAGCTGCAGTACCACAATGTCCTGAGGTGGCTGATAAGCAGATTATTTAATATTTGAGTCATTATAATACTGATGCTAGATAAAACCAGGTTTGTTTCCATTCCATGCCTGCTTGGAAAATCAACAATGGTGGACATTGTAAACAAAGTGGAAATGCAAATTTGGAACTGAAGACTGAAGAAGAGGAGGAATTATACAAAGTAGGGTGACATTGATATCACAATGAGGACAAAATCAGTTGAGCTGTTCCTGCAGCAATTTCCATTAAAGCACCCATATGATATGAAAGCCTGATTGTTCAAGATTGGTTATTTGTGTGGATAGAAAACACATATGGGAGCCCCAAAAACACAAAAGAAAAAGTAGAATTTAAGCAAAACCTACACTAAACTCTAGTATCGATGACGGCTTCTGCGAGCTCCTGTTATGGCCCTTGAATTTTCCATCCCTTTGTTCAGTGTCAGCTGTAGTATTAGTATAATAAACGCACCAACCTCCCCAGGCAGCAGATAGAATGCTTTAATAGCAGTATAATGCTACAATGGCAAGCACCCACACATCATTTACCTGAAAACCTGTGTGAAACTATTCATGTGGGTCCTTCAAAGGCATTAGGCAAATGGTATTGTGCTATTGTAATTACCCTGTGCTGCCAGTGTAAATGGGCTATGGGGTTGCTCCAGGGTTTTTTGATTCCCGAACACATACTGTATGAAGCCTCTGGGCTAACAACTGTAGAGAGCTGATATTGCTGCTATGAGCTCAAAATTTGAATGATAATTCCAAGTAAGCAACTGGATTCTCTGGGTCATTGCAGTAAAGATTGGGAAATGGAAGGATAATGGAAATGGAAGGCATAAAAACTGATGAATGGCAGTATAGTGTCTCCCAGACAGCTCCAATGACATGTGTGAGATCACCCGTAATTCAGGAGCAAAATGAAGGCATATAGTTTAGAATTAACGTTGGCTGCATCGGTTGATTATATTACTGGAAGCTGAAGTCACTCAATGAATTTCTAATCTCACTGGAAGCCGTGGCTGTTGCTTGGAGACCATGCGATACAATACCTTGGCAGGATTTTCTTCCCGTCCTTTATAATTCACTAAATTGTTGCCATTATGGGCATTGTGTAGGCTAGCCTATGACATGCTGACATTTCTGTTGAGAAATGCACAACTGTCACACTGTGCAATGACAAGTCTTCTTTAGGAATGATTTAGTACAACAGTGTCACCACAGAAAAGCAGATCTATAAGCTCACAATGACATAAAGTAGCCACTTTGAACACTATGGCATCCATATTATACAAAAAACTCTGTTGCACTATAACTATAGTATACAGTAGGAGCCTTGGGAAGTTGGGAATCCGGTCGAGCATAACAAGTCAAGCCTAAGAAATACTGTAATAGGACTCTGGCTTCACAAAAGTAAAGAAGTTGTTGGTTTGAAATATTATGTCAGTTGGAAATTATTGTTGTCTAGGACAGGCTATGCCTTTGTAGATTATTTGAGATTCACATGGTTTGAAATACGTCAATGGTTATACAATTGTTGTCCAGGATAGGCTATGCCTTTGTAGATTCTTTGAGATTCACCATCATCCTCATGTCCTGCCTGGACATTTGCGTGTCCCTTTGCTGGCCTTTCTGGAATATTATATTTCAAACAATACAGAACATTGTTGAGGGGCGCCCCTCATATGTCCAGCTTTTAGTGTGCGTGTGAACACAAACTTTGTCCTAACACAAACATGAAATCATTGATAATGAATGGCCATTTTTACATCATTGTCCCAACACAAAATTAAAATGCCATTGATAATGAATGGCCAGTTTTGAGTGTAAACACAAACATTAAAAGCTGGACATAGGATATGTGATTGGCCGGAATCATCATCACCTTTATTTATACAGTAGCCTACTCGTAAATACAGTTGAGTGAGATGATGTATGATGATAAGAGCGCCCCTCACTTCACACTTTTGTTGCATGACAGTGTTGGTGTGCTGAAAATAGTTTATCTACAAGCTCAAAACGCATGGCAGAAAAAATATCACTGAATTATAAATTAATAGTTTTATATAGCAACAAAGAAATACACTTCCCCCAGACGATGCAATACAAACATGCATTAGCCATTTCATCTATTTGCCTCTATAAGATGAGAGATCTAATCATTCTTAAATATTAAAGATTTTTAAATTCCTGTCGTATGCATTTGAAAAGAATACCAGAAAGAATTAACTTATTCATGTATGATTTTCATGCTACATTACAAGACAACAGCAATGAAAAGTATTATATCCTACAGTATTCAATAATTGATTGATCCTCATGAGCAAACTGCAAACATCCTGTATTTGTTTATTTCATGTCCCCTTTTTCATGCATTTGTAGCATACCGTCTGTTACTATATGTGATCCTATACAGTATACAGGGTGCTGCAAGCCTCAGCAAGTGTGTCCACACTCCAGCACTTTTACATCAGTCAAGGTCCCAGTCTAATTATGTACTCGTTCAAATGTAATAGTCCCCTTGGATTGTACAGTCACAGGAAATTGAATAAAACTCAACATGGGTACAGAGAAGGCAAGACCCCGGTGAGAATTCAAAGTCAGGGGTAGCCTATGTTTCGCTTCAAGTCCCACTGCTCTGTAGCCTATACTGTCCAGTCTATACACCATCTCAATACAAAAATACATGGGTTATTATGCCTGTTCTAACCACCACTAGGGAAAAGCACCAGTTTCTACAGGGCATCTACACTCTAGTCTACAGTACTGCTAGGGATCTACTACACTACAGGCTCACAATGTGTCGCAGCACCAACATAGTGAGCTTTTACATGTTATTTTTGGTGCATGAGCAAAGCAGTGCACAACTTAGTACTGTATATCAAGCCCTTCACACTGCATTTTGTTCAGAGCCAAAGGGCATTTGACTGTAAATCGTTGACATGGTTCTCAGCCCCCAGCAGACTTTGATGTGAGTGGCAAAATAACACATGCCAACAAGATGTTCACAAACCCACCGTCAAACATTGTCATACATGCTGAAACAGACAATATTGCTCAGACTAAAGCCCTAACCACACCAAAGGGTCACAATGCAACTCCTTGGGTCCAAACGGTTGCAAGGAGTTAACGCTAAAACTGTCTTGACACTTTGGTGTGGTTTGGGCCATTGAATTCCATGCATTGAATCACTAGGGTCAACGTGGGTCAACAAGACATATCACACCGCAGGGACAACGCTAAAACTGTCCTTTGGTGTGGTTAGGGCTTTATATACATGGATCGACACATACAGGCATATGCAACATACCACACAGACAGTATACAGAAAAGCTGTAGGCTATTTAATGGTACGATTTATTTGTCTCAGATGGCAGCTTAGAAAATACAATTATTGGAATGATATACTTGCAACTACCATAGGTAAAGAGAACATGAAAAGTAATGGACACAAGTCACACAACAAAGACAATACAAATAAAGTGTGGGCAGAAGTGTGTCTATTGTAATCCATAACCATAAGTGTCTATGGGACATCGCTCTTACCATGTAACACAATGAACGAGCCATCTTTATTTTGTATTCTATTAACCAAACATATTGGAGCTCGATTCTGTTCCCCTTATCCCACAACTTGTGTTGATGGTGACAGTGGGGACTTGTAACAAACAGCATGAATTATAATGGAAAAGGCATATGGGACATTCAATGAAATGTCTGTTTCCTAACCCAGGTGTTCCCAAACCTTTTCAGCTCGAGAACCAAACGATACATTTGATGTCTTCTATGCCATGGACCCAAACGTACAAAAATACATGATACATGAATAACTTAAGCCCCATTTAGAAAATAGTGCAAATAGCCGATACAAACTCAAACAAACACGTCATGATGCTGACGTCATGATGCTGATGTGAGCTTGTAGATTTTGAGTTTTTTTTCATGTCAGATTATTTTTTGTTTCTTTTTTTCTTTCAGAAATTCTGTGAATCATCAGAATTTTGTCAGGAAATATTTTTGAAAAATAAAAAACTTAAAAAGATATTTATTCATGACCCATGGGGACCACTGTCCTAATCCACTGTTATGACTGAATCTCTGTGGAAACACTGCTGTTTATCCACTAGAGGGAACTATGTACTACAGTCTGACAAACAAGGATGATGCAATGCCCTTTTAACATCACATTCATCACTACACCTAATCACAATTTACATTCACAAAGCATTCAATTCAAAGAATGTACATTAAACAATGCGCCTCATGATGCAGTAAGGCATGACATACTGTCAGGGGTTTGCTTGACACAATGGAACAGCTTCTTGACTCATGGGCGTAGAAGTGAGAACTGACATGTTACATGTTCAGTCAGTACCATTATGACCTTTCATTAACACAACGCTATTGGGAGCCCTCGGTCCCTTTGCTCAAGCAACCAGAGGCAGCATTTGTGCAGAAGTCACATAAATGGTTGTAAACTAGCAAATAAATATGCACAATTAAATACTTCATCATCAACAATTCCAGCATTGGCCCGGGGGAAATTAAATTATGCAGGTGGAGAGTAAAATAAATAATAAATGACCATTAGTAAAAGAGAATCAACTACATTCCAGCTCTTGCCGATGAAGAGTGCTTGTAAAGGAAGGTGACCAATGCTTCCTGTGGCCCTGCTTGTATGAGCCATCAAGGCTCAGTGCATCTCAGGATAAAAACAGCTCATCTACAGTACAATACCATGTCCTTCTGGTGCAAAAGTAGAAGCGTCACAGCAATGTATTTCAGTGTATACACTCCTCCCTTGTTTCCAGTTTACACATTTAAGAATCACTATTCACGTGGAAAAGCTCTACGGCTTCCAGCCTTGAGCCTGCATGTCCTGTGCTTTTCAGGGAATGATTCAGCCCACAGGCCTGCTGCAGCAAGTACCTGAGAATAGCATGACTCATGCACACATTTCCATCCATTTTCTGATGTGAAAGGAATCCGCCATTCACTCCCTCTCACGTACATAATTACCATTGGCAATGGCTTTGGCTATGACATTTTCAGCTGTTAGTCTTTGATTAAAACTAAGCAGTGCTTTCAGTAGGTGGTTTAAGCTGGCCTCTTTACCAACCTTCTCCATCCAGACGTTCAGTAGTTCATGGATCCTGTCCTCGTGGTGGAGGTGGTCTTTGCTTTTGATCAGGTTGTCATTAATGCCCAGATGTCTAAAGAACCTCTTGTGGTAATCAACGTCCAAGTCCTCAAAGTATTCAAAACATTTCTTCAGAGACTCCTCGCCTGACCACAACAAATAGAAAAGCGAAAGACATTTCCATTAAGCATTCTTTATTCACTGCATTCTAAATATCGTTGCTGTCGGGTGAAAACCTCATAGGCCTATGTCCAAAATTGTTACTTTTCAGAAATAGCAAAAGTAGTAGATCTATACTTGTGTGACCCTATAGATAATATAGGATATTTAACAAATGAGACGCATTAACAAGAAATTTTGCCTATATAATAATTACATTTGATCATTGGAACTCAGGTTCTATTTTCCATTTCCGGAAAAGTAATGAATACCCTACTTCGTCATATTACAGTGTCACACACACATGTGTACAAAATAGCCGATCTACAAGCTCACAATGCGTCACATATAACATCTGTGGAAAGTAAGGAGGGAGTGAAAGTGATATCATACCATTCAAAGGAATGAGCGATGGAATTGGGTCATCTTCCTGCGAAAGAAAGATAAGGAAATGGTAAACATTAATACAGTTCCAACTAAGCACATTTGCATACCTGGAATTTAAACCATGCTAACTAGCTGGCAGATAATGACCAATGAGCAGATGGGTTCCATGTCTTGCTCAAGGACATAATACCAACAAACCAGGAACGTTTCGATTTGGCGACCACTATTCCCCAGAGCCACCAACACCCATAAATGTATAGCAACCCAATTTCAGAAGTCGATGTACAGAAAAGTTACAGAATTTTAACGATCAAATGGTTGTAAAAAAAATTCACACCTGTGTGAAGTGAGGGGCGCTCTTGTCATATTTGGCAGACCTGATTTTTCCTTTCATTGTCAATGGCAAATATTGAGACGTGTGGGGACAAAAGCTGTATGCCCCTCAAAAATGACACTGATTGATTGATTGGAGAGGAATCAGAATAAGGGGTCAGCCCGACCAGCATAACCTAACCAGACAGACCTTGGGAAGTCTGCTGTTAAAAAGGCAGAGAACAAGCAAAGAGAGGTCTGCTGTTAAAAGAACAAGCTTGGTGCAATTGTTATGGGGCATAGACGCCCAATGATACAAACAAATGGTTAGCCTCACCACCAAAAACATACAAATAAAAATGGCAGGGGAAACATATTTATTCTCTCTATGGAGGAGTTTGGGAAATGGGTCCAAAATCTCACTTTCACAGTGAAATGGCCTTAGTTCACATTTGCTTAGCCAAGTCTGTAACTTGAAAACTATGCACTGTGCAGCCCTATAAACTGTGTTGGGACTTAGTGGCACCAGTATGAGTCATATGAGGAGGGCTGGAGGAGTTTGGGAAACGGGTCCAAAATCTCACTTTCACAGTGAAATGGCCATGGTTCACATTTGCTTAGCAAAGTCTGAAACTTGAAAACTATGCACTGTGCAGCCCTATAAACTGTGTTGGGACTTAGTGGCACCAGTATGAGTCATATGAGGAGGGCTGGAGGAGTTTGGGAAACGGGTCCAAAATCTCACTTTCACAGTGAAATGGCCTTGGTTCACATTTGCTTAGCCAAGTCTGAAACTTGAAAACTATGCACTGTGCAGCCCTATAAACTGTGTTGGGACTTAGTGGCACCAGTATGAAGCCCATCACACACCGTCTGCGGCGCGACGCCGCGCGGCGCCGCCTGGAAAATAGAACTGTGTTCTATCGGCGCGCCAGGCGACGTGGCGCGACGCGGCGGACGGAGCCGGTGTGCGATAGGTTCATTGAAAATAATGGAGGCGGCTGTGTCCGCCGCGCGGCGCGCAGCCGGTGTGTGGTGGGCTTGAGTCATATGAGGAGGGCTGGAGGAGTTTGGGAAACTATATTTGTGGTATTTTGGTACCGTATTTGTTTGTTGGTAATTTTTGTTGTTTGTAAACATTGGAGTAAAATGATTACATTACAATAAAAAAAACTACAAATCAAACTTAAGAAAATAAATAAAGATAAAGATAAAGTTTTATCTTCAAAGCAGTCCTCACCTGGATTGGGCCTTATAGTGCAGCTACAGAGCAAAGTACACCTCATACAGAACATGCGTAAATATATGGCATGAAATATAAGTGAGGTTAAAGTGTGTTGAGGAGTATAGTAGCCATCACAGCCATAGACTACAGAAAGAGCCTTACTGGAGGGTGTTGAAAGTAGAGAACTTTAAAAAGTATAGAATGGGAGAAAAGATAGAAAAGATAGTAGGGTATACTAAGGCTACATGATTGATACAAATAGTTTGGTAGTAGGGCTGGGTAATTAACCGAAATTATACAAAACTGATATTTAGAACCAATAATGTTTTTCTTATATAATCAACAAATCGACACAGGGAAAGTGTTTTTTATAATCGACTGAATCCGTCTAACCACTGCCTTGAAGATCAGCCATATTAATTAATTTTTGTAAATGAATCATTCATTCATTGTAATCAAGGCAAGGTTGAAGTCATCATGATATTGATTTAAAGTTATATCGCCCAGCCCTAGTAGTAGTAGTAGGTAGGTAGGTAAAGGCAGGCAGAGAAGCATGCATGGATGCTGCTGCTCTCACCCTCATGCTCAGCTGCGTGGGGACCATGGAGCTGGGCTGGGGTGAGAATAACGGGAGGTAATAGGTAGAGCATGGGGGAGCGGGTGTGGGAAGCTGGTTGGAGAGGAGGCTGCTTTGCGAGTTACTGGCAGTGTTGGCCAGGCTGTCCCCCAACCCAGTGTCCTCGTCTTCCTCCATGGCTGACGGTTTGCCAGTGGCGGCTGCTCTCACAGCTCGCTGGCACTGCTGAGGGAGCAGGCACAGCCTGTCGTCTTCACGTGTCATTGCATGGTTTTGCCTGTTCTGACTCTCCTCCGTGGAAGGAACAGGCGTCATTTTGTCCTAGAGGAGGGATAAGGATGGAGCAATCCTCTCTAGTCAGTTCGAGACTCCTAATATAGATTGCTTGACAGGGTGGTATAATGCCTACTAAAAGTATGCACTGTACTGTACCAGTAAAGTAGTGGCTTTAAATTGGGCATGTATCTCCTACAGCCAACGTATTGGCATAACTGTGCTGATGTATGATTACAAGACAAGTTGTTTTCTTTCTTTTTCTTCTTCATTAATCCAATAGATGTCTATGGCAGTCCAAAGAATAGATTGGTCGCCTTCATGAAACTTGGCATATTGATAGACTAAGAGGACAATATCCCCTATTCGCACAGAAAGAATTGGAGGCCCTCTCCTCTGACCAATTTCTTGTCATCAAACCGAACCTAGGGATGCATCTCTTCATGGACAACAAATGTTCCACCACATTGCATTTTCTACCATTTCAAAACCTCCCCCCTGGAAACCTGGACACCTGTCATCACAAGGTGATGTGCTGGATCAAATTTGTCTTTCATATAATTATAAGTCCTTGGTTCATGGCATATCATTAGCAAGTACAGATATACCCAAACCCCCAACTACCCATTCATCATCAACATGGCACCTACTGTACATAGCAGCAATTGTGATATTTGTGGATATTTCTCTCCCCTTTAAATCTAGTCTTCCGTTTTTAGATAAAGGTTGCCTTCACAATTTGTGAAATAAAAAGCAGCTTGTACCAAGTCCATGAAAACAAAGTTAAGTAGGTAAGTAGCCTTGGGAACCGATGGTTCCCCAATCACGGGGCCTATGGGTCAGGAGCTTATCTCCTATCCCCTTAGCATAGTACATATAACGGTACATGTCGTAGGGACTTATCCCCAATCCAACCCTTGATGCCGAGTGCCAGGGAGTGACGCATTAGGTAGCATTTTAATATTTGTTGGTTTGACTGACAGGGATTGAACCCCCAACCTAACCTCCCAATGTTAGGGTGGACACTTATCTAGGAGATCAAGGTTATTCTGCCCATGTTCTTGTTTTTAAATTGCTATGGATAAGAGTGTCAGCTGAAGTTTGAAAACAAAAGTTACTCACCACGACAACCTTCATATTTTCATTTCTATCGCTCTGGGAATCTGTGAGAGAGGAACTGTGGAGTGAGTGAGGGCACGCTAAGGCATAAATCAATAACACATATAATTGTCATATTGTTGCATTTAAGATTTGCATGCATCTAGTTTTAGAACTGAAATACATTTTCATTTCAGAAGATTCCGTTTCTGCTGTAGCGGTTTCCATAGAAACTGAAATTCAGACGGAATAATTCAGCCACTTTTTATATGAACCAAATAACTAAAACACCAAAGCCTGGCACAAAAGGATTGAATGTCAAACACAGTTGTATAAGTTGACCAAAGTTCTCACCTGCTTTAGAAGACTTTTTAGATTTAGAAAGATAAAGTTTATTTTTTTAATAGTCATTGCCAAATGTCCAATTGGTCACACTCACTTGCACTAAACAGATTCTGAAATGTATTCGTTTTTTCTGCCTTATTTAGACAATTAGGGATAAGATAAGATAAGGTACGAACGAGTAAGTAACCAAAACAATGATAAATTAAATTAAAGAAAGAAAGAAGAAAAAAATGCATTGACATGAAACACAGGTCTCCAACACACTAACTAGTAAGTACTGTTATATTAAAAAATCACGCTGTCAAATGATTACAGTTTAATCAGATTAAAATCTGCTAGATCCCCTCAAAAATTAATTAATGACCATTCAAACTATGTCCAAAATATGCTATGTTTTTCCATATATTGTTGTGGGAATGTGTCGACTCGTATCATCGTATGCATGTTTTATTCTTCATATCCAGTGTGGCAGGATGGTGTCTCTCTGTCTCTCACCACGTTGTCGTGCTATGTGATTTGACCCGCTGCCCATGTAAATTGTGCAGCCTTTTCTGGAAATAACTGACTTGTGATTTTCCCCCATCCAGATAGGGCTAGATAGTGCAGGGTGGATGGGATTATGGAATGTATGGGGGCGGATCATCCAAGCGGGAACTGCCCATAGATCCGAAGTCCCGTTAGTCCGAACATGCACTGCTCCAGTGCTTGCGGTTAGGTTTAGGTTGGCTCCCGTGCTTGTGGTTAGGTTTAGGTTAGGGTTAGAGATAGGGATAGTAATGACCAATGGGAGGTCGGACAAACGGGAGGTCGGACCAATGGCATGTTACCCATCCAAGCATGGATCAATTGCGTTAACATTTTTAATCACAATTGAATTAACTCAGTTATTTTGACAGACCAAATAAATAAATAAATATTCTGATTCTTACCTGTCTGTGTTTGATGTGTCCGTCTCTTCCAAAGACATACCAAGCCAACCAGCAAAACCACCGCAACCAGTACTGCAAGTGATATAATTATCACAGCTACTGTTGATTGAGCACAAGAAATAATCAGCATCCATTATTACAAAGTGATGGCCTCACGGCTGCAAATGACAATTCCAGTCCATTTGTGGCAACCCACTACATACATTTTTCTTTATCGTTTTAGAAGAAATCCGATTGTGATTGCATTCCTATTATTGTCCATTTCAGGGGGAAGGGGGGGGGGGGCAGCATGGGGTGGCTGTGGCTCAGGAGGTAGAGCAGGTCGTCCAATGATCCCTGATATAGTGTTTAAATTGTTCATCACTTCACTTTGATCACTTAATGATTTCATTACGTCAGGCACGTCACTGGCCATAAGCCAGTTAAGTGACAGCATGTGTACGTTATTTGATCCTTGAAACTTTTTAGACAATTGAACTTTCTTAACAATGAACCTGAAAGACTGGCAAAGGTGATCTGGAAATGCTTTTACTTTGATCAAATATTATTGTCATTCATATTATTGGTGACATAACTGTATACTATGCAAATAAGTTGATATACCAAACTTGAATATACACATGCATACTGGTGGGGGGGAATAATTTTAGCGAAGCACATGCTATTCAGTATACACAGCTGGTATGATGGACATCAATTGGAGCCTTCCAGATGCATATTACACTCACAGTAAATTCCACGCATGGATACGTATTGATGTGTCTGGTGTAGCACCGGCATTAATATACAACTGGCCCTGTATTATTATTCTTTTCAACATTTCTCACGGTGCTTATCGACTATCGGTCTCATATCTCCTTATTAGTGTGTGGTTAGCTCTACAATACTTGTAGCAGAAATGTATTCCTTTCACAGAAAATAAATCAAGAGATGTGTGATTTCTTTAACCAATGAAAAGTTCGAAATTTCTTGTGTGCTGACAGGTGTGTCATGAAGGCTCACTTGTATTAAACCATTTTGGGCGGGAACCCCTTTTGGTGTTAGCATTATGTTATGCTTTAGCTATTGAAAAATAGCAGATCTACACGCTCATAGCGCGGCACTCAAGCTTGTAGGTCTGCTATTTTAATCGAAGAACGACTGACATAGAAACATAGCGTTTTCAGAAAACTGTCAGGATGTAGTAGATGTTTAAGTGCTGTCTGTGTTCCTTTTAAAACATTTTACATGGGTTTTATCTGAGTTGTTTTTAACCTTTTAAATAACCTTTTAAATGGGGTTGCACTGTTATTTATATTTTATTGTGTATTGTGGAGCACCCCAACCTAAGTTTTTCACAATGCTGTACTTGTACATCTGTGTGACAATAAAACTCTTGAATCTTGAATAGTGAGTTTGTTTTGGAACAGAGCCGATGATTCTACATGTCCAAATGAGATGGTGTTGTACCTGAACCAGTGCTGGGGCTGGATGGTAGTTTCTTGCAGACTGCGTTAGCGGTAGCGGTACAGTTCCTCACCTTCACTTCACCTTCTCTACATCTAGTTTAAAAGCACAGGAAAAGACAAAACGAAGGCACAAAAAAATCATTATAACGGGTAAGGTTGCCGGAGGAGCACATTTCATTTGAGAAATGGTTGCCATAAAAAGGAGTACTCTCCCATGATTCATTTGAATGAAATAACTGGAGGGCCTGTTCTATATTCTCCATCCTGTTAGCTCACCTTGAACACTTTTTGCAGATCTCGCATGCCTGATCAGGGGCACAGAACGTCCCTGGTTTGCACTGGCATTCAGTGTTCTGGATGGTTGTACATGGCCTTACAACATACTGGTCTGAAAGGACGACGTGGAAAAAGTTTTAATCTGATGCTTTGAGCACTTATAAAAGGTTACGTGTTGATCTTTTTCACTCACTAGTGACGAATAATTTAAAATCCATCTAGCGGAATTACCTGAACGACAGTTGGTGCACTTCAAACACTGTCTCAGCAGCCCGTTTTCATGTTCCGTATACGTGCCAAAGTCACAATCTTCACAAGTTGCCTTCTCTCCTGCTCTAGTGCATGATGACTGCACATGAGTACCTGTTCAAATACATTGTCAGTCAGTGTGGTGATTTTTAAAGTGTGATTTATGTATACAAAATAAAACGTATACTACATTGTATACAACAATGCCAAAAATAGCAGTTGGCCGCAGACCCCCCATTTGTTGAGACACACCACTTTGCATTAATTGGTTATCAGTGTTTCAATAACAAAATAAATAGAATATTTCTGTGTTGTGGCGTTATCTTTAAATGATCACTTTGGTAATTCCCTGATATGACGACCTCTATCGATGTCCTTCAAACCACTTTAAATATAATAGTCTTACCCAGAGTGCAACAGAAGAAATGGGCATCAAATCCCAGATTACACAAATTACAAGCAAATAAGGGGTGGGCTACACTAAGGACGGAACAATTTGTCTGTCCTGCAGGGAGTTCCGTATTTACTGTTTTTTATCCTCTGAAGGCGAGGTGAAGGGCTGCGTAACCCCTGCGCACACACGGAGAACTAGAGTATTTGCGTAAAATAATTATTCACGTACGGAGCTTACGCACAACCTGCACACCACACCCGCACTCGGTGTAGCCAGGTTCAATCGATTATAGTAGCAGCATATCGTTGCGGACTCCGCTCCGCGAACGGTGCAGAGCCAATTCCGTGCCCAGTATAGCCCGACTGTAACAGTACAAGGACAGTAGGATACATGAAAAGAAACCCCTACATATAAACTATCTATAAATGCACCACGTCTGTCTGTACGTACGTGTACATCTGTAATGCACGTAACTCGAGAGCCGTTCGCCCCACCGACTTCGAATTTGACACACACGTTCCACACCCCCACAGGGAGTGCAGTGCCCGGTCGAGTCGGTCGGACCCACGGTTGTCCACAAAAGGCCTCTGCCCAGGGTCCATATATGGAGCTGGCCTGTTCTGACATCACAACACTCCATATTTGGGCATGCCTGACACAGAACACCATATATAGGAATAAAGGGACACAGACAGATTGGTGGAACGGGTACTCTGACACGGGTACAACGGGTAATGCATAGCCGGGTGGGGCATGGATCTCCAACTTCCATCATTACCGACTCGATGCTCTACAGCCGGGCACCAGTCTAGTAGTAACTAATGCCATGTTCTCTAGAGAAAATGGCAAAGTGCCGTTGCATTCTCATTTCTCACTTTGTATTCTGTGTTTAGATGGAGGTGCAACAGTAATTGAAAATGCTGTATTTAGATGGAGGTGCAACAGTAATTGAAAATGCTGTAATGTGCATGCCAGGAGGCGAAAAGGACAGCACATCTGATATTTTGTTTTGTCGTTTTCTCTAGGGACCATTATCGTCTAAACAGGGCCAAGTCTGAATCATACAGCAATCCAATGATAATATGAATAAATACTACACAAATGTGACACGTACAAGCAAAGTGCAGGGCAGGCCCAAACACAGACAAATGCTTATTGTTAATTTACCTCTAAATGAACACTCAGGATTCTACTATGAAATGCTCAGAAAGGTGAAACTAGATGATCAGGGGAAAAAACAACAATTGAGGATAGAGATGAGGACAAAATGAACGAGATTTGATTAACCCATTTAGACCTGAAGACGATTCTACAAATGTCTTCTAATTCCTGACAGTTTTCTGAAAAACCTCATGTTTCTATGTCAGTCGTTCTCAAACTATTTCATGTCAAGGACCAAATATTTTTCAATAGCTAAAGTACAACATAATGCTTAAAACACCAAAAGGGGTTTGTGAGGTACCGAAATAATAACGCCAATACATGTTTCTTTAAAACACACACACACACACACACACACACACACACACACACACACACACACACACACACACACACACACACACACACACACACACACACACACACACACACACACACACACACACACACACACACACACACACACACACACACACACACACACACACACACAATGCAATAGATTGTCAACACCACTTAGTCTAAATAACGGCCTCTGGCTATTAGGCTATGGGCTCCATCTCATGATGGATTTGAGCTAGTGACAATGCTCTGTCTCGGTGGACTTTGATTGAGCGTGGTTCCATGTGGCTCACCAGCTGGGCACTTTAAGCAGCAGATGTCTTTGTCCTGGTACTCCGTTTCTCTGCAGGTGTGCCGCCGCAGCCTGCTTCTGGCCCCGCCATCCAATTGCTCGCCTTCAGCCAATTCAGTGTTCGACCATGACCGTGTCGCCGCCGTCAGTTTGAGGACCCAGATTAACATGAAAATGACCTGGGAGAAATGTTGTGAAATTAGTAACACACATTTGTAGTTTTGATTCCTTCATTTAGGCTAATTTGAGGTGGGATGTGCTTTGGAATGTCTTGTTTTGTTCTTTTCTGAAAATGTATATATTTTTTAATGATCTTACAACTGTTCCCTCATCTTTCCATGCTCTATGACTGGGAAAACATCCATAATTTAGGGGTGAAGCCACTTCGAGTGCACAAAAGGTCAAAAGCAAGGGCAGCAAGGCCATCAAATAAAACAATATTTTAAGTCCATAGAAATAATAATTAATAAGTGTTAGATGGTATGTTATGTTTTAAATAAAATAAAAGTAAAATGAAATAAATAAAAATAGATCTATTTCACAAAATTTGTATGTATTGTTTTTTCGGGGGCATTTCTGCTTTATTTTGGATAGTACAGTAGAGACGGACAGGAAATAGAAAGAGACAGGGAGTGACACATAGCAACGGTCGTCAGGCTCGGGAATCAAACCTGCGCCTCGCTGTCAGGCTGCATTAGAGCTATGTGGAATTAACCACTAGGTCATCGGAGCCCCCAAATAAAGGTAGTTTGGGTTATTTTTTCCAGTGCCATATAATTTCAATAAAAACGGGACAGGGCTTCACACTGTGGCCTTGAGCATATAATTGTTTGAGGGGCATACTGAGAGGGTATGGTTTGTGGCAATCGCCTCCATTAAATTCCTGCCTTGTGTCCAGGTATTCCCCTATACTACCCGTAGATACCACATGCTATCAGTCTACAGTAGATTTAGATTATACAGTTATCCTCACAAGTAACTGCTTGTTGTTTACACAGCACTCTCCATCTCATTCATGGGACACTTCTAAGTCACATTCTGGAGCAACTTCCTTATTTGTGTTGAGACTTGAGTGTTAAATCCACACTGCTATATTAACCAATGATATGAATGCATATGAGGCCACTGTCTGTGCTGCATGTTCAAAGGTCCCCTGGAGGAATGGCAGGGGAGGGGGGGGGGGGTTACTAACTCACACTGTAGCTATAGGCAAAGTACTGCTCACAATTCGACTAGTCTGTCAGTGACATAATTTGTTACAAAGCTACGTAAATCAAATGCTGCTGTTCTGTGAATAGCAGTACAAGTAAACAGACAGGAATAATAAACAATAGTCTACACAGTGCTTAACCCGCTTAACAACAGACAACAGATCTCAAGTTCTGTTATGACCCACATAAGGCGGATCGAGTCACAAGACCGGGGAATCACACCCAACAGGCTTATTGCTCAACCTTTTCTTTTTTCTTTACCTGTGCCGCCCGTGGTGCCGCCCTACCGCGCTATGCGCACATGCGTACCACGCGCATTAATGATCTAATCTTCTGCATGCCTGCCTGGAAATGCATGCACGCGGTGTGTCAGTCAGTGCCAGGCCGACATGATGCGCCACATGAAGGTTTTACAACCATCACAAACAGACAGTGACTGTCTGCATTTCTCCCATTCGCCTGTGAGCTCTCATCTCGGGAAGCCTAGAGATGAGAGCTGACAGTCTGTGTCTTGTCGGCACGCACACATAATATTGCAAGCATGAATGATTAGGTCATACAAAACATGTACCGTATTGCCGCATGCGTGCACTGTCTTACATGTTAAGACTACATGTGGCCTACTGTGTAAATGTTGTTTTGTCCACACAGCTATCACTCACTATCATGGGTGTTGTGTTGAATGGAGACTCTTGTCTTGGTCAAGGTAAAGGCATATCTCCCCCGGACAGATTGGGACAGTTCATGCTTTTATTTATTCTAGGCTTCAAGCAAGTTCAAGGCCTGATTACCAGGGACGTCATCTTTGTATAACGTTAGTTATACACCCCCCCCCCCCCCCCCCCCAGCGGTGGAAAAAAACTTTATTTACAGTTTGCTAATGAACACAGTGTTTCAGTTCACAACGAACACATTAAATTGTTTCAGCATCTTGTTTCAACATTTCAGCATGATCAATGATAAACAGTAAAGCATTAAATTGTGGCGGTCGTTTATTGACGTACCATTTAATGTACGAGGAAAGTGTTTCTCCTTACAGCTGCACGGCTGATGAACTCGTTGGCTATAACATCCATGTCCAATGCCATCACCATATCGCTGTGACAGTTTATCAGAACAAGGTGATTGAGTCTTGCTTGTCCCATTGTGGCTCGCAAATATGTCTTTAGTCTCTTTAGCCCTGATCCAGGTAAATGTCTCTTTCCAGATGGGTTCATATTTTCGGGCATATTTGCGCCGCGGCTTGCGCCCCCGGGCTGCTGGCTGCTATTAGCTCTTAAAAGAGCCGTTGTGTTGGCGCTGATAGTGCTGTCAGCCTCGGCAGCTACGTGCAGAGTCGGTGTGGCGGCAGCGGGCACTGTACTGTATGCAACATTTATACTCTCTACCTGGCAGCAGAACAAAAGCCACCTGATTAGCATTTGAATGCCCAAGTTGGGCGACCCAACACCTATCTTGGCCCAAGCGCCCCCCCCACCCCCCGTAAAGGTATGTGACTACGTGCATGACAACATGACCAGGGGGAAGGGAAATTCAATTAATTAATTTCAGTGGGTGCATATACTGCATATCAAGATATTGGCTTATTATTTTGCCAGCGGGTGCTTCGGCTCCTGCGCACCCGCGGAGTTGACGCCTGTTGCTGATTACCGTTACTGTTTATAGTCCTATGCCAGTATTGACCAGGGCAGGCATCACTGAAGTGTCAAGCAGTTACACATCTAATCGCAAAAAGTATGACCACATCAACCGTTCCTGACCTCTATCTCCACTGGCTCCAGTAGTTTCAGAACTTATTAAAAAATGCTCTTAATGGGCTAGCCGCAATTTGCAACTCTAGATTTTTTAAATAATGGGATAAATCTAGAGTTGCAATACACTCCATTGACATCCCATTGATCAAAATTGCATTTCCGATCTGCTTGTATTAAACAATGTTAAAAAATCCACTGTAGACATGTTATCAGCTACTTTCTGTCAAGACATTCTGTGTTTTTGTGTGTCTGGGTTTTTGGAAGCGCTTGTCGAAATCACTGAACGGCCCTGCATACCACCTGTTTTGAATTTTCACATAATGGAGGAGACAGCAGCCTTAATAAAAACGAGTGCTTCCAAACTCCAACACTTAATTAACGTCACATAGATAGGTGAACACAGACACACACATTGCTGTTCCTTGGAGTTGTTGCACCACTCAAAAATATCACGGAACAGAATTTCTTGACAAAGTAGCTCATAACATGTCTACGGTGGATTTTTATGAAACAAATGCTTTCCAGTTTGCTTTGCTGTTTGTGATGTCACAGCCTGCAAATCCCATATATGTCAATGGGATTTGCCAGCAGATGTCACTGTTTTCATTGCAGCTCAAAAGGCTTCCAAACGCCAGAGAAAACTCCAGACGACAGAAAACTTTCTGATCTCGTAGGCCTACCGCTACCACTCCAGTTAGATCTTGGATGTCTGCTGACCTACACTACAACACCACCTCAATATTGTGTTTAAATCTTCACTCTAAGATGACTAAGTGAGGTCCTACTGTTTATTATCTTGACATTCATTTGTGTTTTGTTATTTTATTCTTTTTCATTAGAACTTTTTATTTTAAGTTTCTAGTCTTCGGTCAACAACCGTTTTGCCTAAATGTGCTTCACAAATAAAGTTGTGTTGTCGCCAGCGGCGAAATAAAATGGGCACGCGACACGCGTAGACCTAATAAAAACGACAATATGTGGCATAACATTATTATTCCAACCGTAGACAAGACAAATACTATTTAGGGCTACTATTCCGTTTAACCTTTCTCAACTACTGACAAAATGTAGTTTACAGTAACTGACCCCGACAGACCGTGCCGGTTGAGGACAGACCCTCTCTCTCTCCACTAATGGAATGTCACACACTCCAGCCAAAACGTCATGTGGAGCTCAGTCCAAATTGGCTTTTGACAAGTAAACGTGACAACTGCTATGTGACATTCTTTGACTTCATGGAAAACTTGCGAATAAGTAGGTTCACTTTCCTAACTTTCAATAATTTTTCCAAACTGAAGCATTTCTGGTTGAAGGAACAACCCCACGCTTACCAACACAAGAACACAGTGTGTGAGTGTGTGTGTGTGTGTGTGTGTGTGTGTGTAGGCTAGGCCCACCGGCGCTACCCGCGGACTAACAACAAATGTATCCACTTGGCATTACAATCCGCGCTGAACACTTACCATATATTGTGAGGTGCCCATACTGTCAGTAGAGTCGTCGAAAGCTTCGATCATCAGCGACTACATCCCAGCTCAAGTCTTCTAGGAATAATTTGGACGCAACAAGTCAATATCAATAGCACCTCTCTCTCCTGTAAAAAGTTTCAGACCGAGTGAGTGAGTACTAGTTTGAGTTTCCCCAGCGCCGGGAGTGCAAACATGAAGCCACGCCCCCTGCTTCAGGCATCACGTTGTCCGTAGCCTCGGTCCCAGGCTTGCATTGTCCGCGTTCTCTGGCTCTTGTTTTGGTAGGCCGGGGTAATGCAAGTTTAATTTATGCAAATATGTGGTTTCTTTTCATTCTTTTTAATCTTTAATACTAGCTGTATGCACACACTGGCAGGGACCCCCATAAGAGAAAACGTACACATTTAGACGTCTACATTTAGACGTCTACATTTATGATGAAAAATGATGAAAAACAGCGTGCCATAGTAATAGTATGCCGTACGATATGGGCTATAGCCCACGGTCCAAAATGATGAGAAACGAGGCTAACTTTTTTTTTTAAATTTTTCAAAAAACATGGGCTATAACCCATCGTTTTTTTTATTTTTTCATTTTTTTCAAATCCTCAAAAATGATGAAAAACGGCGTGCCATAGTATGCCGTACGATATGGCAGTGGTTCCCAAAGTGGGGTCCGGGGACCCCCAGGGGTACCTGAGGGAGTTCCAGGGGGGACCCATCTATTTTGTTCATGTTCATAAAGTGCTAAAGTGTTTAAAGCAGTGGTTCCCAAACTTTTTCATGTCAAGGACCCCCAAATTGACACTACTTAGCCCGTGGACCCCCATTTGAAAAGATATGCCAGGGCACTGCACAGACAGTTAATGAAGTCTGATACAAGTCTAGAAACAACACATGGAAGATTGAAGCAAAATGTAATCAAAAGTAAGCCGGCATCAAATGACAGAATAAATAGCCTGTATCAAGGCTAGGGGCTTGTCTGGGCAAGTTCCCCATGATGAGCCTAGAGTTAATTGAAAGCTCAGAATTCACTTGGATTTATTTAATTGAACTGACAAAGACAATTGAGAGGTGTTTCTTTATTTATTTGTTTGTTGGTTTCTTAGGGGTATTTATTAGGGGTTCAGTGTCTTGCTCAAGGACACTTAATTCAACACTACACAGGGGCACCAGCGATCGGCGGGTCACGGGTGAACAGTAGCCTACTACCCTTGGCCTTTATGGCTGTTGGCTGACTGGAAATGAGTTATAGGGTGCACAAGTAGAGATAGTATAGTCAGAGATAGAGCCCTAGTGACAGTAAGCCCCAATGTAGAAACAGTTATTTAAATTTTCCAGATTCCACACACAGGTTTATCAGAAATGTCACAAACACTAACTCTAATTGTTCTTCTGTGAGTGTCAGTTGTACATTATCTATTACACAGTTGTCTGTAGCATGGAGATACAGTCACACAGGAAGCAGTTAGTTAAACTGATTCAGACATTGTCAGAAGACGTGAAATGTTGTACTGATTACTATTAGGAGAATAGTTGACATCAGTATGCTGTTTTGACAGTTTGAAACATGGGGATGTATTTATGCTTTTGTAGGGGGGCGCAGACGTTAGTCCGACGTGAAACGGTCCGACACATGTGTGAGTCCGACACATGCGTGGCTGGTTAAGACTCACTTATGGCTCCCAAAATGCATTTCTGGTTACGACACATGCATGGCCGGTTAAAACTCACCCATGGCTTCCGCATGCGGATGGTACGGTTAGGGTTAGGTAATGCCATGAATAAACACACAAGACCCGGTCATAACAGCTCTGCCAATCAAGCATCGCTCTATTGGAACGGTGGGTTGGAGGTGGTTCTCACATTTTGGCCTATACGTTTTCCACCCAGTGTCAATTATCTAATCTTGTAATCCCAGCCAACCTGGGGGGGATCTCATGCTTCCTTCTATGCATGAGGAGTCCAAGCTGCTTCTTTTCACCTGACAGGGTGGAGTTTCCCTGGCCGGACATAGCGCGTGGGAGGAACACGTTATTCCGACCAGTTCCTTTCCCCTCCATCAGGCGCCCCGGCTGGCCAGGGGGATGTAGTTTAGAGACCAGGATTACTCCATGTATTTTGTGAGGGTACCATCATGTATTCATGTGATCAATTATGTGATCAAGATGGCTATGATTGACTTCCAACATTTGAGGACCCTGCATGGGTTCCTAACCCGACCTGGTGGAGATCTGCACTCCAGGAAGCATGCTTTACAGTTTTGTATGCACTTCAGTGGATGTACTGTAAATGCAGCAAATTGTCTTCATTACAGGCACAAACTGGCACAAACTGACCTGGCGGAGATCTGCACTCCAAGAGAAGCACGCTTTACAGTTTTGTATGCACTTCAGTGGAGGTAAATGTAGCAAATTGTCTTAAATTACAGGCACAAACTGACTTTCTCAGGCTGAAATTATTGCATATTAAACTTGCACTGTACACTGAACAGTAAATCTTCTGATAATGGTTGAACCAGGCAGGATCATTCATGGCTATGTTTAATTATTACCATCTGGCTATACTAAATAAAAATATGAATATAGTAATTTATCAACAACCCCAGCCTTATCAGTGTAGCGTAATTAACTCTTAACTAATATTGTCATAACATGCTACATTTGTAACATTAAAGTTTAACCCATACATCATGGTTTACTTGACATCCTGCCTGTCGTTTTGTAATATGTAATAGATTTTCTAAAAAGCCATTGGATTCCCTTAATTTCAATACGGTATGAAAAAGTTACATTTACATTTGAAAAAAAAGTTGAGGAGACTTGCAGAAAAAGGCCTGAAGATAAGATGAATTTGATTGAAATTGTAACTTTCTTGAATAATTAACAGTATATTGAGGTTTAGCTAGTTGACTCAATTACTCAGCCTTGAAATGTGCATTCCAATATATGCGTATACTGATGACATGAGGGATCTCCATATGGCATAAAAGGGACAAGGACTGACTGATACACAGATCTCCATGGACAAAAGGGACACAGGTAAACAGACAGAAACAACATCTCCATATATGGGCACAATTTGCACAAAAGGGACACAGACAGACTGGTACAACAGCTACTCTGACAAACCCTCAACACTATGACTCAGACATACTGTAGGCCTATCCTATTATTGGTTGGATCTGCGGTGCGACATAGATCTGAGGGCTGCACCTAGTTGCCATAAAAGCGCTGTTATAATTTCACAATCTTCTATCTTTATAAAATTTTTACAAGCTAACATCTAAGTAACAAAGCACCTGCATATTTCCCTCAAAATCTATCCATTAATCTCTCTCCATGCTTAATGTGTTTTACAACACAGAACTACAGCTGCCATTTTCCAATATATTCAGATTACACAAACCCCATTACATACAGTATTATCAGTCTCACGGCAGCCCTGGCACTACCTTTGACTTAGCCCAGTTCCTAGCTGATTGACAGTTTCATGGACTTCTGGGCAAGCTGCAAAACACGCTCCAGGCTGACACTTGTTACCATAGCAACCTCACATGAATCAAAAAGCACACATAAAATAAGAGGTGAATGATCTTCCCCGAACAGCCCTGGGAGCATGAGCTATTACTGCTGCTGTACATGCAATTCAGCTCATCAACATTCTACAATCCTAATAATAGAACATAAAATACAGTGGGTTAGAGATATATAGTACATTATTCAAGACCAAGTCACTTGTTCTTGAAGAATGTACTATATATCTCCAACCCACTGTATTAAGTCAATATACTTGGCGTGGGAGTTCCAAATCAACACAACAATAATATGAGGATAGGTGTGTCCATAGATAATGTAGTGGATTAGGCCTTGTCTCTGGAGCCTACAGGGTTGGGATTGAGTCCCACTAGAGCCTTTTCTCTTCTGGCTCTCTTTTGTGACCCAGCTGAGAACAATGATTTAAAGTGTCATCTGGTAATAGAAAACTAAGCTCTCCTACAGTCTCTTCAATAAAGACAAAACAATACCAAGGGCCAGGGAGTGGACTGCCCGCGCTCTCCTTATGGAGAAGAGAGGCACCGCCACACTTTCAGAGTCAGTAGCATTGTAAGAACTTTAAAAACATTGACTTTCCAGTTATCCTAAACCTCACAGTTTTGATCCTTGCATGACAAAAGTGTTCTGAATCCCTTCCTGCTCACTCACTTAAAGTTGTTTATCTTAAGGGGTTATGCTAAATGCCTAAAGTTTTTGACATGGCCACCACACACCATGTTTGCTGCCATGTCGTTAATGCCTCTGGGACTTGTGTTTGTTGATGATAAGGCGCAGACTCAAGGGAGGCTAAAGTCTGCAGGCTGTCTTATTCTTAGATAAGGCAGTGAACTTTGCATTCATGCTGGCTGCATTGGATTCTGCACATCTGCTGCGCTGAGGTCAAGATCAATTTCATCGATATGGAAATGTCTTTCCTTCTTTCAGTGTAATGTGTGTGTGTGTGTGTGTGTGTGTGTGTGTGTGTGTGTGTGTGTGTGTGTGTGGTGTGTGTGCACAAGTATTGTCTCTGTGTACTGTATTTCTCGTTTGTGAGTGAGAACACATCCACTGACTAAAAGTGATGTAGGCAGAGCTACACCATTAACTTAATTGTAGAATGAGCTAGAGGTAACAGGCCATGTCATTGACATTTCTTTATGAGTTAAAGTCAAGCTACCTTTCTTACTTCCTTTGACAGTTCTGACGCACACTATAGCCGTTAAATCTTTTTACAGAGTACAGATACCGGTAGGCTTGCACTGTTGGCCACTAGTGGTTAGGTTCAGTGCATTGTTGACGGAGGGCAGAATATTGGTTTAATGCACTAGCCACACACGCATTCCTTTGCCAGTGTGGTGTGACTAATACTTCCGACCATCATTCAGTATTTCATAATCATTTATGTACATTTCTAAATAGGGCAGGCAGGGGATTATCTCACTGGTTCTTTCCGGATCTCCAAGCCACTCCCTAGCCTCTTACCACATGCTGTACTGTAACTATTTACTACTGTATGGCTCTTGTAAATGTCTTTTGCCCCCAAAAATCTGTCTAGAATGCAACAGTTTTCAAGCTGCAGAATAGTACATACAAACATTTCAACAAAGTCAGCATCATCAAACTGGTTACCAACTTGCCATAGTTCATTTAAGATTTCATTAAAAGAAATACAAAAAATGATGAAACACTGTAAAGTCCAGCTAATTTTCAGAGTGAATGTATTAATCTATTATAAGTAAATAGTCCATTGCACTATTAAAAAAAATGAATAATTGCACACCGAAAATCTAATATGATGAGTTTGTCAATTGAAAATCCACTGTCTTCAGTGAGCAACAACAAATTATACATTTGTTTTCACGCTGAATGGGTGACACCAGAGGCAGTCTGCTAGTCCAAGCTGTGGTAATTAATGGTACTTGTGTAGTTTCAGACTACAGTTATACATTTGTAATACTGTTGTTGAGTTATATAGTGCCACACAATGTTGGACTAAATCGTGCGCATTGATTGTATTATGATACAAGAAGCCAAGTAACTCATCTCAACAGGCTGAGACTTTTAAACTGTACATTTATTTCCAAAAGGCTGCATATACATTTGCAAATTCTACTGTACAGAAAACATCCAAAATGTCCATAATTATAGATACAATATACCACAAAGCTGCCCTGGCGTTACCAAACATATATGTTCAGCACTAGAAAAGCTCTGCAGCCTATTCAATATTATAGTCTTTCATATTTTTTAAATAATATCTTGAAATGTATGTAATCATGATTACGTTTTCTCTTTTTTCAGCCCCATCTGTAACTTTACAACATTCACCATTTACAGTAGTTAAACAAGGCACAAGAATAGTGATATGAAGGCGAAGGCCATGCGTAAAGCAAAGAGAAAGAAAGCATGGGACCAAATCAACGAGAGAACAAGAGAAATCAGAGGAACCCTTTTTTTAGCTTGTGAAATAGGTTTAGTCGAACACCAAAGCATTATACATAGAGTGTATATGTACAGATGGGTAACACATTAAAGGAAAAACCAAAAGAAAGTCTTAGTAAGGTATTGGGCCATCAGCTTCTATGTGCCTTGGCATAGATGTACAAGTCTCTGGAACTGTACTGGAATGATGGAACACCATTCTAACAATATATTCCATCATTTTGTGTTTTGATGATGGTGGCGGAGAGTTCGATCCAAAATATATCCCATGGGTGTACAATTGGGTTGACACGATCCCTCGTGACTTCACGTGTGAATGGGGGCATTGACATCCTGGAACAGTCCATCAGTATAGAATTGTTTCATCATAAAATAAAGGTTATCACCCAGAATAAATGTATTGGTTTATAATGACCCTTCCCTCTAGAGTCTAGGGGGACAAGTGGACTAAAACCATGCCAGGAAAATGCCTGCCACACGACCCCCGCCCCCCCCCCCCCCTAGTTTGACACGTCATGGCTAGTTTGACACGTCACATGCTACTTAAAGCATAATGAAATTTAGAATTTTATAATTGTTGTAGGGTGCCCCAACTTTCAGCAGCTGTCAAAAATTCACCCAGGGTGGTTGAATAGAAACCAATGTTGTGGGATATGTTAGTAGACACCTTTACAAAACACATTGGTGAAGAAAATTCTTGGTAAGAAATGTATTACCAGATTTATTATTTATTATTAATATTCCCTGACCAAATGGTTTTGTCCCCACTGAACTCTAAAAAATGCATGTGTCTGTGCAAAGAGGGGTTCATGCAATGCACCTCCTTAGTTGTCAACAGACTGCTGACACAATCTGATCACGTCCTGCACGTCCTGTCATTCTCAGTCACCTGAAGAAGAGTTGCACTTCTTGTTTTCACTACTTATCGCAGTAATGCACAGGCATCGCAATCATTGAATGTGAGCTTTCAACCTCAATTTCAGTTTTTTCTTTTTGTATTTCCTATAGATGTGCACTTTAGTCACTGTTCCTTCTGAAACACTAGCCAATCGAACTCCTTCTGCCATCTTTGCAACAATAGTAATTTCTTTCCTCGTCATCTTGATGCATGCCAGTCGCCAGAGTATGATAGGATGTTAATTTGCATGCAAGCCATTTGTATAATGGAAGCATATGCATTTGTTTCTTCACTTAGTTATTCAGGGTTTTCCTTTAATTTGCCACCTGCCTGCATGTGGCGAGTGTGTGCATTCAGTTTGTCTGTGCCTGTGTGTGAGTTCACATTTGAAATACACAGAATGATTATATTGATTATGGAAAGTAGACAGAACTGAGTGTACATCCAAAGTGAGGGTGAATGAATCTTGGGTGTGATGCCAAAGACTAGAATGCTCTCTCAATGCGAACATAAACCACTGGTAAGCACTACAGAAGCACACATTTCCATTTTCAACACTCTTTGCTCACAGGAATGAGAAACCCATTCAGTCACAATTACAGAAACAATTATATTAAATAAATGAACTTTCATCCTCAGTAACCTGTTGATATTATATAAACGACTGGTATAATTTGATTAGCCGTGCGTAGTAGAAAATATAAAAGAAAGGGTCTTCTTTTAACATAGCTGGATGACAAACACATAAATCAGGGCAGAGAGTAAAAAAAATACCCAGCTCGATGTGGTGTACAACAATATGATCGTTAATGTTAAGTTAAATGTCACCATGTCCTTAATGGTAAAACTGTGAGAGACACAAACTCCACATTATTTCACTTATCTTAAAATTATTTTTTTAATAGATTTAAATAAATTATATACCCAAATCATCATGATTGCGATTTGTAAGCAGGAAATGACACACAAATGTGACTATTATGGGAACAACTAATAAGTATTTATTAAACTGCACGCTGATATGTTTACAGATCAAACACATCCCGGACATCATCTTTGTTATAATTATTTTCCAAACACTGCGTAGGTTGTTCTGAGACCAGAAAAGCCGCTGCATAATTTTAGTTAAACACATTTCTTTTTAACAATAAAAGCTCACTAACAGAATAAAAACCTTTGCGTTTCATCTACAGACACCTGCCATAGCTGTTAAATGCAGTACCGCCATTGAGGGTGGTTTTGGGACCAAAAATAGGCCTAGAGCAATGTGGTACACATCAACACAATGGTGAAACTAAGGCAATAGATACACACTATAGATGCATAGATGCACCATGCTGTTGAAAGTACTGATGTTGTACTCTCTCTCTCTTAAGCAAATCACCATACAGATGTCATCTTTTGGTCAGCAGATACAAGTCAAAAGTTCACACTTTCCTACAGTACAGCATTTGACAGTATGTACCCCACCCTTGCTCACCCAAACCAGTCAGCTGACTCCTCTCAAGATGTCCACTGTCACAAAAGAAGGCTGTTTTTTAATGGAACCCAAAATGAAACACAGATTTGTCTTGCTTGTATTTTTCCACAAATTGGATGCCATGATTATATTCCTCTAGCATAATTTGCATATTAGAACTAATATGCAAATACATCCAGATGCCATATGGAGTGTTGCTGGGATCGGGAGAGGTGTGTGTGTTCTGAGTTGCAGGGACAGACCCCCAGGGGCCTGGAGAGAATTTCCCATACTCTCTCTTAGGAGCATATCGTACTGTAAAATAATGGACGCAGCAATGCAGAAGGTAACCCCTACACCGTAACTCTATGGCTGGGGGGAAGGTGGGGGCACAAAATACACAGTGCACCACTCAGATGAAGGGCGGGCCGACCTTGGAGAAAAAAAAAAGGAAAAAAAACTAAAACAGTCAAGTAGTCAAGTAGAAGGGTGAAAAAACACAGGTTTACAGTCCTTCAGACGTATTGTTGAAAAATAGATGAGGTGGGATAGTAGATCTGGTGGTGAGACAGCATCATGTCTCTTTTGCTAGTTGTGATTGGCCAATGTGTTGATCGCATGGTCTGTCCACCTGTCTGACCGCTCTCTGACCAACACATGACCCCTCAACGTGCTGCCATGTGCAGTCCACCACCATTTGCCGTTGTACGGTATGTGTGCATACAAGGATTATGCATTAAGCTCGGTTCATCAGTTCAATTGGGCTAATTTGTGTCAGTCCCTCTGTCAGCCTGTGTACTCGGGAGCCGAGTCCTCCGTCTCATGATTTGCAAATTCCGAGCCTGTTTGATGCAGATTTGTGGCCAGACTTTCCGTTGATATGTGATTGAGGTGGGGCTCTGGCTTGTCCTGGCTCTTTGGGGAGGTTTTCGATTGGATCTTGCTAATCTCCTCTAGAGCACTGGCCAGAGAGTCCAAGTCACCGCTGTCTTGGTGGTGCGCCTCCCACAGACTTAGTATGACTGCTGATGGGCTCCGCTGCTTAGCGAAGTAACACAAGTTCCTGTAGAGGAATGGAGAAAGTCCTGTCAGACTTTGAGTTAGATTAGGCGCATGCTCTCTGTGGTATGTCAAGGGAGATGCAGTTGTATGTAAACTGTTAATGGCTGATCATGTATTTACTGGACAGAGCGCGCTTAGACAAAGTGAGTGATAGCAGTGGTTTTCAAACTTTGTGTGACCAAGGCACAGCAATAGGCAAGACAAAATCTCAAGATATACCTGTTTACATAGCAATCTAGCAATATAGCTGATCTACAAGCTCACAATGCATCCCGAGGCATCATGCTGTGTGCTTGTAGATCTGCTAAATTGTGTAATAAATAGTTAAATAATTAAATAATAATCCTAATAATTAAAACAGTTCTCACTATGCTTCCGGTAGATGAGTTATCATTGGCCATTGCCATTAGAACTTAGAACATAATGCTAGCTTCCATATTTATGTTTTTAACATATGAACCAAACAATGCAGATGTCTGGAGCTACCTAACAACCTGTCTGTCTGCATGCAATCAATACATCATACTATAATTCAGTCAATGTCTGTCTGTGTGTGTGTGTCTGTCTGTGTGTCAGAAACAGCGCGTTATCTCATAATTGCCTGCACCAATCACTCCCACTTTTCACACAGGCATTGACCATATGAATATGGAGGTCTTAACAGAGCCCTTTATTCGATTTGACACATTAATGATTAATAATGAATTTATTAGTGAATTAAAACGCACCCGGGCGCAGTACCCCCCGTGGCCCGGGGCAAATATCTCACAACGGGTAAGGGCTAGTGGTAATAACTTTCTAAACTTAAAAGGTTAAGGCAGAAATCCTATTTAGTGAAGCAAAAAGGGATTGCTTTTATCAAACCAAGCATACGTATTGTGTCATTTTAGAGTCTGATTTGACTCTAAAAGAAATAAATTATATAAATATATTTTATATAAATAAAGTTACCGACACAGCATTCTTTCATCTAAGTACAGGTATGACCATTCCTGAATTCATGCTTTTATCTCCAGTAGGTTTGGCTACTGCAATGAACATTTAAGTCATATTCAGAACTCTGCTGTTAGACTGCTAACAAATACAAAAAAGAAGGGAACATATCATTCCAGTCTTAGATAGACACTGGCAGTTTAGGGCTGGCCTATATGCAGACCCCCTGTATTTGTATGTTCCTTCATGAGATCTCAGATTCTCTACTGCAGGCTTGCTACAGTAAATATGCATAACCCTACCCAAAATGAAATTGGAGATGAAGCTTTCTAAAATTAATGTGTGCTCCCAAATTATGGAACACTTACTGTAGCCTAAAGATATTAGAGAGGCTAGCTCTGTTTACATCTTTAAATTACCCTTAAATGCATTATCTGTAACTCGATTTTTCAAAAATAGATCTGCTATTTTTCAATAGCTAAAGCATAACATAATGCTAACACCATATTGATTGAACAATCTAAATAAGCTACATTCTGCACAACTATGACAATCATCGCTGTCGGGCAGAAACCATATTCGTTCATAAATGACTGCCCTATTTTATTAATTGACATACAACAGTCGATATACAGCACACAACAAATTGTGATATGACGTGTTGTGAGCTTATAGATCCTCTATTTTGGGTATTATTTTTGAAAGAAATTGGAAGAATTTTCACTTATATTGCCATGCCCAAAATAGGGACATTGGGTTGAAAGCGGTTAAGTCTGTCTGCGAATCTGTGTGTTTTATAAATAGTGAACCATTGAAAAGCAACATTAGATCAATTGGAAATTGGAATACAGGACCTTCTTTTCATTTCCTGAACACCGACTAATTTTGGACATACATGGCCTTATACGTTTCCTTTATTATAATTAAGTATTTGATACACCACCTAATATTCTGACATTATTCAGTAGTGGAAACACTGTGCTCAACCATGCCTTGCTGCCATGACAGACCTACAAACTTCATAGGGTGTGGAATCCAGTGGGGGGCAGTATTTCACTTCCAGTCTGTAGTGTACTATCTGCCACAAGACAAAATAATCCACCCAGTTTCTGAGGCTGCAGCTATTGGTCAAATGTGGCTGAGTTGAAAGGACCTAAACATGACAGAAGAAGGCTTATCTGGGTAATTTGGAGCCCCAGAGGACTCTCAGATACCAACTTCTCATGAATCACACACTTACAGGGAGATTAGGTCTGAGCCAATGCATGGCATTGGCAAAGAGAACATTTGGATCAAAAATACCAGTACAGTGTCCCATAACGAGTATAGTATAGGATAGTATAGAACAGTCTGTTTCATATTTGTAACGATAAGACGATATCGAATGGGATGGGACTTGGAATGAGAAAGTGATATTCATTATGCTGACTGATATTTGCTAACTGTCTGACATAGATAGCAAAGTCTAAGAGGAACAATATGATACCATTTATTGCCTCAAGGGAAAGTCAGTTTGCAAGGACAGCACAAAAGAATGCACATTATACGCAACAGTAGGCAACATGCATTCACAGTTAAATTATCAGTCTGGTCAGTGTACTGTACTGTAGTAATGTCAAGTTAGAAAATGAATATAGGCTACTTAACAGTATACCATTCATACTTAGCAGTTAACATTAATGAGTTTAGAAATACTCTTCCCAGAAATATAAGTAATAATAATAATAATAATAATAATAATAATTATTATTATTACTTGCGCAAGCAGAGCGTGCAAGTAATGTTATTAGTCATGCGCTACGATGCGTATGTCCCTTAGCAGCATATATGACGTCATATGCTGGCACGGGACATACGGAAGCAGACCGTGCAGGTATGTTTTCCGTCATGCTACGAAGCGGATGTCCCATGACGTGATGAAGATATATGAACCAATGCCAGGGTATACGCATCAAACCACCCAAGTAACCACAGTATACCACTAATCAACTCACAAATTAGTAATTACATATACATATACGGTATACATAGACATATGAGCATATGCGAATAAAAAAAACGAGAGGATAGAAAGAAAAAGCAAAACCGTAAGGACCAAGAAAATAAGCGTAATAAAAACCGAATAAATGAAACCGATGGACAACGAAAGGAATGGCTTTCAAAAAGACGGAATTCATACGTTAAAAAGGATATGAGTAAAATACCACTTGAAATTCAAGAATATAAAAAACTTAAGGGAAACAGACGACTTCGAAATATCCGAACAAAATAAACGGATGTAAGACGAGAGGAACGGTTGGTTATGCGTAACAAAAATCTCAAGAATATGGGAATACAAAAACTAGAGGAGATCAACGAAAATGAAACTCATAAACTAGAACTGTGTGATCAAAAAATGGATACAAAGAAAAACCAAAACCATAAGGACAACCAAATACGTAAGGAAAACCAAATAAATAAAACCGATGGACAAGGAAAGCAATGTTATTGAGAGTTTAAACTAAATAATATTATACTGTATATGTAACAACATATTTTCTTTTCAATTAATATATTTTTTCATCTGATATACATGACTTATTTTTCTTTGAGAAACTACAAGTGGATCCTGGACACTTCTAGAACGATGGGACTGTATTTCCTTTATAGATTTTACCATACTTCAAAATAACTTTTTCCCCCTACAAAAGCAAGGTACGTAGCAAATAGCTAAACCTAATAATTCATTGCAAACGTTCTTTCACAGAGAGGCTGAGATTTGAAGGTTTGTAGCGGTCTACAGTACTTGCACGCTCTGCTTGCGCACTAGTAGGCCATTTATGGCCTACTTGTGTGCAACAAGCAAGTAGGCACTCGACAGAGTGCAATTCTAGTTATAATTATTATTACCCTTATAATAACAATATAATTAAGTTTAACCATTTAATACACTTGTCATATAACTGTGTCGTGCATGATAGTGATCTACACATTGTAAGCTTGTACATCTGATATTTTCATTATTTTCTAAAGTAGCGAAAACAGACAAAATGTTTTTGGGACAACTTTTGCTTAACATGCCCAAAATAGGTATGTTGGTTTGAAAGTGTATAGTAGTTTATTAAGCAGAATAAAATAAAAAGCATGTTAGTGAGTCGATCACCCATTCTCCTGCTGCTTGAGAAGAACAAGCACGGACACAGTAAGAATCATGCGGTATGGGCTCACCTGTCTAGGTGTAGTTTCTGGGCTAAGAGCTGCCAGTCCTTGCCTTTGGCATTGGCAGTGTCGAAGGTAGCGCAGATCCTCTGGCGTATGGACAGGGGGATTTTGAAGGCCTTGGGACCTGTCTGCGAGGTGATGGTGCAGTCCGTCTGCATAAAAAATGGCACCGACTCCTTCTCAGTCTAGAGAGGACCAAAATAAATAAATAATAGTTTAATACAATTTGTGACATCTGTCACCTGTTCCACCAAAAACAGTCGGATGCCACTGAAGCTCCTTCAGAAATAAATTATTTTATGTCAAAAACCTTGATGCTTTGGGGAGGAGAGGTTGTCATATCTTGGTCTTCATAAATTGGGAAAATAATTCAGATGAGACATACCATTTTTTGAAGCTTGTAAATAGGGTAGGGTGTAGGGTGACATGCAATAATGAGACAAGTTTAGCTAACAAGTTAAAACCCACTGTTTGGGTTTTTTCCCTTCTGCCCCTGGCTGCCTGGTAGTTAGAGCTGATTGCTAGGACTACAGAGGCCGACAAGCCAATAGCAATCAACAGACTCCCGAAAGGAGGTAATAGAAAGTATGTTAAAAGGGGGAAATAATATTGGCATTATTGGAAAGATAAGAATCTTTTCTGCAGTGCACATATACTATATAAGTTCTCAGTTATATTATATCTGACTGAAATACTTTTCTACTTTTCACTTTATCTTTCCACTATGTGCCTGGTTAGAGAGGGGGGAACCTGGTACTGCAATACCTTACTTATACTTTGTTGCATGCCGTGTCGCGCACTCGAAATAGCCGATTCAGAAGCTCACAGCGATTCAGATCGGGATGTGTTGTGAACTCGTAGATCTGCTATTTTTGATCTGCGACAAAGGCATGGAACTAAATTTAAATTAGGCCCTAAGTTCTATTCATATCCATCATGTTGGGACTAGGATCATACAAACAGTTCATAGAGCACCAAAGTCTTGACGTCACTGTCAGTAGAGGGCGTCAGTCCCCAGGTTCGTGTACTTTTTATTTGCATTGTAATCTCCATAAGGGGATTTTAGATCGCCTCATATAAGAACTGTGTTTAAAATATGGATATGAACTATGAAGCATCGACTGAAGGTGGAAATGTACAAATATACCCAAAGAGTAACAAAATAAGCGTTAGAAATGAGTCAAACAACCCAGAGACTACATTTCCGGGTAGGCGGGTGGCTGCATCTGCCCGTCGCACAACAGAAACTGAATGTTAATTACGTTTATTCTTAATTTTATTTTATTGATATTTAATGTTTCGTGGTTAGTGCGAGTCGAGTCACTACCAGCTGAGCTTACGTCAACGAGGAATCTCAGGAACGCAATGTGTTGACAGCTGGGCGTGACGTATATTAGCAGCGACATTGCCTTCATATGTAGTTTCAAGGCTTTTGCGGCCACATTAATTCAATTTTCTCCAGAAACTGGCTGTATCAAATATGAATGGACATCATTAACGACGCCACTCCCCTGACCGAAAGGCCGGGGTGGTTGGTTTATTTTTCAAACACAGTTCTTATATGAAGCGACCTAAAATCGCCCTATGGAGATTTCACTGCAAATAAAAAAATACATGAACCTGTGTATTGGCGCCCTCTACTGAAAGTGACGGACTTCGGTGCTCTATACTCGTACTTGTTTAGACACCAGGGTGCCTTCAAAGTTTGGCTAATTCACTTTTGAAAAGAGTGAATGTCTTTTTCCCACATGATTGCCCTCATTTAGCATCTCACTGTCTTGTTGATTTTGTCTCTCTCAGTACTGCGAGGTTGAGCAGTCAGCCCCACTGCTGCCGTTTTACTGCAATATACTGACCGCAAAACCTGCATGTTGGGTGTTGCAATCTGTAATTACTGCACTGCCTTTGTTTGCATTTGCATGTTATTCTGCACCGCGACTCCGAGCTGGTTAGGGTTCCCTGCACACGTGAGGCAGTTGACAAATAATTTAAATGAATGAATCACATACATTTGAAATTGTTTACCTGTTGTCTAGGCTTTATTGTTAAAACTTTATTTTCAACCCTTGTCTGACTATAACACCATTGTATCTGCGGGTTCAAATACAGTACAATACAACCAAATGTCCGCTGCGTGAGAACTATAAAGCCGCACAAGAATCTAAGTACAGCCCAATGCTTTTAGAGAGCGTGTCCTTTTCTCTCTATTAATAACAGAATGCCAGCACAGGGGAAAGCTGGCCCAACGGGCCAACACTGCTGTCAATGGCCGCACGCGTGCGCACACACACACACACACACACACACACACACACACACACACACACACACACACACACACACACACACACACACACACACACACACACACACACACACACACACACACACACACACACACACACACACACACACACACACACACACACACACACACACACACACACACACACACACACACACACACACACACACTTCTGCGGAAGGTTAGATAAAGGTTGTGTGAGAAAAGTAAACTGTCCTCCAATGCCTGGCAAGGAGGAGAAGGAAAGAGGCAGGAAGGTTTCACCTCGGCCACGGCCGTGTAGACCTGCAGAATCTGTTCATGACCCTTGACCTGGCGCACGCTGATTTTGCAGGAGAGCTGCGTGGTGGCGGGGCTGTATCTCTCCAGGGAGAAGGCACAGTGCAGGGGCTGCTGGTTGCTGCACCACACTTGGGGGAAAGGGAATTCCTGACATGAGGAGAGGGGAGATAGAGGGGAGGAGGAAGGAAGGAAGGAAGGAAGGAAGAGAGGGGTAATGGGAAATGTTCAGTTGTAACATTTCTCAGCACATAAAGTACATATAGTATACATGTCTTTGAATCTTTGTCTGCTGTCTGCTGTTTATTTCTCTCTTTTAGTGGGTGAGATGATTTCACAAGCCACTTTTTTGTTTTTATTGTATCTCTCTTCATACATTTCTCATTTGTTTCTAACCTTTCTACGCTTTTATAATTTAATGTATTAATTTGCTCCTATTATTGTGCAAATAAATCATATTAACTTTAATGAATGAAGAGGAAGAAGAGGCAAACAGAGGACAGCATTAACTTTAATACGGCATCTCTCTAAGATGACTCAACTGCTTGTCGTTCGTGTGAACACATTCTCACAAACGAAAAAAAAAAAACTGTCACACACAAAGTAAGATCAAAAGGCAGTTGGCTTTGAAGCCTAAGCGATGATAGCTTCATGCGTAGAAATACGTATTTTTCGAGGACAGACTGAAACAGAGGGGGAATGAGAGAAGCAGCGGGATCCTCTTGCAAATACAGCCCCACATAATTCTGATCATAAAAAGTCGTTCACAGGGTTATATGTATTGTGCGCAGCATTTCTCTGAACGTGCCGGGCTGTGGGGCTTGGGAGCAGAGGAGAGAATGATGGCCTTTGATGTATAATTAATTTCTGTGGAAACGGGGGCACATCTGTGGGGAAAACGTCCTTGACCTCTGGTACAGCGCAGATTGCCTGATATCTGCATATTAAAGTGACCTGTAAACGATTCGTAGTGAGGAACTTGGCTTTAAAGGTGAAGTGGGGGCCCAAGTAACGTTAACCTCCCTAAGACTGGTTTTGACCCCACGCCCCAACCCCACCCGCCCTGCCCCAAACCCGATTCATGTGATACGTGGCAGTTAATTGACGGTGGTGGCGGAGGTGGAAGGAATGATGGACATGGAGAGACCAGCTTGCTCTTTAGGACTAAAAGCTGACTTGATGTATGGCGAGCCACGTGGCCATTATTCTACACCTGCTCCAAGAGAGAGAAGAGAAGGTGGAGGAGGAGGAGGAGGGGGTGGTGGAGGTTCACAGAGCCTGTCTCCCTCCTAAGACCCTCATAAATAACAACGTAGACACTGTGGAGGTGTCTGCTTTGTGTGAAACACGCAGCAGGCCTCACCCCTGCATTCAGACGTTGGGAGCAATAACACAGCAGGGACAGAGCACTCGCCCATTCCACAGAGGAATGACTGTCTAGTGTCTACCACATACAACATTATTATTTCACTTTCATAAGGAATATATATTCATTGCTGTGTACATTATTCCAGTGTACTGCAGAAAAAACATATTAAAAACAACTTAATCTATCGCTCAAATGCATGTCTGCAAGACAGGTAAGCTGAAGGAACCAACATTTCACTGACAGATAACATAGTATCTCTCTTGGCCAGGACCCCCAGCCCTGGCGTTAGTACCAAAACTAATTTAATTTCCCCCTTCGGAGGAGAAGATTAAGGACTGATCTGCTTAAAATGAATGAATCTCTGTGAGTGTTGGCTCACTGTCATACCTGACATGTGGTAAAGGGCTTGATGCTCCACAGAAACTGGGGGACGTCTTGGATGGACACCTGCAGGCTGAAGGTGTTCGCTCGGAAAGGCAGCATCTTTGGCTCCTCGAGGAGCTGTCCCCCTCTGCTCTTCTCCGTGGCTACCACTCCCTGGAGAGGAGAGAAAATGCAAGGAGAAATGTGAGACAAGAAACGGAAGGAGAGAAAAGGGAAGGAGAAAGGAGAGGAGAGGAGAGGAGAGGACAGGACAGCATAGCATAATATAGGGGATAAACATATTAGTGATGTTACGGCAGCTATATGGACAATTCAGGTGTAATTGACAATAAAATAAGGGCAAAATGTCCCGCTCTGTCAAATATTATTTCTATAAGTCACAGTATGAAAGTTATATACTCAACTATAATTGGGAAATGCTTAAATTGGTACCAGGTGCGCCCAGGTCCACCTTCCCGTTGACTGAAGGATCATTTTAGACAAATGCAGATATTTGCAGGTGTGGGTGAGTCCACTATTTTCTTGCAGCAAATATCACAGATATTAGCATTGAGGTTTTCTGTCCTATAGCAAAGTATGACCTAAGCAAATTAAAAAATTGCATGGGATGTCAGAAATATTCGGCTTTCAAGCCTCCAAGTCACAAAAAGGAGCCAAATCCATGAAAGAAGCAGCACCTTTGTTTGAACTTCCAAAACACATGTGACATTGACTTTCTTCTCCTATAAGCACATACTAGGGCATGAAGTCACTGTAACTAAAAGCATGTGGACTGGGAGGCATTGTCCTTGTATCCCCTGGCCCGGGGGAGCCCTGCAGCGCTGGCCTTGGTGCTGAACTACCTGCACCCCCTCAGTTCCCTTTGGGATGCCACAAAGTGAGGAGGAATACAAGAACAAGAGAAAACAAGTCTCTTTAGACTGGCAATTCCTTCCAACCCACCTTCTGAACACGATGACCTCCAGCAGATATGTCGCCACCTGTTGTAAGATGTACAGTAAATGGTCTGATTTTCTATAGCGCCTTCATCTAAAGCACACTGACAGCGTGGGCAACCATGCAAGGCACCAACATGCTCATCAGGAGCAGTGTCTTGCAATTCAACATGTAATCAGATGGAGCTGGGAATAAAACTGTTTAATTCCAAGATGACCTGCTTTGCCTTCTGCCACCCCCACAAATGAGCTCATCACAAAACTTCGACACAAAACTGGGCTTCCACAAAATGGCCGCTGAGTTGTCTTAAAAAATAAATAAAAAAATACACTATTCTGGACCTCATTAGCATCACATTTGTGCCCGCAAACATGACAAGATTGAAGTTTCAATTTAATGCATTGGAAAAGTGTGCATTGGGGCTTTAACATGCATCTCCCAAATTAAATTTGTGATGATGAAAGAGCTCTTTGATTGCCGCTCGCAGGTATTCATCTGTACTCATTGTTCTGTGTCCCTGTGGGAGGTTGGAGCGTCTGGGCTGTCTATCCGTAGCCATCTCAATCACAAAGGAGAACAGACAGTGAAGAGAACTGTGACTAAAGCCAAGCAGAACTGATGGATTCTGACTCCGTGACAATGCGCGTGCGCACGCGCCTGTGTGTGTGTGTGTGTGTGTGTGTGGGGGGGGGGGGGGGGTTGGGGGGGCACTGCCAATTAAGAGAGAGTGTGGGTAGTGACTGTAGTGTGCGTGCGTGCGTGCGCGCGTGCATGTCTGTGTGTGTGTGTGTGTGTGTGTAGTTACCGGTACATACAGTATAGTATGTCTAGTGTCATATATATATATATATATACACACATATATACACACGTACACACACAGCATTGCTTGTAATGAGAAGGACTTTCATAGTCAATTGTTTCCTTCCATATAATTGACATATGACGTATGCAGCGTGTGTCATGTTTAGCATTTCATCTCAGTGAGCCAAAATGTGCAGTGAGCATGTGGTTTGTGTGTGTGTAACTGTAGTGTGTACGCCTATCTGTCATTGCCATAGGTGTGAAACCAATCAACCATTGGCAAAACGCAGATGAAAGATGCTGCTAGGAAAACAAATGTGACAGCGGGAAACCTGTTGGATGAAATAGTACATCCCTCCTCCACCATCTGCCTTTGTCTCTCAAAACAGCCTGTCGGCGACCGTCCGAATAGCCCTGGAGGGAGGCCACTATCAGTAGTCCTTCCATATAACAGCTAGCATGGCTCCACAATGAGGCCTGTGACCTTGGAGAATGACTTCCTGTCACAAAATGGAACATTTCCGTCCAGTTCCTTTTTCCACCTTTTTTAATGAAAAGGGCCAGTGGAGATAAACAGTTTCAAAAGCTGAAAGGGAGATAGTGAGGGGCAGGCACAGGAAAGCGCTGGCAAGATTCAATCCCAGGTCAGCTTGTGGAATATATGGCTCCAATTTGAATGGAAATGTTCCTCTAACTCCCAATTTTGGTGAGGTTTTGTGTTGTTTTGTTTTGTCTTGTTATTTGGAAGTCAAATGTAACCAAATAGACCTGTTACAAACATATAAGATATCGATAAATGAACACTGAGGGACCCATCTTTTGCCTGGTGCAAGACGCTGCTAACTGGCATTTTCTGATTGATGCAGATGTCGTTTTTATGCCCATCGCCCCTGTGGTTTAGATAACAAGTAATCTTGTACCTATTAGGGCCCTGGACAGGTTGGGTCTTAAAATGAGGTGTGGTCTAGCTCAATCAGGAGTGGACGCACTGCTATCTTATGAACAGACATAGTGCTTTGCGCTAAGACCAGCTTCAAGTTATTCTCATCAGCCAGGGCAGTGATGCAAATATTTCCTTCCCATTTAGACGGTGCAACGCTCAACACATTACCAGGTCACCATCAAATTCGGGGTTACCAGCGGACGGAGAGTGTAGGCGCCTGTCCGTCAAGCTCATCATCATACGTGGTTTAAAAAACAACCCAACTGAGAGTGAACATATGATTATTAGGTAATACGTTTAGAAAGAGACGAGTGGTGAGGAGAGAGTGATGGAGAGAGATAGGGAGTGAAAAATGTATTTACTGCTAGGTGGTCCCACACTTTCACTTTTCCTTTGCAGAAAATGATCTGCATTAATGTTTCCATTTGAATAGCATTGTAGTTAAAACAGTAGTTTTAAACACAAGCTAAGCTACTAAGTTAAAAGAACACTAGCCTCGGTACCCAGGCTTTCATAAAGAACACCACTAAACAGGTAAACAGGAAACTGACTGAGTGACAGGCAACCTAAAGTGGAAATGGGGGGCGTGGCTGAGGAAGAATGTGTGCTGGTAAATCAGGTCTGAGCCGGCAGGGAGTACAAATTGTAGTACTTGTTGACCCGAAAAATGCAATGTGATTCTGATTTGCATATAAAACACCCCCTACTGCACCTCTCCTCCCACACTATTGCATGGCGAGTCCCCGAAATACCAACACATGGAGGCAGGGAAAAACACCACTTTGCCTCCGGAAATGATCAATTCAGTCATTCACTGCACGCCTCATGCCAATCCAGCTGCCCTAAAATAGGGCAGTTATTTATGGTTAAAGGACAGAAGAAGTAGGTTGGTAGTGGCTAGGGTTGTCCCTAGTATCAATATTATATCCATATCATGATATTAAACTGGAAATTGTCTGCGATTTGGGATATTGTACTATTGTGATATGGCATAAACGTGTTCTATAAAATAAATAGATCGAGAAAAATCGGTATCGGCAGATGCCGATCAAATTATATCAAATAATATATAGGCCAGAGCCTATATGTGCGGCATGCGCCTGGACCACTAGGCCACCGGGCGCCCCAACCAGGCAATTTGTCTCTGCAAGCCCGAAGGCATGGAGATCAGGGAAGAACCTCCGCCACAAAATGTTCACATTATGTTATAGCACCACCAGGAGGCCGATTTATTTATATTATGCCTGGATGTCCATGTGAAAAAAAATACTTTATTCTAAATCCCCTAGTGGAAATTCCATGACGTTACACAGCAAGGGGAGAATAAATTAACATTCTGATGCTTCCAGCCAGTACACACACTTCGTATAGAACCATCTATTCTAAATCATATGAGTGCTCATGTTTCCAGTGTGCTGCTTGTGATTGACTTTACATTGAAGCTACACACACACACACACACACACACACACACACACACACGTGAAATTGTGCTATGGCAGATAGAAACTCAGGGGACACAGAGGTAAAAAGTCTGGCATCTGCTCGCCAGTCAGGCTGGGGAATTCATAAACCAAATCCAGAATACATTTTAAAGCCAGCTGCTACTGACGGCTGCTACATGACAGGGAATGCAATCGGGACGCTGAGTCACTCCCGAGGCCTGCTCTGCTCTCGCTCTGTTCTGTCTGTACAGCTCAGCTCGGCTCGTCTTGTCTCAGCTCATCGCGGCCCGTCTTCTGTTCTGTTCTCTGTTATCTGTTAGTCTTGTCTCCCGGGGGGGAGTTTCGACGTGAAGCTTGATTTCCCTGACGCTCATTGATGAGACTTCAATGCCTGAATACTCCATAGGTCATTGAAGGATAATCAAGTCAAGCGCCATAAAAAAGAATGATTGGTTAACATTTGAAAGGCAATGATTACAGTACATAGGGCTTTGTCTCTCTCTGTTAAAAAAAAAACATGATAATCTATCAGACAGCGATGTTAATGCAGCAGTATGGTTTCTCAAGGGCAACGTGTCTGATCTCATCTGAAATGGTCTAACTCAGGAGTGCCCACACTTTATGGACTTGAGAGCTACTTTCAAAATGACCAGCTCAACGAGATTTAACCACTCTACTTTAGTTTTTGTATATAACAATGGGAGTTCGGAACAATGACATGGCGCCTTGTATCCATTTCTTCAACAATAATAGTCAACCTGTAAGGTAAGATAAGGTAAGAGTCTGGGTATCTAAGACGCAGCCAACTAGAGCCTCTGTACTGGCAGACAGAGACTGCATACTACGTACTGGTGGTGAGTTAACGTGAGTAAACTGGCCCCCGTAAAATCTGAATCCCCAACCCACCCCTTTTTCCCCTCACTGTATATGTTTATTTTCCCTCTTTACCTTTATCATGAGTTTCTGTTCTGTTCTTTGACTATATAGAAGTATCTATTTGTACGTCTCTAAATGTTTTGATGAATTGAACAAGGTGGACCCTCTTGTAAACAAGTCTAATGCTTAATTGGGTCGTCCACTCAGTTAACAGTCTTTGTATTGAGTTTGTGCTTGTAATGTACTGTAATTCTGCAAACTGTTAATAAATATTTCAATCAATCAATCAATCAATCAATCAATCAAACGTAAGCTGTCAGAATGTGAACTGACCGTTACTTTGGCTGATCACCACCAACCCCCCACCCCCGAAACTGAAACACAACAAAGGCATTTCTACTAGCTTCTGTTTGGACATCTGCTTCAGGTTCAATGGATGAGAACTGGAGAAAGAATCCCAACATGTCTGATTCCCAGTGATTTCCCCATCTTGCTAATGTTTCTGCACCACTAGAATGGAAGATATAAGTCATTAATATGTGATGCTCTCCAATGCAAGGCATTTAAAAGTCCTAATAGAGAGAAACCAGCCCGAAATGTGGTCATTACGGATAGAAACTATACCAATAAAGTATTTTCTTTTCTTAGACACCTGTAATCTTAACATGAGGAAAAAGTGTGCTGACTCTACACTCTCTGTAAACTATGCATTATTTTCTAATTGCAGCTGTACTGAACTGGTTGAGAATTATGAGAAACTCTCTCAGGGTGCTGTTATTGTACATGTTGGCTCGCCTTGCTAGGAAAGGCTCTACTACACTAAATGGAACAGAGCCTTAATTAGCCTAGTATAATAATAATAATAATAATAATAATAATAATAATAAAACACCAATAACAAATACAGGTAAGTAAAGAAGCAATCAAAATTCTTGCCAATATGACTGCAGTGCATAGAGCCTATTGGGGTTCAAAACATGTGATTTGGTTTTGTCCTTCACCACTTTTCAACCTATCTTCATATAATTGGTCCTCACTAATGTTCATAATAAAATACCACAATGTTTTTCTACTCGATCTGTGTCACATAGGAGGGCTGTGGGCAGTTCAGAAACCCATCCACCAGTGACATCATAGTTACGCCAATTTTTACATCTAGATTTGTATTATGGTGAGAACGATGGCTTCCATTTTCGCATTTCAACTTTTCAAGAATAGAAAGCCTGCAGTTTCAATTAGCTTGGATTCCCCATTGATGATGTCACTGATGGACCGGTTTCTGAACTGCCCACAGCCCCCCCATGAGACACAGACTGAGGACCAATTATATGAAGATGAAGTGAAGTGGTCCTTTGTAAGATTGATTACTCCACGCCTGCCTGCCTTGCCTGCCTTGCCTTGCCTGCCTTGCCTGCCCTGCCTGCCTGCCTGCCTGCCTGCCTGCCTGCCTGCCTGCCTGTCTGCCTGTCTGTCTGTCTGTCTGTCCTCTGTAATGCAGGTAACTCGAGAACCGCTAGGCCCACCGACTTCAAATTCGACTCACGAGCAGGGCACATGCACATGCTCCATATACTGTATGGAGCGGGCCTGTTCTGACATCACAGCACTCCATATTTGGGCATGCCTGACACACCCTAAACTGCGGTTAACCGCGGCAACCGCAGCTAAATCCGCCATCTGCATGTCTCTCCATATATAGGAATAAAGGGACACATTTTAGCAAGACCTTTTTATATATCGATATAAAACGCCTTAAGACGAGTATACTCGTCTAAGGCTCCCAGTGTTTTTATTTGATAAGACAAGTGTACTTGTCTTCAGCATTCAATGTGTAATAATAATAATAATAATAATAATAATGGTGGTAAAAAAATATATATATACTAATAATAATAATAATAATAATAATAAATATAGCTGCGAGCAGCGATAAGGCGGGACCAAGGAGAGGGAGAGAGAGAGAAGGGTGGAGAGAGAGAGAGACAGAGAGAGAGAGAGAGAAAGAGAGAGAGGGGGGGTGGAGAGAGATAGAGAGAGAGAGAGAGAAAGAGAAAGAGAGAGAGAGAGGAGGGTGGAGAGAGAGAAAGAGACAGAGAGAGAGAGAGAGAGAGAGAGAGGGGGGGGTGGAGAGAGAGAGATAGCGAGAGAGAGAGAAAGAGAGAGAGAGGGAGAGAGAAAGAGAGAGAGAGAGGGGGGTGGAGAGAGAGAGAGAGACACAGAGAGAGAGAGAACAATATGCACAAAAAACAACCACAGGCTGAGTTGTCGCTACCCGGATTTGAACCAGTGACCATGTGGTCCAGAGGTGAGAGCTCTACCAACTGAGCTAAGCAGACACAGTCAATTCTCTCATTGTAAATAGTAACATCATACAGTATTCATATTCGTATTAGATGCAGAAGAAGTTTCACAAAACAGCAATTTTCATTGGCTCATAAAAACTTCATTTTTTCACTTAGAAAAAATGTGTTACGATTTTTTGTCCGTATAGGTCCAAAGTTCACGTGTAGACGTTTTTGTGCATTTTGATCAAAGATCCTGGGAGAAGAAACATTTTAAATGGTTTTCATATAATTCAAAATGGCGGGTAATCTAAAGGTCAGAGGTCAAAAGTCAGAATATGGAAGTTGTTCGGCATTAGGAGACGCATATGTGTATCAAAGTTAAATTGCAGACGGTCAAACAGTTCATGAGCTATGTACGTTCAAAGTTTGTATTTTCAATTGAATGTTATAGCGCCACCGTTTGGCCAATGGTCATGGGCTTCGCATAGTCATCGTTTGGCATGGTCCTCTACCAGAATCCCGCGTTTCGTGAAAACCGACTGCACGGTTCAGCCAGAGCTGCTATTTCTGGTGGTTAGCTGAGGTGTAAAAGAAATACCTAATATAGCTGCGAGCAGCGATAAGGCGGGACCAAGGAGAGGGAGAGAGAGAGAAGGGTGGAGAGAGAGAGAGAGACAGAGAGAGAGAGAGAGAAAGAGAGAGAGAGGGGGGGGTGGAGAGAGAGAGAGAGAGAAAGAGAGAGAGAGGGGGTGGAGAGAGAGAGAGAGGGGGTGGAGAGAGAGAGAGAGAGAGGGGGTGGAGAGAGAGAGAGAGAGAGGGGGTGGAGAGAGAGAGAGAGGGGGGGGTGGAGAGAGAGAGAGAGAGAGAGAGGGGGGGGGTGGAGATACAGATAGAGAGAGAGAGAGAGAGGGGGGTGGAGAGAGAGAGAAGACAGAATACACTTATTACACTATTACACTATTACACTTATTACACTATTGCACTTATTACACTAATTACACTATTAGACTTATTACACTATTACACTACTACACTACTACACTTATTACACTATTGCACTACTATTACACTATTACTTATTACACCATTACACTGCTGTTACATTATTACACTATTACACTATTACACTAAATACACTTATTACAGTTACTAGTATCTCTATTATTGTGATGTCATGTCCGAGAGTCAGAGAGAGAGAGAGAGAGATAGACATGCACAAATAAGAATCACAGGCTGAGTTGTCGCTACGCAGATTTGAACCAGTGACCCTGTGGTCCAAAGGCAAGAGCTCTACCGACTGAGCTAAGCAGACACTGTCAGCTGACTCATTCTATACAATAACATCATGCAGTATAGGTATTAGCTGCCAACCGTATTTGGAAGACGTATTAGTTGCATGAGAGGTTTCACAAAACAGAAACTTTCATTGGCTCATAAAAACTTCATTTTTTCACTTAAAAGAAATCTGTTACGATTTTTTGTTCGTTTAAGTCCAAAGTTCAAGTGTAGCCGTTTTTGTACATTTTGATCAAAGATTCTGGGAGGAGATAGATTTTAAATGGTTTTCATATAATTCAAAATGGTTGGTAATCTAAAGGTCAGAGGTCAAAAGTCAGAATACGAAAGTTGTTCGCCATGAGGAGACAAATATGTGTATCAAAGTGTCATTGCCAACGGTCAAACGGTTTATGAGATATGCACGTTCAAAGTTTGCATTTTCAGTGCTATAGCGCCACCATTTGGCCAATGGTCATGGGCTTCACATAGTCACCGTTTGGCATGGCCCTCTACCAGATTACCGAGTTTCGTAAAAAGCGACTGCACGGTTCAGTCAGAACAGCTATTTTTGGCGGAAGAAGGAGAAGGAGAAGAAGAAAAAAAAACACAAATACAAGAAGTGACCAAAGTCACTGCGTGTCTTCTTGGTCCCTTAAATATAGCTGCAAGCAGCGATAAGGCGGGACCAAGGAGAGGGAGAGAGAGAGGGGGGGTGGAGAGAGAGAGAGAGGGAGAGAGAAGGGGGGGTGGAGAGAGAGAGAGAGACAGAGATAGGGGGGTGGAGAGAGAGACAGAGAGAGAGAGAGAGAGAGGGGGGGGGGGGTTGAGAGAGAGAGAGAGAGCGGGGGGTGGAGAGAGGGGTGGCGAGAGAGAGAGAGAGGGGGGGGAGAGGGAGAGAGAGGGGGTTATTAAACTATTAGACTTATTACACTATTACACTACTATTACACTATTACACTTATTAAACTATTACACTACTATTACACTATTACACTAATATACTTTTACAATATTACACTATTACACTACTATTACACTATTACACTAAATACACTTATTACACTATTAGACTTATTACTCTATTACAGTTACTATTATCTCTATAAGTGTGATGTCATGTCCTAGTCAATCTGAGAATCCCATCGTCAAATATTCGGGAAAACAGCGCCTCCGCTGTTGTTCCTCGAAATTAGACTCTGGGGGCAAGCTCTGTTTAGAATTTCGATCAACCGGAAAAGGCCCTTGCTTTTCCGCCGAGTTCCACTACTACCGCTGTGCCGCACTGTTTTCATTCCTACTTTCAACCATTCCTTTGCGGAACAAAACATGGATGTAACGGAGGAGGACATTTTTGCTAGTGTGCTAAGGAGAGTTGCTGTTCTACACAATGTTGAACATATCAAACCGCTTCAGCACATTTGTTTGAAATATTTAATCGATCGACGAGATGTTTTATTATGTTTACCTACTGGTTTTGGAAAAAGCCTCGTATATCAAGTAGGGATGTCAGTAACGGAGAGTTTCCCAACCGGTTAGCCGACAGGATTAACCGGGTCATTAACGGATAGTGGTTGATTTTTTTCTTTTTTTTAATAGGCTACCCCAAATGTAATATGCATGTATAGGCTACATAATTAAAGTTGGTAGACGAATGGTATACATTTATTTATGCTCCTTTTTTAAAAGACAAACAAAAAAGCAACATTTAACAATATAAATAAATTGTTGTAGGCTTAATCATCAATAAACATCGCATCTGCGCGTCTACAGTAGTCCTACAGAGGTCCGCCGGTTCTAGTCCAAAACATAAATAAATCCAGTCCAGATCTGAGCAACTTATACCTATAAAGCCACTGGACGCATGGGCTAAGCCTTTTTTTATTATTAAGGAAGATCAGCAAGCATGTCACCGTGTTCCGTTTGTTGACTTTTCGCTGACGAGAAAACCCTCAAACATCGATAGCACATGGCTAACTTGATAGCCGTAAGCCGTGCCAGTGTGGGGAGACGGATAAGAGGAGGAAGCGGCAGCGGCTGTAAACGTTCTCCCTCCAGGCCAAATGGCCAATAATGGAATTAATAATGCCAAGTAGGTCTCTGCATTTATACGGTTGACATGTGTTCATCTCGTCTCGCTGTCACTCGCTTACATTTCGACTACCGCAAGTCCGCAAAGCTACCCTTGTAGCCAACTAGCCAGAAGTACAACAGAGAACTTTGGGACATTGAGGGGGCAGAAAACCGAGCCAGAGCGCTGTTCATGCAGCCTGGAGTGTGACAAGCTGGGCGGCGCAAATAAGAACAATTTTAGGCATGTGTGCAACATGACAACTGTTTTAAAGTATTGTACAGTGACAAGTACAGTCTCTGTAATGTTTATGTTGTACTATTACTAAAAACGATCTAAAATAAAGGGATTTAAGATCAGAACACGTATTTATTATTATGCAAATTAATCGTTAAAGCTGATAAAAATATCCGGATGTTTTTTAACGGTCGGCTAACCGGTTAGCCGGTTGTTTGGTGTTGTTTGTTGACCAGAGGAAGCCATGTTCAATAATAAGAAGCGTGTATAGGTTTGCTTCCAGTGGGACGAAATGTCCTAGCCGCACACACATGTAAATCCCGCCCACTAAATGTGATTGGGTGATTGCGCGGCTGACTTCCTGAACTACAGCGTCCATACTTGTAGGCCAGTGATACGTTTCTTTCTACTGCTTGCCGACAGACTAGTTGACGCGAGGCAACAGTCTGTCTTGAGAGACTATGTCCTAGTGATAGAGAGAGAGAGAGAGAGAGAGAGAGAGAGAGAGAGAGAGAGAGAGAGAGAGAGAGAGAGAGATAGATATGCACAAATAAGAATCACAGGCAGAGTAGCCGCTACCCCGATTTGAACCAGTGACCCTGTGGTCCAAAGGTAAGAGCTCTACCGACTGAGCTAAGCAGACACTGTCAGTTGACTCATTCTATACAATAACATCATGCAGTATAGGTATTAGCTGCCAACCGTATTTGGAAGACGTATTAGTTGCATGAGAGGTTTCACAAAACAGCATTTTCGTTGGCTCATAAAAACTTCATTTTTTCACTTAAAAGAAATCTGTTACGATTTTTTGTTCGTTTAAGTCCAAAGTTCAAGTATAGACGTTTTTGTACATTTTGATCAAAGATTCTGGGAGGAGATAGATTTTAAATGGTTTTCATATAATTCAAAATGGTGGGTAATGTAAAGGTCAGAGGTCAAAAGTCAGAATACGAAAGTTGTTCACCATGAGGAGACAAATATGTGTATCAAAGTGTCATTGCCAACGGTCAAACGGTTCATGAGATATGCAAGTTCAAAGTTTGCATTTTCAGTGCTATAGCGCCACCATTTGGCCAATGGTCATGGGCTTCACATGGTCACTGTTTGGCATGGCCCTCTACCAGATTACAGAGTTTCGTAAAAACCGACTGCACGGTTCAGTCAGAACAGCTATCACAAAACAGCATTTTCGTTGGCTCATAAAAACTTCATTTTTTCACTTAAAAGAAATCTGTTACGATTTTTTGTTCGTTTAAGTCCAAAGTTCAAGTGTAGACGTTTTTGTACATTTTGATCAAAGATTCTGGGAGGAGATAGATTTTAAATGGTTTTCATATAATTCAAAATGGTGGGTAATGTAAAGGTCAGAGGTCAAAAGTCAGAATACGAAAGTTGTTCGCCATGAGGAGACAAATATGTGTATCAAAGTGTCATTGCCAACGGTCAAACGGTTCATGAGATATGCACGTTCAAAGTTTGCATTTTCAGTGCTATAGCGCCACCATTTGGCCAATGGTCATGGGCTTCACATGGTCACCGTTTGGCATGGCCCTCTACCAGATTACAGAGTTTCGTAAAAAGCGACTGCACGGTTCAGTCAGAACAGCTATTTTTGGCGGAAGAAGAAAAAAAAACACAAATACAAGAAGTGACCAAAGTCACTGCGTGTCTTCTTGGTCCCTTAATAATTATTATTATTATTATTATTATTATTCCCACTTTTATTATTCAGGCACGTTTCAGCCACCCCTTTTGCCCATTACGACCACTCTACGCAACATAATCAAACAGCGACGCGCACCTCTGGTCTACAGGCCACAGGTTTCTGCGTTACACCTTTTTTCCCCCCCTGTGGCGCTAGAGCTTATCTTACTGTACCTGAAAGGCATGCGGTGTGTCATCCACACAGTAGACCCGGAGGTTGTAGTCCATTGAACTGGCCTCCATACTCCCGAACACAGCTAGCTTCAGCCTCTTGACAGCTGTCTGGGTTAGAGGCTCACCAACTAGGGCATAGGAGCCCGGCTGGTTCAGCAACAGGTGGCAGCACGTTGAGTCCATTAGGCAGTAACAGGAAGTGGACTCCTCCTCCACTGACATCACTTCCTGTAAGAAAGAACACAGATCTGAGATGGGGATTGTGAAAGCACAGACTGTCAGCGAGATGATGTTTACTTTGCATCTGCAATAATTTCTGTGCTCACTACATTTGGCTTGACCGAATATCCTGTAAAATGTATTACCGTACCTCCAGAGTTATGTTAATCTGATGAATTTGTAACTTCAGAAGTTGAAGGGGAATTAAACCCTTGGCAATTGTTTTTAGTTTGCTGCCTTGTAAAAGTTCAAATCTGCAGGAGACAAAAATATGTCGCTAGCAACACAGCCGGAGCTAATAAAATGAATAATAGGTATGTTAGATACCAAAGTGCAAGCATTGACAATATTCAACAGTATTCCACATTTTGTGAGTGGGAAGCACTCTCCCCTTTGTATTTGCTTTCCTTTCTGATAGACAATAGCTAAGCTAAAAAGAAGATAGACAATAGTTACATTATAAAAGGGTGTTAGATAACAAAAGGCACTGGTGGGATTTGAAGCACACAACCATCACTGGACAAAACATACAAATGTTATTTTTCAAGCTTATCATGCAGGTTGGAACTGACTGGGAATTAAATGAGCTTGTACACAATGTATCGTGGCCTACTGGGGTATGCAACTTTTAAGACAGCATTACAGAAGTTGAAAACAAAACTAAAACTACATGGATTGTTAGTGGTCTCTTGAGTACACGAAGGAAAAACTCAATTTCCTACATGAGTTATGATGTTAGTGCATACTGCAACACAAAATACTGAAAATAGTCATTATAGATAATATGCAATGCATTTTATTTATGAAACCACAGCAGCAGGTGGAGAGCACTTCATTATCTCCAACTGCAATGAAGGAATATATCTTTCATGTCCTCTCAAATGCGCCATTTTTTATTCAAAGGAAAAAAAGGGACGGGGATAGGAAAACATTACAAGGCGGCAAAAAGGAAATAGAAGCTTTGTTATTTAAATGGAGAGTAATGATGTGCCAAGAGAAGGGAAAGAGCCTGCTAAATTGGACGTGTTTTTATGATTTGAACAAGGCGACTGCATGATTCAGGGTATGCTACAGTACATTAATGATTTCCCAAAATGCTTTGTTTCGAATTCTCAGGTCGTCAACAGAACACGCAACACACTCAGGAGTTTTTAAAGTCTTATTAGCAAGTGTTAAAGTAAAAGTCTCTCATCACTACCAAAAAGTTATGAACTCCTTACTATTGCTTTTAAAGCTTCAATCTGTAAGTTTCACGTATGTTGACCGCCCTCTTGACAGATAGAGGTAATTACAACAATGTCTGTACAGCCAGGATGTCAACGAGTAGGTGTCATACGGTACCAACAACAATTCTATGGAGACCACCTTCAACCACTGCAGATGTTCTAGCTGTTATTGTGCTAATGTACGATACAGTAAAGAATGGTCAAAATAAAAATGTATTCATTAAAATATCTTCAGGATTGTAGCTTTAACATTGGTGAACTATGCATTGAAAGCTTGTCTACTGTTGATAAATGCCCAAAATATATAGGCTATATTCTTAACCATACACTACACTGACTATTCTTACTAAGTAAGAATGAGAAAGAAATGCATGACAGCTAAATGTTGACTCAAGATAAACTATACTAACATACGGCATACAGAATGCTAAACATTAGTGTTGAATTACTGCATGCAGGATGCTCAACATTAGCGCTAAAATTACAACATACATCACTTTTACGATCAGTAAATGTAACACATCAACTCATTCCGCTGACGGCCTTGGTGGCTCCGGCAGCAAGAACACAATCCATGTAACTGCAACGGCCCTAGTTTCATTTCCAGACAGGGACCTGTGTTGCATGTCATCCCCGCCTGCTTTCGAACCGGATCACAAAAGAACATGGAGACGTGGCCCTTGCGCCTTAACACACGCAGACGGCTGTCTTGAGTGACAGGCTGACAGCCAGGCAGTGCTGTTAAGAGGCAGGATCGCATTTTAACATATTATAGTTATTTTAGTTTGTATTTACGCAATTTCCTCATATGAATGGAAACGCCAAAGTGATTTATTGATTTCCTCGTTTGAATGGAAGTTGGACCCCAATGGAAACGCCAAAGTGTTTTATTGGGTTTAACTGTCACATCCTCTTAACCAAAAACAAAAAAACAGATACAGAAACAGACAGATAGGCCTATAGATAGGCCTATAGATAGATAGGCCTATAGATAGATAGGCCTATAGATAGATAGATAGATAGATAGATAGATAGATAGATAGATAGATAGATAGATAGATAGATAGTCATAGACATGAATTCACATCATGTCATTGTCAATGCAAAGAAACACGACTTCCCCAAATTGCCATTCATACGAGGAAATTGCGTTAAAATACGAACTAAAATAACTATAATACATGTTAAAAACTGAAGCTTGTGTAATATGTTTACGATCTGCCTGCCTGCATCCTCTTAACAGCACTGCCTGTCAGCCTGTGTTTAGACGCGGTCTGGTTGGAAAGCAGGCGTCATCCCCTCCTCTCTGCCATGGCTTTCCTGTCTCTCTCCATGCACTTTCCTATCTGAATAAATCAACAAAATGCCATATGGCATATGTGCCATACTCAATCCTGATGTCATCACTCTGACTTAAATGTAGACTGTAAATGTCCCCATGATGTAAAATGTGATGGATCCAAGTTCTGCTGCTGTTTGCTTGTTGACAGATTAGCTAAAATGTGAACATAGTACTCAAGTCAAATTGATTTTCTTTCTAAAGTACTTACAAAAAGGTTTGACACAGAGTGCACAGGTTGATAATACTCCAGAACATTTTAAGGATGTAATTTACTATAGCCTATTCCATTTTAAAGCATGTGCAAGTGTTTCAAAAACCTCTTCACTGTCCTTTGGCAAGATTTCAATGATAAGGCTCATTATTCCCAACCTGAGAATCTTTAAGTATCCCCACTCCTTTTAATATTACAAAGAAATCTCAAAGAGACATGAATCATGTATTTATTCTCATCACCTCCGGTCTCTCTCTCTGCCTCATATTTCCTTTCAAACGCTTTAAGAAATTTCCATAAGAAATAACACTGAACAGAAACCTCTTCATGCACACAGTAGTCAAGCCTTGTGTATTTATTTATACAAGGCAAGACTAGATCCAAAGAAAAGATTTGAGGAAGAAAACGAGGGTAAATTAACTGATCAGAAAACTACCCTTTAACAAGGAGTCACGCAAGCACACACACACACACACACACACACACACACACACACACACACACACACACACACACACACACACACACACACACACACACACACACACACACACACACGTTCTAATGTTGTCTGAACAAACAGGGTGTCAGAATGAGAGCTTTTCAAAGTGACAGTAATCTGTGACTGAATGACCTCCAGGGGGGAGTCAGCGAGACACCTAATCTGAGACTCCATGCCGACATCTGACAGAGATTATAACGACTGGGACGCAGCAGACAGAAAGAAGAAAAAGAGAATCACAGACAGGGAGCGAGACAGAGAAAGAGAGAGAGAGACAGAGAAAGAGAGAGAGAGAGAGAGAGAGAGAGAGAGAGAGAGAGAGAGAGAGAGTTTAATCAAAGACCTCCAACGTTGCATGTCATTGCACCCTCTAGCTTGCTGGCGGCGGCAGTGGTGGTGGATGGAGAAGGGTGAAGACAGTGATGCATGCTGGGACAGCTACTCCGTGTCACCTTACAGCCATCTCCATTACTTGTCACAACATTACTTAGGATGAAAGAATGGGGGGGGGGGATTCTAGGACATGGCCAAATCCAATTGGTCTTCTCTCCTAAATAACAAGGCTCTTCCATGCGCTGACAACTAGCACAACAGCCGGAGGGGAGATAGTAATATTCAGTATTCTGACCCTTGCTCCACTTACCAAAACCTTACGTCAGATGGGAGATTTACAATATTACCGCCTGTATGGAAATCCCTTTTACTACATTTGTGTCCCCTCTCTCTCTCTCTCTCTCTCTCTTTATTCCTGTCTCCATGCCAATGTCTGTTTGGGGAGCAGATAATACAAAGTGACGATGCCAGTAGGGACCTCTGGGTTCGTGGATTAAGCTCTGGGGATGACTACAGCAGCAAATACCTCCTGATAAAAATAAAAATAAAACATACCCACCATTTCCCAGTGAGGAAACATTAAATATAATCTTATACAAACACGCATAGATACATGCAGTGCCCAACCACTCTAAACAACGACATGGAAATACAGTGTGCCACTTTCATTTTACTGCATCCTGACCCCCTATATACGCTAACAGGCTGTGAAAGGCTTTAGGTACCAGGGCTGTGTGCAGTGGCCTAGCAATTGGAGCAGTGAGCAGGAGTGTGTGTGTGTGTGTGTGTATGTGTGTGTGTGTGTGTGTGTGTGTGTGCGTGTGTGTGTGTGTGTGTGTGTGTGCGTGCGTGTACCTGTCATATACCTATACTGAACGCTGGGTACAGATGACGAGCAGGCTCGTCTTAAGATATCGCTATAACATTGCCTCGCTGTGTTTCATTTTTTTTACCGCTCCGGTTGCTATGCATGGTTGCCAGGGCCCCGCCTGCACTGGTGTTTTTTCTCAATAGCCATTAGCCTCTGTTTTAGCCCACGCCTTTGCAGGCTTTTTTCTCCGAAGCAAATGCGCTGTCCATGGTGTTGACCAGAACGGCGATATTCGGAGGTCTTTTCTGATTATCCGGTGAGCGCGATGGGCTTGGCGTTTTCTAGAGCAAGGATTGGCCTTATTTTAGCTTGGTAGCATTAACGCTAATACTTTAACATTCAAGATGGAAGCCAAAACCGGACACGAGTCATAGTGGAATAGCCTGAAAACACCCTGCAACCAAGCACCACTCAATGTGTTAATGTGTCTATCCCTGTATGTGTTTGCGTGCGTGCGTGGGTGGGTGCGTGTGTGAGTGCGCGGGGGAGCACGGAGCAGGCTGTCCAGCAGGGCAGAGTGAGCGTTGTGGTCAGCACAGAGGCCATTTCCATGATTCTTCATCCTGATTGCCTCGTGTCCACAGTCACTGTGGCATGTCCATCCAGACCCGCTGGATCAATACTTCCCATGTCTAACAGGCCCCCCCCGTTTCAGCCCACCCCCATCCTCAGCCTGCTGGCCAACTGACTGACGGAGGCTGTGACTCTTCCAGGCTGTTACACGCTATCATTGCTTTTTAATTCTCTGAAAGCAACGTTTGTGTGGCCTCTATGACCACAGAGGTACAAGCCACACACAAACCCAAACTGGCACCTCCACAAGCACGCACATACAATACATACAATCATCTTACACTACAGAGGCGCAAGCCATGCATACAACCAAACAGGCACATATACAATTGCATGCACGCGCACACACACACACACACACACACACACACACACACACACACACACATAAAACACCAACACATTCACACCATCCAATAGTACTTAACAACTTACACACGCACACATACACAATTCACACAACTCACCCAGTCCCATTCCTCAGTGACTGGTGACTTACTGGAGCCATTACCACATAAAGCAAATATATAGAGGCTGGATAAGACCGGGAGGGGCAGAGTCAACAACCCTTGCCACTTTATGTCAAGCAACGCTGCTTTCTTCCCTCCATATACAACCCTATCCCCCACAGCATTCAGCCAACATGACATTTACCCACGAAGAAATGGAGCCATTGGGCAAAGGACAATTGAGGAGAGGAAAACACCATGAATGACCCTGGATTGGAGGGTGATGACTTGGATTGTGTTTGACAGGCGCACGCACGCACACACACACACACACACACACACACACACACACACACACACACACACACACACACACACACACACACACACACACACACACACACACACACACACACACACACACACACACACACACACACACACACACACACACACACACACACACACACACACACACACACACACACACACACACACACACACACACACACACACACACACACACACACACACACACACACACACACACACACACACACACACACACACACACACACACACACACACACACACACACACACACACACCTGTTCTTACCTCCCATTTGCTGTCCTGGGTTTTCCTCTTCAGGTGGACATTCCAGTTGTGGGTGTCCAGCTCTGCACAGTGGGCAATGGTCAGGGCCACAGGGCTCAGGAGGTCCAGGCCAGAGGGCCCGTATGTCACCTCAGGACCTAGGAGGATCTCACCGCTGTCCTCTGACTGAATGCTGCAGATAGAAAGAGCACATACAGTATTTGTTTAGATACACTTACGTCTGAAGTAGAGAGAGCGGGAAGTGTTTATCACGAGACTCCTTATTTTACCCCATAGACTTGACCTGTCTAAAGTTTAAAGAACGTTCTAATTACAACAGCTAACTATTACTTGGGAGGAATCATTGTTTACTCTGTTGCTACAACATGACACGGTTTGCTTCTCAACAAGCCAGTCAAAGATGGGGAACAGAAAAATATGTACCACATCTGAGCCCCCAATTTAAAAAAACAAAGTTGATAAGAACGTTATTTTATGGATGTGCACCCTGCTCTGAGGTTGTGGCATATTATGAAAGTTTAAGCCAGTTAAAATAAAATAAATAAAAGGGGTATTTCCAAACTCCAAAATTCATAATCCAGTGGAGTTTTTCAACATGCAGGGTCAACGTGGCCACTGTAACTAATATAGTGGCTTTCACTGGAGCGAGCATTATTAGATCATTGACACTGGGTTGCAAAAATCGTGGGATAAAAAACGTATTAAAAAAAAGTAATCTCAAGCAAAGAAGAGGTTACCTATTTGGGCTGTATTCTTGAGAACAAACTGATGGGTGAAAAAATGGCATCAAAAGTGATCAAGAAAGTCAATCAAAGAACAAGATTTTTGGGCAGGATTTCCTATTTTGTAAGCAAAGTGCTTTCACAACTCTAGGTGAAGCCCTAGCTCATTCAATGCCATTTTGATTATACTTCACCTGTTGGCTCTCCAACATCTCAATGTCACTAAAAACTAAGCTTCAGATTTCCCAAAACAAACTGATACACTACGTCTCGGCCTTAAATCCACCAAATTCCAACTCACTTTTCTAGCTCAGTGTAAAAGACAAAAAAGGTTAAGCAAATATAAATGGGTTTGGTGTGTAAGATAGTCGAAGAGACAGTACTCGCAATACCTATCAAACTGCTTCTCCAAAGTGAGTGACACCCATAGCCACAACACCATGTTACTATAGCGGTACACACATTTAGAACAAACATGGGGAAATTGTCATTCTACTCTGCTACCAAAACGCGAATTTTTTTCTTTCTTCTTTTTGTTTTATTCAGAAGACCACATTGTGAGATAAATGTAATTCTCATATCTCTTTTATAGCATTTGTATTTTTATGCTATGTTGATGAATTGAATATAGGACCATATCCATTTTTTTACATCACGTTTGTAGACTAGACTCAAAGTTTAAAACAGTAATAAAAAATGAATTCCAGGCAGCTGCGGTCCTAAGCCCAGTCTTTAAATTCAAGCAACCCAAGGTTTCCCAGCACCTGCACTAATCATTGCACGACAGTCCTCCTCCTTATAACAAGCTAGTGAGTTATAATAAGACATTGTCCAATTAGCTTCAGACAGAATTCTGGCTGCGGTGCTTAAGAGACTCTAATCTTTGGAACCATATGTATTCTGCGAGAGCTTTCTCTATAATGCCTCCCCAATGTTGTCTGCTTCCCAGCTTACCTACTAATCTGTTTTAACACAGAAAGCAATACATGCAAGAGTGGTCTGGTTATGTCTGATGAGACTACTTTGCTGATCTGTCCATGCCTTTGCATATTCATCATTCACAGTTTATTATCCTGCAGCCATAATCTGTACTCAAGATCTGCTACTGCTGCATTAGACAACAGCAATTAAAGGGGAGAAGGACGTAGGTGGGCATAGAGGTCGTTTGCCATGCAAGCAGAATACATGTCTGCAGGTGTTTGAATCCTCTGGAACTGCTGTTCTCAAGTTCAAGTTCTTCTTTGTTTTCACTTAGCCTATATTGATCATCATACATCATCATACATCATCTCATTCCGGCCAATCAGAATTTGCGTCCTCATCTTAGTCATCAATGTTTGTGTTATGCAACACTCAAAATTGTCCATTCATTGTCAATGGTATTTAATGTTTGTGTTGGGACAGATTTTAGGTTACATACATTAAGCTGGACATAGGAGGGGCTAGCAGCCTAGCACCCCTCAAAAATAACACACGTGTGAAGTGAGGGGCGCTCTTATCATTCATCATACATAATCATCTCATTCTGGCCAATTAGAATTTGCGTCCTCACCTTCGTCTTCAATGTTTGTGTTACGCAATGTTTGTGTTTACACAAACACTCAAAACTGGCCATTCATTATCAATGGCATTTAATGTTTGTGTTTACACGCACGCTCAAAGCTGGACATAGGAGGGCTAGTGACCCTCAAAAAAATAATCAGTCTATACTCTCATTGGTATTGTTCCTTTCAAAAGATGGTACAAAAGTGAGTCTTGGTATTTTTGGTCTTTACTGAAACAGACTGGGTGGTACAGTATGTTCCTCTTACTTCCACCCAAACAGGCCACAACCAGTTAAAGGAGAATTTCGGACTAGAAGGCTTTCTTACCTTTATTTGTAGTTGTTACGGCCCCACCACCAAGAGGTACAGGTGTTATTTTGTGTAAAAGCGCATTATTGGCTATTTCCCCTACCATAAGCCCTCAATGGGGGTTGGGTTTTAGTGCTAATTCGCTTATTTCCATCGAAATAAGTAGTAAAGTGTGCCACAAATAACACAACACAAATAATGCATCACTGTGGACACACACATAACACTAATTGCGCCATGCGCCGCTAGCAGGCCTCCTTGCACTCAACTGGAAATAGGTAAAGAGAAGTCCTGCAAGCTTCAGCCAGCAGAAGGTATATGGGCTCATCGGTACATTATGATATATCTTATGTGCAGTGACATTTTGGCCTGATTGTTAGGTTTCATCTTCCACAGAGCATCACTGCACTCAGCAAATTCCAGTCGCTTTTGAGATAACTTGTGTGCCAAGTGGACACCTATCCTCTCTGGATCATGAAGGTGCAGAATAAATTTCATGGCAATCCAGCCTGTAGTTTTCGATATACATTATGTTGTTTGGGACCAAATTTGTGGACACATAGACTGACACTGGCATCTTTAAAAGCCCCATTACTAGCAGCACTATAGTAAAACAGTCCGTGCATAACAGCTGCAGCAGAAAAAGGGCCGGCAAGAGAGAGATCAAGGCAGTGAGGCAGCATGCCTTGGCAAAGCTTCCTCTAAGCTCAAATCAGTCATTGTAGAGTAGAGATCTGAGCACGCTGATTTGTCAAGATTTCCTCCCCTGAATAAGAAGTGATTTATAGTCTTCGCAGGAGAGTGTGAGTGTGAAGTTCATGGTTTTCAGGCATAGTAAAGAACTCTACACAAACAGGTAGTGTTATGAGGAAGCCATAAATTATATGTAAATAATGTAATGTTATTAATTTACAATTTAGCACAATCTGTGGTTAAATAAAGTGTGACAATGAATGCTATTCTGAAATGTATTGCATGATTACCACCCGTATATATTGTGTGATTAACTTGCACTGTCTGCCAGGGTTTGGTATTTCATTCCCTGCATTGGTTGATCTAGAGCAGCATAACTAACATAATAACAATAATGCTGTCAGGGCTCTGGTTTTGATTCCCATCTATTCTGTACCACCCAAAACACTAGCACACATCCACCAAATGACATGAGTTCAGCACATTGTCCATCAGAAATTGAAATGTGCATTGCAATGATTCAAACACTGAGTGAGTGGCATGGCATCACACAACAGCATCCTCATCAGTGGTTCTTGTTTTAGATTTTCTCTTTTCTTTTAAAAAACAGTGGGCAATCCACTAGCCTTTACATTTCCATCTGTGTATTGTCAGTATGAAAGCTCAGAGGTAGACAAATTGGGGGAAATGCAGGAGAAAGTCTCTGGCAAGATTTCAGTCTAGGCCAGCGGAGGTTTGCGCTACTCCGTATAGGCAAGCGTCCACTATGGACACGAAATGCATCCTTTTAATGATGAGAACGTTTCCTGTGTTTAAGATTCTCAGCCATTAGATATGCTTATCTGTGTTGAAGTGATGCCCTTGTCTCAAAGTGATGTCTTCATGATAACTACACCACTCTCCAGGTGCTCTCCAGACGCTCCAATTACCACTTCAACACCGGCACCGAGGATACTCCATCTCTATACTAGTTACTGCTGCTACTGTAGTGTCGCATCATGAAGTCACCTTGGCCTCTCTGTCCTTGATTCAAATGATAAGTCTGCCGCTATGTCAACAAGGCCCCCCCACCACCACAACCTCCTGCTCTGGAGTGGACCCTTGGAGAGAGAGAGAGAGAGCTCAGCGAGGACTGATCACACATTTAATGTGAAGAGAGGCTGAAGGAGCAGATTACCTTTAGTACCCACAAGATGGGAAGGAGAGAGAGAAAAAGAAAGTGTGACTTAGAGAGAGAGAGAGAGAGAGAGAGAGAGAGAGAGAGAGAGAGAGAGAGCGTGTGACAGAGTGAATTCCAGAGTAAAACAGAAAGAGAGTGACAGATAGACAGAGGCCTATAGTCAGAAGAGAGTGATAGACAGCGATGGGAGATAAAAATAGAGAGGGATCAACGGAGAAAATGGCAGAGAAAGAGAGGGAGAGGGAGAGCGAGGGAGTGAGACGAAGAATGAGACAGAAAGTGACAGTCAAAGTGAAACAGAGAGGCATAAAGAGTCCAAAAGAGCCAGAGGGGGGTGAGGGTGGGGGAGAGAGAGAGAGAGAAAATCTAGCATCACACCTCTAAAAAGGAGCACCCGAGGTTTCTATCCCTCTTTTCTCAATTCCACATGTCACCAGGATGAAGGGTTCTGTAGCAGGGGCTCCGCTGGGCCCCTAGATGAGGTGCATTATTTAAAGTGAGTGATGACTCGCCCCTCAGGGACCCGAGGAGCTGTGCAAAGTGGCAGATCGGCCCGGTGGAGAGGTAGGAGAATAGACGGCAAGCTTAATAAACGCACACATTAACATGCTCCATTAGCCACACCTCTATTTGCTTCTTGTCGTCGTCGTCGTCCCCCTCCTGACGTGCGTGCGTGCGTGCGTGCGTGCACACACACACACACACACACACACACACACACACACACACACACACACACACACACACACACACACACACACACACACACACACACACACACACACACACACACACACACACACACACACACACTTCTACCCACAGCTGCTAATGAAAAGTAATTAATATAAATAAACGTATAAATAAATAATTGAACAAAAAGAAAAGGAATGTGGAGTTAAGTTTCTTAGTGAGGTTTCAAAGAGAATGAAATGTTTGTGTTGGGCTGTGTGTCACTGCATGTCATCCCTCAACACTGAGTTGACAGGGAGGGATTTCAGTTTGAGATCACTGGGAGAAGACTTATAGGGACATTTCCTCTAATGCGTGAGGGGGGACAGTGAAATATTCCTTTAATTATATAATGTAATAACAATGTATATAATGAATTATTCCGCCACTGAACCCTCAACGCTGAGGAAGACCTATAGGTCGAAACGCGTCTGTTGCTTCTATCCGTGAAAGGACAATAAAAACCATGTGAAAAGGACATTCATTATGTGCTGGCTATTTCCTCACTTCTATGATATTTTTGATCTGTGCACCTTAAAGACTTTAATTTAATCTGGAGTGTTTTGAGGGCCTTCTGCTTTGCAGTCATTTCTCTCAGTTGGTGCTGCTCCAATACAGCCTGTGATAGGATTAGGGTCCAGGATACTGTGTGCTGCTGACCAATAATTAGATGAGGAAGGGAAAGACCAAAACATAACGCTTTATGGTTACTGAAGCACTCTGACATCTGCTACAGTTCTAGATATAGGCTATACTTGGAGAGGTGGTTACAGTGCAATTACACCTAGTTTTGCACATGATGTAGTCTTATTAACTCTTGCCAGTGCCTCATTCTAGGAATCATCAGGCATTACGTCCCCTAGTTTCTCCTTCCATTTGTCCTTCATTTTATTGAGGGAAGCATCTCCAAGGGATGATATACTGAAATAGATTCCTGAAATGAAGCCGCTACGATTGGGAGGGATTTGGAGGATGTCATCAATAGCACATGGTTTGTGTATTTGGAGCAAAAGTTTGAATGAAAAGTCATGTTTGGAGGCATTGAAAATATATTGAGCAGGAAAGGTGGAATATTTGAAAAAGATTAATTAATTAAAGTTAGAGAATATATGCTCAGTACAATTTCTATTCTAGCAGGGAAAAAGCTGATTGTTACAGCAGATATAGGGCCAGAGGAGAGAAAGCTTTCCAAAGTGGTTTTGAAATTGTGATCAAATTCTTAAGAGTATTATTAACAGGGTTAGAGGCGTAGTGTGAGGTAGATAGACAGTGGTAATCCATGCATGGCAGGGAGGTATGTTAAAAGAGGTAAAAAGGCTATCGTGTTTTGAAGATTTAAAGAATATATATTTTATTTGGGGCATGTGATGCTTTATTCCAAACATGCCAGTGCAGAGAGACACGACACCAAGGACAGAGAGACAGGACACCAATTACAGAGAGACAGGAGAGACAAGGCGGGATTCAAACCTGGGTCCTCACACCCATCAGGTGCCCATCCAACTGGCCATGCCACCAGGTAGGCTATCGTAAGTCAAAACGTCAGATGTCTTGTCAATCTAACTGCAATTCTAGCACTCTGCTTTCTGCACATAAGGTGACATTTACATTACCTCTCTTTCTATCCACATAAAATGATAACACCCTGAGACCACAGGCCACGTTGAATGAAATGCTATATTACACCACTACAAATCAAATTATATTTTCAATTGACTATCCATGAGGATTATGTCCTTGTTCATAATTTCCTAAAGCATCTAGCAATAATAAAACATTTTTACTGCTATTGTTTTTAACGCTATTATTTTAAATTGCAAGTTCACCGGAATTCAGTGGAACTGCAATATATGTGGAAACACTTTCAACATAATGAAACAAAGCGAATGCAGGGAATCAAATTAAACCATCAACTATACATATGTCTACAATGCAATGTGGAACGCCCTACCAACAGTCATTAAGACATGTGAACAGTGGTGTCATGCTCGTAGAACGCAGTACTATTTTCACCCCGTGTCAAGTACCGTGCCGAATCAAATGGATACTACTTTGCATAACAACAGGACAGCTTTAACAGTTTATACCTGGGCGCACGTAGCCTAAGCATGCACACTTACAGCAGTAGGCTATGGCTCCAGTAGGCTAGTGCTGCTGTGTGGTGTTCTATACACAAGAATATGCCTCCTCCTCCATCAAAGAACAGATTCATTCGTCCAAATATATATATACTGTACATATATGTTTCTTTTCCCTTTTTGCCTCCTTTATGATGAATTCCTGTTCTGTTCTTTGGCTTTATAGAAGTGTATATGTGTACGTCTATAAATGTTTTGATGAATTGAACAAGGTGGACCCTCTTGTAAACAAGTGTAATGCTTTATTGGGTCGTCCACTCAAAGTTAACAGTCTTTGTATTGAGTTGTGCTTGAATTGTACTGTAATTCTCTAAACTGTTAATACATATTTCAATCAATCAATCAATGTAGATCCAAGTGGATAGCAGAACTAACGATTTCCAGAGTTTACATGACATCTCAGGTTTTGTTCCACAGCAAAGACGTGTGTTTCAGGTGGTGGATGGGAGATTCTAAATTGTCGATACAGGTATGACTTTGAGAGCAAATGCTTGCCTGTCAGCCGTAAGCGACCTGTCCAGACATAACATACCAGATAGGCTTGAGCCCTGTGGATAGCTAATGTCTCTGGTCAAAGGCTGACACATCTCAGCCAGGTACAGGCACACCAATAGGCTGTTTCAATTCTACTGCCAGCTACACACCACAGCAGTAGAAGTAGGCTAGTAAAGTGAGAAAGAGTGGGAGCATGATTATCATATTGGAACTGATTCTTGATTTCAGATGTCAAACCAGGCAGTCTCGTTTAAATACAGACTCTTCAGGATAGCAGAAGGGTTAACCTGTACAATTTTTCCTCCAGCAGAAGAACAAGAACGCACTTTGACGCACGCACATACATACACTTGTTTGCTGGCTTTCTTGTTTGTTAGAAAGTCAATTCATGGCTTAGATCACATTCACATTTTAACACCACTTCTAAAACAACATATACTGTCTAGAGTATCTGACAATGTGAGCATGAATGTATATTTCAAACACACTAGTTCAAAGTATAGCTACAGTAAATTAAACTAAACGCCAACTACAATCAATTTCACTCATTCCAGTCCTCAAAAACAAGTACCTCTCATGATGTTTGTATCCCATTCCTCCCCCCAGGCACTGTTCCTTAATTAAATATTTCACCAACATGTGAGTCCACACTCAAAACCCTGTCATGTTCCACCTCACATTTGTGAATTGTTTGGAAGGTCTCCCTTTCTTCTGTGACTTTGTTCAAGCCGAGACGAGCAAATACGGCGTGACACATCAGAGAGCTTTGACGGCCTGGTGTTTCTCCGCGGGGGAAGGGCAGGCTCTACCGACCAGCCCCCCCTCAGTCCATTGCTGGGTCATTGCCTGACCGTGATGGGAATACATAATGTACACACTACCAAGATGAAAGGCCTCTGGAGACATCGAGCTACCCCCCCCCCCCCCATATTGTGGATTGTCCATCAGTGAAACACTGCATTCATCACTGCCTCCAACGTTGCTTAAACAAGCCACCCGAGACTGTGCCTTGCTCCTCTAGACTGACACACTGTTGACAACATCTGGTGAGTGTATAACCACATATTGACTCTCCCCCGGAGAAGCTGGGGTGCAACAAGAAAAAAAGAAAATAAATTGGAGGTTTGACTTTGCCTCCACTGAGCCCAACGGCTAAATTAAGCGATATATTATTGTAGAACCCTGGGGCGCTCAGCACCAACTTAACTTTCTCCGTAGCAGATCAAAGCCTGGACTACGTACCACCCGCAAGACATTCATGTATTCATGTGTGTTGAAATGAAAACCCTATGAATGACGCCTAGAGGACTCCTGCAGAGAGAAGAAGATAGGCTGCAGTGCTCGCTGTGACCCATCTGTCAGAGAGCCCAGCGGTAAAAACACAGAGACGTGGGCGGGGGGGGTCTGCTGAGAGGATGTACATGGAGAGGGTCACTGGAATATATGACATTGTGTGTGTGTGTGTGTGTGTGTGTGTGTGTGTGTGTGTGTGTGTGTGTGTGTGTGTGTGTGTGTGTGTGTGTGTGTGCGCGTGTGCGTGCGTGCGTGCGTGCGTGCGTGCGTGCATTGCAAACATTTTTAACATAATGGTCACAAGGGTCATTCATGAACCTCTACTTAAAAGTTCTACTGGGCTTGCCTTATAGGAACAAAAAGCTACATTTACAGAATAGAATAGAATATCTCTGTCGCCTCACAGCTAGAAGGTCCCGGGTTCGATTTCCGGCGGGGACGCTGTGGGCGCATGTTCTCTCCTCTGCGTCACCAGTGCCCATAAGCTGGACATGGGAGGTCCCTCCTAAAATAAAACACCCTAACCATTTTTTTTACTTTGTCTCGATGTTAAATGTCATGGGGTCAAAGAATGATGTGAAGGAGAATTCACAAAGACAACCGCGGTACTAAGAAATTCTTACAGCAGGCTACTTAATTATACAGGCGTATGTTATTGACGTGGGTCTGCCTGGTTAAACTACCAGTAAGACGCGCAAACGCGGGAAGCGAACGCAGCTTGTACATATTTAAGTTGTCACCATGACTCAGCCATAACCATATAAGGAGTCCCCAAAGCAGCTCCATATATGGGCACAAAAGCGTGACACACGGACACCAGCTCCATATATGGGCACAAAGGGGGGGGACACGGACACACACACAGACAGACAGACAGACATGATCTGCTAGGTCTCATAGTAAGTGCTCACTGCATTCGCAATCACTGCGTTCGCAATAATGTTCTGATGATGGACTACAACAAGCTATTTCTCTCTAGGCTGAGATGACAGACATTTACAGCCAAGTATATATTTAATATTCTTGTCTGTCTATCACATAAGCACAAACAAAAAAAATGTCTGCTCCCTTTTTCCCTGGCAGTAATGCAAAACAAACTTATGACAGTATGATAGGCAATCTGATTACAAATGTATGCATACAATATCTTAAGAATCATCACATAACTCACGGAAAACCTTGACATGTAGGATTTTGTTTGATTTAGGTATTTAGGTATCTTCCAAATTGCTGGAGCAAGGAATTGTGCGGGTGCAAATCTCCCTTTGTTTCATAAAGGATGGTCCAGTGTACCTTATGCTAAAGTAGATAAGAAAGGAACCAATGAAGCGCCTCTCAGGCTTCCCTTAGCATTTAGAGAATTTGACCAGCTCTTATCATGTCTGCCTCTATACTTCTGGGCCATTGCACACTGTTAGGAACCATCATAAGCAAAATAGAATAAGAGTATTCGGATGTACCCTCGCCTCAGCTGCCAGCTGCAGACAAACTCCAAGATCAGAATTGGTCATTCGTTCGCAGAGATACGCAGTCACTGAATCCTTTGCTCAGTGTATGAGATCATTTTGTTCACTGACTCAAGTCATTTCGTGTACTTCGTGTGCTTTTAAAAATGTCATAAAAAATATTCAATTCAATCCAATATTCAATGTTCGATGCAATCGTGACTGCGTGACGAGCTACAAATGCTACAGAAAGAGTTGAGCTGGCTTCAACTTATTGCAGTGCTCCAATGACTGAGAACTGTTATTTTGAACCAAAGCCTATATACATTCTGCTCCCTCCCATACTGCATGAACACATGCTTGATTATGTCAATGCGTGTGTTGGGCAACACTTCAACGGTGGCTGGGCAACAGTGTAGCTGACCACACTTGTTCTCCTATCCATCCTGTTTGGATTTTAGAAGCTTTATTACTTCCAATTTCAATTATGTATCCTGTATCCTGTATAAGTTCTCCTATCCATCCTGTTTGGATCAAATTGGTATCCCAAACTGAAATATACATTTTCTGTTTTACTACAGAGCTGGAGAGACCCCTGTTACTGAACAAACATTATGTAGCAATGATTGAAATATAGAGCTATTTAACATTTATTTTAACAAAATAAGTAAACCCCCAGAACGCCTACTGGCACAGGATTCTCCTTCAGAAAAAGTCAATATGGTTTTGTAGTCAGATCCACTGTATCTATCTATGAATGCATCACGTCTCTGTACGTCTGCACGCAGACGTGCGTACAGACGTGCACTGCACGCACTCCCTGCGGGGGAGTGCAGTGCCCGGTGTCAAGTCAAGTCAAGTCAATTTTATTTATAAAGCACATTTAAAAACAGCCTACGGCTGACCAAAGTGCTGTATGTACACCAAGAGAAAAAACAAATAACTAATACACAATAACTACGCACAATATATCACATATGCACATATTACACAACACATCAGGGTTAAAAAACATCATATAGCAGGGGGCGGACACAAGATTGTTTTTGAATTTTGCCGTGGTGTTAGGTATGGGTATAAGCCTATAAGGTTTTCAAAAAGCTGTGCAAACGCGTTGGGCATGCTCCCTAGTGGTCTGTTTGCTCAGACTCTAATATTAGATAGCGTATAGGTGGTATGGTTGAAAACCAAATAATTGATAAAAGAGATTTTTCTGTTACTATTGGGTGGAAAAACGAACAACCAGAAAGGCATCGTTTTCAAGATGACATTCACGGTGGCTAAAATGAGCTAAAATGCCAACAATTATGCACTTGGTAACTACTTTCTACTTGGTAACTACCAGGCTCCATATATGGAGCTGGCCTGTTTTGACATATTTGGGCATTCCTGACACAGAACTCCATGTACGTGTGTACACTTGCGTTCGACACCCCCGCAGGGAGTTCAGTGGCCGGTGTCGAATTGGTTGGACCCACCAATTCGACAATTGGTCGTCCAAAACCACCACTGAAGGCCTCTGCCCGGGCTCTGGACAGGGCCCCTGCCCAGGCTCCATATATAGAGCTGGTCTGTGGAGTTCTGTGGGCATGCCTGACACAGAACTCCAATTATTTAGGAATAAAGGGACACAGAGAGACAGATACAGAAATCTCCATATATGGCCATAAAAGGGATACAGACAGATGGGTGGAACGGCTACTCTGACACGGGTACAACAGACAACAGGTATGGCATAGCCGGGTGGGGCATGGATCTCCAACTTCTATCGTTACTGACTCTAGTGCTCTACAGCCGGGCACTAGTCTAGTTATTTAAAGCAACAGAAGGGCTGAACCACAAGTCAGCATGTGTTTGCATGGTTTTGCAAGAAAAATCCTCAGGCAAGCCTCTGATTGGCTGTGGTTGGACTGTAGGTGGTCTATAGAGCCTGGAGGTGTGTGATTGGTCAATTAATTTATCCGTCACACATTTTGTTGTTGTTGTCGATATCTTTCTAATGGTCTGGCTACTGTGAGCAGTACTGTGTGTAGCAGGGCTGATTATAGCATGACAAGCTGTTGATAATAAAGATACATTCAACTTGGATCATTCATGATCTGGATGTGAATTAACCAAATGTATGCCAAGAACGCGGCACCTCGTTATTCTCTCCACGACCCGCCTGTGGCAAAACGAGGGAACTCCTCTTTCATTAATTTCATTTAATCCAGCAAATAAAAATAAATTGGGGGTCGTTAAGTACCACTAAGGGTACCATAGTTTCTAGAGTGTAGTTATATCTAAAACCCAGCCCCTCATCTCTCTCTCTCTCTGTCTAAAGCAGGCACGCACGTGCACACGCACATACACATAATAATAATGTAAAAATGACATTACCGGTATATATTTAAATACAATAATGATAAGATGATACAGTTTTATGTTTTCATATATCACTTCAGAAGAATCTAATTAATGTGCAGTCACTTTGCCATAAAGAGACCATATTATTTCCTTGACATCAATTTGCTTGGCAATTATAGTACGCCAATAATACAGCATATTAAACCTACAACTGTATAATCCGTTTCAGCAATGCTTACGAGCAAATCCAAAACAGTGTGAAAAGTGAACCAAGAATCTTTGCTATACTTGATGGTTTTAATGATCATCATCATCATCATCATACTATAATTCTAACAATGTCTGTCTGTGTGTGTCAGAAACACCGCCGTAGCTCCTTACTGCCTGCACCAATCACTCCCACTTTTCACACAGGCATTGACCATATGAATATGGAGGGCGTAACGAAGCCCTTTTTTCGATTTGACACATTAATGATTATTAATGGATTTATTAGTCAATTACAAACGCAACCGGGTGCAGTACCCCCCAAATATCTCACAACGGGTAAGGGCTAGTAGTAATAACACATGAATAATAATCAAGGTGCTTTCAGATGATAGGGGACAAGAAAGGAGGACAGAGGATGGATGGACAAAGGTGACAGATGATAAGATAGGTGAGTAGTGGTGACAGGTATAGATGGCGTATATGATACTTGGGGTAAACTCTCAGCTCACCTCTCCTCTCCCTGATTGATCACCATGTACATCTCCCAGGACATATCTTCTGCCACCGCGCCATGGGGCACCAGCAAGCTGACCCCTGGAAAAACACACAACAAATATGTCAGTAGCAACAACTCCCAAAGGCTGACAGCATAGGGCAACCTAAGGTCTTATTTAGAAAAAAATAATTAAAAAAAAAGTTCTCTGATCTGCTGTATCCTTCCACCATACCATCATTTCAGAAAGTGTAATAATAAAAAGAAAACAAACATTGTATTCATAATTTGAATAATGGCACACAGACTTTTGATATACCGGTATTACCGGCCACTGAAAACTGGTGTGAATTAAATTAATCTAGTCAAGTTTTATAATTGACAACTAGCTCAATCTCTTCTAGTATGCTCTGTGTTTGTTCTCCTGGTAGTTGTTGATATTTGTTGTACCCTAAACTTTTGCTCATGCAATACCCCTCAATAAGCAATCACTAACAATGCACGGTCACGCACGCACGCACAGAGAGAGAGAGAGAGACAGACAGACAGACAGACAGAGACAGAGAGCATGAAAGCAAATGCTTTACAAAAGATGTTCACAAAAGCAGAGTGGGAGATGTCAGATACAGTAAACAGTGTTTCTGGCCAGGGATTAAACAAATATATTCCACATTGCAGTCTGGTGTACATTAGTGGTGATGGCTTTGTTGTTACATCTACATCTACCTGACACAATCAAAGAAGGGTAAAATGCTGGAAATAGTGGGGAAATATCCACAGCCTGTGTTTTGCTGAAAGTCATAGTTAGTCCAAAATCCCATCATTAGGGTTCCAAGCAGCGAAGCTTCAAGAACTCTGTTGTTTTTGTTGTTTTTTGTGCTCATTATTTCTTCTGATAAAAGTGTTGAAAACCATGAGCCCATGACACACCAAAATGACCAAATTCAATACACAGGCACACAGAATGACCCTCAATGACCTCAACATGGTGCTGTAATAATGAAGTTTATATTTTCGCAATTATCTCCAAAAGTGCTTGGCCTTGAGCCAAACCTCTTTCATCATTTTAATCTCTCAAGTCATCTGCATATTTCCTCTGCTGGTCTTCTGCTCTACAAATCTTCTACAATCTTACTCGACATCTCATCTGAAGCCGCTGGGCAAACATAGCAATGTGAAACGCGTTTTTTTTTCAAGGTTCATCAAATGTTTCTGAAAACAGATTTATACCTCAACAGAGTATCAGCATAGTGATGACCAGGATGAATAGTTTCAGAGAAAACCTAGAATTTTACTTCTTGTTAATTGAAATAGCATTCAGATGCTTGGTGGAACTCGCTCAATTTTGCTTGCAGTCATAATTATATTAAAATAATTGGTTTGAACTGTATCCATCTTCATGGATTTCTTTCTAAGGAAAATTCCATTCAACTGTTTTGATTAAACACCACTATGAGATGAAACAAGAGCGTCTGTGCAGTGCTGTGAATGGTCGCCAGAATCGCCATTTCAAAAGCTTAATGAATAGTGGCAAGTGTGGATGCTGTGTGTGAGTGCTGCACTTCAGCACTCACACCTCTCAACCAGAGAGACAAAGCTGACAGAGGGACGCTGATTACCCAGCACCCTATTGAGGAAAGCCAAGGGCTGTTCGCATCGGCTGTTGACCTTTCAACGGCGCTCTCAGAACAGGCCCTCATCCAGTTGCTGCGTTTGTGTTGGCGGCCATGATAAGAGTGTGACCTCTGTTTGCGTGAGAGAGAAAGACGCTGCGGTTGCAGAGGAATAACAATCAGCTAACCTGCATTGGGAACGGCACTGATGGATCCTAGCAACAGTTTTACAGCAGATTATGAAGACAGATAGAGCTTCGTTAGCCGTTATATGTTTTCTGCAGCCTTGCTGCAACTTTAATGGACTTTAGACAGCAGTGGATATAGTCAGAATGTGACCTCATAATTGAGTTGTGCTTTAATTAGGCATTCCCAAGGTTTCACACATTTGTGTGCTACTGTAACCTTGGGTTTTTTCTACAGTCCTATGGTTGTTAAATAATTCCTGTCATTCTGCATCCTTCCTGCAGCTGTTCTCCATTAGTACCGCGCAGTCACTGCAGGGGAACTTCTATGTCAAATGGAACTAAACCGGCTTCTTGTGACACACTCTAATGTTTTTAACTACAACATTCTTCACACTTGCTGATGCTGGAAAAGGGAATTTGGATTTTTTATATTCCAGTCTATTCCCTTCAGAGACAGAGAGGCAGCGAGGCAGGAGCCAAAAAGCACACTTTAAAAAAAGCAGTTAGAATGGTGTCTACTATATTGTATTTTAAATGTGTGACTTATTTTTATGGTGCTTTATCCAAAGCACTTTACAATGTACATTACATTCACACACACACACACACACAAAGGCACCATCCTGCTCATTGGGAGCAGTTAGGAGTCAAGTGTCACGCTTCCACTTCGACACTAATCCAGCCAGGGGGGAGTCGGGGATTGCATGGGAACCTTCCGATTTCCAAGCAGCCCCCATTTTTCACATAGACATCTATCTGTTTTCTGGAGTGTTCAATTAAAGCCTCTCATACACTACACGGTTTTTGACAAGACATTGGAAAGATTTTTTACTTTCTAGTGTAGTGTGTAGTCTTTGTCTTGTCTTGTCTTTTAAAAACCTTTCCAAAATCGTATAAAAAATCGTGTAGTGTATGGGAGGCTTAACTGAACACTAGTTAAATGTGTTCATTCAATTTAGTACATTGTTATGTTTGTTTATGTATGGTTCCGGTTGTCCTCCCATAGACTGCGTGTGGAAATGGGAAGATGGAGCATTTGAACAGCGTATTTGTCAATGGTAAGACTGGTATACAACATGAACAGCACATACTGGTGTGTCTCCTCACACAAGACATCAGAGTGAAATATGGACATGAGTTTATTGATTTGAGCTCACTCTTTGTGGGCACTAACAGAGGAACTTTGCGTATGCATGCCTGCAACTTTTGGAGCAATAGAAAGCTCTTTTTAAAGTTTTTATTCATGGGTTTTTCGATTATTGTTTGGACTCATTGTTTTATACATTTGTGTTAATAAAGTAACTAGCTACTGTAACTAACTAACTAACTAACTAACTTTTGTCATTTGCCAGGTGCTTGCAAGATTCACCTGTGTTGGGCACCACCAGCCGTCCTCCAGGGTGTCCGAACTTGCCCGTGGTCCTCAGCTGTTCTTTGGTGGCGGGAGTGCTGAAGGGCCCATTTGGGGTCAGCAAGCCCTTCTTGCGCCTGTCAACAGTGGTGGCGGTGCTGCAACAGTCTCGGCCCAGCCCCAGCGGGAACGTCTCTGGCAGTGAGGGGGCCTTGGCGTGGAACTCCGCCCGCTCGGCCACACCTAGTGAAACCATAAAGGAGCTCTCAACTTTGACCTTGATGTCTGGCAGGGGGTCAAAGGTGTCCTGGAAGCAGAGGGGTGTAGTGTATGTCCGGCCCACTGTTAAGTCTGAAGGCTGAATTGCAGAGTTGAGAAGAAGCGGGTTGCCTATGGAGACGAGAGAGATAATACAGCCACACAGTCATCTTGGTATGCAAGCACCCTGCTAACAACTCTGGATCACATTCAACATTCAACTTTGGAGAGAAATGGAATGTAAAAAAATACACTGCGTGGCTGAGACCAGAGCCATAGAGTAATGGTTGAGACGAAGCAGTGAAAGGTCCTGAAAGATACATAACGTCATCTTTCTGTTGTATGAACACAAGGCTGCTGTAGCCTACTTTATACCTCAAAGATTGGGTATTGGGTAAGACTGACGTCATGTATCTTTCAGGACCTTTCACTGCTTCGTCTCAACCATTACTCTCAGATCTCAGCCACCGCAGTGTATTATTTGACATTCCGTTTCTCTCCCAAGTTGAATGTTGCCACTACAGTTGGAGCAGCATAAACTGCACAGGTTCATCCCAATGTTCTGAGCATCTTTAGTTAGTGTTAGTAAAAAGCAGGTAAAAGAGTAATGTTTGAGCAGACTAACATCAGTCACTCTACCATTCAATGTAGTAGTAGACCTGCGAGTTTACACCGCAGATATGTCGTCTCCGCATACAGGAAATATGTTTGCTGCGACCATGAGACCTGTTTCTGAATTTGTCTATACGAACAGGCACAGTTCCAGCAGCTCAGCTATCGAGGTGCCAGGCTCTTAAGATCTCTAAAGTATTATCAACGAGATCTTAAAATCAATTCTAGAAGTGACTGGCAGTCAGTGTAGTGCAACTAGTCCTGGGGTTATGGTAGTGAAAATAACAGATCTACAAGCTCACAATGCGTTGTGAATCCATGCCTGTGCCCATGATAACCCTCCCTCTGGTCATTCATTTTAATCAGCAGTGAGGATAATTCATTCCTGTTTCTGGTCAGACTGAAAATACATGCATCTCCTTGTTTGATATTCATGATTGATAATATTATCACAATTTAACAATTTAATAAAAAATGCATGATGACCACATTCATTCTGGTCAATTTGGGACACATTGACTATATTAAATACCAAAGATAGCTAAAATAGCAAATCTACATATTGTGTGCTTAGATCTACTTAAGTGTATAAGAAAAAGCCTGCTCTGTTTATTTATTTTTTACAAATCTAACTCTGATTACACAGTGCAATATCCTTGTGTTTAAACTGTTTACCCCAACCCCGACCAACCAGCATCCCTGGCACCGGAATTTCATTCCGCTGACCGGCAAAGTTATAATTCATCATCGGTAACATCCAAGTAATTCACCCTGCACACCTCCATCATATTGGATGCTCGACATCAGAGGTTCACACCAGTGACCAACCTTCAACTGCAACTAAAACAGCACGTCTTGGCAAGTGACCAGTGGTGAGGGAGGCTGGAGAGGGAAGGGGCACAACCTGGACAGGAGGTCCAGGGCTCCGAGCCACAGTCAGCATGTTGAATTTAATTAACCAGCTTGATCTCCATAATCCATCTGCTGGATGGCGTCTCCCCTGCTATACATGCAAAGTCGTTTTTCTGAAGGACAGGAGGCGGGGGTGGTGAGGTGGTGGTTCTCGGGGGCACACGGGGTGGAGGTGACTGCCCTGTAAATGAACAGGAGCGAGTCCTTCAACAGAATCCCAGAGTGGAGGCCAACACGGGGACGTGCTGGGAGTGTTGTGTTGTTAGTTCTCCTTCAGCGAACCGTTTTCGACGACTCACCCCAACAAGAAGGAATAAACCGACAAGGGGCGGCAAACTACCGCCCACCGCATCGATCTGGCAGACTCCCGACACCCAGCAACGGCCTGCTGCCTCACCACGTGCCAGACCGTACGCACCGGAGTGCCAAGATAACAGCGGAGTCACAGAGTCCTTGCCGCCCCAGCTGTTGCCTGGTGAGGGGCACGAGGTAGGAGGCTAATGTTGTTTTATTTTTAGGGAAATCGTTAATTACAACAGGACAGGGTCTGTGTTGAGCATTTTGAGTGGGCGGGGCAGGCGCCTGTGTGTCTTGTGTATGTGACAGTATGTTTTTCCCCTTTCATTATCGTTTGTCTTTGCAGAGTAATAATATCGTTACTGTCAGGTAGAAACCTTGTATCTCCATATTTAAACTTTTTGTTTTTCCGTAAATTAATGTCCTACTTCATCATGCAAGAGTGTCGGCCAAAAGTAGTGAAAATAACCAATCTCTACAAGCTCAGTACACGTCGCAATGTGACACAATGTGGGATTGTTGATCGGCAAAGCAGTGGCGTCCATTTTGTGGATCTACAAAAACTTTTTTCCAAAAAGATTTGATAAATTACTGAATATTAAGCCTAGAATCAAGCCATCAAGGCTCCTGGTGAATAATGACCATAAAACATCAACATCTTATATTTTACATTTTATGATATACTATATTTAATAAATACCATTTGTTTTGCGGTTTTTCACAGAATCAAATTCAATTATAAATATTTTTGGAAATATCTATGGGAAAAATGAACGGGCCTCTTCTAAGTTGAACCACAAAATGACCACCACTGCTATGTCCTATTTTCTACATTTTTAAAGGTATTTAAAATAATAAAAAAATGTATGTATGTACATATGCCAGCTTTCCACCCAACAGCGACAATATTAACAAATTATTTGTTTCTGATTTGTATTAACATGAACCCCAGCCTAGACAATGTATATAAGTTCACAACACATCATGATGCGTCAACCATGCCTCAATGAATCTCAACGTGGTGTAGAGGGGAATAAAGAGGGGGCCAGTATAGACCCATGGGAGACCCCGGTCAACAAAGAATAATGGGTTTAAGTGGTTAATTGTATGAATAAAAGTAATAGGAATACGGATAAATGGATACATGTGTTGTACTGAGTTGTACTGAGTAAAATCCCTGCGGGGAACTCCACCTGCAGGTACCTATAGTGGACATCACTGCCCTATGGGTTGACTTGACATCCTGCTGACATTTTCACCCATCTCCCCCTCTCTCCTTTTTCTCTATATCCCCTCTGATCCGCAGCAGAAATAATCTGATTATTACTTTAGTGTGCATCTTTAAGAATGGCGCCGCGAAAATGGAAAGGCAGCATATAGTGGCAGGGATGGGAGAAGTTAATGAAATGGTCTTCAGGTTGAATACCTTGAGGGATGGCTTTGGAATTGGGCTTCTGATTAAAAATCACTCAGAAGCAGAGGTAATGTGGTGTGACAGGGTCAGGGCCAAACATCCTCTGCCTTCATGGCGTTACTCCAGCTGCAAGAGGTGATGGCTGAAAGTGTTAAAGAAGCATCTTTGAGCAATGCCGAGGGTTTTTCTTTCTTCCCAAGGAGATTATTAGGGGTGGAGAGGTACTGATTGGCAATTATATACACTTTAAACACTTTCAGGTGGGAGGTTTCTCCCTGGAGAAAATGTATCTCTCCCGTCTTGCCATTTGTTTACAAAACACATGATAACAAAATGGAATCAGCAACACAGAACAAAACCAGGTCAGTGTATTTATGGTATTACTATTAAGGCCTATGCTGTAGAAACAAACTGGTGTTAAAAGGATGAGAACACCAGAGGATGTTGGGTCTATATTTCATAGGCCCGGGCTGATGGAGAGGGAACTAGGGAAGGAAGGAGCAATTGTGGCCGGCGTGGAGGGCACAGCAGGCGGGCTGTGGGGAGAGAAGCTGGCCTATTTAAAATAGGATTGATGGTCTGCCGGATGTAGCTTTGGCTCATCCTTTCCCTCCCTCGCCCCACAGACACCCACCCGCCCCCAAATCGCATGGCTGCCAAGGGCTGAGGCTCGGACGACACCAACCAGGTCACACTGGGGAGCCAACTGTGGATGCAGTTTGGGGCTCAGTGCACGAGGACACGTGCGTGTGTGTGCGTGCGTTTGTGTGTGTGTGTGTGTGTGTGTGTGTGTGTGTGTGCGTGCGCTTTCACAAAGGCTGGCTGTCAAGGATTCTGCCGTGGATGGATCGCCCCACACTGCCACGATGGCTATCACTTGCACTAACCCAGAAGTGTCAGAGACAGCAATATGAATGCCTGTAGCAAGGCTAGCCCTGGGACAGCCAACCCCTCCCTCCTCTGCCCTCTGCCACCCCCCACCCCCGCCGGACACCCGCCACCAACAGAAGTTATTGCTGCGCACAACAAAAAAATTGAATTGATGTTCACTGTTCCATGCGCCTCACATTTATCCATCAGCGGGCTTTGGTTGGCCGGGGCAATCTGAAACCTAGAAGAGATTGGTTGGCCTGACAGTCAAATGGGTGGGGGTATGGGAAGGGAGGGGGGTGAGTGAGTGAGTGCCCAGAGATTGATGATCTCCCTCTTCACAATAACAGAGGAGCAGGTCTGTCAAAATAGAAGGACAGGTCCTCTCACTGATTATGGGAGGGGTGTAAATCCTGAAGCAGATGGGGAGGGGTATGCATAGTGTGTTACTAGTCTGTACAGACAAACAGCATCAATCATAGGTGGGGTGCGGGTAAAGGTGGCCTTGACTGTGCGAAGAGGGGTCTTCGACAATGGACAGCGCTGCCGCCGACTCGGCCTTGCACATGTCATCCTCCATCCGCGGCGCCCGCGAGCATCCACCCCCCCCCCCACCCCCCCTGTGAGCCCTTGCGGCCACAGTAACACGCCAACCACTTTCTCTCTCACTCGCTCACCTTGACGGGTGGTCTTGAAGTTGAATGACTGGAACCCCCCGGTGAGCGCTGACGAGTCGATGACGTCCACCCCGTACTCACTCTGGTTCTTCCTGTACAGCATGACGGCCACCACGAGGATGCCCACCGCCACCACGCCCGCCCCGAGCCCCGAGTACAGGGCCACGTCGTTAGCGGAGCCATCCATACCTGGGCGACAGGAAAACACACACAGAGTAGGAGGCCCATTCAATGTGCTGTACAGAGACTCCTGTTGAATTGAACTTAATTAGTTTCATTTAATATTTACTGTACAATGATACGCCCTGATGGGGGCAGTTTGAGCTGCAACATGCACAGTATAATTGCATCAATGTCTTTTTAAACTTTGCACATTAACATGTGCCTTGACCTCTTTTCCTTGAGAAAAAGGCACAGAGGCACTGGGCAGGAGATGAAAGCACTGCAATGGAGATAAGTGTGCTATTATGGAGATGTTCAAGGACATCAGACCCCAGTTATGAAGGATTACTTTGGCTGTGGAATGAAAATGTTAAAAATGAAATGAGAGGTGGAATTAGGGAGGATGGAGTGGGCCAGCTGTCCTATCTCTTTATGATACATAATGTGCTGCAGATGTGACTAAAAGTACTTGTAAAAATTATTACCCAAACGGTTATACAGCACACTAAAAGCCGATAACATGGAGGGTAAGGAGAACCACTGGTCTATATCCAATCGCCCTGATGGATGTCTCACTGAGAAGGCAATTGGAGCACATGCTTTGGAGCCAGTGGTCACCAGTGGTCACCGTGAACCATCCAATGCTAATTAATTAGAAGTAACCTTGGCAGTGTGATCACTCACCAGATGCCCAGAACCGCCCATTCAAACACCCCAGTTGAATCACTGGAGCCTACCGCAGACTCAAGGCACCAGGCGTGCATTTTGCAAACGTGACAGGCTAATGAAGGCTCATTAGGTAAATGCAGGATGTTAGTTGGGGCTGTGTGCAAGCTACAGTAGCACCTGACAATCATTTTAGACGGCGCAGTGCAGACGGGCCAGTGGGAGTGATTGAAAACCGCTATGGGAATGCGAGGACAGCGCTGCAAATTGGTCAAATTAGCTCATTTGCAATGATTACACTCCATTAATCCTCCACAATATAGCACATGTTCACTTGTCACAACCGATCTGTCTCCCAGGCTCAGAGCAGAAACCAGAGGCACAGCTGTGATGTCACACTTGTCATAAATGGCGGGCACCAAGTTATGGCAGGAATGTGTAATCATTACTGGGTTCTGAGTTTCTCAGATGACAGTCCAAATTCACAGTTTTTGCGTTTATTAAAGCCAGTAAAACGATGTACTAAAGGCAAAGAAAACGCGTGGCTCCTCCTTGGTTTCTCGCCCCGCGCAAAAACAGAAACATCGGGCGCTAGCCTTAAGGGACGGGGTTGGAGATGAAAGAAATCCACAGTGGAAGACTCACTTTGAGGCTTAACATCGTGTAGCAGCTTTCGATCTGCAAAGACAGAGAGACAGAATGAGACAATGAGAAGAGACAGAGGTGAGTAAAGTCCATGCCTGTGTGAAGTGACCACCCAGTCTGTTTTCAGATCCAATGTCACTGTGGAGAGAGATGTTCCTCTGCTGACTATGCTGATAGACTACAAGTGATGGCGATACCATAGTGGCAACATTGCCATCATCATATCACATAGCATGGTACACTCTGGCTAGTGACCCAGGTAAAGGATAGGGACATAGGATAAGATTAGATGTTTGCCTTTTGTATCACAGTGGTATCATCTCCTTCCACATGAGATAAAGATGGGAAACATTTAAGGGGTATAATACGTTTCCCAACCTTTTCCCTCTCCGCCATCAAAAGCTTCTGATTATAGGGTACATGTCAAAATACATGCAGAAATAATCTGGTCGTCATTGAAAACTGGCGCATTTCTATGTCCTGAAAGCTATCGTGCACGTGAGTGTGTGAGACATACTGTACACAATGCGTGTTTAATTCCAACGTTAATCATGTGTGAAACATCGCAGAATGTTCCCGTTTACTCTTACCGTACAATGTGATGTGTCTTAATATGACATGTGTTATGTCAGCAGAACAAGGCAGCGAGCATTGACATTTTCATGTATGGGGAGGCATACATAATTTAACATTGGGTCTTTGTCAAACACATCTGCAGTGTTCAAACATTGCTATGTACTGATGAATTGTCATGGTATGATAAGCACAATTCTGTATGGTATATACTGTATGTACAATGTAGTAGTTCATGACCATGAGAGGGAAATGATGATTATGATAATGACGGTGATGATGCCAAGCCTCTAGGTTCTTGCCATGTTGAATTCAATTATTGATGAACTGCTGCACTCATTCTTCAGAATAAACTGATAATTGCAGCATGTTGCAGTATTTATTAAACTATCAGCTATGGAGTAATATACAGCACAGATAATATTTTGATTCCTGTGACACAACTTGTTTTTGGCAGGCAGCCCCATAATGAGGTCTGAATATTCCTGTGTGCCCAGAATTTGAAATTCATGAAAAATGTGTTTAACTGTGTAGATGCTTAGGATTGGTTTAGTCTGTTCTCAGGAGGACAGAAATCCCAGCTGTCCCAAGCTGTTGTGTATATTACAGAGACTAGGGTGAATTACAGTTGCTAGTTTTACAGTTATTACTGTAAATGTGTTAACATGAGATCCATTGCTCTGAAACCCTATCTGAGACTCAGACTCAATACCATTTTTCCTGTGTAGGAATGTTCAGTGGTGGAAGAAGTACTCAGCTTGTTTTTACGTAAGTAAAGGTCCTGTAAGTTTGACTTGAGTAAAAATACAAAAGCATTGGCATCAAACCAAAGTAGAAATGTCAAAAACACCAGAGCCCAGGTATAAAATATATGTTTTGTAATCTAAATCTGCAAAGTAACTAAAGCTGTCAAATAATTGGAATAAGAATTACAATAGTAGCAGAGATGTAGTGGAGTAGAAGTATAAAAAGAAATTATACTCAGCGTACAGCACTTGAGTAAATGAACTTTGCTACTTTCCGCCCGCAAGTTACAGTAAATAAATGTTGGATTACTTTCATTCTCATCACACAGACTGGTAACACTGAGACACTTTCAATATTGTAGAATGTAGATGATCAGATCGGTTGTTGGCATTAGCCCAGAAATGTCATGTCATGCCATCCCTAGTCACTCAAACCAGCCTGTTAACCTTCCGCCTGAACAGTCACAGAAGTGATCAAAATGAGCAGCGAGTTAACCCATTAAATGGGTTAAGTGGATGCCTGCCCCATCCCCCACTTCTGGTTCATTTCAGGACATTTGTCCTACTGTAAATTAAATTAGCCAAAATCATATATCGGTTGTTGTTCAGCAGAAATGTATATAAAACAAGAAATGATTACATAGTAATATTTGTCAGGTGAAAGCGCTGTCTCCATTGTGTGTCCCCACCCATTAGTATTATTATTTTAGTAACGTGTATGTTTGTGTGGCTGGCTGGCTGTGGTATGATGCAGAAATCAGCCCTTCCATGGTGCGGACCCGACGATGTGTGCATGGATGCCGGCATGCCGTTGCTTGCTATCCCATTGCCCAGAGGTGCATGAATGCCATGTCCTATTGGACAGAGGAGGCAGGCAATCAGGCTAGGGCTAGACAAGTCGTCTAGTTTTCAGGAGCTTTCATTAGTCAGGTGAAACACAAAAAATATTTGAAAGATTATTATTATTTTCATGAACGGAACTGACAAACAGATGCCCGCTGCTTTCAGGAGGCGTAGACAGACTCTATGAAGCATTCGAAGATTGTGGAATAGTTGTCTGGCTAATGAGAGACTATGACATCCCTAATAAAGAAGGAACTCACAGCTTGTCAGCTGTTGACTTCAACGTTAGAGTGTCTTAAGTTGAAAGCGGTTTTAACCAGAAACTTAAGTCAGGAAGTGAAAATCTGCTATGTCCCACGATTGTCATTTCATTCAGCCAAAACATATTTTTTGTAACAGAGGATCATATCGTCTTGAAAAATTAGCCACAAATAAAGCTTGTTTTTGGTCCAAAAAGAAGATATTACAATTCAAAAAACTGTGTCCCCATAGACAGCATAAGCCAGCAGAATTTATTTTATTTTATTCAACGGACTGCTACCAGAGTGTTATGAGCGCGTACAGGACACAGTTGTGAACCGGAATCAATTTATATTAAAAAAGGCGTGAAAATGCGCAATCGGCGTGCTGGGACTTCGGACCAAAGTTGTTATAGAGGAAGTGTGTCTAATGCAGTGATTCCTAACCTGTCGGCCGCGGATTACTGGGGGATTACTTTTTAATGTTGGAAGAAAATATTATGTTCTTTCGTTGTGAAGCCGATTAATAGAAACTTAAAGTATACTACCGTACGTTGGTTCCTCCAAGCAGGAACACTATCAATTGATTGATCTTTAAAATAAGCATGCCCTGAAAATGCACGCAGCAGCACATGCTTTCTAAGTTTTCAAGTGGGCCCATATCGAGAAAAGGTTGGGAACCACTGGTCTAATGCACTGGTCCTCAAAGTGGGAACTGGGGACCCCCAGGGGTCCTTGAGAGCATTCCAACATTTTGAAAATTATTTAAAAATGACGCACAAAATCTTTTCAGATGAGGGTGTGCGGCCAAATACAGTATACATTTTGGTCCTCAAACTAAAATGTTTAAGAACCACTGGTCTAATGCGTGTAACAAAGGACTTACTCTGGGTACACAGTCCATTGGTGCAGTTCTCTGAGGCCTCACCACTGCCGTCACACATCCTGCCTCTGTATCTGGGCACTGGCGAGTTGCATTCCCTCCTGCGCTGCCTCTCACACTGGCTACTACACACCGTCCACTCACTCCACTCCTCCCAGCCTCCGTCAACTGTAACACATGAGGGAGAGACACTAGGGTCATTATTATAGTTAAACATAACCAAAGTTCAATCTGAATGGGAAAGAAACTGAAAAAAGCTACTGGGGAAAGTTACAGCAGTTCTTACTGTATGGTGTGTGTGCAATATGAAATATAAGCTTACCATAATCACAGTAATCATTATGATGGCTTCAATCACATCATTGTCTTCACCAGGCTGAAGGCGTGGCTGAGACTATGTATTCGCTCCTGTCCGTGTGTGTGTGTGTGTGTGTGTGTCTATATGTCTGTGTGTGTCAGCGCCAGCGGCCTGTTATAGCGCCACCAGGAGACAAATTGTTTTGCAAAAATACAAAATAAAAATAGAAATAAAATTATATATATATATATATATATTTAATAAATCATCGTCTTGTGATCAAGACGGATCTGTGAGAATTTTCATATTCCATCCTGATTGGCTATGAGATTGGTTTCCAAAGTTTCCAGGAGTGGTCCAATTTGAACAAAATGCCTCAAATAATGAACGCTGCGTCCGATTGCCATGCTCCGAACTTCAAGTGCTATAAATACAGTTTATTATGTATTATTAACACAAATTCACAGAAGATGATGGGCAAGGTTGATGATTATCGCGAAAAATATATAATAATATCGTATCGATATCGTGAGCCCAATAGCGTGTATCGCATTGTATGGATGAAATTGTGTATTATGGCACTCCTAATAGCAGTGCATACAGTAAATATAAAAAGGAAAAACAGACACATCACAGTAGTATGTGTACATAATGTACATAATGTACACAGTAGTATGTACACATAATGCATACAGCCCAAGTATTATCGTAGTATACAGTAGCATGTACACATAATGCATACAGCCCAAGCCCACTGTGTGCGTGTGGTGAGGAGCAAACTATGGAGCACATCATTGAAGTTTGCCCTCTCCAAAGACTGGAAGGAGGATTAGTCACCCTCCTTACAGCAGACCAGGAGGCAACCGCTTGGCTTAAGGACTTTGCATTCGCTAAATAAATAAATATGCATACAGGCCACACGCACGGTGGTAGTGCAGCTTGAGACGTCATTTTCTCCATATTAACCTTCAGGCGTGTTCATATATAATGGTATCTGATGCAAGGCAATGAAGCCGAGTCAGCCTGGTCGCATGTTAACGGGCAGGTTTCTTCTGCCGCCTGTGTCATCCGATCAAGGAGGCGCTCATCATGCTTAGCTCAACAAATATTGTGGGACCATATGGCGCCTGGAGACTCTTTGGCAGCGTTCGTGGTGGCCATAATCCATTTTTGCGAGCAGAGCCGAAAGGTAATTTTCCTTTTGTTGCTTTGTCGGGGGTGGGTACCTACACACTTCCACGTTTGTTCGCAATTTCTCATCTAATTTAAATGCAAATGACATCTTTTGTATGAATGCCAAGCGCTTCTGAGTTGACCATGGTCACGAATGAGTGCAACGCCTGTTGAGCTTTCTGTGTGATCGTTTTCCTCTTACAATAGGCACTTTGATGCCGCCTCTGATCCTCACAGAATGAATTGTCCTCACAATTGTCAAAACAACACATACAACCTGACAGTCTAAGCTCTGTAACTGCTGCTAACGTCCGTATAGGCAGGGTAATGTTATCGGGGGGGGGAACACAGACACAGGAAATAGTTCTTATGCTGCTGTGGTTGACATGCTGCTCCGCAGAGCATATGATTAAAAAGGATGTTATATGAAAGAAAATAGATCCTAGCTCCTGCTGGCCGTCACCTATCTCCTGGTGGCCGTCACAGGCTTTAAACTGCTTTTAAATTCAAGCACTTTCAAGGTCTATAGGGCCACACAAAATTTCACTAAAATGTCATCCAACCGATGAGTCAAGTATCATTTGAATGCCACACCTCTCTAGCAGGGGCATCATTTGGGGTCCCAGTGCATGGCAGTTCCTCTTCTAGTGTTCGCAGTTAACCTGAAACTCAGTTCTTTCATGGATATTTTCTCCAAATTTATAGTGCATCTCAAACCACACCGATCCATCATCCTGTGACATATTATTATTATAGACACGTTTTCTTTTCTGCAACAATACATTTATTAGCCACTTTCAACCTGCTATTTCAACCTGCTATTTCACCTGCTATTTCAACCTGCTATTTTGGAGCATGTTGAAAATGTGTCATGATCTTTTTTCTTATTGAGAGTGGCAAAAATACTGAAATTAGCAGATGTAAAAGCTCACAACGCAGCGTGATGCAACATGTTGTGAGGTTGTGGATTGGCTGTTAGCTATTAGATTTATTTTAAATGCGCTGCAACTGGTCACCACATGACCACGTGATATTACTTCTATGTTCACTAATTTGAGTGTAGAGGGCTCTGTTGGTCTTATACACATAATTGTGGCGATCACAATTGCTTACTTCTCCAACGTGAAGCTTTTTGCATTTATACACTTAACTACAGTATGGCCATACTGCCATTTCTGTGAACGTTCTCTTTTATTACTGCATTCATTGTGTACATTCATTGTCGTTGCCTTTTTGCATCTACGTCATTTTATTGTTCTTGCCCTTTTTGTCCCTTATTATTTTGAATGGCATTTGTTGTAGGCTACGTTATTGCATTTCTTTCCACTGTAATTGTGTGGTGGATACACCTAGGTGTTTTGAGAAGTAATTTATATTTACTTTTTCCATATTGTCCTTTTTGTACCCATTCGAATATATGAACACCAAATTATGTACAGTGTGGGTAATGCGATTAAATAGAAATTATTGATGTATGTATTTTGAGGTGTAATCAGTCTGGTGTCAGAGGCACTTGCCCGTCGGACAAGTAGTACAGGAAAGGTGCAATTCTGGGGAAAGTGTGGCCCCTCCCACTGATTTAGCTAGACAATTACATTGTCAAGTCACCCCTGTACTTAGGACGGGATTTATCACCCAAGAATAATGTTTTTGCAACAAGTGTTTAAAAATTTCACATTTGCGGCACCCACTATGGATGAAAATGGAATTGCTTTTGGCTCTCTATTGATTCAACCACCCTGGATATGTGATTAAAAATTGTGGTGGATTGCAAATTCCGTTCGTGATTTGTGGGATTTTTGTAAAATAGGCCCCTCCTACTAACCTTGGAAGCTGATTACAGACAAATGATGCATACTATCAATTAAAAATTGTGCCTGTGGTGTTTTATGGATGGGATTTGGACAAAATATGTAGGTAGAAGATCAAAAAGTGTGCTTTGAAGAAAATTCAAAATGGTGGAAAATCGATCCCGACACAAACGGGCTAAAGTTATAAGGCAAAATGTAATGTGGGCTGTTATAGCTCCACCATGAGGCCGACTGATGAAATTATTTATTACATTAATTGTAATAGTATTATGAACCTCCCCTCCAAGTGTTGTAACTGTAGCCCTTACGGTTTCTGAGAGAAAAGTACTTGAATGTGAGTCTTCACATAAAATTCACTAATAATTAACAGCGTTAAATTTGTTGAATTGAAAAAAGGGCTGCATTAAGACCTCCATTATAATTATAATGGTCAATGCCTGTGTGACAATTCACAGCGAATGGTGCAGCCAGTGAGGAGCAGCGACAGTGTTTCAGACTGACATTCATTCATTCAGACAGACAGACAGACAGACAGACAGACAGACAGACAGACAGACAGACAGACAGACAGACAGACAGACAGACAGACATTCCGTTTTATGCTTGGAGAATTGTTTCTCTATCTGAATGACAGTTTTGTTTTGTCCCAGAGCTGTAAATCTGAGAACTTCTAGCTCATCAGCCAGGGTAACCTGAGATTGTAGATCGGGTGGGTACCGGTGTGTCATTAGTTTCTCATCCACAACAGCTGCTAGTAATTGCGATGCTGTCCTCTGTATGTAACATGCCTTTTTCCTGTATTGTATCAGACCTGATGAAGATTCGCTAGGGTCGAAACATTGTACCTAATTGATTAAATAAATTCCTGGGAGCCGATAGTGTGCAGACTTTCCTTCCATCCTAAATGTATGTATTTTAGTTCGGCACCTGTGACTTTGTTGGGGATGTTCATGCTACCCTCTGGACTCACTGGATCAGTGGAACGTCCTATTCATCTTTATAACAATGATAGTGTTTTGGCAATTATTTGGTTATTGCACACTTGCAATAACCTCAAGGCCCACCAGTGGGCCCCAGCCCACAGGTTGGGAATGGCTTATGTAGAGCCTTGGTTCTCAAAGTGCATCGCAATAATGTTGTCATTTATATGTTGGCTATTCAAAAACTGCAGATCTACAAGCTCACAGCGAGTCACTTCGTGCCACGATGCAAGCTTCTCCTATTTTTTTTAAAAGGTTTGAAAACCACTGATGTAAATCGTATGTATAAAGAGGGACTGACTTGGGCAAAGGGCATTGCAGGTGATCTTCTGAACAGACATGCCCTCACAGAACAATCCTCCATTAAGAGGCGCTGGGTTGGTGCAGGTCCGAGACCGCTTCTGGACTCCACGCCCACACGGCACATTGCAGGATGACCATTCTGTCCACAAAGACCATCCTCCATTCACTGGAGGAGGCAGAGAGAGAGAGAGAGAGAGAAACAGTGTGAGAAAAACATAACGAAAGGTAGGTGTGCAACAGTTAAAGGTGCAGTAAGTTATATACTGTATAGTTCTTTATTACATGGCTTGGTTGAAATGCTTGATTCTGATTGGTCAATCGCTGAATTCAGATGTCTGTTATTTCTGGATAATGACTGCTCCACTCTATAACAGACCGCTGGCTAATCAAACCCTCGGAGCACCTGCTGCAACCCGCTTGATTTACTGCTGTTTCCAACATGACAGCCATGTAAACACACACACAATGTCATTTACAGCTAAAAATAATCTCTCAAAAATGTTTTTGAAAACATTTGAGCGAGAAATAGACAAAAATTGATTCTATTTGATCAACTCACTTCCTCGTTTTCCAACAGTGCTGCAGCTGGGCAGATGCTGGCCAGCGCGACACTTATGGAATACTTTTATTACCGCAAGCAAGGAAATGTCTCGTGTTGTTGTGTTTTGGGTCAATTTATTAATTTATGTATTGAGTAGCCATGTAATAAGCGGGATAATGTGTGCCTAGGTGGTCATTGTCGGGAGATAATCACCCTGACATTATCCTTTACATATATACTGTACACATTGTATAAAAATAAAGTAAGGGCGTACAACACAAATTACAATACAGTTTCCTACAACACAAATTATTTGATTACTCAACAATGTAATCGATAGAAAAATAGCTGATTTATTTATAGTTGCTGCCATAAACCAAAGAGATGGAGAAGTGGGGATAAAGAGGACGTGATAACATTGTTCCCCTTCAGATCATAAATAATAGTAAAATAAGAGCAGAAGTTCCTAATGATTATGCCTGCCGCAAGACTCTGCGAGGAAAGAATGCCAAACGGCCGGGGCAAACTCAGCACATTCAGTATGCTGCCTAGCATACACCCTCCCATAATAGCTAATTGCTGACTTCACAGTCAACAGTCATGAAAAAGCATGAGAAAGCAAAGAAGACAGACATTAAAAGGAATTGTCTGCACCGTTTCCACAGGCCGTCAGTGACTCATAATACCAGACAGGTTGAGGTGTTGTGGAAATAGTTTTCTCTGTAGTCGACCACTTAGTGCTCTGATTTAGTAACAGGTTTTAGTCTGTGCTCACTCTGACTTGAGACGCAAAGGAGGCTAAATGCTTCAGCGAGTTATCAAAGCTTGTGAACCTGTGTTTGGCTGCAAGGGCCGCTTGTGAATAAATATTGAATGAGCAACACTCCTTTTAAATGCGATTAAGATACATTGGCTTATTCTCTTTCATAAGGTACACATTGATTTTAAATGAGAGGCTGAATAATACATTCATCCAAATAATGGGGAATCTTTCTTCGCCAGAAAATGGCAAGAAGTCTCTTAATCAAGTCTCTTAATCACTTGTGTGGGGGCATGGGTAACTAAAAACAAATTGACCTCATAAGTACACTGTAAACATCCTAGCAGTTCACTGCATATTGTAGTAGTAGGCAAATGTAGTGGCTTTAAGGGTAGGGAGACTGCAGCAGTGGGATGTTGACAACAAATAGTATTGCTGTAGTAGGATGGGGGCTCGAGCCTATGCCCCCCAAGGTGGGGGCTCCTCACTGGCAGGTGAGCCAGTAGGATACAACAGCAGTGACAATAACACAAATAAAGAAATACTGTATGCTGTTATACAAACATAACAACTGGAAAGGAACCGGAAGGGGTTTTGTTGGGGGAGAGTGCATACCGAAGACTATCACAGTGGCGGTGGCACTGCGTCTCTTCGCCACAATGTTGCTGGCCAAGCAGGTGTAGTTGGCGGAGTCGGACAGACGCGCCTCGTTGATGATCAGGTTGTGGTCAGCTCGCGTGTCTACGTGATCGTCGTTGAGCGAACTCAGCAGCTCCTCATTTTTCAGCCACTCCACCTGGTTGACAGAGACAGAAGGAGAGGTTAAAGAGAGAATGACAGGAAGAGATATTTCCAAAGAGCTGTGATTTCATTTTGAGAGGGAGAGAGAGCACATCATTCAGTTCAGGGAATTATCCATAACAGGTTCTAACCTGTAACAGTATCAGCCTGAACTAAATTTACCTATGAGAAATAAATATAATACAAGATACCATGATATCACATACACCCCCATAAAATAAACGAGTAAATAAGTAAATACGGTAATAATAATAATAATTTGAACATTTAAATCATATTCTAATTTGCATTTTCTAAGAATTTGTGAGTATTTTGAACTTTGAAGGGCAGGGGGAACTTCCTATTGTACCACATCATAAACAATCCACATGCCTGTCAAATCGCATCATCATCATTCTCTCTCCAATCCTGTAGAAGACTAGCTATAGTCAGACAGAGCTCCCCAACAATACTGCAGCCATTAGGCAGTCAAGAGGAGCACTATAACCAATTACCAGCAACAGAGGGGAAAACTAATTATGAATTACAAACTTAGTGATGCTTTACTGCTCCTACTCCCTAGTACGGGGAGCTGCACCACTGCGTGCGCAAATTACATTCATGGAATGGCAGGATAGGCTGGCCCAGCAGATTTACTGGAAGAGAGCAGACACCCCTTATAATAAACAAACACACCGGCTGGATTTAAAGTAGGGTGAGAGAGAAAGCCTTCGGGCACACAAGCACTGCAATGTAAATAGAAATGACACCCAGACCTCTGGGATGATGGATTGCAGGTAAATACATAGAAATAAAAAAAAAGATAAACATAATGCACTGATCATTTTTCAAGTTTTTTCCTTTTTTCATATTGTACATACGCTGCAAACACCCATTCTGAGGGGATCACGCCCAGCTGTCTGTCCAACATATATTCACAGTCAATTTTAACAGCTATTTGACTCATTAAACAACAGATACGGTAGCAGCGAAGAGAGTTATACTGTAGTGTAGCAGAACGACTGAAGGACCGTTTTATTCCAAACAACCCCCCGTTCTGCCTCGTAGAAAACATTTGACGACAATCTTCAAAGGCTACCATATTCTGCTTCACAATTAAAAGATACCCTTTAGTGAGTGTTTCATCAGTGGCACAGCGTTTAGCCAAGTTGATAGATAAGCCGAGGAGAGAGGAGAGGAAAAGAAAGGCGAAAGTGGGGGGAGAGCGAGAGAGGGGTAGGGGGGAGGGAAGAGAACTACGGGGGAAAGACTCTAATTTCTCATGATTAAACTAATCTGTCACTGAATGGGAAGCCGGGCCAGGGTGACATAAGCGTCAGCGAGAGAGAGAGAGCGTTCTGTTCTTTGCCGCTCTCCCACTCTACCCTCTTTATGTGTTTATTTCATTTTCATCCTGGGAAATTTGCGAGTTGAAAGAGGCAATTAACGCTTGGAACAAGCCTGGCCTGTCGCTCTCCGGTGTGACTGTGTGTGTGTGTGTGTGTGTGTGTGTGTGTGTGTGTGTGTGTGAAAAGGGGAGGGGGGGTGGGGGGGTATGTACATTAGCCCTAGGGTAATGATGAAAAGATTCACCAAGCACACGGGTGGAGAGTAAGAGAGGAAGAGGCTGACGGTGAGGGACAGATAGAGAGAGAGACAAAGAGGATGAGCGATGGTGACAGATATGGTGAGAAAAAGTAGGCAATGGGAGAGAGAGAGAGAGAGAGAGAGAGAGAGAGAGAGGCAGTGGCAGAGAGGAAAAAAAGATGAAGGGACAAATACAAATTAGGCCGCTAAGCGTGTGGCAGAGGGATGTGAGAAATGAATGGGGTAATTGGCACATTTGTTTCAATTAGGCCTCGGTCATCAGTGTCACTGTTGACGGAGAGAGGAGGGGTGGGTGGCGATGTGGGTGCTCCAGGCATGGGCCCTTCATTGGGGGCCACGTCCCTGTGATTTCATTACCTGCTCTGCCAACAAGGTCACCTCCCTTAGCCCTGTGCTACTGGCCAGGTCCTCTCATCTTCTTAAGAGTGACAGTGCATGTGCATGCGCACACACACACACACACACACACACACACACACACACACACACACACACACACACACACACACACACACACACCTCATTCAGATGACACTTAGGTCGCTGATTAGATGCTGAGAAATGTTCTGCTGGTCGAGGGGCAATTAGAGGACAGAGGAGCACTGTAACGAGTGACAGTGCAGCCGTCATAAAGACTTATGAGGAGAGCGCAGATGAAGATCAAAGACCTCATCGCTGCTCCTCTACCTCTCTCTGCCACCCCACCCCCCCTCTCCTCCACCCCCCCCTGACCTGGCACCTGGCTTCAAGGTGACCCAGGCAACACTGCACTGCTGCAGCATGGCATGTAGTACACAGTAAAACCCTGAGTGTTCATTAAACCCCTTAAGACCTGAGGATTCTACGAATGCCTTCGAAATCAGTGTTTCTCACACTTTCTTTTTCTTTTCTTTTTAAACAATATGTTACTGTAATTGGGTTTTTTGGGGCATTTTTCACAAAGTTACAAGACGTGACAAAACAGACACTCTTGACACTTTTTTCCCAGGAGCGAAAAGACACACACACTTTCAAGATTTTTCTAACATGTAAAAAAAGAAAAAAGAAAAACTAAAATGACACAGCTGCTTTCCCAGTTTTAATGGGATAACAACTTAAAGCACAGTTTTGTAGTTGCCTTGTCATGACGTGTCCAATTGGTGACATAATCTTAATACGTTGATCAGAAATTGAAAACAGTCTCCTGTCTTCCATTGTACGGCGAAACAGCTCTATTTAGGACATAAATTAAAAAAGCTGATCTAAAACAAATAACATCATAAAACCGGGTTCTGCATTTTGTTTGCAAAATGTCAACTGTTGATTTTACTATTTTGAAGATTCCTAATAAATAAATTGACACAAAAAAAACAAAGGTAACTTTTGTACACGCTTTGCAAGGGATAAATTCATTTAGTATAGTAAGTAAGTATAGTAGTAAGTATATACTACAAGTTCTGTAAAGGGGAATTAGAATTACCGCTGAGTCATACTCCTGCAAAAACACGACAAGGGTCACCATCCGCTTCCGTCAAGCAAGCTGAATGGGGACAGTTACACATACACTCCACTACCTCATTAACTACCGTTGCCCTTGAGTAAAGCACTCAACACCCCTGTTCTCGGCAGAGCCACTGTCGCCAAGGCGTCTGTTAATACTGTATGTGAATCTGCATCAGTGTGAAGCAGGGTGTTGCGGTACAAAGCGTATCTGCGCTCAGTCGACATTGCCCGTGTACAAAATGTAAATGTACAAAAACAACCCTCTCAGCTCCCGATGGAGGTGTAGGCACCATGTGGGTTGCAGAACCCTTTTTTTTTTAAATTGCTGAATATCTCATCAACACAATTACACGGATTAAGCAGCGCTGACAGACAGCCAGACAGACTGAACCAGCCCCCCCTGGGACACCGCGGGAACCACCATATCAGGAGAACCGTGTTAATCCAGCAGACGGATTCTCAGCACACAATTTATCAACAACATGCACACGTTATGAAAACGCACACGCACACAGAGAAAGATATGCGATACACGTATAGTACATACTGTATGTGGGCAAATACATGACGACGACTGCACAAAATGTTGCACATACGTACTGTAGGCCACTTTCTGAAGATATCTGAGATATGCACACAATCTGGTGCACCTGTCATTTCAAACTGATGTTGCACGCACGCACGCGCACACACACACAAAGACACAGTTTGATTTTGCCACATTGGTGTATTGGGTGGGGTCTGACAGTGTTTGGATCATGTTGGAGGGCTGGTATCTCAACAGTGGATGGGTCGTGTTTGGATCTAGGGGTGGTATCTCTACAGTGTCTGGGTGATATTGGAGGGCTGGTATCTCAACAGTGGATGGGTCGTGTTTGGAGCTAGGGGTGGTATCTCTACAGTGTCTGGGTGATATTGGAGGGCTGGTATCTCAACAGTGGATGGGTCGTGTTTGGATCTAAGGGTGGTATCTCTACAGTGTCTGGGTGATATCGGAGGGCTGGTATCTCAACAGTGGATGGGTCGTGTTTGGAGCTAGGGGTGGTATCTCTACAGTGTCTGGGTGATATTGGAGGGCTGGTATCTCAACAGTGGATGGGTCGTGTTTGGAGCTAGGGGTGGTATCTCTACAGTGGCTGGGTCATATTGGAGGGCTGGTATCTCCAGCACTGCTGTTCTCTCACTCGGGAGGTTAATCAGAAATTATGGGGAACCACTAAGTGGGCCCCATGGTGGCCAGCTGCCTCCCCCAAATGCTACTGCTCCTCCCTGGAGTTATGCAGAGGCTGCATTACTATTCCAACCCGATTTGTCTCTTATGTTGGAGGAATAAATAGAGGGAGGCTCCTGGCATGGGGTGTGGAGGGGTAATTGCTTGGCTTAGTAATGAGGCTCATCATCTACGCTCTTGGAGGCTTGCTCTGACCTATGAGAAAATAACAGAGGCATACCGGCACGAGGAATGAGGAAAATAAGTGTGAATGCATGTGTGCATGGGTGTGCGTGTGGTGGTGGGGTGAGTAGGTTCCATATGTGCTCGACAGAGAAAGCAGCTTGTATTACAGTCATGTTTAGCATATCCCCCCCTCTCTTTGTGATATGTACCTACGTAGTCTACTCTGGCCAACTGAAATTACAGCAGATGACAGGGATGACATTAAAGAGCTTTCATTCAAAGAAGGTGAAATTGGCTCCTTAGTTTCGCTGATCATTTTGCACTTTCTTTCAGAGTAACCTCGTCAAAGAAAACTCATTACGCGGCGTTGCTGTCGATTTCTCTTCTGGCCAAATAAAAAAAGAGATCACTTCAGAGCACACTCTCTCTGATATCTGAGAAGTTATGAAAGTGAAACGGCTTTGAACTGAAAGCACTAGAATGGAAATTTCAAACCACCTCTTCTTACATTCTATTAAGTATGTCAAAATTGCAATCTCTGGTAAAATATGTGCATATGTTGGCATTTACAAAAACAAACCGAAAGTGAGCCCTATAAATTTCTTTATTTTTCTTCTATGTAGATGGTGAAAATTATATTCTGTAACTATCTATGTTAGAAAATGTGACCTTTAGGACATCATCTTGAAATGAAACAGGGGAAAATAAATTGCTGGTAATTCTCTTACCCAAATTGAAATAATCTTCATGATCAATGGTAATACGTATACGTTGAAAGTGAAATAATAAAACCCCCAGAAATGTTTGTGTTAAAAAAAACTCAAAATACAGTTTGGAAACTTATAACCGGAAAAACTAATTGGATGGGAAGAGAATGGCGACAAACTACATTCAGCAATGTCTTCAGTGTGACACCTCTCTTCACGCAAATGAGCCTCACCAGAGTCATGGTAAGATGCTTTAGCAGAATGTCAGACTCCCGGTTATAGAAACCGCTTTAGCCACAACGGTACGAAATTGATCCAATCCTCTGTGACTCGAGTCTCATTAGCTCGCCCTGACTTCAATGCTGACCGAGGGGGAATTTTTTTCCACACTCACTCTTCTTCACAAGAGCTGGGATGTTTATGGAAGCCATCCAAAACAAAACAAACAAAACAATCAAATAAATAAATAAACCCCCCTGGAGACTCACATCCCATTAAGACCCCCAGGAGGTGTTATATCTGCCAGCATCTGCATCCTGCAACCCCACTCTCCGAAAGCTCACAGCATCGCACTCATGTTCACAATCTCAATATTTCATCTAGGAGGTGCTCATAGAATCAACTGGACTGAGGAGGTGGGATTGCCTGGCTGGTTCGTGCTCACTTTACATTATTCACTCCCATCCTTCACGACTGGGCTCATTTGTGTTGACAAAGGACTAGACGGAGAGATTGTGATTCCATCTGCAGGCCACTTCCAACTATTTTTATACCCCACTGCAGATCCGGGAGCGCCTGAGTGACATCATTCCTCCATTTCCACAGTGAATCATTTATACAGTCCGCCGATACGGGGCTGACCTCAGCCCCGATCCGCTCCCAGGCGACGTGCATAAATTACACAGGTGTAGTTCACACTGATTTCCACAGAGTGAGAGAAGATGCAATGGCAGAGCATGTGCATTTAGGGAGTCCATTTATATAATGATACAGAACTGTTATGGATTTAAAACAGGAAAAAATAATAATTTATATTATACGGAGAACCTTGACATTATAGATTATTCCAACATTTCTTATTTATAGCCAATTCATTCGGCTAAGGTGTCAGAGCGTGATGTAAGTGTTCTCTACCAAGTATTAAAGTATTAAATATACATACATTATTTTGTATGTATATTATTTGCTGATAGCAAGTCCAGTCTGCAGACCAGGGATCCGATTATTGGACAATAGAGAACTGAATCAAAATGTTATTAAATATCATGTCCAATCAAAGATGACACATGCCACAACTGTGGCCAATCTCATTTTGTAAACATTTTGGAACTCCTGTAAATCTTTCTGCTTATTTATTTGTGTTCTCTGACCCAGTGCTATACCACGTTTCCAAATCTGTCCGAAATATACCGTATAGAAAAAAAAGGAGAGCAAGAGGGAGTGAGAGAGAGAGAGGGGGGGGGGGGAGAGAGAGCGACTTTGACTCTCAGAAATAACAGACAGATACTGTGATCCAGATACTGTCAACTCTGTGGGAGTATAAGCTCTCAGTCGCTCTCTTTGCGTGTTCAGGGGGTGGAGGTGAGTTCTGGTGGATGACTGAACAGGGGGTGGGGGGGGGGGGAGGGGGGTCGTCCTGATGTGATCTTACCCTCGCCACGGGCATTTCCCTCAGTGGGAGTATGAGCTCCTCTCTCTCATTCAATGTGTTGTGGTGTGTGTGTGTGTGTGTGTGTGTGTGTGCGTGCAAGCGTGAATGCATGTGCATGCGTGTTGTGAGCACGTGAGAGAGAGAGAGAGAGAGAGAGAGAGAGAGAGAGAGAGAGAGAGAGAGAGAGAGAGAGAGAGAGAAAGAGGTGCCAACCTGGTATGCTATTATCTCTATATGCACTCCCTCTGATCAAGATCTTTCACACTCTGTAGGAGTGAAAGCCCCTCTCAGTGTGTGTGTGTGTGTGTGTGTGTGTGTGTGTGTGTGTGCGTGCCCTCGCGCATGCATGCGTGCGTGCCATTAATGGTGTGGAGTGAAGGTGATGCTGTCAGCACCAAGTATAAGCCGTGCCTGTGCTGTGCTTGTGCATGCGTGCAATGTGTTTGTGAGAGAGTTGGAGATGGGGAGAGCGTTGGCCTGGCTCTGGTCTTACCTCTGCAGCAGGTATTCCCTCTGGGGGACGGCAGTGTAGGACGATCATCCCCATGATGGGAACCTCCTTACCCTGAGGGTCCTGCTCAAAGTTTTTCCTCAGGTCTGCATGGGGAGAGGTGATAAGGAGGAGAGCAGTCAAATGTCAGGCACTATGGCTACTGCTTTCAGTAAAAATCCTCAATGTTAATCTAACTCTGGGAGTTTACAAATTATAACCAATTGGTTCCTTTTGGTTATATTTGCACACACTCACAGTTTCAAGTGGATGGATTACACCTGAGGATTTTACTGTGTACATTTGTGCTCAAACTTGTGCTGCCTGCCCCTGGGTTTGAACCGAACAACCTTGAAAAGCCTCCAAAACCATGTCGGATATGAAAGCGAGAGGCACCCAGGAACCGTGTGCTCACTGATCTGTTGACGGGGTAGACTCGAGGATGTAGTGTCTGCCAGGATTGTACTGATCTTCCTGGATAGTTGGGTTGCATCCAACAGTGAATCAATCTATTTTCACCCCTCTAAGAGATCATGTTCTCCTGTGGTTTATTGTACATTTTGGTAGCTGGTACTTCGAGTGATATGTGTGGTATATGACAGCTCTTGGACTTTTGTATTTTGCACAGTCTTTTGACATTTGCCCACACTACATGTTTTGGAGTGTAATAGCCAGTTAGGACGTCTTTGTGGATTGCACTGACAATCCTGAACCGGAACCCAATAGTGACTCTGTGAGTCTCAGTGACTCATAAATTGCACAAAATGTGTCCCTTTTGCACTGGATGTGAGTTGGTACTCACAGCTACATTCTTCACAATATTGTGTGTGTATGTGTGTGTGTGTGTGTGTGTGTGTGTGTGTGTGCGCGCGTGCGCGCATGCGTATGTACGAGTCATTTTTGCCCTTTCATGAAGTGAATAGGATAATCAGTTTTTTTTTTGTTGCTACATGGTCTTAGACAAAGAGTGCAGGGCAGGCTCCATCTTCCCTCCTTTGGCTTAACCTAATTAATTAATTACTTCTTTTTTTAAGAAGGCCTGATTAATTTGTTATATGACTATCATAATTGGTGGGGAGGGTCAGAGCCATATAGGAAGAGGATTGAGAAGACAAATCAACTGATAATGCAACTTGCAATAAAATAAAAGTAGGCTGACTATTAATGTTACATGCGTAGGCATATGGGACTGACCTTCATGAAATAAAATGTATGGATTTGATTTAAGAAAAAATAAAGTCTAAATAACAACATAAGGCGACTGAACAGTCGGCTATCATCAGACTGCTGTACAAGGCTTTAACACCGCCTATCACAGGGACAGAGCATTCTGATGCACCGCCATTCCGACTACGTGGCTTCCGCGTGCAGTTAGGATTAGGGGCAGGCGAGTCAGAATGGTGGTGTGTCGGAATAGCGGGCATGTAACCGCCTGTCACCAGGCTGGCAAAGTCGAAAGGGAGCCGTCACTGTGACCCATTGGTATCTACAGACCCGCTTTGAAGCCACTTTGTCGGCAAATTCAAATCTTGGAAATTCCGTCGCCGAAAATGTTCTTGTTCCATATCAAGAGGCCGCCTGGGCCTGCCACAGTGGAACACTTTCCTTTAATGGACTGTTTTTTGTTGTATTACCTCCTTCATGTGGACAGTTCAGTTCACCTATGAGATCTACCTATCTACCTTGTGAATTGTCAGAGTCTTATGCGGATACTATATATGTGTAATACATGCAGATTTTGTTTTATTTTTATATTTTGCTCCTTGCTTTTAACTTATTTACTGAAAAAGATTTATATATATGGAGTCTTATGGACCTTGCATGAAAACAAATTTCACCCACTGAATTACGCATGTAAACCTGTGATGTGACAGATAAAACTGATACCGATTGGACTATTTACAAAAATCAAATAGATTTGCTGAACAAGTATGGGTCATCTATCTAACCAACCAAAGTGGTATGTTCTGTCTGTGGACCACTGATCTCCACTGCATTTCAGTAACCTACTCTATAATGTGGTGCATGCACCCTCAACAGTACACACAGCAGGCACCGCTGTCCATGGTGCTGAATTACATACAGTCCACACCAGGTGGCTGTGGTGACCATGACACACAATAATATCATAATCCAGGCATATCTATCTGTGCACGCAATTGTCAGCAGTACATGTATCGAAGGCTTAGACTTCTCTAGCCTACGCCTGATAATAATAGCAATTTGATATGATTGTGTTGTATTTTTATTATAAATACTGATTTCTCTGTTTCTTGGTGGATTATGACTCAAGTGGCTTGTAGAGTATGCTCATGGGTGCACATAATTATTTTGGGCTAGTTCTCAGCACCTGGAGATGTAGCTTGGTACGCACATGAATTATGCTGCGTTCACACGGGCAGATGCAATAGATACAAAGTTCCACAGACAGTGGCTGTTTTATCTTTTAAGCAGCAGGAGGATGTTTGTTAGCAGCTCAAGCACTGAAACGTTCCAATGCAGATGCAATGAATTACTCACCTAATGCTGCTCGTTCCATGTTTAAGTAATTCCAAAGTGTGTACATTGCTTAGGTCATAATTATACGCATGCTTTTCATATCGTAAATATGGTCGCTAACGTGGGTTACTTGTAGGACGTTGGAATGTTGTGTCAGGATTCTCTAAAGTCCTGTCTCAGCTGTTGGTACTCTAAAGTCCTGTCTCAGCTGTTGGTACTCTAAAGTCCTGTCTCAGCTGTTGGTACTCTAAAGTCCTGTCTCAGCTGTTGGTACTCTAATGTCCTGCCTCAGCTGTTGGTACTCTAAAGTCCTGTCTCAGCTGTTGGTACTCTAAAGTCCTGTCTCAGCTGTTGGTACTCTAAAGTCCTGTCTCAGCTGTTGGTACTCTAAAGTCCTGTCTCAGCTGTTGGTACTCTAAAGTCCTGTCTCAGCTGTTGGTACTCTAAAGTCCTGTCTCAGCTGTTGGTACTCTAAAGTCCTGTCTCAGCTGTTGGTACTCTAAAGTCCTGTCTCAGCTGTTGGTACTCTAAAGTCCTGTCTCAGCTGTTGGTACTCTAAAGTCCTGTCTCAGCTGTTGGTACTCTAAAGTCCTGTCTCAGCTGTTGGTACTCTAAAGTCCTGTCTCAGCTGTTGGTACTCTAAAGTCCTGTCTCAGCTGTTGGTACTCAAAGCGCCTTGCATCTCGCCTTTGATCTGCCATGCATCAAACATTTTGATGACACATGCGCAGTTATGTTACAGTAGAGTATGCACTACTACTACTGTAGTCTATTTGTCACACGTTTTGCACTGGAAGTGTATGTACATTGTGAGCATAGAATAAATAATAATCCAATTATTTTCTTTCTTTATATTATGTTGTGATAAGACAAGTCATGTATCATGTAATAAGATGTATATAATCTAAAATATGAAATAGGGTGCTACCACACTAACAGGCAATGCGGACAGTGGCCTTCCGGCTTTTGGATGTGCCCAGATGACTCCAGGCAACACACAGGCACCAGTAGTCCTCAGGTCCATGGAAGTCCTCCACCTGCTGTCTTGATACGTTGATCATCACCTCACGCACCTTCAGGCCTGCAACAATAGACAAGAGTGTGACAGTTAGTGGACTGAGGGTTCCGTCAAGTATCACATGCCTTACGGTAAAAAGCAGTGGTAAGCTTTAACTGGAAAGTGCCGCGTCGGTTAAGTGCGGGACCTTTAAAGGATCCTTCAATCAATATCTCGATATCTCTACAGGCTTGCATCAGTGATCAATGGGTTTAACAGGATTAGCTATGTGAGTTCTTCAGGGGCCTGACACACTTCTCAAATCGGTGGGTTTTCCTCACCAGCCAGAGAAAGAAAGCGCATTGCTGATGAAATCTGCGACAGTGCTGGCGGCTCTCAAGGGACCTTGATGGCATGCATCGAATGCTCAATATTGCTAACAAGAGGAAAGCTAAATCATCCATAGACACACTCCCATTAATAATTTGGACTGGACTAAAACACATCAAATAGCATACTGTATGTGCTATGTGATGTGTGCCTGGGAAGAGAGTGACATGGACACAATATATGACACGTTGTGTAACCACACAGACGGCGTGCGAGCACAGCACATTCCAGGGCGCTCTGATTATATTGGATCTGTTGAGAAAAAAGCAGGCCTCTATCTCTCTCTCTCTCTCTCTCTCTCCCTGTTTGAAAATCCTCTTAGGCAACATGCTGCAAGTCCACGGCTGAGAAATCTTTGCAGCCCTGTCGCACGCCTTTAGATCGCTATACAGGGCCCATTTTATTAAATGTGAGTCATGGGCTTATGGTCTCTGGCATGTGTTCTCAGCAGAGGAGCCTCTGTAGCCCTTAGGGTCCTATAGCAATGGCGGGATTAAAGGCAAATGCATGTGCAGTGTGCTGCAGACAGAAAGACCAATTTAAGGAAAAGAAAAGGAAAAAAGAAAAAAGAAAATAACACCCCCGTCCCCCCAACTCCCTGTTGTATACAACAAGGCAGACACACACACATCTGAATATTGTACACACATAAATACACACATAGGCATGCACAGAGATGTGCCGATGCCCGACACGCACACAAATGCAGGCACACGTCACACACATGTGCACATGCATTCACATAGGGCTGTGCTCATGAAAACACACACACGCACGCACGCACGCACGCACGCACGCACGGTTCTTGTGCCACCATATTCTCGATGATGACACTGTGTTCTGACATGCTCTTAATAAGTCAAACAGCCACATGCAGCGAGTGCACAGCTTGTGAAGAGCAGGAGCCGTCGACATCGGAGCGAATGCTAATTAAACCTGACTGAGAAGCAGCAGCAGGGGCGTGGCCAACACAATCACCGTTACGCCGTTCACAACGCCACGGAGGAAATGTGAGAACACCGTGTGGCAGGTGGACGCCCCCCCACAGGTCTCTGCTAACGCCCATTTATACTGTGCTGCCGCACAGCGGAAACAACCCATCTGCAAACTCACAACGCTTTGTGGACTATTTTTGGCATGCAACATCATTGTACGCCGACACATTCATTAATCACTTAAACCCCAGCATCTGAATTCTGGGAAAAACTCTTGCGGAAAATAGCAGAGCGACAAGTTCACACACAGTTGATCGGCTATTTTCAGCAAAGATATTCAATGTACAGCCAAAACAGAAAAGTCACTATAGACTACTATAAAGCTGTAGTTGAATCAAAAGTACAGATACTCAAAATACACAGTACAGTACTCAAGTAAATGTACTACATTACTGTCCACTACTGCTCTTTTGGGTGGGAGGATGGATGGGTGGGTGGGTGGGTGGATGGATGGATGGGTGGGTGGGTGGGTGGATGGATGGGTGGGTGGGTGGATGGATGGGTGGATGGGTGGGTGGGTGGGTGGGTGGGTGGATGGATGGGTGGATGGATGGATGGGTGGGTGGATGGGTGGGTGGATGTATGGGTGGGTGGGTGGATGGGTGGGTGGATGGATGGGTGGGTGGGTGGATGGATGGGTGGGTGGGTGGATGGATGGGTGGATGGATGGATGGGTGGATGGATGGGTGGGTGGGTGGGTGGGTGGGTGGATGGATGGGTGGGTGGGTGGGTGGCTGGATGGATGGGTGGGTGGGTGGATGGATGGGTGGGTGGTTGGATGGGTGGATGGATGGATGGGTGGGTGGGTGGATGGATGGGTGGGTGGATGGATGGGTGGGTGGGTGGGTGGTCGATGCATCCCTGCAACAGAGAGAGCGAGAGATGCAAGCAATATTATAATACATACGTTGCAGAGGTGATGAGGAGACGTCTGTTTATTCTGTGTGTGTGTGTGTGTTGTATTGCTCTTTCTGCTTTGGCAATGTAAACGTATGTTTTCTCATGCCAATAAAGCCCTTTGAATTGAAATTGAATTGAATTGAATTGTGTGTGGGGGGGGTGTTTGTGCGCGTCTGTGTGTGTGTGTGTGCGTGCGTGCGTGTGTGTGTGCGTGCATGTGCGCGCGAGCGTGTGTGTGTGTGAGTGAGAGACAGCAGAGAAAATAATGACTAATGACGCTTTACGATTGTGGGCTGCTGTTTGTGAGAACGAGAAAGAGAGAGAGAGAGAAAATAGAGAGATAGAGGGGGAGATAGAACGAGAGAACAATAGGAAGAGATTGCTGTACTGTGTGAGTGATAGAGCGAACTAGAGACAATAACTATGCCAGAGAGAGAGAGAGATTGAGAAGAGGGCGGAACAGTGCGAGAGAAATTTGAGAAAAACCAAGCCGCCGAGAGACAAAAATGGAGACAAGAGACGGAGAATGTAAGTTAAACAGAGGTATAGAAAACCAGAGATAGCGAGGGAAAGAAGAGAGACGACAGCCAGATTGAGAGATTGAAAAAAAAGAGAGGGAGACAGCGAGAGTAATATGCTAATGAGAGACGAGAAAGTGGTGGTGATATCTGCCGGCAGGCAGAGCAGCACACATGCATACACATCTCCTGAAGTCCAAACAATCCTTGACAGGTGGCAACGCCCCAGAGAGAGAGAGAGAGAGAGGAGAGAGAGAGAGAGGAGAGAGAGAGAGAGGAGAGCTGCCACAGTGTCGCCTGTCAGCCCTATTTGTTTACAGCAAGCACACTGTTGACGGGCCTTATTAGACGACAACTACTTGATCCGTTCCTCCCACCAATCCCATCCTCACTCTCCAAGTTCCACTTGACAAATGCAAAACAAAAAAAGAGAGACAAAATGTGTATGAGTATCAACAATTGTCTGGATGAGAAATTGAGATAGCCATCGGTGGTTGTAGTGGTTCAGACACTTGTGGAACCACATGCCCCCGCTGGCTTTACACTGAATCCTGCAAGATCCTTCCATTTTACTGCTGTCCAAATCAATGCAGAAAAAAGGACTGCCAGTCACCACCCGCTCGCTACCTGTACGTAAATCTAGTTTAGCATCCTCCATCGTCAGATATCACATGTTCCTTTATGTTAAACCAAACTAGAACTAAAACAGAAACTGCATGACAGGCAAAGCAGTGATGATCACCACTTAAATGTTGAATCCAGCCGGTATGATCAGAGTAAAAATGCTCCCGGTCCTGCGTTCAACATAGCAGATTGGAGGTTATATGCAAAATGTTTGCCAGGAGATATGTAGAAAAACCATGTCCCCATCCGGTCAATTGTTAACACCACTAGGGACGAGTAGGATAAAAGCACAATTATGGATAAAAAAAATATGTGTATGTTGTTTCCCAAGTTTGCCAAGTTTTGTCGTTTCCCAGGGCAACTGTTATACATACTGTTTGTTGCTAGTCTCACATCTAGAGTTCGAGCCACTACGCGGCCCTCACACCTACGTTTTTTGTGTATACCTGTATATGGAACTGATTGATTTTTTTGCGCTCATGCCATGACAACACATTGAGGTTAGACAACACACTCCATATTTGGACTATAGTATGCTGCCCTGGGGGGCTCCTGTATTCAGGGGGAGAGAAGTAGAAGACCGGACGTCCAGTACCCAATCACACACAATTATATAGTATATAATAGGGCTCATAAGACTTGCATGATGGAGGTGGATTCAAACGATCATATAGACTAGTAACTACCTGAGACACTCAAACTAACGTTAGAGATGCAGCTCCAATCATGTTTTTTGAGGAGTAAAGGCCTATTCATAGTCTGGATTCTTGGTGGTGAGGTGACCACCGCTCCGGTGGTGAGCTGGCCACCGGAGCTGAAATAACGTTGAGCGGTGGTGAGTAAAAACAGAGAGAAGGGCTGGAGCGGTGGCGGTGGTTTGCTCTTCACCATGGCTCATGACGTCATGTTGTTGAAGACGTGTGCTCTCTCTCTCTTCTCCTCCCCCCCCCTCCCTCCCTGGGGTGTGTGTGGGGGCCATGGTGGGAGATTAGTTGCGCTGCCCTCGACAGTGAAATATACTTCTCCAATAGCGGTGCAGAACCAAGAGTTAATTCTTTTGGATGTAAACTGCGCAGCTTTTTTTATCGGATTTGCGGATCTGTGAATTTTGCACGGCCGATCCGATTTGGATCAGTGATCGGCCGATCGGCCACCAATCGATCGGCGCATCTCTAAACTTGACTTATGAACATCATAACAAAAACAGCTTAATCAGAAAATGCTTAAAGGCACAATAAACCACCACAGATCAAAAAACAAGACAAAGGTAACACATCAAACTTGAAGTTATGAAATGTTAATACATTTCCCTATAGCAACCACTCTTGACCTGTTTTCCCCTACCAGACAAAAAAAACAAACATTACTGCCTACTCACGCCCACCTTCTGAGCATAAGCACGCAGAACGATCAACTACAGCATGAAATAATGATTTTTATTTTCTTCTTCCAGGCTATTTTATGTGATGGATTATTGGAAGAAGCACAGAGGCTGCAAATCTTCATTATTTCACAAGAAAAAAGGTATTCATCACAAAAAACATATAATACATTTATGCATTAGATATATATATTTTTTTTCATGTTCCATAAATCTTTTTGTGACCTCCGAGGTTGTCTGGACCAAGGGTAGAATGAGAGCAACCATGCCTAGATTACCAACAAGACCTGCATCCACACAGGTCCCAAAAGTCTCATGTTTCATTCAATTGTGCAGCCGTAACATGGGAAGTTAGGTGTTCAGTGTCTTGCTCAAAGGAGCCACTGCAGCCTATAGCGTAGACTGGACATAGTTTCTTCTCAAAGGAGCCACTGCAGCCTATAGCGTAGACTGGACATAGTTTCTGCTCAAAGGAGCCACTGCAGCCTATAGCGTAGACTGGACATAGTTTCTGCTCAAAGGAGCCACTGCAGCCTATAGCGTAGACTGGACATAGTTTCTGCTCAAAGGAGCCACTGCAGCCTATTGCGTAGACTACTGGACATAGTTTATTTTTCACTCAATCAGTATTCTAACGCCGGGGCTCCACCGGACGCATTGTGTCTCTGTTGCGTAAAAGAACTAACCGGGGCAATTTTAATTTAATGCAACGCAACACGGGCAGTGGAGCCACCCTTCATTGATTAAAAAGGGAACATTCCCTGACGGTGACGGAGACGCGACGCTGACACGCCCGGTGGAGCCCCGGTGTTACTTGTTAAGTCATGGCCTTCAAGCCTGATCTTCACACGTTCACCTGTTTGCCCTTCTAACCAAAGCAGTCTATATGATGAAAGTTTAAAAGGGGACCTTTCTTTTGATCCTACCATTCTGTTTCCCCTAGACAGCATGCAATTACACGTAGCATGCCAAACTTTCCCACCATTTCTTCTAGCAGAAAATGTCCCTCTCCATGTATAGTACCTCTATGCCTCACTATGCTTGATTGCACTTTCACACCACCATTTTATTCTCCTTTCAGGCAACAAGACAGCCATCCCCTCCACGCCTCCCCAGATCCAACTAGTCTAGGCACAGCTTAAGTGCACAATCTGCTAGCTATGTCATTGCATATTCATTCCATTCCATATCCTGCTCATTTTTAAGTAAACCTTTGATCTTGAACAATGAAAGACCAAAATAGTCAAGTAATGGCTAGTTCCTGCTATAGCGCTCTGTGGAGTCAAAATAATTAAGAGTTAATGTAGACCTCATGGTGCTTAGAATAATGGCACATCATTAAATGGATTTCTACAATGACCTGTAGCTGTAGCAGCCTCTTATTTAGGGCACACTCTCCCATAGTCAAGTCCACCAATTATCCCATACAATGATCACAGAGAGGTAGCTTTTATACTCATTCCATTACAAAAGACCACCCAAGGAATCCAGCAGAGCATCACAGCACTTAGTTACTTATACTCTAGCCGAGGTGTGTGTGTGTGTGTGTGTGTGTGTGTGAGTGAGTGAGTGAGTGAGTGAGTGAGTGAGTGCGTGCGTGCGTGAGTGCGTGAGTGAGTGCGTGCGTGCGTGCGTGCGTGCGTGCGTGCGTGCGTGCGTGCGTGCGTGCGTGTCCGTGCGGGGTACAGGTCCGTGAGCTGTGTTTGTGCTCGTTTGTTGGTGCTTGCTTTCATGCGTGTACTATACACCGTACAAGCAAACAGCCATGCGTTCTTGTGCATGCATGTTCTGTTATGATACACAATTCAATGATAACTGTTCTGCATGTTCTGTTATGATACACAATTCAATGATAACTGCGCCGGTCAGGTTTTTTGGGACAGATCCGGATCACTGATTGTTTTTCCCACGATCGGCCGATACCGATCATTTGCGCAAAATAATTATACGTCAAAACTGTTCCTGTGGGTGTGGGGAGGAAGGGGAGAATGTTTAGGCCTGTCACAAAGATGCAAAACTATATTATGCTATATATCTGATTGACTTTTATACCACTTAAATGGTATAAAAGATCGGTTTCTCCAGATCGGTTGACTTGCCGATCACCGATTGAGTCATTTGGAGCGAACGGGCAATCACCGATCGGTGGCCGATTGATCGGAGCACCTCTAATAACTGGATGCATAAATAAGAGGTCTCTTCTGAATCTAAGAAAAATATAATTCTCTCCATTAACATGAAAGATGGATATCCCCTTGCAAGTGTTTCGAATAGAATAGATTAAATAGATAAAAAATAAAAGACTCTAAAAGCTCCACAAGCAGCTATTAAGACCACAGGCCGTCCTTACACCCACCTGGAAACGGCATGGCCGAAGAGTGGCAGTAGAGCAAAATACATACAAATATCATAAAAATAAAAAATATTTTTGCTATTGTGCTATCTAGATTCTAGACAGATCATGGGGTTCCTGAAATAGTTAGGGTGGCAATCGGCTCACTTGTGTGCTGTCAACATGAGGTTAATAGCAGAAGATAACACTAGAAGCGTACTGGGGGCACTACACTTATTGTAAATCTCACTCCGTACCACATTAGCATAGAATCATTGTCATCCTCATTATGTCTGCTCCAGCTAGCCTACATTACAAGACTAAGGGCTGTGGTTACACAAGTCCCGTGATGAAACAAGAGTCATGGATATAGTGCTGTTCTGAAAAAGAAAATCCTTGCAGCAGCAGCACTGATGTTGCCCAAGATTCTTTCAAAATGAATTCCAAAACCAGAGATGATTTTACTTGGTCTGTGTCCATATAACAACACAACTGGCATGCACACGCACACGCACACACACACACACACACACACACACACACACACACACACACACACACACACACACACACACGCCCATTAGACTCCATTTCGCCTATCCTTTTGGAAGTAATTCGATAGTAAGACGTTTTTATTCCCCTCCCCAAAAGGGAACTTTTATCTCTCAACTCCATTAGGCCCCATGCCCATGCACTTTTCAGCACTGTAAGGTGAGACAGTCCATACCCGCAGCTACATCTCTCCTTAAAATTATACCAAATTTCTGTCCAGCAAAAATGAAGTCAAGCCAGACAAAACAAGTAATATACAGCTAGCTTACAGTCTGCCATTGCATTGCTGAGACACAAAGAACAAATATATGACAGTGCAGCAGTTAACATGGTACATTATAGGAAGCTGCCCTCCCAATCCAATTAAAAGTCCTGTTTGGTCATGAACATAAAATACTGAGCTATTGTTGTTATTCGGTTTCTGGTCTGGTAGTGGGTTACCTGTTGATTGATACATTGTGCCTACCCCGAGGTATGCAGTATGCTGGAGGGAAAAGTCTCCAATAACCCCAGCATTTTGTTTTATGGCACAGTGGTGTTTTGAGGTGATTTGGGGCTTTACTTCCACAGTGGTGTTTCTGCAAAAAGATTTCTCTGCTGATATGTGATAAAGAGTTTCATAAATACCAGGACTATACTGTACTGTACATATTTTTGCACTTCTGAGGGGGAGCTGGTTAAATGATACTGCAATTACAGTGATTTTCTAGAGAAGTGGTCCAGTAGAGGATTTTCTGCAGTAATTGTGTAAAGGTTAATGAAGAGGGACTGGTTGAATTCATTAAGGGGGAATTTTCTTAACTACTACCCAAAGTAGCTGACATAAAGGCTCACAACACATTCAGAATCAGAATCAGCTTTATTGTCACATCACAGTTTTACTGTGAATAAAATATAATAACTCAGCTTCAGCAGAAAAGAGTATACATTTCACTGCAACACGCGGGCCTACATGAGCATTGTGGCAATCCGTTTGGATCTGAGAGAGAAGCAGTTCTGTGCGCCGTGCGGTGTGTGTATGTGACATGGAACGGTGAGCTACAGAACACAGTCAAAACCCGGACAGGATTTCCTGGATTTACAGGTCGGTCACGAGAACAGCGATGGGTCTGTGTGTGTGTGTGTGAGAGAGAAAAACGTCTGTGAGTCCGACCAATACACAAGACCCCCGGAGGGAATGCATTGCAGACAACTTGGGCGTCTGCGGATTAAATCGCATTAACCACACTGTACATAATTTGGTGTTCATATAGTCAAACTGGTAACTTATACAATAATTGGGGTCATGGGGTGGTTGTATTTTGTCCCCCTGCTCTTAACAATTGAGACATTTAAATTGTGTCATGTCTCACCTAGACACAGAATCTGACAGGCTCTATTAGCTCTATGGTAAAAATGTAAGCACTAAAGCATTGCGCAGGAAACTGGGTTCAAATCCGAGGTACTGTATAAGAGGAAAGGTGCATAGTGCTGCTTTAATGTGGTTGACAATTTCTTCAGTCGCGCGCACACACACACACACACACACACACACACACACACACACACACACACACACACACACACACACACACACACACACACACACACACACACACAAGTGACAAAAACACCTTTACAGCAACACAGAGTTAAATTGACACACATGATTGGTGTTAATGATGGTGGATTCTGACTGAAAGTCTCTCTCTCTCCCATAAATTGGGGGTCTGGTCGCATAGAAATTGAACCTGATGTCTTGATGAATTCTTGATTCTGGCTTCAGTCTGCCCATGGCGCTTTTGACTTCCACAATTAAAGTTAAAGCAGCTATAATATGAATTATTAATATCATATTGTCTATGTCCCTCAAACTTATTTCAAATGGTTTGAGCCTCAATCACCACTCTAGTACATGGCATTTATTTTTTGCTTCTGAAGCTGTTTTAGCTGTAGTACCACAATGTTCTGAGGTGGGGGTGCTGATATGGATTATTTAATATTTTAGTCATTATAATACTGATCCTAGATAAACACAGGCTTGTTTCCATTCCATGCCAGCTTGAAAAATCAACAATGGCAGACATTGTAAACAAAGTGTAAATGCAAATTTGGAATTGAAGACTGAAGAGAGGGAAGGGCCTTTCTTTGCCCCACCTCTCTCCCTTTGTTTATATTGTGTTTAGGATCCAAGATGGCTGCAGCACCAGGAGGGGGTGGGGCGGAGGTGAGCGGGCGGGGTCGACACTCGACATATGACCTTACTGGGCTGCATTCAAGACACTTGCCTTGTGTCTGACACCTGACTTGTGTCTGAACACAGCTTTGATGGATTGTTCTGCCCCCTCCCCCCCATAAAACAAAATGTTTGGTCAAACCATATGGGCTTCCATTGGAAATGCATTGGAGTGGCCATTAAACACAGACACAAGACAAATGCAAGACAGGTGTCTTGAATTTGTGAATGCAGCCCAGTAAGGGCATATGTCGACCCCGCCCGCTCACCTCCACCCCACCCCCTCCAGGTGCTGTGGCCATCTTGGATCCTAAAACACAATATAAACAAAGGGAGAGAGGTGGGGCCGAGAAAGGCCCTTATTATACAAAATACGACAAATACGACCAAATCAGTTGAGCTGTTCCTCAGAGCAATTTCCATAAAAGCCCTATATGATGAGAAATCCTGATTGTTCAAAATTGCAATTTTGTGGGGATAGAAAATACACATGGGTTCTAATTTTTTTTATATTGTAGGTCCTTTAAATATTTCAAAAAGTAGAAAACATTATGTGGAAGATGTTTAAATACTTCTCTGGTCTACTGGTAGTGTGCACATAAGAAATCTGGAGCTGATTGATCCAGTGGTTTTTGAGATTAGCTCTGGACACACACAGGCCGGCTTGACTCACGCCGTTTAAATCGAATCATGTGGATTGCATGTGGCCATTTCATGTACTGTAGCTATGACGACAAGGTTTCAGCCCGATGTGAATCACATTGACTTAATGTGTGTGTTTGTGTATCCCTGGACTTCTGTGTGCATGTGCCAGTTTTGTTGCTATTATGGACACAGACAGACCAAGTAAAAGCATCTGTTTCCTTTTTATTTTTCTTCTTTTTTTGGGTAGAGGGGGTCTATACAAATGTAATGTCATATTTGTCCTAGTGATGACATCACGTCCCAATGCTCTTCCATGTATTCACTGTCCCAATTTGTCTCCATAGCTTATGTAATCGACAGTTCTTTTTGTGACATTTCTTACATGCGCACAACCCAAAAACATTGTCAAAACGTGCCCCAGACAGACAGATTGTGGTATGCAATGTAGAAGAGTGTCTCAGAGCCACTGGTTATAGACCAAAAGCCTATTGGTCATTGGTTAAAAGTACAGTACCATTTCTTATGTCATGGAAAAGAAACCTATTAAACCACCAAAAAAACATTGCCCAGCACTAACTCTCTAGTACAAAGTATGTATCAGACACACAACCTGACAGGCTTTGCGGTGGTAAAAATGGACATAAAAATAAAGAAATAAACAAACAACTTGACTCAAGCATCAATATACGTCTGACGGCTATGAAGGCCTTTAAAGCCAAAACCGCTGAGTCATCAAACACAACAAAAGGCTCTATCCTGTGTCATAAAAACATCCAGAACTTTACAACCTACAGCACAACACAGTACAGGCCTGCTGGCAAACATGCAGTAAGGTGAAATAAAATTGTCTATGAAGACAAAGTTATAGCCTACCCCTGTGGAGACTGTAGTGGTGGTAGGTAGGAGTGTGTGTGTGTGTGTGTGTGTGTGTGTGTGTGTGTGTGTGTGTGTGTGTGTGCACATACAGTACGTGTGTGTGTTTGCACGAGGTGTATACAGTATGTGTGAATTGTGCATGTGAGGTGTATAGTGTCCAGGCCACATTCAGTTAACAACCCCATTAACCGACTCACAAAACAGCCCTGGGGCAAAGATAACATCAATTCTAGCTTTAGTGGCCATTACACTGTGGCCCCAACCATGCACCTCTACTGAGCTACAGTATACACAATACAGTGTGTGTGTGTGTGTGTGTGTGTGTGTGTGTGTGTGTGTGTGTGTGTGTGTGTGTGTGTGTGCGCGCATGCATGTGTGCATGGCTGCGTGCGTATGTATACTGTGAATATATAGTTTGTGCAAAATCTAATAACATGGTAAGTCTTCACACCACCAAAGTGAATTTGATTAGTCTTGGCTCCTGTTTGACCGTGTTTGGGGCCGAGTAATGTATTGATGCTTGAGTACCAAATCACCACAAATGGAAAAGAAAAGGCCTAAGCATTAAGTAATCAGGTGCCTGATTTAAGAAACGAAAATTACAACTGCCACTGCTCCAAGGCTTCCAGGCAGGTGAAGACTGGAAACCTCTATAGGTTCAGATCTTCCTCATCCATGGACCCATATTGCACACACAAGCACGTGCAAATGCAGATATTCAGTAAATTAATGAGCGCGCACGCGCGCACACACACACACACACACACACACACACACACACACACACACACACACACACACACACACACACACACACACACACACACACACACACACACACACACACACACACACACACACACACACACACACACACACACACACACACACACACACACACACACACACACACACACACACACACACACACACACACGGTCATGCCTCCCATTTCTGGAGGTGAAAGTGAGCACTGTTTGCTGTTCACCAATGATAACATTCACACTTCACAGATGTTCGTAAGAAAGGTCAATGGTTTCGTTTTCCCTCTGTTCCATGGCAGGCATGTATTGACTATCACAAGTCTATAGTGGGACCAGTTTTTGTGTGCAACACAGAATAGCCATATTCCTCCAAGGGAGGCTTAACTCGCTCAATTAAAAACACATAAAAGACAACAGATGAATCCTAATAGCATAAACACTCCTCCACGTTTCAGGACAAACCAGGGATAAGCTGTATTCCCCTCCCAGTGGAGCCAGGTGGATCTTGATTTCATCTCACATTCCCAGGTTGCAAGCAGTAATCACGATTAGGGGATGTTGCCCAGAGAGGCAGTGAGATGAGTGACGGCAGGCATATGGGAGGGTGGGGAGCCGTTTTTCACAAAATCTCCCAGGAGATTACTCTGCTATTCCCCCCCCCACCATACATACAGTACACACAAACACAAATATACCAACACACATTCTCTCCCTCCCGGCAACTGTCGCTTGCTGTCTTGCTGTGTGCTTCTCAAATTGTGTAACAATGGCAGGTTCAGATGCCGCTATTAATGAAGTACCACTGCACTACTATTCCACTGCTGCTCCACCTGCAGAGGAATTGTTTAAAGGATGAATTAAGTGAGTCACTTTTCAGTCATCATAAGAATTATAAATTATGATACAATGTGCAATATCTACAGATAAGATTTTTGCGGATAACAATATGCTCTATATTATAATTATGGGTTGCAGTGGCTGCACTACAGGAGAACAGAGCTGAGGGGAGATGGAGATTGGGGGTTTGAGAAAGAACCATATTAGGAAAACAAGCTATGTTTATGCATAAAGAGAAGACTGATTATGTTGACATGCACACAGTAATCTCATTATTGCCCTTACTTTGATGATGAGAATCGCAAGATTAAGCTGTTTGCATGCATAACAGAAGGTTTGTTAATACTCCTGTTTGCATTCAGCCTTGCATGCGGCGATTACGAACTGAATTATGTGCCTGAGCCCCTATAGACTAGAAGCAACATCAATCATTTCCCTCCTGTCATAAACAGACGTTTTATTCCCCCTTTCATAGTTCTGTCACTCCCAGGTAACCTTCTGATTTATGTTGCATTGAAACAAAAGGGCATCTAGGCTGTATAAACATAGGCGGTAGCTATACAAATTAACATCAGCAACCCGTGAATAGATGGACACAACGTGAGAATTGTGCCCAAATAACCCTATGGAAATTAGACCAATATTGCAGTTACATCTTACTGTAGTGTGCAGTACTAAAGCAAGAGGAGAGAGGGAAGAGGGCGACTCCAAATGGTAGCAATTATTGCTACCACAATAAAGGAGGACTTTTACTATAGTCAAAACTGTTACCTCTTTTTGTGAGGTAATAACGAACTGATATAGGATAAATAATACAAATATTATTATTGCTATACTGTACTTTACATCTTCATCACAGTGTTAATAGACTGAAAGTGACTTTTATGAATAGTATACAAGTAATGACAATAAAGTTATGTACCATTATGCAAACAGCCACTGGGAATAGTACGAAATATTGGGGGCAGAAGCCAAAATACAGAATAACATTTGTTTTGTAATATTACCAAAGTTTTAAGCTATTCTTTAACCAATTCTCTCCACATTTCTACCTCATACAATTTAATCACCTAGTAGTGCATAGCTTCTTGCTTACACTCTGTAAGTTAGTGTATGGCTATTGGCTACTGACCATACACAGTGATCATTTTGTATTTGGTTATACCACTGTACCTCTACTGTTCACTGTACCTCTGTTCACTGTACCTCTACTGTTCACTGTACCTCTACCTTTCACTGGAAGCAGCTGTGACTTTGTTTACGTCCCATGGTTCTCCTAGATGATCAATTATGCATCACCATACTAGTTGACCTTGTCAGTGATCCATCACTGCCAGCACAGAGAATACTCTACCTGACCTTTCTGCACAGATGTGTTTATAACCTAGCTCTGCCCTATACATTACATACGACTGCTGTACCAGTCCAATGTTTTAATACTTGAACTATTTTGTCACTCTTTTGATGCAACCCAGAGATGCATCGATTGTAAACTTAATCTAGATGGTTCTCTTTTCAACCATTGGAATACACAAAGCAAGATGTGTTTACATGTTAGTGCAGTGGCATTAGTTTTGATTTACAATACTAATCTGTTTCTAAATGGCCGCCTATAATATTCAGGAGAAGAAAAATAAAGAAAAATCTGTTGAAATAGTGCAAGATGGATAAATAGATGAGAGAAACATTTCATCACAGTGTTCTCGAGACATGACACTTTATTTCTGCCAGCCGTCGGCAGGGAGAGAGATTATGTTTTCATGCCTGTGGCCACTATGGCCTGTCTAGCCGGCCTACAAAGTTGGATGTCTGCAAATGTCCTGCAACTTAACACTGACAAATCTGAAATTCTCCTGTTCTGCCCCCTCACCTCTAGATCCCACCTATACACAGCTGTCTCGACCCCATGTAAGTCAATGTCACGCCAGTAGCCAAAAATGTGGGTGTACTACTCGACTCTGACCTCTGTCTTGAGGCCCAGGTAAAATCTGTGGTTCGCACATGTTTTTTCCATTTAACAAACATCCACTCCACAGCACTAGACCAGTGCTTTCTACCCCTAACCGTCACAAAGTTGTCAATGCCCTCAATTCATCTCACATGGACTACTGTAACGCCCTTTATTCAATGCTCAGCAAAGGATCCATACATCGCCTGCAGTTGTTTAAAAAGGTGCTATGTAAAGTGTATTATTCCTGTTTCAACGAAAACAGTATTAAACCTATTATTACCCCACATAAGTACATGCACATCATCTTTGCTATATTCATTGTGGGCTGTGGAGTTGTATTTTCTTCAATACAGAACTATTTATAAATTGGCATCAATAAGCGAGTTGTGGTCCAACATGCGCTGCAGGCGGCTCAGCAGCCATGCGCAGCAGGAGAGCTGGCATACAGGAAGAACAACTACAGGTTGGCCATCTCTGGCAGCTTGTCTGGAAGTGGTCTATAAAATTTAGGCAGGAAAATGTGCTATGGCAGTTAATCAATCTTGAATAATTTAACATTTACAATGCGCACGCACGCACACACACAGTACACATCTGTACTTTCATAGAGTTACTGTACAGTATAACATTTTTAGCACCATTCTTCTCAGAATATTTTCTCCTTCTGCGCCTGGCTTGGCAATTAGGCGATATTTTGACCTCAATGAAAAAGCTTCGATGCCCCACACTTAACATATTAGCGCTTCTAGCAGCACCGAAGGAGCCACTCCTGTGCCAGTGCCAGGCGTTTCCATGGTGTCTTGAGTGCAAAGGGCCAGGCACAGAACGCAAATATGTTGTGCACATGCGTATCGCATCCCATGATAACATAGAAGTCTCCATTCACACATTTATACTACATCTATCCTGTATATTTAGAAGACTAGGATTAATTGCATTATGAGAATACAGAGAATAAGATATGTGGTCAACTAAACACCTTAAATGTATAAATGTACGAATGGGAACTTATATGATAGTATGAATACAGGAAAGGGGACCTTTATAATAGCTACAGCACTAAAATGCACAGTACAGTGGTACTACAGTATGCTAGTTAGATGGATCAGGCAGTGAAGTTCTTGTACTTCAAGTAAATAAAAACCAACCAACTGTACAAATGTTCAACAGCACTATACAGTCTGTATCTGTGCATAATTAAAACCAAGGCACATGAGAAAATTCCACCCATCTTAAAACAGCAGTATTCAGGAATAAAACTTAAATTGAAAACTTAACAATGAATTGGTATAAATATGTGATGATGGATTATCTGGGCAAATAGTTGTTCATATAGGGCCGATTCACTAAGCTGTTGAAACCCATATCTTGGTGTAAAGGAACTTTCCAAACTTCCCACGTTAGTAGTCTGATTCAGTCATCTTTTTCTTTTGTCTGCTCTTTCTCAAGTCTGCTCGTGGGACATGTCCATGGGACCAAAGCTTGCTGTATGTATGTCATTAGAATTCCTTATTCTAGACTACTAACGTGGGAAATTTGGAGAATTCCTTAGTGTATCGGGCCCCTAGACTTCTTGTGGTTAGAAATTCCCCTGAAATGTTATGATTGACACATACTGTATACATTATTACATTTGGGCACACATATCCCTCTGCACTTCATTCAGAGATTGTATGTGCTTCTCAACGTGGGGGTTCCAGGGGGGTCCTTAGCAAAATTAAGAATAGTTTAATGTAGGCCTATCTGTTATTTCACCGGGTAGAAGTTAGCCCAATAATAGAATGTAAGAACTAGAGGTTCTGTCCGCTTTTCCCACACATCTAGCTTAAAATGTTTTAAATTATGCACCTGGCCTTGCAGTGAGTCGACGTGTGTGTCACGTGATCGCCGTAGTCAATTGGAGTATAGGCCTAAAGAAAGGACTCCAATTCCTGTTTGTGGCACGTTTTTAAATGGCGTTCCCTTCCAGAGCTGTTTGGCTACGGAGGCAACTGAAGGGCGAGTTGTGGAGCTGGTGGCTATTGACGTGTGTTAATTGCAGCTATGGAAAGTTAGGGCACGGTGCTACTTCCCCGCCACTTCTGACTTGTAAGATAAGAATGGCAATCCAGATCAGTTTGCAAATTTGTCCAATGTTATTTCCCGACCTACAGTAGACAAGTTTCCACATAGAAAGAATGCTGTATTAAATCTAATCTCATCTAATCTAACAAAAATATATACGGTAGGGTCTGCACTCTGCTGTCTTAATTTGTATCAATTTGGGGGTCTTTGATATGAAAATGTGTGAGAAACACTGGTACTGCATAGGCTGTGATATACACACAGTCCCTCTCTTTGCCTCTGTTACTGTTGTTACTATTGCTGAAGAACTCAAGGGCATTCTCAGCTTTATCAGTGGGTGCAGTGATTCATCAGGCTAGTTGGTAAATAAGAGATGCTATCGAAGTGCTCCTGGTGGCATTGAGGGCCCATGTCCTAATCAATAACATTCCAATTCCTCACTGATCTCCTGCTCTGATTAGCCCTGGCCTAATCCAATACACAATTTTGCTGTCTATTACCGTCTCAGGGACAAAGCCTCCTGTTAAGACCGCCCTTATCTGTTCTTTATGAGTTTACCACTGATGTATAAGGTGAGTGCCTATGCATCAGGGAGGGGTGATGATGGGGAGACTGTGGGGTGATGGGTGAGGACAACCTCGGGCTTCCCTCTAATTGCTAATCTGCTATATGGGCGATAGAGGATAGCAGATTTCACTGGCCCCACCCCTGCAGAGCTGCAGGGCAGAGGAGTGCAGTGGTGATTGTACTCGAGCGGTGGCCATTCATTCCTCCCACAGATAGGGACAGAAAAAGGGCAAATGTAAAATGGATCCTATTCTTTTTACCTAGCTCCCTTAAATCAAAATCGGTGAGATAGCACCGAGGAGCATGGATAATGAGGTAGGTTAAGAGCCACGGAGGCACGTACATGCACGCAAATGTGTGTGTGTGCAGTGTACAGTCTGAGGCTGTGGAGTGCATGACTGCGGCAGCAGGCAGGCATCCTGCAAGGGCTGATGAACACACCAGAGTATGAACTCGACTAAACTTAATGAATATGAAATATGCATCGAATCATCTCACATTCCAAATTATTTGCGCTGAGTTTACAAAGGTCTCTAACTCCCACATGAAATGCATAAACAATAAATACAAATAAGTGCTTATAATGTAACATGAGCGATATTACAATGTTCATGGACCAAATGTTGTCTATATGCGTTTCTTTGTTTTAGCTTTTAATACATTTTACTTTATAAAATAAGACTTTTTGTCTTAGTTAACTTCATTTTGTTCAGGCCTCACACAACTACTATACTGTACGTTACCAGTGATAGTCAGAACCTTTCTTTATAGTTGTCTTTGTCCAATGCATTACACGTACGTTGACACATAGTACACAGTAACACTGTTTTCCTAGTTAATGAAAATGTGTTAAACTTATAGTAATGGTTTGATAATGCCAGGATTAGCAGGACATGAGGAGAGGGAGACAGCAAAGAGGAGCAGACTCTTTACAGTGTACTCTGTGTTAAAAACCAGTAAGAGGGCGAGAACAGGGCGATGTCACGTGCACGCATCCGCCTGGGTGACGGGCGCTGGCGCTTTGGCATGGGGGGTCAGATCAACATGGAATGAATTCTGTACTGGCCATATGGAGCGTGTCTTTTAGTGTATAGGGTTTGATGAGGTCAGATCAACATATGGAATGTCAGAACAGGTCAGCTCAATATATGGAGATCTAAGGGTGGCAGCGGGGGCAGTGTCTTGAGTGTACAGGGTTTGATGAGGTCAAATCAACATATGGAATGTCAGAACAGGTCAGCTCCATATATGGAGATATAAGGGTTTGAGGTCAGATGTAGAGTTGCTGGCTGGCTCCATACATGCAGATCTAGATGATGATCCAGTCTTCTCCATGTATCCAGGGTCAGATGAGGTCAGTGTCTTTGACCAAAAAAATGCACAAGATCTAAGGGTCTCCATAATGTCACGTGATGTCACGAGGCGTGACCATATATGGAGGCCGTGATGTTACGAGGTGTGACCATATATGGAGGCGTGATGTTACGAGGCGTGACCATATATGGAGGCGTGATATAGCCATATGTTGACATTCCCATATATGGGGATGGGCCCCGGTTAGAGGTATTGTCATAATAATCAGGACCTAGAGTTGGGAGTCATGGCAGTATGGAGCAACCAGGTGGAGGTATTGTCATAATAATCAAATAGTTCAGATATAGTGTACTTAAAATACTTTTCCACAGGTTGACAAATTAGCTAATATACTGGAATAGCAAAGTATTTCTCATCATGAGTCATCATTCCACAGCTCCAGATTTTGGAACAGACTGTCAGTGGAGTTCAAGTGTTACTTCCCTACCACCAAAGAAATACACACTTTGTAAATTACAATCTGTACAACATACAGTGATTTGCAGTTACAGAATACAGTCGAAGAAGACAACAATTTTACTCTCTTTATAGAGAGTAAAATTGTACATGTACATACATTGTGCGTTAAAAATGTATATATGAATACGTTATTTCAAACGTCGGCCGTCACCTAACATTTTTGTTTGTATAACAAATTTAAAGTAAAAAAACAATTAAACCAATAATAATGGTGGAATAATAGGCTAGTGGTACTGCACCCTTAAAAGATTCGAGAAAATACGTGTAACGTTTGACATTATGTCATTATGTCAAAATATTTATTTAGTTTGTAACTATTCATATATTTAGCAGTTTTCTTTGTCTATCTCTGCTTTGTATTTGTGTGCGTGTGTGTGTACGCGTGTGCAGCGCAAGCATGCATCCCTCTGTTGGTTGATTCCAACTACACAACATCATCATCCAATTTTCACAGCCCCGCACAATGAATTTAACAGCATATTGATTCTCATTCTTGCAATTTCAATGAAAACCACAGAATGTTGTTTCGTTTGGTTCAAGATGGTAATTAAGCTCTAAGCAGTTTGACTTGCCCCCCACTGTCACATTTAACAAGCAAAAAACAATCATCCCTCCTGCGCCAAGATTTTAAGGCGGACTGGGCACTTAGCTCATTATTGTCGCCTGATCATTCCCCAGACTGATCTCCAGGACTCCATTAATTAGCTTGCCCCCTGCTGTGTGCGGGAGTTTTATGTGCCGAAGCAGGCACAGAACCAGTCGGCATACACACGACAGAAGTGAACTTTCCCTTGTATGGCCCCTCCCCATCACAACCTATTCACATAGGAACTTACAAGTCAAAAGTTCTGTCTTTCATTTTTTTTTGCCATTATCAAGCTTGCAACAATTTCACAGCACAGCAATCACACCGTAATGAATTTCCTGAAGAGGAGCCTTCATGAATACAAGAAAGCGTGCAGCCCTCTCTAATCACAGAGCACTCCAGCCGAGGTGTCGCTATGGTTTTGATTCCTTGCCGGAAATGCCCTCAGGAAGCCCCTCCTCTGGCCTCTATAATCAGCACAGTTCCACCTGATACAACGTGATGAAGTTTAATTGGAACAAACAGGATATTTCTTCCACCTCAAACTTCAAATCATAGGTCTGATTAAAAATGTACAGTATATTGGTATTAGCAGTGATGCGTGTATTATTCACTTTAGACCTACAGTAGGTCAATGTAGGAGCCATATCATTTGATTGACTAAATGGCGCCGCCACCGGTTGCCTTGGAAAATGGCACCATGGTTCCCTTTAATTATGCCACAGGCCCACAGCTGTGTGTGGAAAGACGCCAGTAGAGATACAGATTTTCAACAGCTTGCACGCACACACACAGCGCAGATAGAAAGAAAGAAAGACTTTATTATTATTTAATTATTTCGTTATTTGACCCTGGAACCTGTGTTACTTATTTAGTTTAAACGTAACTCACTCACTCACGCAATACAAACTCCTGTCATATCAATCCGGCATCAAGAGTCATCATCAATCAACATCGACAACAAACAAGTGAGTAAACAAGACGCCCAAGTCACACGTGTACCCAAGTCGTACCGTATTTGGCATAAGAAAGGCATATTGGTCCTACAGTCAATTAGTATGGTTAAAGAGGAACTTTACCAATATTTTACAGTATGTAAACGTAAATCATATTCTAGAGAGAGAGCTCTCGGTACACATTTTTTCTTTTTTCAGCATACTTGAAAGTGTGATTTTTACATGCCCTGCTTACAAAAGAACAATATGATTTTCGTTAAATATATCTGTTCCTTATCTTAGCCTGCTTGGAGAACTGGTTAAGTGGTGTTTTGCACAGGGCAGCACAATGAAGAATATATAATGTGGCTCATATACTGCGTGGTGTAACCTGTTTTTGAACTCACACTTGAGCTGAAATCCACTCACTATCCCACCTGAACTCAATTCTTTCTTTGGTAATAGAATGGATGAGACAATGCATATTCAAATTATTCATGCCTCTTGGCATAACACAAAGTTCCATGTGACCATTGTCTGTTAGAGCCCTATCTTAGAACAGGTGCAATATGGTGAGCGGAACGGAGCTGGAGCGGGCCGATTTTTAACGTAGCGGTAGCAGGTTAATAAAAGGATAGGAACGAACTCGGAGCGAGGACCACCTGCTGCTTAAAGCCGCTACCGTCGGGCTGCACTACAGAATTTGTCCAAAACTCACACAAATCGGCACACACTCCAGGCTCCATCTTGCGCCACCCTTATCCCTTATTCCTAAACATATTTGCCATTTTTTACTATTTTGAAAAAGTGAACCGGCCTGTTTTTTAAATTGGATTTATTTTGGCCCCTAGGCTAGAATCCATCAGTAGGTCATAAAGAAGCCTCGTGAAATGTACGCTTTTATCCGCTTAGTAATGGTAATTTTGCTAAGCGGACACATTTTTTGCCATGCTATTTACTGAAAACATTGACAAGCTGAGTGAAATGCCAAATCAATGCATGATGATAAAATATTGGCTTTTCAGTATAAACCCGCTCTCAGTGGCTCAACCAAATCTTCACTTTGTCTACACAAAAAATATCAATACATGTAGCACATTTCAGATAACCCGGTATTCACAAGGTGGAGAGATATTTGGCATTCTATCACATTAACAGTCAGACTAGTTCCCTTGCTTGTGAGAGGCATAAGTAAAAGTTCTTGTGTTAACACTGAAAAGACAAGTGGCAGCTGTTTTACACACACACACACACACACACACACACACACACACACACACACACACACTGTAGTGTTACCACTACTACTGTGACACGGTCATCTTGGTCCTTACCTGTGTTCTGGTCCTTGTACTCCTGGGATGAGTGCTCATTCTGGTGGACCCACTCGCCATTGCACTTGAAGAAGATCTGCAAGGCGGGAGCGGCGCGACAGAGCAGTTTGATGGGGTTGCTCTTGACGATGTAAGCGTCCTCTGGCTCCTGGATGAAGTGAGGGAGGGTGCCCGGCACGGACGACAGCGCATCTGACTGGGCTTCCCCCGCAGCTCCTGCAAAACATGACCCAATTTTCATACATACTTGGGACAATGTTGTAAAAATGCATTGGCGCTGATCCACAGCCCTGTTCAAGCATTACATGTGATTGTGTGCTGCAAAAACTTTTAAAGAATGCCTCTTGCAAACTACAGGACAACAGCAATGTCTTGCAAATGTGCATGTGATTGCTCTGCGGACAATGTTTTGGAATTTCCCCCATTCACCGTGAACTAACACATTGTACAACACAGACAAACAATTTAAGCAATTCCCCCCCCCCAGTCTCGTCAAAACTGCTCCTCCTCAGAGCAATTTGTGGATGAATGAAATCAGAGCAGACCAAGTGGAGAGGAATTAGTAAGGAGCTGTTTACCAGAACTGTGCCTGCTGAGTCTGAATAACATCTTATCTCAACCACAAAACATGGATTTTTAGGACACACAAAAAGAGCCTTTGTACAGCCTCTAGAAGTGCAGGGGGGGGCACCATTCACACAAGGCTACCTGTTTATTTGGCTTGCCCGTTTTTCCTCCCGGAATTTTTCCCAGTGAGGGGTGAGAGGGGCTAGGGGGAGGGGGGGGGTGTGTCAGTCAAAAAATAATATTCCTTGACTGACACCCCCCCCCCCCCCCTCCCTGACACATTATGTGTCAGGTCGCATCAGATAATCCCCCCATAGCCTACAACAACTTCCGTAAACCGAATTCACTGTAGCTTTTTCATAAATTTGATTTGTACTTAGGCTGTCGTGAAAGTTTATGAACAGGACAGTTGTAGGCAATAGGCATAAACATGTACTATTTCTTCTTACCATTATTCTCTTCAATAACCATACACAGTAACACTGTATACCTTTTTTGTTACAAATGTTGGAAAACAATAAATCTAAAATTATACATCTGAATAGGCATAATTACCACTAGGCTATAGTCTTTCAATTAACTACTTCCTATGCCATTCTCTGCACCATCTAAGAGCTGAAAGGGACGGAAAAAAAGAAAAAGATTTCCTGAACAATTCCTCTCAGTTGCTATGCAGCAAGAATGCAGAAAAAACATGCCAAAAAAAGAAAGAAAGAAAAAGCTACATTAGAAGTGCTAGGAGGCTACACTGTGGCTTCTGTGTCCGGCCACTGCACCCTCCTCTCCTTTACTGGGTAAGAGAGAGAGCCTTTCAAATGACTCCTGGTGAGCTGGGACAATAAGGAACAGGACGTTTGTGCTCCTGCCATCCCCCGGATCCTTCGGAGAATTAGACCTCAATCCCATCAAGGCAGCCCCAGCTAAGCCATTGAGTGCCGTAAAAGCCCATGAAAGCTATTATGTCCCACCATCAAATCCAATTCTGTCCCTTGAAATCGAATCGGCCTGCGCCCCTTGCCACCTCTCTCAATCAATGTTGTCCTTGTTAAATGGGGTAAATGAATGGATGCAGGTGTACAGAGAAACTGCACATAAAGCAAACAAGCAGAGATGGCAGTAAACAGTTGAGAATGATCTGCTGATATGGCCATGGGGCAGGTAGATGTCTTCATCATATAGCTCTTTGAAAACAATTGTTTTATGTCTAGGTTTCCTCAGGTGTCAACCCAACATACTTCATTGTTTGCACAATTACCCGGGTTGATTGTTTGATTCTCGATTGTTTTTCAATTGCATAGAAAAGGTCTGAAATGAACTGCAAAATAAATCGTAAAGAGACATTTTGGATATAACTTTGAGACGGGAAAAGGGAAAGATCAATGGTCACACTGACAAATTTGGCACCATCACAGAATGACAGGTTGAAAATGGTCTTGCAAGAAGAAGATTAAATTATTTCCACTCTGCTACAAGGTGCTGAATGAAAGGGCACAAATCAAAAGATGTGCTAGGTTTATGGGGACAACCTAGGAAATTAATTAATTCCTCAAATCTATGCAGAGGTACAGGTCCAAAGCTCAAATCTGATGTAAAAATCACTCCTGCCATGTTTTTTATTTCATTGTAAGCACGTCCTTCACACAGTCTCCAATGTTCCCAGTGCCTCTGCAGTAATGCCTTTTTAGCAGGGCTCAATGTCCGATCCGGCCAATACTGGATTGCCATGGAATTCTCTTGTGCACCTTCATGCTCCCCGGAGGATGAACATTAAAGTTAGTTTGCGACAGGTCTACAGTATTTCCTTAGTGTTTTGTTATACATCCATTTTCCATTCAAAATGTATTCAATTAAATCAAGTTACAAATACTGGCATGCCCTTTGTTACCACCTACCGTACATGCATATTTCCACTTAAAGGCAATTTTAGTTTTAGTTTTTCTATGAATTACTAAACTCATGAAAACTTTAATGCATGGAGATCTGTCCGTTTTTGTCGCATTCCTGAGCCAATAATCCACACCGCTGCAGTAGGAGACCAAATCAAAATGATATACAATAACTATAAACTCCAAAACCACTGTCACAGTGTAATCACTGATGAGCCTACAGATGATCATGGTTGAAAGATAATGTTTTAAATTGCTCTTGTTAAGATTGGTTTCCTTAACTTCAATTAGTGAAATATTGGATTGTCTCAGGAATGTGATAAAAACGAAACAAATGAATAAACAATGAAGAATGAATTCAAGGCTTCATGGTGAGAGTAATCGATAGGAAGTTCCTTTAAATAAAAAATATCTCAGGCCTACTGGGACATTTCCACTTTTGCCACATTTCCTCTATTGCCAACCTAAGGCAAAACAGATTGCCATGAAAGGTTGGAAAGATTGAACTATACCATTTGAGTGAGCCCATGAACTTTTTTTCTAGTAACAACCTCAGGATGAACCCAACTGATTTTGGTGACCCCATGGCCTGTTTTCTAGTGTAATCTCTGCCAGGTCTGTCTGCCCGAAACGAGTATAGGAGCTTGCTCTGTCCCTTAATGGTATTTTGGTCCAGTGTCACCCACTATCTATTATGCCGACACCGGTATTTGCGCCTAGAGGTGTGATCATGGGACTGTTGGCAGGCTTTCCCCTAAATTGCTATTTTGGTCACACACATTTGGGAAGGCGCATAGTGGAGTTTAAAAGCACCCGTAAAGTCGTAATACCAAATTAGTTTGGTATAGCGGCATGCACTGCGCCCTGCAATGGAGATGTCCGCGGAGTCAGGCTGCGTCATCTCTCCTTATTCTCCTACGCATCTTTGTAATTTTCCTATAATCAGCAGAAGTGAGTGCCTGCCACTTCATTGTGTCCATTGTGTTTAGTCAAAGAAGTTATTTGGCTTGTGCCAGGCACTGTACGGCGTGCGCGATTCACTTTCTCATTCAGTTTCATCACCCCATAGCGCAGCAAATGGGGTTTAATCCGATCTTTGAATAGACAATTATATAAACACAATGGACACAAGGAATTGACACTCAATTAGCTGATTATAATAAAATTACAATCACAGAGATTTGTGGACAATTAACACTATTCTTGCCAGGGAATTCTTCAAAATAATGTCGCTAGAGTGTCAGGAGATGAGGCAGATTTTACTTTGAAAAGCCTCGCCTTCCGTTCCACCCAAAAACGGGAGGCATAATCTTCCGTTCTTACCTCACACTGATTAATCTAAAGTCTCTCTAGAAGCGTTTATATTCCAAGATGCGAGATTTCCTGAAGTCAGAAATGATGACAGAACATTGCCCTTTTGGTCAAAACCATGGAGAGCTCCCTAGATTTAGAGTTATGAGCCATTCTAAGGCGTGAACGGCAGTGTGCATGCGGGAAAGGAGTACCCTACAGAAGGAAAGGCCAACCTTTTGTATTTTTTTTAATCAATAAAAAAGACCTATGGATGCCTATTCACGTCCAAGGCACCCCGTGGTTTTGATTCACAGGATATATATCCTTAGCATAACAAAATGTTAAGACAGAAAGAGATAGGTTGTACAATCAATTTAGTTTATTTTTACCTGGCTCAATAGCATTGCCCATGCCACTATCTAGCTTTTCCGCCATTTATATTGTCGAGTAGCACTTGCTATGCATCCAATGTTGATGCTTTATACATACTTACAAATGCATTATACTCTTCTAATTGCACTCTGTATAATTGCTAGTAAGTATAATAGTTATAAGAACTCATAAATAATCAAAGAAAAAACAAGACTTTAGCTGTTTTACAAGAAACACCATAAACCAATATCATGAACGCAACATTCAATCAACCTCAAATTGGAATCACATGCTGCCTCTATAGAGTGCACCTCCAAACTAGTTTTCACTTCTGACCATAGAGGGCACCACAAATCGTACAACCGTATGTTGTACTAGAAATGCTATTTTACCCTGCCGCTTGCTGCATGCAGACAAAGACACAGACAGACCGCAACAGCTGTTATGTGGGCATGCGCGCGCGCACACACACACACACACACACAGGCAGATTGGCACAAGGCGTGCAGCGAACAGTTGAATTGACAATATGTTTAGTATCCTAAACCACACGTGACAATGGATATCCATAGATCCAAAAAACTGTGCATCATGTGGAGAATACTGAATGCATGACATGCATAATTATACTGTAGGTCTATCCTTTATAAAATGCATACTGTGCATATATAATTACACATACAGTACATGTATTGTTCTGTTTGGCTCATTGGCAGTCATCATTGGACCATTTGGTATGTAGTGTTTAAATCAGGGAGCAGGCACAGTATGGAAATTCCAGTGGACTGTCTGTGGAATTTTGCCTATTATAGTTCAGTTTATTTAAAGCATACAGCATGGCAACTACATTTTACAGACAACCTTCTCATGCACAGGTTACGCAGACAGCTACAGTACGACACAACAAAGCACGGACCTCCTATGTAGATGTTTGCTTGCAGTCTGCGCCCTATATCTTGCGCCACCCCTTACCCCTTATTCCTAAACTTATTTGCCATTTTTTACTATTTTAAAACATTTTAAAATAATACAAATAGCCGATCTACAAGCTAGCAACGTGTCGATGTAGATTGGCTAGTTGAACTATTTTTAAATGTTTTAAAATAGTAAAAATGGCAAATAAGTTTAGGGATAAGGGGTAAGGGGTGGCGCAAGATGGAGCCCTGCGTGTACACACCCATTATAGTGGACCCAAAGCAGACTGAGCCGATATCTACCTAGGTCATTTTTCATCGGTCCGCATATAGTTTATATGGCTATTATGAATTGGGCTTAGGAAGTCACACTTGGACCAGTGTTAGATGTATGAACTGCATTTGTTATTTTCCTCCCAAGACATTTTATTATCATCATTTGTTTTGTGTTACACTGCACCTCCCGCTCAAGCCAGGACATTAGGAGAAATCAGGTTTTCGGATTTCAGGATTGAATGCACCGGCTGCAGCACACCCACTGATGTTAATACAAGTCATATAGACCATGACGCATGCGGAAGCGCCGCAACGTCCGTGCTCAGTGGCCACGATACATCATTGACCCTATACCCCTGCGTTTTCAACCCAGCTACGCGGTTTCCCTTTCCGTGATATGCTGGCCAGAGAATATACAGGGAAAGCACACACAACATTCATGGAGAAACAACACAGAGCAGCGGACACGCAGCATTCACGGAGAAACAACAACAACATGGAACAACAACAAAACCTGCCAAGCACGTAAAACACACAGCCAGTCGGCAAAGATAAAGTGTGTGTGTCTCACAGACCTGTGGTGTTAAGACGCTCAACCTGCCACAGGCACATTCTCAGGCTTTGCTGCAGGTGTCAAATAATAGCTGCCTTTTCCTTAATTCTCCAAATAGATCCATTGCAGAGGCTCTCCATCCAGTAACATTAAAGTAATTATCACTTTCATCAAGAAACTGACCCAAATGTTTCATGAAATGTGGACGTTTTGCCTATACAATTTTACAAAAGAAGGTATCACTCAGAGGGTATTGTAAGCTTCCCTCTATTCTATGCCATTCTTTGGAGGTGATATTTCCAACAGAATACGCTAACCTAGATCCCGGTGTTCTCACCCATTACAAATGAGGCAACACTGAGTGGTGAATCACCACTCGTGATTCACACATTGTCTTTTAATATTAGGCCATGGAGCAAGTACTGAAAGTTGCTTAGAATCATTCAGTAGCATTCATTTTGGCAGGATATGTCGTGAAATAACAATTAAAAACATGTTCTTTTTCCTCTCTAAAGAAAAGAACTAAAAATAAATTAGAGATTTTTCTTTTAATATTTCTTCTGCAAAATTAATAAACATTTTGAAAATGTTGTAAATTGACTGTGCAACATACATAATATCAATAAAATCACGAGGTTCACACAGTACAAACGACTGTGTGCTTGCATGAGATGAGAATTTGGCTTATACACAATAGTATATTGTGTACTGCTGCTGCATGTTTAATACAAATAACATCTAAATATTTAATCATCTTGAAATTTCATACCAAAAGATTGGTCAGGTCTGACATTTTCATGACTTCTCTGGGATGTCTGTCACAAAGAAAAGTCACAACAGAATTCCGACTGGAGAGAATGTACATTATGTACAACATATCTTATATACTAAATCACATTTGTGGGCATTAACATGTTATTCTTCATTTTGAAGTCTCTGGAAGTTTCTCTCAGTGCTGAACAATGTGAACAATAAATGTTAAACTTTGGACTGATAAGAGCAATGTGCAGAGATTTGCATACGCCTACAAGTTCCAAAACAAATAGACTCAGATGTAATGTTTTCTCCAAAAAATTAGAGAATACAAAGAACAAGGGATACAAAACAGATGGTGTGGCTAACATAATCATATTATACTTATAGTTTATGTTTTTATCCATCATATGTCTTTATTTTCTCTGTCCAGTTTACAATTATGAACATTGAATGATTAATAGTTCAAGTACAGTACATTATACAGCATTCACTCCTCAGGATTTTAACAATCTGCAGTCAAGACACAAAACCTTGACTGAATTCGGGTGCACTTCTGCCATAGAAATAATAATGCATTTCTATTCAATTAAAGCTCACACCTCCAACATATGGGAAGAGCCTACTGTTCAGTAGCCTGGCGCGGCCGGGGAGGAAGCGTCAGTGAATCCTCAATATTATATGAGTCTGGACGCGCCAGGCTAACTGTTCAGGTCCAGTTAACTGAACCAGAAAAGGTGAGATGAGATGGATAATAACATCATAACAATGCCGATAATAACTTTTTGATTGGCTAGGCCTAGCTATCCCATATTTGTAACACTCCGGCATGTCTAAATAATGAGGAAAAGTATATTTTATAACAATTATAAAAAAAATTATAACAGGCCAATGTGAAAAGGGTGGGATTTACTCCTCAGCCTAATAGGAAAGTGCGTGAAGAATGTCACGTAAATTGCAAGCTGCGTTCATGATTAGCTTCGTTACTAGTGCCATCTAGTGTTCAAAAACTTTGACTGCTTCTCTGCCGCTCGTTCACTCCAATGCTACAGAGATTGATTTTTTTCCGGGTTAAACAGGAAGGTGGGGGCTTCTGGAAGTGGAACGACACAACACAACACAGCCCACAGCCTTTAGCTAGCAACCAGCTACATTTTCTCAGCGATGCGATACAAAATCACAAATGATTTACGATCGTCGGGTGTGCGCCGGGGGCATGCCGCGGTTTACCGAATTTCGGTAATACCGCAACAGGAACAGCCACGGTGTTGATACCGTGAGATTTCCGAGCATACGGTATTTTAATACAGCGTCGGTGGGCGGCGCATGCTGCATATGCAAAGAAACTAAGGCAAAACATTTATTTTCACCACACAGCTGCAGTAGATTGAAAAGTTGCTTCCTACCTTTGAGTTAGTGTTGCTGAAAGACACCCAGATCCAATTGTATATTCCATATTTCCATATGTACTATAAGAGTGAACTAGTGTCAACAAACACGGAGGCACACAGTGACAGTAGTGAGCATGCGCAGATTGCACTACCAGCTGCTACAGCGTACAGGGTACGCCATTAAAACGGCCATTAGGGGGAGCCATAGTACAGTGAAATACAGTGGGGAATATCTATTGATTCATTGATTGAATACTTTATTGGCAGAAATGTAATCAGTATAGGGTACAAATACAAAGGGATCACTGAAAAAAGTCCTTGCTGTCTTGTTCCATTCGTCCCTGGCCCAGGACCGAATGGAAACAAGACAGCAAGGACTTTCAATCAATTCATAATCATGACAAATAACAAAATTCAAATTATCATAAAAGGTAAAAAATAAAAAAGTGACCCTTGCGCATTGTAAGGTCTGTCTCCGCGAAGAATAAGACAATCTGTGGATTGTGGAATCTTTCTATCAAAATGGATGTACAGTAGGCCTACCAATTGTTGTTTATTTCACCGATATGTTTACTTGACTGCGTCTGCTGTAACATTACTGTGCAATACTCATGTGAAGTTTGACTGTTTTGCCTTCAGCAAATGATAATCCTGAATCAATTATTACTATTATTTGCATTGCTTGCTTCATTGCTGACATCTACCACGGTGCTTGTTAAATAGTTTATCTTTTACATGCTCATGCTGTAGGCCTACTCATATAGGTGTGTGGATTACTTGCATATGAAGCTTCCATTAACTGCGCAAGTAATGTCAGTTTCAAAAAAGATAAGACGGGGCCCTCGATCTCCACCACCTCACCTAGCACAGTGGCATGACACCCCTGCTAGGTGCATAATAGGGGAAACATTTAAATAGATTTATAAAAACAGTTTGACACTCAGTCTCAACAAGCCTCTCTTTCCTTTTGCTTGAGCTGGCCATTTCATTTCCCCCACCAACAGCATAACAGCTAATGATGCGCCACATTCTCTCTACTTAATGCTAACACATGGAGCACAGTAAAAAGGTAGCAGATAATTGGAACAAGGTGACAATACACGCTCCATAAACCAGAAGCCTCACTCAGCTCCCCCACCCCCCCACTCCCACCATGCTGATGATGGACACTCGTAAATATGAGCCTTAATGAAGGCAATGACTATGGCGCCAATAAGTCACTTATTTCCTCATTACACCAATTAATTTTAACATTGCCTCTTTAAAATGCTCCCTCTCTCTTTTTCACCATGTCTACCTGCCAGTCACAGGTTTCCACCTGAGTTAACATTGAGGCTGAGAGCAAGCGGCAGACTAGCGGACTGATAAATGCACCCGGTTATCAATCTGCATACAGGAGGAGCTATGGCGACGAGGTGACTGACTCTGGCGCTGTCAGGTTAGGCTAGGATGACAATGACTGTGTGCCAAGGGACCGTGTCGAACAGAAACAGATTCAAATCAACAATACTTCAGAGACATGGCAGACCAATCAGGCAGCCTGCATAATGCACTGCACTACCCTTGTTGTAGTTAATGTCTTGTTTGGATATGCAAGGAAGGTGTGTGATAGTGGGTACTTTGGTCAAAAGAGGGGGGGCTGCCCTAAGGTTCGACCTCCCGTTAGTTCGACCGCGTTGCTCCCGTGCTTGCGGTTAGGTTTAGGCGTTGCTCCCGTGCTTGCGGTTAGGGTTAGGGTTAGGGCCGTGCTTGCGGTTAGGTTTAGGCGTTGCTCCCGTACAGTTGTGGAAAATGTATTTAAAGGGTGAGTATTCACCCTTAGATGATTGACACAGGGGTGAAAAATTTGTTACAAAATCGTGGGATATAAAAGATATATTTAAAAAAATAAAGGGTGAGTATTAAGAACTAAGGATTATCTCCTGAATGGGTTTAGGCTAGTGACAATGTCCCCGAAAAATGGAGATACCCCTACCGGAGGTAGAACCAAACACAACAAACACAACGCCTCCCATACATGAAATGGATTCTTGTGTAAAAATGTTTTACTGCAAAAGTGGTGAAATTGACGTATAAAGTTATACACCCAAAACTAAAAATGAAGAGTGTCCGTCTGGGGGTTCAGGCACATAACGTATACTCATGTAGATTCACAATGGAAGCTCTGAGAGGTTTAAAACGTGTCATACTTGAAGCCAGGACATACCTCTACATTCTAGAAAAGACTGAATGTCAATATCTGAATGTCAATATGATATCATTTGAACACATACCTACAAAAGGTGGAAATGTAAATCCATGTAGAATGTCTTCTTTACTTTGTAGTGACTAATATGGATTATCATAGCAACAAATACTGTATGAGGGTTTGTAGGAAAGGTGAGGTTCTAATACCAATTGTGTAAATGTAGCTTGCATACTCGTGGAGTTATGCCACTAAACGTAGTGTATATGGTGTGCCAAACGGGGGGAATAAAACAGTCCTAATGAAATCTACAGTATTATATATTATTATATATTATATCACAGATTAGTTCTAGTTTGGCTTCACTTATCAAGGGTGGAAAAATAACAAATTAACTTGAGTATAAGTCCCTAAAATGTATGAAATGATGATGATGCATTATTTGGTTACAGTCATTTGGTTACAGTCGATTTATACTACAATATTTGGCTCCACCTGCTCCATCTTCATCTTACTGCCTATATTGCTTTATTCATAAACTGAAAGGTAAAATCATTGCACATATTTTAGAATGTGAAAAGATGAGAAGAACCTTGTCAATTCAAGTAGCTATTTAGCTGGCTGGAGTGGAGAGTGACCTAGCATTTAGTTTTGTTTACTGTAACAGAGCCTGCTGCCTGTCCAGTAGTCTACACTAACAATAGCAGAACCCTGCCCTGACACTGTTTCACCAGAATGGAAAATAGCCTTAATGAGTATCACTTGTAACACTGTGCATCTGTAACCTAAAAAATAGTGTATGCAATGCACAACATATTGTACAAATTCTGAAGTGTATCTTTTACATTTTACCAGAATGAAATATCTTTGTATCATCTTTGGTAATCAGGTTAGAAAAAGGCACGAATCAAGATCCATAATGTCAAAAAGCCCATAGCAGAACTAAGACTATCAACACTAACACTAAATGTTGCTCAACAGAGAGATGATGTTCATAAAACCCTGTCTCCAAATACAGACAATATACTTTCCTTATTTCATGATGTATCATGTTGAGAAAACTACTTGTTAAGAAGACTGAATAGGGTACAGCATTGTTGAATAGGATAAAATACTGTTTAACCAGTTATCTTATCTGGCTATGAAGCAGTACGTTTGCATGCAGGTCATGGTGGCAAATTCCTGCAGGCAACTTGTTTGTGACCTACAGCAAGATAAAGTGAAGATGAAAATAGCATACATACATGATCTCAGGATCAATAACACCTGCACATCAGTGTCATTGTCAATGGCATCAATCATGACTGCATTACAGTATGTTCCAGGGGAGCCAGAGGGGTGAGAAACAAATAAAATACAAATGTTTCTGAAACCCAGAAGTGATTTTGCAGTTGGTTCCCTTGTCAAATTGGAATGCATTTTTACCATGAGGTTTTTAATTCATGCAGAAAATAAGGTGACATTCCCACCTAATACTTAGGTAGACTCGATGCGAATGGGCGGAGAAGTTGGGATTCTTGCATATTTAATTTGCTGCGGTTTGCCTTCACACTGTCATCCGCAGCAATTGGAAACACAGCAATGTGTTCCATTCATAAACTAGCCTACACAATGAAATCTATGGTGATAAAATTATACTCATAACGTGCATGTGTCGTGCCGTCTGGGACTGCCTACTCCCAAGTCGCCACACAGTGACAGCACTCCATGTTTACGGCACGCACAGACAGACAGACAGAATAATTCTGTAGGCTATACACTGTAGTGTTTTTATGCGTTTCCTTAAGCAATTGATTAATGTACTCGTCCTCATTTCGATCAGGGCTTCAGTCTCCTCATTCGACCACGTCGTCTATCCACGGTAACGGGACATCTTTGCGCTGCGTAAAATATGCCTTCTCCGTCTCCAACTGTGTTCAGCTCCTCACCCGCCACATCGTTTGCTTCATTTCCTTTATTTGCTGAGGATTGCATTCCCACCTGCACCGAATCGAAATCAAGTGCGATTGGAAGCGAAGCGAAACCCCCGTTTTTGGTCGAATGCGGTTCCGCGATGCGCATTAGGATTCTAATGAGCCTTCACACCTGCCAAACGAAGAGCAGTTTCTGACAATGTGAAGCAGGATTCATTTTAATCGCAGTAAAGCTTTCTGGTGTGAAAGTCATGAACCTTACCCAAGAGTCTTTCACATAAATGACACCTGTTTTCTCAAAAGCTAATTGTTAAACCGCTATGTGCTTAAAAAAAAAAAAACTGTATTAATTACCCGTGTTTCCGAACTAAATCTGTGTTGATTTGTGCAGATAATATTGAACAAAATGTGTAAATACCATCAACCTTTGCTTGCTACAGAGCTTAGTCAAAATCAATGCCCTCAGGGCGTTTTACTGGTAGTAGTACATGGCTGAACTGTATATGAAATGCTGGAGGATGGAAGCGGCGACCAATTTAACTTGGGTACAAAACTTCAGTTATATCCACAATTATGAATAAAAGGATCATCAATCATGAAGTTCTTTCTCCAGAATATACTATAAATATGCACATTCGTGATCGTGAAATACCTGACTCAGCCACACAGAAACATGCACGCACACGCACACACACTCTATCTTACTCTGATCGATTGTTTCGCTTCGCTCTATTTTGTTGTTGGGCCAACCGGCGGCTGGCCGAACAATGGCGTGACTTCATCACTCAGTGATTCAGGTAATTAATCAGTCAGTCAGAGACAAAATGTCTATGGGTGGCCCCGCTGTTGTGGTCCGGTCCAGACCAAAACATGCATTGGAAATCTTTGGAAGATTTCATACCACTATTCATACCAAGTAATGGATGAATGAAATTAACTACTAAGAAAACCAGCAAAATTGTCAGGACTGGAATTGAGACAATTTTCTAAAAGCCCAGAATGTTCCATTTAACTGCCAAATGATCTTAAAAGAACGGGCTCTTGTGCTTTTCTCAAAGGTACTTTCCACACGTACCATTCCGATTGACAGCTCGCCTTAGCAACAAACCCCTCCAAAGTGTAAGGAAATGGACAGCAGAAGAGAGAGTGGAGGGGTTACCTGAAAGATCAAACTGACAGCACCATTCTCTCCCTCTCCAGGATCCCTGACTGAGTTAGACATTACTATTTCACACGGCTGCTCGGAGAGCCAAAGTCCTTTAAAACCGGCACATTCTTCCTTCTCACAGCCCAGCAATGTCACCGGGGACTTCACATGGATTTTTCCCCCTTCTTTTTAGCAGGATGAGATAGGTGAGGGCAAGGATGAGAAACGTCAGCAGTGCGAGTATCGGCTTTACGTGGAGAGAACACCCTCTCAGGTTTTCAGCAGGAGTCCTCCTCATTTGAAAGGCAGGGAGTCAGGAGATGTCAGCCTAATCCTTGACACTGAAGGAGAGAGAGAGTGGCTGAACAAAACATGCAGAGAAGGAGGACTGCATTGGGGCTTTTTCCGCAAACTACCGGACTAAGACGCCTCTGTGTGAACCCTGGAATAAAGCTACTACAGAGACGAGAAAGCACACACATACTGTACACAAACAAATCCAGTGTTAATTTACTGCAACTCTGAGAGTATACAGTAACAATTTACTTGTAAGGGTCCATTGTTATTTGTTACACACTCTCTCTCTCTCTCACACACAAATCATATAGGGCACACAAGCAATTATCTCACATACAAACATACGCAGGCATGCATACTCTGTCAGACATACACAAAAGCCAATACGTGCAAGCATCCACCCATGCACCAAACACTCTGTACAATACACTGTACACAAACCATTTTTCTCTCTACAAAGTAACTGAGAAGTAATCATGTAGCTGCCTGTCAATCTTTTGCACATGCTCGATGGGCCATCGAACACATACAATACGTCTTGCACAACATGTTTGATGTCTCCATGCATGCAGCGTCACCCTGTCGCCGGGCTGAATGAATGAGGAACGTTGTTTACAGAGGCCACCTCTGTAAGGTTACGGTAACGTCACACAGCATTCTATGCTGCAGCCTGGCCCCCATAATCAATTCCGATAAAAGCTTGAGCGGCATGAGAAGCAATTACACGGCACATGTGTCCACTGTCATGAAGCCTGGCGAGGGGCTGCTGTGGCTTTGAGAGGTGGACTCCCCAGTGATTACAGAGCATAGATCTGGAGCCGTGTCAGTTATAGGTTGTTTCTGTTAGATCCTCCTGTTACGCCAATGGGCCCAGCCAGCCTTAGCCAGGCCTGATTGACTGAGACAGCCTCTGTCAGTTATTGACAGACTGATGCTGTTGGCTCTGTGCACTTCCCTCGGAAAGGAGAGGGGGGAGGTATGGAAAGAGGAGGAAAGAAGGGAGAGGGTGGGACTGGCAGGGAGAGAGATAGCTGAGAGGGAGTGACAAAGAAGAGGGAGGGGTACCACACACAGAGAGACAGAGAGAGAGAGAGGAGGCAGAGAAGTTACTATACTGTACACTGAAGGAGGGAGTGAAAAGATGAGCCTCCACCTCCATACTCAGGCTTACTGTTGCATTTCAACGTGTTAATTGGTGTATTCGTAAGATATTATTATGTTTATGCTTATTTTGTGAAGGTGAGAGAGGATATGACACACAAGATAATACTTCAAACACAAGACGTCATATATTTTCTATTAATAAAAGACAAAACATGCATAATGGAAAAACTCATTGCCAAGTTTTCACAAGCTAGGTGTAACTGCCACATCTACACATTCCTAATTGAAGCCCTAACCAATTAGAGAATTGTTTGTTTGAAGCCAGTGCCTACTATTTCTGAGAAATAAATTATACTACTGGGATGCAGTGTCTTTTCTCAGATGTAGCATTCAGGTGTTGGCTTTAGGCAACCAGTGCTGTCAGTCAACCACCATGAACACTGTTTCTATCGCGTTCTGTGGTGAGTATTCAGTTGTCAGAAACACCTTTTTAGGGCTCAGTTAGGTGTTGATTAGTGCATCAGATAAAATTATATTGAATCGGAAACACTCCTGGTGTTGACAGAAGAGATCCAAAATTAGATGTGACAGCATAACTGCTAGTTTCAGACTGGACAAGCACTGTTCTAAGCTCTCAAGAACAGATTACGAGCTGTACTACTGATTCTGTCGGCAGGGGCATTCAGAACGTCTATACATTGGGGATTAGTGAAATGAAAACATATAGCTACCCTGGAAGTGCCAGTTAAGTTCATCAAAGACAAATAAAACGTAGTTGGATTTGCACATTTGCGAACCACACCAGACCACCAGACCACACCAGGCGAACCACACCAGACAATTCAGTTTAATTAATCCACAACACAAGCAATTGTTTTCTGAATTCATGGCCCATAACTATAGCGTTGATGATCGCGGTTACAACATGTATGTTTCGGGGGGATTCTAATATGATCGCGCAGGACTTAATTTACACAGCCGTTGTTTATTTCCGGTAAGAGTATGCACTGAAAAGACTGTGGCAGTTTGGGGAAAATTCATTCATTAATACCTAGCAGTAAATGTGTTTAATCCCGTTGGACTTCTAATCGAGACCAACTGACTCTCCCGATTAACTGGATATTTATGGATCATCTACATCATTTAAAGAAATCATGTTACATGAAAGTTGATAATTGTTTTGTTTTTTTTAAGTTTGAATACAACTCTTCAAATCTACAGTACACAAACTGAATATATTGTTCTGCCAATGTGGCTTCCATCAGAGAATTGAACTTGTTATAACTTTATAAACTCAGAACATTGTTGAGAGGTAACAACATAACATGTGTTTTATTGTGTTATCACAAACACTGCCACAAAAACAGAGAAAGAAAAAGTGTACTACTGTATATTGCTTTACAGTTCGTTGAAAAATAGCTTGTTAGCATCATAAGCAGCCATAATGGAGAGCGATGCTTATGCCAGCTAGCCGCAAGCTCATCACAATTACATTTGTGTCTCATGTATAAACATGAGGTGCCTGCCATCCTAATCCTCACAATAATGCTGAATCAATCAGCTTTTATTAGACTCCTGGCCACTAAAGAAATTTGGTGGCTGCAAATACTGATGACACCCATTTGCATGTGATTACAAAATCTTTCACAGCCACCATCTTGTAGCTGAGTTTACCTGGCTTTTAGAGAGACGCACACCACAGGGTCATCAGATAAACATTATAATCTCAAGGTGTGATGTGGAAACATAAATATTATGCTCTGAATGAGTCATCTCAATTTATTAATTATACGTTTCATTGACATTAGAGGACATTAGTGGGCTTATATAATATGGGACCTTATAACTGGGATAAAAATAAAAGTCATTTTTATTTTACTTGTCCTTTAAAATGCAAGTGTCTGTATATTGTAAAATTACTTGTGTTATGTTAATTTTGCATTTAAAGCCTCAAGATTTAAGCGAGAAATGGAGAATTATTTCTGACACACCATTTCTGCAAGGAAATAAAAATGACACGTCATTGCAGGGCGTTACTTACCTGTATTTATCCTAAATCAACCAGAAGTATTCTAACCTGTGCGCACCACCTGAGGACGTAGAAAAAACACCTGCCTCTCATTCAGATGCCGTTTGCTCTCTCTGTGCGGCGGTTGGCGTCTGGCGGTAAGAGATTCCCTCATTTTCCTCTATAATATCACGCCGATATAATAGTATGATATTAATTGTGTCTCTCGCTCCCAGGGAAATACGTGCCACTCTTAAAACATGGGCGGCATGATTTAAGGATCGACTTCATTACTGACGAGGAAATGGCTTCGGAAGGAATCCCCCACCCACTATGGCCGAGTGATAGGATAAGTGTACTTACCTTGTAAATGGCCCTATTCTAAGTAAATATCTTACCTTGATTTGGCTCCTTATACCTGCCACCTAAAGAAAGGAAAGAAAACCTAAGTTAAATATACTCAACGTATAACCTATCTTCTGGAACACGACGACCCCTGTGAAAAGAAGAAAAGACAGTTTAAGTTTAATTTAACCCTTGATGAACACTTACCTGACGATTGCCTTCTCCTGTATCACTTTTGTGTGAATAAATCTAGCCTAACGTATTTGAATAAATCTAGTTTAAACGTATTTAATTAAATTACATACAAGTGAATGCACGCGTGAGGTAATTATATTCCTCTTTCATGTTTTAACAATGGTTGCCAGGTATAGTCTCTCGAGACAGACTGACTCATTATCTCATACAATTTTCTAATCTCCGCAACGGAAGCACTGCAATTTATAAGGGAGTAAACGGATGCCCCACCATCACTTCCATTTCATCTTTAAAGTCGTGAAAATGTGTCCTAATGTAAATCCAACATGCTTAACATAAATTAAAATTCAAAAATATATTTTAACGGAAATGACAAACATGACAACCACCTGTTATCAGCTACCAGGAGGTGTAGTTACAGACTTTATAGCATTCAGAGATTGTGGAATAGTTGTCTGACTTTAGAGACTAGTTGCCAGGCAATTCAACTGCTCAGTTCAACTTTTGGGCTCACTGAGCAAACCTTCCACACCAACGAGTCACGACATGCTGTTACTACAGAGTCTGATTCATGAGACTGACTGGCAGGTCACCGATCATGGCCAAGCAACAAAAGCATGCATAGATGATAAACTACAATACAACTTTCACACCCATCACAATTACCTAGTTGTAGAAAAACTAATATGACCGGAGATGGTTATTTCCCTGTGTATTTGATGTGAGCTGTGATTGTCCTACTTTTGAGGGCACATACATTACATATACACAGTATATAGACAAATCGTATTATACTGTAAATGGCTTGGCATTCAGCCACACCATAAAAAGTAGTAGTGCTTCAAATACCATCTAGTTAGATCATCCATAAGTTCAGCAGAAATATATATGACTTTGAATATAGACTGCCACAGCACCACACAATCTATTTCTATAATTTCTGAATATATTGTAACCCTGTATTGACATGCTGCATTACCAAATGAGGGTTCAGGGTGGGTTTCCGATACTGTGAAAATATTAATATTATTCTGATGAGTCAGGCAATTGATGTACTACATGAACTTTGTTTCTAAGACTGCACGCAGACTACACAATTAGATGAACCACTATTTGTCCTTTTGTTGGAAATCTAGACAGTTGCTACAGTAGCAAGTAGCAACCATATGAAATGATACAGCATACCATAAATAATACCCTTTCTAGTAAAAAATCACACCTGTTTGAACTGAGCAGTGCAGGGTTGTGTTTGTGTGTGTGTGTGTGTGTGTGTGTGTGTGTGTGTCTGTCTTACTGCTCACAACAGCAGGGTCAATGGGTCGTACTCAAACAGCAGGGTCAATAGGTCGTACTCTAAACAGACAGATGTAGGGACAGACATAGCCCTTAAAAGGAGCGGTTAGCCCGCTCAAAAATTACAATAATGGGTATTGGGTACATAATAATAAAAAAATACTTGTCCATGACAGCATAACCTCCCTTTAATTGTAGAACACTTTCCTTGTGGTTCGCAAGTTGCCCAAGTTAATTAGTTGTAGGACACTTTCCCTGCGGTTTGCAAGTTGCCCTAGTTATGTTTTCAACTTTTCATTGTTTAATCCTGTTGAACACCAACACCATCCACAGAAATCGTGTCTCTAATTCTAAATTAAATTGGTTGTTTGGGAAAGGTTCTGAATGGAACATGGCTGGCAGGTTGAATGGCTTTGATCACTCACTCAATGACTGCAAATGCCTTGAGCATTACCTATACGCCGTCTCTAGATACATTTAAATTGAAAGGCCAGAAACTAATTACCAACTGTGACTGCCTTGACAAAGCTCCTGCTTCTAACTCATTTTCATCATTCTCATTCTCATCAAACAGAAGAGGGGGAAGGGATGCTGGGATGTATTAGCATCAAGTCTCGCTCTCCCTCTCCATTTACTTCTTTCTTCCACCTTTTTCCCATCTCTTCCTTTATGCTAACCCCCTCTCCCTTCTGCTAACCCCCAAACTCCCTTTCCCCCTTCTCTTCGCCAGATAACTGCCTCCCTGTACTCATTAAGGGCTCCATTTCTGTTTTGGGATTTAGCAGTGGGGAAGGGGTGTTCCCCCACTACAGTTGGTATTTTGGTTACCTGTCTAAATCCCTAAAACACCTCCTATCCGTTACACATTAAGTACCGGTTCTAGGCCTTTTGAGGCCCTAGGCAACATATTATACAGAGCCCCCCCCCCTCCTGCTTTGCCACGCCGGATAATTTTTTTAAATTTGCCATGAAAATGCTTCAATCTGGTGCACTTTGAGATCAAAATTAAGAAGCTAGGTGGGGGCCACATGTGGCCAGTAGCCCATGTAAGGGATACATGAAGAAAAAAAATCTTCTCCCTGTGACGAGGCCCCCTCAGTGGTTGAGGCCCTAGGCGACCGCCTAGTTCGCCTTTGCCTAGAACCGGCCCTGAGTGGTCCTACCCCCCCATGAGACTTACAAATCCCAAATGTTTGTAAACAAATCCCAAATGTTTATAAACAAATCCCAAAATGTTTATAAACAAATCACAAATGTTTATAAACAAATCACAAATGTTTATAAACAAATACCAAAATGTTTATAAACAAATCCCATGAGACTTGGTCCTACCCCCCCGACCATGAGACTTACTACAGGTCAACTGGAAGTGGTCCTACCCCCCCCCCCCATGAGACTTACAAATCCCAAATGTTTATAAACAAATCCCAAATGTTTGTAAACAAATCCCAAATGTTTATAAACAAATCCCAAAATGTTTACAAACAAATCACAAATGTTTATAAACAAATCACAAATGTTTATAAACAAATCACAAATGTTTATAAACAAATACCAAAATGTTTATAAACAAATCACAAATCCCATGATACTTGGTCCTACCCCCCCGACCATGAGACTTACTACAGGTCAACTGGAAGTGGTCCTACCCCCCCCATGAGACTTACAAATCCCAAATGTTTATAAACAAATCCCAAATGTTTGTAAACAAATCCCAAATGTTTATAAACAAATCCCAAAATGTTTATAAACAAATCACAAATGTTTATAAACAAATCACAAATGTTTATAAACAAATCACAAATGTTTATAAACAAATCACAAATGTTTATAAACAAATACCAAAATGTTTATAAACAAATCACAAATCCCATGAGACTTGGTCCTACCCCCCCGGCCATTTTGAAAATGCACGCACATCCACTTCCATTCTAAGCCCTGCATGTAAAGCTCTGTATATCAGAAACGACATTGAGGGGCCGTTTCTCTGGCCCAGACAAGCGTTTTCAACGGCCTGTAGCAGGCGCTGTGATACTCTCGGTCAGGTTTTTCCACCACCGACCGAGAGAACAACAACCAGTCAAGACACCACACACACAGCAGTTTGTCACTGTGACATGCGATTACAGATATTTGGCTCTTCAAAGTAAGTGTTACGCGCGATAAAACCCTGGCAGTACGCTATTAATTAATGGCGGCGGATTAAGAGTTAAAATAAAACATTCACGCTGCCCACCATCTCCAGTCGATGTGATAAAAGTACACAGTGGCTCAGTGGTCAAGAGGTAAATTGAACTCAGAAGACAAGAGAGCCACACAGTCGGTGGCTGATTTATTTACAAGGTAGCTGATGACAGAGGGCCACATTGGGATTCAGGGGAAATAGCCTCTAAACCCAAGTTGAGGTGATTCAACTGGTTGCTCAACTCAACAAACCTTTGCAGGAATTTCATTTTCCACTCCAATACCTTTACAATGTAGTTGCTCATCATAGCAACATCCACCGTTTTCCCCATTTGACACATTAATGATTAATAATGAATTTATTAGTGAATTAACCTCGCACCTCCGTCCCTTAGCGACACCTGCATCACAGCCCACCGTTCTCACCGTTACCCCACTGGCATGCTTCCTCTAGCTACCGCTGCAACACAACAAAATGTGCCCTATACAATTTGGCGTCGCGTGTGTGTCTCCTAATAGACAGCACAGCCGTTGTGGTCTATCTCCGACCGAGCCACACTATTAGCACACATCTCTCCATGGCAAAAAAAAACTGCACGCTCCCAGAATCCAGCTAGGCTACATTTTACCGATTTTACCGATGTATTTCACTGTACAAATATTGTTTTTACATCACTCCAACCCCCTCAGGCCAGGAGGCGGTGTGTGTGTGTGTGTGTGTGTGTGTGTGTGTGCGCGCGCACGCGCGGCCGGTAAACACTCAGCAACACGTTAAATTTCTACTTCTACTAAAGAAAGAGGCAGCGATGGAGCCATAAGTCCATATCCATACATTCGGGGACATAAATTGCGCAAAATACTTTTAAACATGAGGCTGCTACATCCTCCTAGCTGTTGTGTGCTAAGCTACATTGTCAACACGGCACTGACCAGGGTTGCCACATTGACTGAGAGGGAAACAAGCAACCAGGTCTATGAAAATGTTAACAGGCCAGATAAAGTCAGAAAATCCGAAAATAAATCTAGAATAAGCAACAATATTGCTGACTGTCAAACATCATTTTCATGTCATGGACCACTAATATTCTATATATATATATATATATTTGCTGTTCATGTATTCAGAACGGGTAAGGACTAGTACTGATAATTCTGCATAGTTTGTATGAGAATGTAAGCCAGAGATTTCATTCTGATTGACGTGGTAAAAACATCCTATGCGACAAATTTGTCGATAGTGAAAACTGAATTAGCCTCACTCAAGTCAAGAGACGTTGTGCAAAACTGTTTCAAACACTGCCATCACATATGAGTTTGAATCGGTGGAAATGGATTACAGTGGCGCAAATACAGGGAAAAGGCTCCATCAAAAAGTATAGTTAACTGGCTACTCAAGAAGGATAGAAAAAAAGAAGGAACGAAAAAAAGAAAGAAAGAAAGCTCAAATGCCAATCCTGTTGCAATGAGGCATTTGTTCTTTCAGCTGTCAGTAGTGTTACATTGATGTATGAATATATCATTTGGTAATTGATTGGGTGGTGTGCCAAAGGCCCTTGTTAATATTTCACTTGACCTCTCACCAAATTGGAGTTTATCATTTCTGACAGAGGACTTCAGTCAGCAGAG